>NC_056750.1:731517972-732127972 GCF_019279795.1 Protopterus annectens
GATGCTGAGAACACCGACATGTTAAGGTAAGTGTGCGATAGTGACAGGCATTAGAGGCGGGTTAAGTGAGTTAGGGTTAGGGTGCGGTTAAGGTAAATGTGCGATAGTGACAGACGTTAGGGGCGGGTTAAGTGAGTTAGGGTTAGGGTGCGGGTAAGGTAAGTGTGCGATAGTGACAGTCTTTAGGGTTAGGGGCGGGTTAAGTGAGTTAGGGTTAGGGCGTGGGTTATGTGAGTGTGCGATAGTGACGGACCTTAGGGTTAGGGTTTGGGTTAAGGTTAGTGCATAGATAGTTGTGTATGTAAGGTTTAGTGTAGGTTTGTAAGGTTTTTGTTGTGCTTCTGTTGTGTGTGTGTTTTTCGGAAAAGGTATTTGTTTTGTTTTGTTGATTGTCGGGATTGCGGTTTGTCGGGCATGTGAAGTTTCGTGCATTTAAACTGTGGGTCATCTCAGTTGCCAATCTTCCGGTCTGTGTGTTCTCATCGATGTTTTGCGTGTCGATGTTTTAAAGTAGACCCATATTATATATATATATATATATATCTATATATATATATATCTATATATATATATCTATCTATATATATATATATATATATATATATATATATATATATATATATATGTGATGTGTGTGTGTGTGTGTGTGTGTGTATATATATATATATATATATATATATATATATATATATATATATAGATATATATATATATATAGATATATATATATATATAGATAGATATTAAACAAGCATGATGGTCCAGTTTTCCATTTTGGTGTAGAAACACACACACACACACACTCAGTTTAGCAATTATACCCTTAACTCAATGCATGACTGTAGTGAAAATGAACTATATTTCAGCACTCCCCAGGCACAAGGCAGGAAAAAAACAGCTGAATGGTACGCTAACCACTGCTTGATGCACTCATTCATTCACCTCATATGATTATATGCATAATGACAATGTGGAGGAATGCCAGTTCATCTAGACCCAAGTATTTGAGATGCACTGTAAAGCCTCAGACAAAAACTCAGACACAGAGTATGTGCAAATTTTACAGAAAAAACACCTAGTGAAGAAATGAACCAAACACTGGAATTTAGCTATGTAAGCTGCTGTGTTTCCCTCAAGATATATACAGATATGCACATGTGCACACATCTATTCAGAAAATACCAGTTTACTTGAAAGCAGAAATATTTTGCTCCAGACCTGCTGCATTTGGAAATATAAATGTATAAAAATTACCCTTACTTAGTTATGAGGTTACATTATTCATACGGTAATAATGCAGTTACTGTTAATTATTGGTACTTTGTTTAAATTTATATTTGTTGATTACTTGTGTACTTCTGCTTACTGTTTTCATTTTGTAACATTGACTTTTTTCTAGAGCTTTCTTCCCAGGCCTCTAGTGAAAATGAATACCTTTCTGCCAGTCAAACTATCCAGATAAGCATATACAATAAATAAATAAACAACTAAGTAAATTAAATGGACTTCAATATTACAAAGTCTGTTAAATGCTGGAAACGTAATACAGAGAATTTTGCTAATGTACAATATTCATATGTACACCTGCATAGTTGTACAACATTAACAGAGCTTTTGCTTGTTTTATGTAGCCTTTTCAGTAAATAATTGAGCATTGTAAACTATCAAAAATTACTTGGTACAGGAAATACTTTCCAATAATTAAAGCACTGTAAATGGCTTGAAACAATAGGAACCATTATGGCATTTCCACATCTTTGTTGGCATATATTAACTTGATTAAATAAAATCAACTGTAGCTCCCAAGTTTTAAATACTTAGAAAAATGCTATAAATTTAAATGGAGTATGAAAGGAAAATTACCCTTCATCTGAATGACTCATTTTAAATGTGACAGTTACTTTGTCAGTTTATCGCTGGCTTTTACTGATCACTTCAGCCTAATGCATTATGAGTCTGTCAGCTTTTTTCATGTATTCCTAGCAGTAAGATTTTCAGTTAAAAAAGTGAAGTAACTCTCTCCTAAAGGCAAATAAATAAATAAATATTTCCAGAAAACCTTATGATGTAAAAGTATGATTTATGAAATGTAACTGGCTTAATAAATCAAACACAGAATATGTCCACTGCATCAACTTACCAATGTCAGAATACTACCCCTGTTATTTATGTCCATTAAAACATATTATAAGATGGATCAAAAATAATGGCCAGTTATTGGCAAGTATACCTTATGTTTTATAGAGCAACATCCCCCAAGGGACTACCTTTCAAACCCTCGCCCTTTGTCAAAATGCAGAAGACTCAGT
This sequence comes from Protopterus annectens, assembly GCF_019279795.1. Taxonomy (NCBI): domain Eukaryota; kingdom Metazoa; phylum Chordata; order Ceratodontiformes; family Protopteridae; genus Protopterus; species Protopterus annectens. Next base: position 731,520,282 of record NC_056750.1, read on the forward strand.
CAGTGTTCAAAGCAGATTATTCTTAACAAATATGGCTTCCACCTCTACTCTCAATAAAAGTCTTTAGTTGTCCCTTAAAAATTAAAACATAAACAACATTAACTAAAACAAAGTAATGCAGTAACAACTGTGTCATTATCAGACTCTCCCTGAGCACACAAGATAATAAGCTAACCACCATGCCTAGTGTTACAAGAATTGTTTAAAGATGTTTCCTCACCGTTAGTAGAAAGGGCTGTCTGTGGGTATGCTTTCTAATTCAGTTAGAACTATACTGCTCCCCATCCAGTTAGTCTAATTTACTCCCTGGCTGTGACAATGTCCTTTGGTGCAGTTCAGTTTACAGCCAATGCATCAAATGAAAGGTCATTAGAGCAGCAGCTGTGTAGAAAGGTAAACAACATATAATTAGTAGTCCATGCTTTCTGTGTAGGCAAAGCAAAAGGCTGGAGGTGGAGGGGTTGGTGGGTGAACTATAATCTATTTGGTTGTTGCTTTGCAATAATAATGAAAGGTCATATGAGAATTATAAAAATGTGAAAGCATGTAGTGCAAAAAGTATTTGTATTAATTTAAAATTCCCTTTTGTCAAGTTTTATAAATATCAGATATGAAGCTGCTTATACTGTAACTGTATTGTACCATACAGTTTTAGAATCAGAGACCATTTACAGAAGAGTTGTATGCCAGGAGATTCCAAATTCATATAATTTCAGTGTCACAACTTTTCCTGAACATCCTTGAAACTGACTGGGCAGGTTGCTGTTAGCTTGCAAAATGTGTTGCCCGCTTTCTCTGTATTGATTGGCTAACAGGAATATTTCCCTGTTTGCCTACAAAATCTCATAACTGTATGAGTTGTAGACATGCAAGATTAACTTGAGCACTACATGGTAATCTGTAATCCATGATGAGCAGGACTTACTAACAGATTCGTCTTACTCTTGATAAACGCTTCTCATACTCTAGCTCAGAAATCATGTTGCACACCAACAGTATTGATGCAAAGTAGGAGAAACACACTAATGACAGACTTCTCCTTTCAATATGCTATCAGTTGTCTCACTGATTTCTGTGCTTATGTTTGATAATACAAACATCAGAAGACTGTGGGTTGTACCCCTCTCCAGCCATTGGGATTCACAGTCATAATCTGACACTGTAGAGAATTTTGAATGGGACACTATACATTGGCGGTACTGTGCTTCATTTCACATATTGATGAGTGATCATACTGGCTGACTTGGGAGATGTACAGGTATATGTCAATGACATTATGGCACATAATAGTGGAAGAGGAGAGGAGTTTCATGTGGCCCTGATTAGCTTCTTAGAGTAAGCAGAAATACTACAGTTATCCCTTAAATAACCATTATTTGTTTTGTTAGTGTACTCCACACATCCAAGATACGCTAATAAACAATTTAAATCATCCTTTAGATGCTTCCAATCATAGCCCCAGATGGTATTATTTGAAGATAGAAGTGCAACTGCAGATGTTCCAGCCACACTTGGGTCTCTTATTTATTACATTTCTCTGCCAATGACTACTTATCAAGTCAGGTGAATGCTTTGAATGGGGAAAATGTGATGTGCATTCAACCTTCTGAGGCAAATCAGTGCTTCAGTGGCAGTTGTATAGTTTAAAAATGTTCCATTTACTCTACCTTTAAGCAAACAGCCTTTCCTGGGGGAGATTTGTGTGTGCCATGCGATCAAAGGCAACTACATAATCAACAAATTAAATGAATAAATTATCTGGTACAGCTAGCTTCTCCCATTGATATCCACATATATCTCTGCTGATTTCATTAACTCAATGCCTTGGGTATAAGTATGCTCAACAGTACATTAAAGTTACATTTTAACTTATGCAAGCTTTGTCTTCTAGTTCGGAGAGCTTCCTTTACTCCTGAGATGAGTATGCTTATTAACAATGTTCTTTCATACTATGTATTAAAACAGAGCACTTGCAGATCACAAACTGAGCAGCAGTCAAGCTAGATTTAACTCAATCAATGGAAACTCCAAGCATGAAGAGCAGGAGGAAATGGCAGAAAGCTACAGACAGCAAGGTTAACTTGGAAGGTATAGCAGAAGCTGTTATTGTTACATTCACAGAGGAAGAATAAAGGTAATGAAGAACCAAGGGGTGAGGAAGTCTTATTAAATCAAATGCAAGAAGAGTACTTGCAAGAATTTTTAGATCACTGCAGGCACAGATTATTTGATTTGATTTTGGAGAAAGCATTTAGCTCTACTACTGTTCTTCAGGGAAAGGGATCAGAAGTATCACCCCCAAGCTACTTCCACAAATGGGTCAGGTAATTCAGGATAAGAAAGCATAAGCCATTCAATGGATGAGACAGCTAAGAAAAGTGCAGAAGAGGCTAGGCCCTCAATGTTGCTGTCCTCCATATCTACAATAGGAATCCTTCTGCTTTCCATCGTTGCAGACAATAATGCCCCAGGGTCAAGTTTAATCACCCACATTCCAAAACCCATCAAAAAGGAAATAAGGGAGAATGCGTGACATTTGAATTAATGGATGCAGATGGCATACAGAGTTCTAGAACCAGAAAGACCCAATTCCAAAGATTTAATATCTACACTGGCACTTTAGGTAAGGCAGCAAGCAATAAACAGGACCCCCTAACACCTAGGACACTTGGTTGTCAGACTTCTTCTTATCCTCTGTAATTCTCATTAAAAGATCCTCATTTGGCTCTGCATCTCATTTTCATATCACGTGACAATCAAGGAAGTTCACTGTATTCGGGGGAGTAGCATGGCTAGCACATATCCAAATGTTCAGGAAATTAAATGCAATCATTAAAGGCTTTAGATGGGGTCAGAGATACATGGACACTTGGTTGAGTGCAACACTAGAAAAATCAACTACAGCCATTTAAGCTATAATCAAGGACTTTAAGATATCAAAATATGTGCATTCAGTAGTGGCAGATAACTTTGGCCTGCCTGCTTTCCACTTTGCTCATTTATATGCACACTGTGGAAAAGCTCATCCAGCATTTAATTGTTTCAAAAGTTGAGGCAGGCCATCTCTACAGCAGAACTCAGCAGTGAAACTACAACCCCAGGAAAACAAAATCCTCTTTTGGGAGAAGGGCTTCTTTTGATGCTTTAGAGACTCCTTTAACCAACATGTTATGCAGCACTGTGGATTCTCATTCCACCATTAATATGGAAGCATTAGCACAACAATTTAATGCTCATCTAAATCACAAAATAGCCTGCATGTTACTACAAATATTTGCTTTGAAATCTACTGCCCCTTTTAATAATAAACAGGTCAAAACTTGAAATCCACACTAAGGAGGGATGATATCATAGCAAAAATCATCAATGAAGTAGTACAGGTAGGTGGAATACTGGGCCCATTTTCTCTCCCTCCTTGGGATCACTTCATTACATCTCCAATTTGATTAATTCACAAGAATAAAAATCAGGAGAACTCATTACCTTTCTTCACCAGTACAGTCTTCGATCAATTATTTTATTGCCAAGGAAGAGATAAAGGTAAAATATGCTACATTAGATGAGACTGCTTATCTCATTAGATTATTTAATGAACCTTGGCTAGGCAAGCCTGGCAACAAGGCAGATTTCTGACTATTACCTATCCAAGAACTGTATTGGCCTAGACTGGGGTTATCTTTCAGAAAACAGCTGTATTTTGACATAACCTGCCAATGGCCTGTTCTGAGGCATGTGTGACCTTTTGAAACCATGATGTTGGAAGCAAAGGAACTTGAAACATGCATTTATGCATTAACTTGATGATTTTGTAATCATAGGTGAAGGTGATTAGAACATTAGACAAAGCATGGACATCTTTATGGAGCTATGCTGTGATATGGGGATTCCCTAAGCGAAAGATAAGATAGCAAGCCTCTCTCAAAGCATCACATTTCTTGGACATGGACGGCTCTCTGAGTGGGTCAAATGTTAGAGTCAGACAGGCACTTTCACATTCAGGTACTCCCTACTTCACTTGTAGAGTTATACAGCCAGGCAAAACTGGGTTCCTACTGTGTTATCGAATTGCTGAAACTTCGAACCTGAAAACATCGAACACAAATGTTCGAAGTTTCAGCAATTAGAATTAACAAAAACAGCTCAAGAACTGTTGTAAGCAGGGGGCCAAGCCCCCCTGCACCCTGCACACCACCCACTCTTTAAATATACCAACTAAGAGATCGCAGTACAGTACAGTAAAGGGAAATATTCTCTTTCTGCACTGTAGTGCGATCTAGGAATTGGTATATTTAAAGAGATGGGGGTGTAGGGAGGCTTGCCCCTCTCCTTACGACAGTTACTTTCTGTCTATTTTTTTTTTTCTGTTCGAAATTATAAAACTTTGAACATACAAGTTCGATCTTGTGGTGTTCGAAGTTTTATACTTTCGATCACGTAATAGGAACGCAGCAAAACTTTACCAGGTTATTATCCAATTTATTAAGAGGAGGCTGGAAAAAAATTATGTATGAACCCAAAAATGAGTTAAGGAAGATTCAAGGTCATGGAAGACATTCTTGGGCCATGGCAAAGAGATAAATATACAGATGGACAAATAATAAAAAAGTCTCCTTATTGTGTAAATGTTAAACTCTTGAGTCAACTCCAGTAACCATTTCATCTCCATGAGATACATGATCTTTGCCTTTCTTGAAAACTGTATAAATGACCTATTACTAACGCAAATAAAAACCTAAAAACTGTTCACAGATGGTGGTTATCCATACAGCATTCAGGGAGTGAATTTACAGTTCTCAGTCTTATGCACGGGATAAACAGATTTTCATTTGAATTTGTAATGCATACACTGCAGTTTTTGTGCTTCTGGACTGCAAGATTCCTGGTTATTGCTTTTCTCTTTCATTCAGGATTTCTTATGCAATACTGCATAAAACCTGTACTGTTACACGACTAGAGAACCAAAGCATCTAGATTTTCTAAGGAAGTAGGAAACAAAAATAATGTCTGGCAAGCAAAGTCTGGTTAAAGTAAATGTAATTCAATCAGTAGAGAAACCAAACCAGACACCAAGTGTATCCAATACACACCACAAACACATTTTCACAAATCCTTCATCAAGTCATCAGAATCCATTAGTAAGACAAACTTTTAAACATTTCAATATGTCACGTCTTGCGGCATTCATTTTTAATAAATCCTTACAATTAAAACCCATTTTTTATGGTTATATAGAACAAACACTATTAACACAATTCATATAATAATAACAACATCTACTTTAAAGTTTTAGTTATCTATTTTTAAAACCTGTTTAAATGATATTGTGTCATTTAATCCAGAAATATGTACAGCGTCTAGTTCAGTTATCCATTTAAAATTTTATAGACTCTGTGCAGCGGTAGCATTGTTGCCTCACAGCAAGAGGTTCTCCCGTTCGATTCTCAGCTAGTGTGCGGGGAGTGCCTTCTGTGTGGAGTCTGCATGTCCTCCCCACTGGTCAAGTGGCATTCTGAAAGACATTGCGTGAATGGGTGTGCCTTCATTGAAGGTTGGGCGTCGAGCTGGTAACTCGGCACAGTGAAAATCTACTGCCAATCATTAGCGGACCGGAGATCTGTTGTGGCGACCCCTAACCGAGAGAAGCCAAAAGACAACAACAACATAACTAATAATGTCACCACCCTTTATATCAGATTCTGTAACTTGTAATACAGAGAATTTAAATGAGAGGGTGCAATTTGTAGATATAGCTTGCTAGTTCATTTGAATTATTATTTCTAACAGAATCATTAACATGTTCAAAAATACATTTTCTTAGGTGGCGATTGATCTTTCCCACATAAAAAGTGGAACAGACTTGGCAAATCATAATATATCCTACATTTTTTCTTTTACAGTCAGTATAACAGACAATGGAATACTTCTTATTCTTATAGTATTCTTATTCCTTCTAATGAAGGAAAGAGCTGGTGATGCACTGTTGTACAACAGAAGTCTATTGCACATTTTCTCAGTGGCTCCTCTACAAAATCTCTAACAGTTTTGAAGATGCATATAACTAGCATTATTGGAGTATGGTTCACTAAATATTTACACAGGTCCATCTCTTCCAGAAATATCCCATGGCATACACAGAACATCTACAGTCTTGCAAAGATGTTTTCTTTACTGCATCATTGCACTGTTTTGCTAGCTGCAAAGTATTGTTCCAAGACAAGCAAAAATCTTTGAAGATGCACTTGGCTAAGTAAGTTCTCATGTGTAACTATGTTTTCCACATTTTATTTGAGAATGTACTGCAACCACTGGATGTAGTTTGTGAGCTGAACAGCTCCACTTTTTTTCTTCTTACTTAAAAAAAAAAATTACAAGAGAAATAGCAGGAACTCTCAAATATATATAATGTTTCATGCTAGACATTTATTGTATGCCTTCATTCTGCAGAGTTCACTATTTGATAACTACAATGTCATGTAGGACTATTCTGTTTGTGTTGGGAGCTTGTTACACTGTAAAAAATGTTTCTTCAGTTTTTCAGTTTCATCAACACCTTAGATTGGTTTGTTTTTAACAAGTTTAACTCACTGATGATACAGTTCCCAGGTATGCACTGACTTATTTAAAGGGAACTGTTTCAATATCATGTGGATTACACTGGACATTATCCTTCTTTCTAGCATACCTGTAACATTTTATATTCATGCAAAAATCCATTTTTAGGCAAAATGTTTTGTTGGGACCCCTGCTGCTTTCCATGGCACCTTGAACATGCCACATTTGAGTCTTGCTCCTCAATGTTCCATAGTGCATACAGAAATTACACTCAATGTTCTCCAGTTATAGTAGGGCTGTACTTAATGCTATACTCTTCCAAAGAGTAAATTGAAACCTTAAACATTTTTCAAGATTTGTTCAGTTTGGCATACACATTTATTTGTCACTATCATTTCCACAATGCACAACAGTACATGTAGACATCTTTTGGGTTGTGGTTAGAATTTCTGTATTGTCCAGTTAAGCATTACTTTTATTATACCACAAAACATGCATACACATTTGGGGATGCTTTCATTTACAAAAAGTGCACAGTGGGTACACATCTATCTCAGATTGTGTTACAAGACATGCATAAATCTTGGGGCTCTCTTGACTGTATTATATGGATCCACTGTATACCCTGCTGTTCTATATTATACCAAAAGGCATGCAGGCAGCTTTACTCTAGTGCTCACTGCCCAAAAGGCATACAGTGATACTGTTCTGCTACACAGCATGCAACAATATGTATAAACATCAGTGCAGATGCACTTTCGGTGCAATAGCAATGCCCTAGGCATTTTCTCAGCTTGATAAAGACATGGATTGAACGGAGGATGCATCACTGTACAGGAAGTGGTACATGCATTGTTTTGCCTAAATGGTGTTTCTTTACTGAAAGTGCCATAAGCATGAATAGTACCTAATGGAAATAATCTGTTTTCTGCCCAAGGAATGTATAACTCATTGTAAACATAACTGGAACATTTCTCTTTGTGCAGTAAATTTATAGTATGCAAATCCCTCTTTCACTTTGCAGCTTGCATATGCTTTATATCACCTAGGGGAGTGCTAAGTTTCCTTTACACAAACATATCCTATGGATATAGAATGTATTGCCCAAGGTGTGAGTCACTTATGGATATACTCACACACACAGTACACTTCAGCTGCACCAATTGTGGCTGTACAGTGTACCTCACCATACATGACGCACCTCTTGTATGCAGACAGGTGACTGCTACTTTCTCTGTGCACACTGTTGGCACAGGTAGGTATTGCACAGTGCTCAACGTGCTCAGTATACACAAGTTTTGTATGGTGAATGTTAATGCTCTCATCTTGGAATTTTTTTACTAGTGTACACTCACTCACTTATTTCCTGTACCCATAGCCTATTTTACAGAAGAGATGCTGTCTGTAAATCTTGGCAATTTTTATTCTCTGTAAAATTAGACTACAGAAAAATTAGTATTTCAGATCTGCTTTGTATTTATCTAGATTTGGAAGAAGAAATACTGTGCATTTGCAAAGAATTGCCCTTGATATCAGTGGCTTAGATGTTTAAAGTTGGCAATCTTTATTTCATGATGAGGTATTGACAGGGATATTCCCAATAGCAAATGTCATGAAGTAATTTTGTAAATTTTGTAGAAGACCACTTCTAGTGAATATTTAAGCAATTTTTTTTCTCAGGAGAAAAGTCCCCCTCACCTCAGATTTATATATACAAATGCCATTATCACACAATAGAAGGAGAAATGCATATTTCACATTCACTGAAAGTGGCTTTCATTGAAATGGTTTCTCTGTATTGTCAGTCAGGCAAAACCACAGTGGATTACTTGTCTGACTCCCTTCCTTAAGTAACACACTGTGAATGTGTTAATATATGGAGTCTCAGCCATGGACATTATTTCACCATGTTGTAAGGTATAATAACATTTAAAAGTATTTTATTAACTAAACCTGAGCACTACAGCACTCATTGCCACAGAATATAAACTGTGGAAACTACTTGCTATTTCTCTGCTACAGTTTAAAACAAACAAAGATTTTTTTTTCTTGTTTTTTAAGAATATTGGGGAAAGAGGGTAGAAATGGGACCCGAGTGTGTGTTCATTTGTTTTAGTTTCCTTGCTGCTGCTTTTTTTTAATTATTATTATTATTATTATAAAATGCGTAGTATACAAAGCTGTCTCTTGACAGCTGATTCAAAATGTAGATGCTAGGAGCTACTGTGGGCAGATGTAGAGTTCATTCCTGAAGAAATATTTTTTTTTGGGGGGTTGTGCTTTTTCTATTGTCATCTTGATGTTTCCTTAATGTCTGAAATCACCATTAATGACAGACATCAGAGTTCATAGATTAGTACTAGGCGAACTACCCTGTTGGGCCAATTACCCCATATGAGAATCAAACCCTGGACCTTGTGTCTTCCAGGTAAACACCTTAACCATTATGCCAGCCTACCATCTGCAGGATTCAGTCTTCATACATTTCAGTAATGTGTGATATAATGTGTGATAGGAAGATTCCCAGTATTCTGGCAGCTTTCTATCTATAAAGGTAAAACTTAATAATAGCAGTTCCTATATTTACCTTTGTCTCTCCATTATTTGGCTTCTTCTGCTTTCTTGTACTAAGAGGTGACAGGCATGGTTGAGAGAAAGGATTGAGCTTCCCTCTTGTTAGAACCGAGAACTGATGGTCTGAAGGACTCCTTTTTTTCATTGGATTATTTTTACTCAGGCGCTGTTAAAGGATTTGGGCAAAGGGGCATTCTGGTAGGTTATAAGAGTGGAATTTAAGGTCATCAGGACTTAAATCTGATTTATTTAAAGGCAGGTCTGCCAGAGAGGTCAGACCACTTATCAGTTTAGTTAATATTATTAATGAAAGCGTGTTGCACTGAGCTGTTTAATGAGCAGGAGGACAGATTTGCTGAAGTTTTTAATAATGAGACAAAAAAAAAGTGTGTGTGTGTGTGTGTGTATATATATACATATATATATATATATATATATATACACACACACACACACACACACACACACACACACACACACACACACACACACACACACAATATAAAAAGGGGGAATTACAATTTAATAATTCGTCTTAGTGCTTTAATACCAAAGGGTATCACTAAAATAATTAATTTACCAATTTATTAGACCAATTTAGTGAGTTACTCAGAAAATGTATTTTAGTTGGGGAATGAGGATTTTTTTTTTTAAGTTTCATTAGGAGTTTGTGTCCAGCTCATGCAGTAGGGAGAATGGCTATTCAATCATCAAGAAACAGGATGTATACACATTGTATCAGCTGAGTATAGTTAGGCTGTAAAGAGGAAGATTAAATTTATATCAGACCATTTGTTGGCCTGTCTATGGCTGCTTAGTTGGCATAGAATAATTGGAAAGTAACAGGTGCCTTTAATACCCTCCACTAACAACAGTACTTTGAGTCATATGAGCATTACTTCTTCACATATATGGGTTTGCCTTTCTTACTAAAACCATTTGAATACACACTGACCTTTTTTCTTATTTTGTGAGAATCATGGGCACTGTTTTGGGTACTATATTGTTTCAGGAGGGTTAAGCATGGGCCCTTTGCATGTTTTGATCCATTCACTTTTCACTGTTTCATTATAAGATTCCTTTCCTTCCAAGTTTTGAAGGACAGATGGTAGCTGTTAACCTTGAACCTCAGGGTCTTTTTTTAGACTTGGAAGTGGTGCATACTCAAAAAAGAAGCTAGCTTAAAAAAAAGAAACTTCAACCATCTGCAGAAGAAGAACCTTCGTCTGATGCAACCACAGCCAAAATTCCCATGTGGAGGACCAAAAATGACATCCATAATTCCACAGATAATCCAGCACCAGTCCCAGAAGTTATTTGAGAATTGGAAGGTCATGGCAAAATTGCTGGAGCAGGGTTAGCATTGCCTGTAATGGGGTAATTAGTAGATGATTACCTAGCAGAATTCTTATTCTAGCCTGAGAAGGGTAGGCCTAGAATTTTCTATATAGTTTTATTAAGGAATTTTGGCTCCATACTTCACATGTCCCTTTGAACATCAAAGAGAAAGCCATTTGCAGGGTGCTCATAGATATTTTTGACTTAATTGACACTGAAGGCATCCAAAGAATTCTTGAGGCTGACAACACTGGATCTAAACACTTTGTTGCAGACCTCATTGCTGTTGGTAAGAAAGCTTTGGCCATGTTGGTAGAAAGGAAATGGAATACTTGAGTTTTGGGCTTTGTTGTCTACATGGCTATTCTTGAATAAAGCCTTCCCCACTCTTAGCCCACCTTCTATCAGGGAGTCCTACCAAATCTGTGGGGAGGGGAGTAGCTCGATCATGGTATGACCAAAGTTTCAAGAAATTAAAAGGTTCAGATAAATCCTTTATGTGGGATCAGTGGCACCCAGATATTTGGCGGAGTGTTTTGCTAGACAAGTCTAATTCCCAGAGCAATGACCATTAAACAGGAACAAACCAAAGGTGAAATGTTCTTAGCCTTCAACAATGCAACATGTATGTGGCCTACTTGTAGGTTTTCACATCATAGCTCCTTTAACAGGAAAGGGCATCCTGGAGTTAGAGGCTGGTTAATATCAGGTCTGTCCATCCCAACCTCCTACAGCTCCTCAAGTGATAAATGTCCCAATCAAAGACGTGATAACCCAGTCAGGCCAAAGAAGTAATATTTCTTAGGGCATCTGCATCATCAAGCCATCACATTGCCCAATCAGAATGGATAAATTCACTACTCTCCTTTCAGACTATTCGGACAAGAAAGAAGGCTAATTTCTTGAAAAGGATTTCCTTGGGTTTTGCTAATGAGTCTTCACTGCCTTTGAACTCTGAACTAGTTGAGAATATTTCATCTATCAAAGGCAATAACATGAGGCTTTTAATTTAACTGAGAAAGAAGCTTTAAGGGGTAGGATTATTATCCACTTTTCTTACCCTCTATGGCCTGAATATTAAATATCACCCACAAACTTAGTTCCAAAGTAAAAAGAAGGGGAATTCCACTTAGTTCATCATATCTCTCATACAGCTAGTAACTCAGTCGATGATTTTATTGACAAACAGCAATCCAGGGTCCACTAAGCACCAGGCAGTGCACAGCATCAAGGAATTCTCAGATCCACGGCTGTGCAAATTACATATTCATTCTCTTTCTGCCTTTTTCCCATCTCACAAATAAATTGACCTTTATTTGAATTTCATTTTGATGGGAAATAATTTTTTGACACAGCTATGCCTATGGGTTGCTTGCTAGCTTGCGTACTTTTTGAGAACTTTAGCTCTACATTGCACTGTTATTGGCAATAAAAGGCCTGTGACATCCTGTCTCTGGGCCAGTAATCAAGGAGCCTGAATTCTAGCCACTGACACTGGACAGAGACATTCACTTGGAACAAAAATGGATGCACCCAGTATTTGCAGATGTGACTGTACACATCAAGCAATTTCCCTTGAGAGCACACTGGGAACACAGTGAGTCTGGGAGCTGGGGTCTCTCTCTCTATATATATATATCTGCAATAAGACTCCCCACTGGCACAGTTGTCGGATTGAGTCCTCATCAGTCTCCAAGCCTAGTCCTCCAACACCCTCTGCATGGAACCAGTGTTTCATGTCTCTGCTCCAAGCAGCTGAAACACACTCCTTGAGATTTGATTTTCACACCCACACACACACACTCTTGGGAAAGGCTGACACAGATTTACTAGCTATGGTCTCTTCTGCCTAGACTATAAGGTAGTTACACCACCACTAGACACTCCAAAGCCAGCTGTTCCAAGGGTACCCAATTATACTGAGTGAAATTAATATTAATACAAATGGTAATGTTGACTAAACAGCCAGGCTTTTAAGATTGGCCACCGTGCCACCAATAGATATAAGTACTCTCAAAAGTTAAAAATATTCTATAAAAGACCAGCCGCAATGAAAAGTTTAAATATATCTAATAATAATTAACAAAAGAACATGAAAATACTAATTATCTATTTACAATAAACACCAGAGTTTCAGAAACATGAAATGTTAAAAATAACACAGGTGGACAGATTCACAGAGTTTCACAAAAAAACAATACTTAAATAATCTCACTATATGTTTCCTGACAATCTAAAAGTAGGTGAGACATCCTTCTTTGTCAGGTTACAAAAACAGAGTGCTATCAAATTTCAGTCTCACCTAGTATTAAAATATCATTTTTAGTGGTGGATTACATAATGACATCACATACAGCTGTTAATCTGAATTCTGGTTCGCATGCCCCCCCCCCCCCCCCACCCAGCTAGAAGCTGTCAGGATTTAGCACATATGTGTCAATAATATGCACACACAGAGCCTTTCTAAAATCTCCTGAAGTCATAAAACAATTTCAAACCTCCACCCTTCCAGAGTAGCAATTAGTTCACCACAATGACAATGCAGGCTATAAGATAAAATCTTTATGGTCTAAGCCAGGTAATTTAATTTCAAACTATTTTCAAAGTTTGAGATTAACCTCTTCTCCTCCAGTATCCTCTATTAAAATCTGTACATTTAAACATTTACAATACTGCACGTATATTATTTTTCTGTCCAGCAAAGCACACTGTTAGTACATTTTTAACACAAACATCTTTACAAGTACATATTTCAACACATGCGTCTGTACAAATTAGTTTGATATACGAATGACATATAATTCTTTACAAAATTCCAGCTAGCTGTGCAGGCATATGTTACACATCCACTGCTCTACTTCACCTGGTATAGCTGGCAATACCTCACATCATTACAGGACCCCAACAAAAGCTGCTATTCATTATCAGGATGATCTGATAATAGGTAAAAACAAGTTGTCTGGAACCATGAACTGGAGTGATAACTTTGTTAGTAATTAAAGTTATCATTCCAGCTGATGGTTCTGCACTGCTTATTTTTACCTATTTGTTGCTTTTTGGCTCAAATGGATTTGTACCTCAGGTTATTTATGTATTTGTTAGATGATCTGATAGTAGGCAGATGCAGGACTGGGACCCAAGAAGACATGACAATCTTCATCTGATTTTGCAGTGAGTTGGGAGTTCCCTTGGCCAAAGAGAGACTGGAATGCCCCACTCAAGTCATTAAGTTTTTGGGGGTACTTCCTGATGTTCTGGCTTCCACTTTCAGGCTTTCTACTGAAAAACTGCTGCAAAGCATTTCATCAGTTCACACGTTTGTGGACCTCCTAAGGTTCATACTGGGGAGATCACACAACTGCTTGGGTTATTAAACTTTGCTTTCAGAGCTATTGCTTCTAACAGGACTTTCTCAGATTCTTATCCAACCTACTGAAAGGCAGTAGACTTAAATACCACTGGTTGAGGATTCCTGGCAGAATCAAGGAGAATCTCTGGCTTTGGAACACCTTCTTGCTGAAAGACAATGGGATCAAATTCTGATAGAGTCCTTGGATTTCCTGGGTTGATGTGCAACTTTGCACTGATGCAGAGGCAGACATAAGCATGGCTGAATATTTCCAGGGGATGTTTCACAGCAAAATGGCCCACATCATGGCCTAAAAGGAGGAAAAATTACATCACCTTTTTAAATGTTTTAGCCACATTGATTTGGAAAGACCATTTTTCTGGCAGAAGGGTATCATTTTCTCTGATAACTTGGTAGTAATACAAGTCTTTAACAAGAGATCATCCATATCTAGGTGTGCTCATTCAGTGATTAGGTTGCTTTCCCTACCAAGTTTACATATTAATCTGAACTATTCAAACCACCACATAACAAGAACAGACAATGGCATAGCTGGCAGATTATTCTGTGTTCAGGTTTTCAGGATCCTCCAAATAGCTCTAGATGTGCCTCCCTCAGGGACACCTATTACTCCAGAAGATAGGCTTAATGTTGAAGAGTACCATGATGCTTTTATGTAAGTTGTGCGCTCAGAATACCAGAAAGGCTTATTCCTTATCCTAACATGCCTTCAGTCATTTCTACCATGATACCACAATTTACTATAATCTCCCAGGCACTGGGATATTCCATTATTTTTTACAGTTTGTAGCATATAGACGTCTGTTGAATGATGCACCTAGCACATTGCATATAAATCAAGCAACCTTAGATTTCCTGGCATAGTTCATGGGGCTTCCTAATTTTTGTAAAGACTGGATTACTGGCAGATCATTGAAAATTTAGGAAAATACAAGATCTGCTACCTGTGATGCCAAGAAACCTATCATCCTCCACCTTTTAGGTCACGTTATTAATGGCTATTACTCAGCTGATGATTTTTAATTATTCATTCTGTGGGCCACTATGTTTACCTGGTTGTATGCTGGTGCCTTTGGAGTGAGTGAGTTGCTTTATTGCTTGTGTAGGAAGATCTTTGTATTAGTAGGGACCTTGTTTTAATTTGGTTAGGGAAGTGCAAAGCAGACCAGTCTCGCAAGAGACAGCAAGTTTGGCTGGATAAGACTAGCACTTATGTGATTTGTCCAGTCCATTGGGCCACTTCCTTGTGCTGGTTGGCACTCAACACTCCATCACACAGCGCTGCTTTCTGACTTAAGTCAGGCTGTCTAATTCCTCTAACAGATGTGAATACAACCCTGAAGAAAGAACTTGTATATCTAGGCATTTCCACATATGGATACTGCTCTCACTCATTCTGTATAGGTTGAACCTTGGGCCTTGCTGAAGAGGGGCATGCAACCAAAGTAATAAACAGGACAGGGATGTGGCTATCTGCCACCTATCTTTCTTACATCAGGTTGTATCATTGTCATATTTTTCAGGAGAGAAGGTGCTTTGGATGTTGGGTCACTGTTTTAACCAAGTGCAGGATGCCAAGTGGTAAACCAGCCATCAAGGAACCCTGGCTTCTTAGATCTGGCCCTCTGGATAATATACATGTTTTTCTTCCTAGGATGTCTTGGTTTCAACTCTGGGACACCTGGGTATCAGCTAACAGTTAAATCAGAGTTGCAATCCACTTTAATCATCTATCGAAAATTCAATGGTTCATAGGTGAGTAGTAGGCTAATGGCCCTGGGGCCTTTACAAGCCTAGCCATAGGATTACCCTGGCATAGTGCCACCTGACCATAATTCCCAGTGACTCTGTTGAGTAGAGCCACTGAAGTTATCCCTGGTGTGAATTTTCTGTTTCCCATCCACTCATCAAGATTTCTTTTGAAGAGGGTCAGCGAGGTGCTCTGCTTGACATGTATGGGAAGTATATTCCATAGCATGGGCAGTCTCTGGGTTATGAACCTGTCCCTCCAGCATGTTCTGTTATTTGTGGTAATGAGGATGAGGTCTCTGGAGTGTGTGGTGCTGTGGGATTGGGATTTATTTAGATGTAGCATTTCTAACAGAGCTGGGTCAGATATGGCTTTGTAAGTCAAGCAGAGATTGCCTCTAAGTAGCCGATATGAGACAGAATAGTTGGAGTTTTTTGAGTCTGTCCATATAGGACAAGTGTTTAAGGCCTAGGATCCTCTTTGTGAGGTCCTTTTGTGGTCTTTCCAGTTGTTGCAGGTGTCTAGTGAGGTACATGCCAAATGGGGCATTGTACTCGATGATTGGCCTAATGAGGGAAGAGTAGAGGGAGACAATGACTTCTTTCTTCCTGGATGCAAAACCCTTAGTAATGAGATGTGCCACATAGAAGGACTTTCTGACCACAGTGGCAATGTGATGATCAAAAGAGAGGTTGCTGTCAGCCTGTGTTCCCAGATCTCCTATAATGCCTTCTGTGTTCAGTGGACTACCATCAATGTGGTAATTCATGGGAACTGGCTTTTTCCCAAAGGGGATGACAACACATTTTTTTTTGCATTAAGCTTAAAGCATTGCAGTTGTTGGTCTCAGTGAGGACATTCTGTAGGATGTCAACATCACTTGGGGAGTTAATAATAGCTCCCAACTTGCAACTCTCTGCGAACTTTGTCAGCCAGAGTCCCTTCGTGTTGGCCTTGACTTCAAGAGAAGTAGATACCAAACAGGAGAGGACCCAGGACCGAACCCTGTGGGACTCCACTCATGACTAGTCGACAGTCTGACTTGGAGTCAGCTACTTTCACACTGTGGGTTCCATCTGTGAGCCAGTTTGCAACACACCTAGTGATACAGGGGTTGATGCCTAGCTTAGTGAGTTTTTCTATGATTCCTGAGTGGGGAATGGTATCAAAAGCCTTGGCCAGATGAAGGTAGGCTGTATGAACCACCTTGCCTTCATCCACCGCTCTGGTGACTGACTCAAAGAAGTCAACCAAGTTGAGGCATGATCTACCCTTCACAAAGCCAAACTGTGTGGGATCCAGAATTTGGAGATTCCCTATATCCTTGTTTATTAGGTCCATGATGATGTGTTCCATAACTCTGCATATCAGGCTAATGGGGTGATAGTTCCCAGGGTCTGTAGTTCCTCCTTTGTGGAGAGGGATGACTGTAGCAGTGTGCCATTTGATAGGGAAAAAGCCTGAGGTAAGGCTGTGATTGAACAGGGCACACAGGTGTGGTGCCAGTACACTCTGTAGTTCATGTAGCTGTCAGCCAGTATACTGGCAATGTCTGTTGGCTCAGTACAGGCAGTACCATTGTGTAGTAGCTCTGTGCAAATCTGAGTATTGCCATGGAGATTCTTTACATAACTATAGAAGGCCTTGTGGTTGTCTTTACTATCTACTGCAATTCTGTTTTCATAGCTAGCTTTAGAGGATTTGATGAGGAATCACAATTTTTTGTTGAGGCTGATAAGGGAGTTTTTTCTTGTCTTGGGACTTCACCTTATTCCGCATCAGTTTCCTCCTCCTGTTGTAGAGTTTATGGTAAGGGACCACCAGACTGGCTACCCTTTTTTGGAGGAGAGCGTCTTGGTTTTATTGGGTATGGCGAGATCTATGCATTTGTGTACATGTTCATACAGTGCTTTGGTGTATGATTCAGCAGTCATACAACTATTCTCCATTTGCATGGGTGCCGTGAAGTTAGCCACCTCTGTTTTTAGGAGACCAAAGTTAGCTTTGGACAAGTTTTTCATGGTGGTTACCTTTGCGGGGGAGGGGTACTAACTAGCATTTTGTCTGACCTTCCCTGGCCATGCACTCTCCATCCAAATGTCACTTTATTTTGATCCACTATCCTACCCAGGCTGCTTTGGATGGTTGCCATCAGTTCAAAAGTGGAAATATCCAAGTGTTTCATTAACCACCAGGTGGATTGGGTAGCCCAAAATACTGGTTACCTGTGTATAGAGCACTGTAACCTAGCAATGGCAGACAAAACCAAAGACACTGTATGGTGCAGATGCTAACCACTTGAAGGAACTGTATCTGGACTTGTTTTGTAAACACCCTACTCTGTCTTTCAATTATTATTTTAACTTATCCAGCTAATATTCAGTTTTGATTTCATTAAGTCTTATATGCTTTCTTTGGGGCTATTGTTTACCTCACAGCCTTGTTATGGTGCGTGACTGGCTATCAGCTTATCCCTATTGTGTTCTCCCATTATATTTCAGTGGCATCCTGATGGATTGACAGGTTGGGTTGACCAAAGAGGCTTGGTAAAAGGCAATTCAAATGTGGGATGAGAGTTATAGTTATTTTGACATGTCTGTAGGGGCTTGGGGTTATACATGTAGATACGTACTGGAAGCCAGAATCGGCCTGGTAACGTCAACTGGCAGTTGCAGCCTGTATATATCTGCTTGATGTTCAGATTTATGCTGATTATTGGGCAGTATTACTCTATTTGATTTCCTTATGAATAAGATGATCACAAATGCAACACTAGTGTCTCTTTGGCCCAGCTACAGAGGACTGTTCATGACTGAGTCATCAATGATCTGATTTCTGAGGCTTAACTAATTCCCCTGCAGTTAGCAGCTCCATTCCAGTGGCCTGCTCTAAGGAATCCTCTTTTACCCCTTAAAGCGGTCACCAATTGGAATGACTTCCTTGTATCCCCAATTATTCACTTAATGTTCAAGTTTCTGTTAATTACTTGGTGCCATTACTCTTTGGTTACTTTCCTTATGAATAAAATGGTCACAAAGGCAACACTCAGTTCTAAATGACAACTTGCATCATAACAGTGACAGTTAACATTTCTAGATCTGTCATAAGCTACTGAAATCAGCTTATCTGCCCTGAAGCTTCCCGGTATAAATCCAAATAAACTGGAAAGGATGAGGAAGACGTGGATAGAACTGTAGTTGAGGAATGAAGAAATTATTAAGTTTTGAGACGCAATTAAGATGTCACCACTTATATATATATATATATATATATATATAATTATTATGGAAGGAAGACAAAGTTGGTAAAAGTTAGGGAAGATGTAAAGGTTTATGACAGTCCAAGTCTCAAAACTGGGAGTAAATTGAGTCTTGTTGCTGCAACTTTATAATATATTCTGTCTTCACTTAAAATGTGAGTATATTTCAGCATCTCCATCTTCTCCCAAACAAAATTACACAGTTATAGAAACAGGATCTTGCACTTTTTATGTTTATATGAATACCAGTAGCTTCAGACCAAAAGATGGTTCCTGAATTTGTTAGACTTAGAATCACTGCCTTATTTTTAGTCTTTCAGCACCAATTATTTAAAAATAATCTCTGACAAAACATTCCATTCAACACCTATGTGTAGAATGACAGACAGTAAAATTCTGAACTCTCCTGTCATTCTGTTAGATTTTACTGCCACCTTTCTGTATGATTTCACTCAATCAACTCTTTCCATTTAAATAACATCTATAGATATTTAATTTCTATGGACATTCTTTAAAAAATTGTGATTTTTTTCCCTTTAATATATTTTTGTAAAATGAATCTTTCTGCCATAGCTTATACAAAACTGACTACATGCTGGACACATTTACCTCCCGAATGTATAGCTGCATTTAGTACACAAGGCTTGAATTGCAGCTATACCAACTATACCTCATTACTTTATTTATCATTGCCATTACTGTTATGTTGCATTTTCATTTTAAGTTTCATTTTTAACTTTGGCTTTCATTTGACCATACGATTTCCATTATTTGTGTTAGTTCCAATAACAGTGTGCTCATAATTTTACTCACTGTGTACACAGCCACCAATTTATATCATTCCTCCACTCCCAAAGCATATGTCATCCAATACACTGATGATTCTACTTTAATTTGTGCAGCTTTCTCACTACAGGAACTTCACACATTAACTAAGGAATCTTTCCTCTATGTAGAAACATGGCTATCCAATATCCAACTCATCCTAAACCCTGCTAAAACCAAACTACTACTCTTTAAACCCACTAGGTCCACCTCATCAACTTCTACCTTTAATGTCATATCCAGTAACAAAGCTACTCTCTCTCCCAGAGAGCACACTAAACTCCTGGGCATTGAGATTGATAATCTAAGATTTGATATTCATATTTCCCAGACCATCAGGAAAGTTCACAAAAAGCTAGGTACTCTCTATAGAAACAGACAATTCCTTACCCAACAAACAAAAGCTACTACATTTCACACACACCTTATTTCTACCCTCCTCTATGCCTCACCTATTCTCACCAACCTTAGAAAAGCAGACCTAGCTATGCTTGACTCCTGCTATAACAAAATAGCTACTGTGGATTTGCCTCTGAATCCATATTTAGATCTCACCACTGCTCATCCTTGAAGCTGCTCAACTGGCTGGAACTTCCTCAACTCCTGCATTACAACCAACTCTCTCTGGCCCATAACATTTTATATCAACCAGAAAAAAACCCTGCATTGCAAAGCCTACTTCACCTCTACACAATAACAGAACTCTTTGCACCAGTAACAAACTTATTCTCACAGTAACCAAGGGCAAATAATACAGCAGGTGATGCCCTCTTTTCTAATCATGTATCCAAAATATGGAATGCTCTACCCTATAACATAACTACCACGACATCCTTCATACAGTTCAAAAAAACATTAAAACTGCATCTCACTAATAACTGGCTATGCTCTTGTACTTCACCAGGCTAGACTCTCCACTATGTTAGACCCTACACCACCTTAACTATTTCACACCTCAAGAGGAGCAGATAGGTCTATATTCTATTATTGTAGAAATGCATACAATATAATAAAATTAATTGTTATGGTTTAGACCCCAATAACCTTTAAGGAGTTGTTGGTTTACACATGACTCCCTCCAGCAATGACTGAGGTCATTATACATCTCTCTTTTGACTAATGAAACTATTACTGTAAGATTTCTCTGTTTTCACTAATTGTGACTGTTGTCTATGAATATATTACTATTAATTAAGACTCGCTGCATTTTGGATCTAAATATACTTTGTAGTTTTCTTTTTTTGTTGTATGTTATTCATATGTGTAAAGCTTTTCTCCCTGGGCCTTCATTGAAAATGAACCTGTGTCCAGTGGACTATCCCGGTTAACAAATCTAAAATAATAATAATGTCTGCTTTTTTTTAAAAGAATGTCTCTTGTATAGCCAATTTTTATAAGCAACACTGTTATTATTTCTTTACATTTCCACGAACATAATACAACCAGCATTGGGTTTCCTCGTTAACAAAAAAAAATTATCATCCATCTGTTTGTAAACTCTTGCAAAGTGAATAGTAAAGAAACAGTGTTATATAACATTGAAGTTATTACACCAGTTACATGCTGATTAATAATATTACATAAAGAAAGTTAAATGCAAACAAAAAAGCAGTGTGGACAAAAAACTTACCTGAAGGGGTTCCATTCCTCAATTTTAGTTTGGCAGAGAGTTTTCTTCCTACTATCTCTTTGGCATAGGACCCCTTATATCTCTTCAGAACTAAGGAAATTAAGTTACCTGTAAATGAAAATTCAGAGAAGACCTGGTTTAAGTATGCTCATTTCATGCAGATGAAAGCCAATTATGTAGCTAGGCTCATGATCATTAATCATTGCCACTTGAATTGTTACTTTTTACAAAGGCATATTCATCAAGATTGGCCAGATTAAGTAACATGTTTGCTATTATAGCAGTGATTATACCTGTATTTATCATGTAATCATGGCAAAACACTGACAAATGTATGTATGACAATAGATATCGTGGATGCTTCCTTTCTTTTTTAACTACTGATGCTATACTCTCTTTCCATGAAGTGACAGTCACTTTTACCACAAGGTAGTGCTTTATTAGCATAATTCATGATTTTATTGCCTTTAACCACAACTCCTAGAATTCTGTGGGGAAAACCATGATCCTCTGGTGCATTACTAGTCTGTAGTTTTCATAATTGACATTTCACCTCATCCTCTTCTAAAGGAAATATTAAATATCTATCCTCTTTTGGTTGGAGTTGGTAGATTGTCTTTCTCATAAAAAGCTCAAGTTCTATTAAGCACTGCTCACGTTTTAACGCAGAAAAGTACAGTTGTGTACACTCACCATGACTGAGGGCTACCACAGCATGGATAACCCAATGGTTAGGACTGCAGCAGTGAAACACGAAGAACATCTATCTTATAATTCTACACAGTAGTGTCTGGATGTTTCCAAGCTTCTTTTGGGTTCTATTGTTAATTTGACTTACAGTGTATTAAATACTTTCACTACTCACCTTTCCACTGTCTGCTGTCTTAGTTTCTGCAAAGAGTTTTAATAATGACTAGGCATATGATCACAGTAAGCTGGTTTAATTGCCATTTTCTAATAGTCATTCAATCTATATAATTTTTTTCTCACTTTAGTTTTTGCTTCTTATCCAGAAAAGCACCTCTATAGGCCAGTATTTCAGTGAAAAAATCATTTGGTTTGATTAATCATTATTCAGCTGCCCTGTTCTACTTTGCAGTTTCTTTATTTTATATAAACTATTTAGGTATTTCCTAAACTGGTTTTCTAATTTTCTGTCTTAATATACATATCTTACATAAGTTTTGATTTAAATTTTTCCTATCATTCCACTGCTTTCTCCAGCATTATTTTACACTATTGTCAAAAGTCATATGACATATTTTGGGAAATCAAAATCAGCTAATTAACTCATCTTAAATCTCTATGATATTGATTAACTTTAGAAATTTTGTTCATAAAAATCCAGAATATAAAGCCTGGATATTCTTAACATTGAAACAAAAAGAAAGATATAACCTGTCAGATAAAGTCACATGCAAAAGAACAAAAAAATAAAATAATACAACTTACTGTGACCTGCACGGTAACTAAAAATAAAAAAAAAACTTTAAAAAATAAGTTTATTTTAAATAGGACTACTGACCTTGTATTGGTTACCTTGGATGTCACTTTATTCAAAGTATTTCCTAACACCTTAGGTATTGATTATGTAAGGTCTTTTGCAGAAGGTTGGCGTGGCTATGGGCACAGTTTGTGCCAATAGCTATGCTAACTTTGTGTTAGCATACTGGGAACAGACTAAAGTCCTTAAAGACAATATATATGTACAACATGTCATTCATTATAAATGTTTTGTTGATGACATTTTTTTGCTTTGAGAGGGTAGTACTGAACTACTCAATGAGTTTCTTTTTTGGAAAGGTCGACTGATTTTTTTAAGCTTCAGTAGTAAGATCTCTTTAGAATCCATTGATTTTTTGGATATTATCATTCATATTAATAGTATGGGCACGTTCAATACAAAAATATATAAGAAGCCATGCAAAAAAGAATTCAGCATTGCATAAGAGCAGCATGCACCTCAGACATATCCCCAGGAATGTCCTGAGGGGACAGTGTCTTAGGGTCATACACACTAATGAGATCTCATTGGAACATGTTCTGAAGGAGTTTAAGATGGATTTTTTGTAAGACGTGGGTACACTGAGATGGAGATAGATGCCTGTATACAGACAGCTAGATCAAAAAGAAGAAGTGCAGCTATTCCATATTTCTCTGATTTTACTGCTCCCGTAATGACCCCTGTTCCTGTATCTGGCTATAATAATAGACCTACTAGATGTGTCTTTACATATTCTAGTGATATTAATATAATCACAGAAATTCTTAAAAAGAACTGGGATATTGTATGGAGCTGTACGAACCTTGCTGACATAGCAGACAATGGACTGTAGTTTAGTTTTCATAATGGCATTTCTCTGAAAAGATAACTCTGCCATAGAAAAACTATAGACTGTGCTGACCTGTTTAATTCTTCACATTCTGGCACTTTTCCATGTAGGCATTGTAGAGCATGCCATTATATATATTCTGACCATACTTTTGAGCACCCGATATTGAAGCATACCATATATTTTTCTTTTTTACACTACAGTCAATGTGATTTACTATGCATTTGCCAGGAATGTTTTTCATTTTACATTGGTAAAACAAATCTGTGTTTCAAAGATAGGATTCTTGAACACTTAGGGGAGATCAGGAATGTGAGAGACACTAAAGCACTTGCTGTACATGTCCAGAAGTCAGGGACACACCAAACATTCAAGTTTTTTGTTTTGGAGACTGTTAAGTTAGGTGTTAGAGGTGAAAATGTTAAGAACATCACAAAGTTGGATACTTGAGTTATGATCTTTTAAACCACCAAGTCTAAATGATTCCATGTCCCTGAAACCTGTCAATAAAATGTACCCCCTCTTACTCTGATTTGCTTCAGGGTTTAGAAAAATGTGTATATACGTTTTTTATTTTTATTTTTTATTATTATTATATAGTTTATGTAGGAAAGTTTAATAGCTTTAGAGTAGTTTTTGTTTTGCGCTGCTTGCATGAGTTTTATGAACTCTATGAAGAAGAGTATATGTGCTGTATAGTGCTGCTGTTTTAAGTTAAGCATTGTTGTTTTTTGTGATGTCATTGTTATGAGACGTACTCTGTACCAGCACTTGCTGATGAGGTGGTGAATATCCTTGGTGATTTATTGTATCCTTGTTTTTGTTAGTTTAAATATGTTTTAATGAGCTAGGAGGTACGTGATGCTTTTGTATTTAAGAGACTCTTTGAAGTTTTTTATTTGTCTGATGAAGCATTAGTTAATTCAGTGAGAAAGCACCTATCTGTGCATTATCACTGAATAAACTTATTTTTTAAAGTTTGTTTTATTTTTGGTTGCTGTGCAGGTCGCAGTAAGTTATATTATTCTATATTCTTAACATTCCCAATAGCATAGATACAAAATAATATATGCGCATTTCATACTACTACAATGACTACAGTTAAAAAAAAAAATCTAATATTTTGGTTTCAGTTGATGGATAAAGAAAGGTTATGTTCTCTAGATTTTACCTTAAAAATGTATTTAAATAATGAAATGTGGTTAGATATTCAAAATTGAAGATACTTAATAGAGAAACAGGTAAACTTAATGCAAGCATAACAAAAATCCAAGTTTTATTGAACTTCTAATTATTCTGATTTATTAAAATAATAAAGAAAAGGGGCTTCTGTCTAAAATATACAAGATGATTAAAATAATACAGAATATTGCAAAAAAATCCAAATTTTATTGAACTTCTATTTTGATATTCAAAAATCTACAGAAAAAGGGCTTCTGTCTAAAATCTATATGATGATTAAAAATAATACAGAATATGACAAACAAGATTATTGGGATTATTTTAAATCCATAAATAACTATTCCTCAAGTGATGAAAAGAAAATGATAACATCCTCTAAACCAACCACTTCCTCTTTAAAATGGAAATTATTTTCTTGAAAATGTATGCATAAAGCATTCACTACACCACATAAAATATAATTAATGTATAAGAGGAGTGTTGGTTGCTGGAGATGTAAGTTGAACAAAAAAGCAGATTGGCAACATATGATTTAAGAATATATTATAATTAAACCATTATGGAATTATGTTTTTTTTCCGGCTCTAGTCCGTGATAATTCTGCATTAAATAAACCGTTCATTTTATTCACTACCCCAATTTCTTCGTGTGTTAAAAAAATCACTCTCATCTTTGGAGTGTCTTGCAAATGCAAGGAAATTGATCACCAAAAATTGGAAAAGTGAATTGACTCCATCAATAAAAGAATTTATTAACATTGCAACTGAAGTTTGCCATCTAGAACTACTGTCAACCAAGGAAAGAACAACTAAATCTACCATTTTTTATAATTTGTGGACGAAATTCAAACAATGGTTAAATAAGCAGTCATTGGATAATTAGAAATGAAAGACATTTTCATAAACAATGTGAATTTCTTAGCCTTCTTACTTTAGTAGACACCTTTGCAAATAGTTTTTTTGTTATCTTTTTGCACGGTTTCAATTTGTCGCCTCACAGTAAGACGTTGTCCTGTTCGAATCTCAGCTAAAGCGTCTTCTGTGTGGCGACATGCGTGAATGGGCGTACCTTCATTGAAGGTTGTGCATCAGGGCTGGCAACTCGGTACGTAAAAATCTACTGCCAATCATTAGCGGACCGGAGTTCAGCTGTGGCGACCCCTAACCAGGAAAAGCCGAAAGATACAACAACATTTTATTAACTTGTAAATCTTAGTAAAAATATTTAGAAAAAATAGTCATATGACATCAAGGAGAAAGGGAGTAATTTCTGTTGCTCATTCTCAGTATCTTGAGTACAGATATGCATAACTTCAGCAGAGAGGGGTTAGGTATTACTATAGATATGATATATAAATGGTCTACTGTATAAGCATGTTCTGTGTTACACAATATCTGTCAGTACTGGACATGGCATTGTGTCTGTTGTGCAGCTGTATACTGTCAAATTTTGCACCAATTCTCCAAAATCCTGTAGGCCAAAGGCATTTGTGTTTACGTCTTTTAACAACATTAGCACATGCACATAGCATGTTCTAACGGAGAGATGAAAAATCAGCAAGCAAAGGAGAGTAGTAGTGGTAAAATTGAATTCATCCTCAAGTCTTGGTGAGTACCTTCACTAAGTGGACCCTGTTTTTCACAAAATCTCACCAAGGCGACACTGATATATAGACTGCATTTATAAAGCATATATCATGGACAGAAGTAAGTTAAAAACAAAAAAAGATAGCTGGGTGCACAAGACCCAGAATAAAAAAGTGCCCAATCCTGGTAGGCGCACCGGTGCCAGGACTGGAAAAAATGACAGTGCAGAATCCTCAAAATACAGAAACATTCCTAAAATGGGGTCAGGGAAGGCCCAGGGGGAGAATGCCCCCCACTGTTGTAGCAGAAATTAGCAGTCCAAAAAAAAAAAAAATCACAAAAACTGATTGGCCAAAGAAGAGCCATAAAGACAATAGAGTGGACTATTGAGGATAAGAAAGAAATTATGTATTGTTACTATTATGTACAAAGTCCAGAATTTCTAGACACAAGATATACAAAACAATTAAGAGAGAAATTAGAGGAAATAAAAATACGTTCACAGGAAAAAACTGTCAGAAGCTTCAAATAAAAATTTGCATTCATTAATACAACAGATGTTTGAAAAACAGTATATAGATCAGGAAACTTTGATCTGTTTGAAAAAACATCTGAGGAAGTGCGAAATATATACAACAAAACCTAGAGACATTTGAAAAATATTAAAAAGAAATATGGATATGGGAAAGAAAGAGAGATATGATATGGTGCAATATTTGTCCTGGTCCCCTTCAATAAACATATCACACCGAATGACAACCTTTATTAAACTTCCATAAACATGATTTTTAACCAATAATTATTAATTTCAACCAAAACATGACAAGTGATAATAACATCCATGAAAAGAAAACAATAAATAACCATAAGGGCAGCGTAACCACTCACTCTTGAATAAGCAGTGCCCCCCACTTGCTCACTTATCCTTGCATTTACAAGGCAGCATTACACCGATCATGTTCAATTTATTGAATTACACCTCCAAACAAATAAGCAGCTCTGCTTGCTTATAGGTTCATAGGTTGGTACTAGTCTATCAGCCCTAGGGCCTATACAAGCCTAGCCATAACAATTCCCTGGCTATTTCTTCCCACACTATTTACTTCCCTGGACCCCTGTCTAGCAGGGCGACTGACGTGATCCCCGGGGTGAATTTCCTTTCTCCCATCCAATCATCAAGGTTCCTTTTGAAGAGGACCAAACAGGCACTCTGCTTGACATGTATGGGCAATCTATTCCAGAGTCTGGGGAGTCTCTGGGTCAGGAACCAATCCCTCCAGCATGTTTTGTTTATTGTGATGACAAGGTTTAGATCCCTGGAGCGTGTGGCTCTGAGGGATTGGGATTTCTTTAAGTGTAGCATGTCCAACAGCTCTGGGTTTGACATGGCCTTGTATGTTAAGCAAAGATCGCCTCTGTGTAGACGATATGCGACAGAGTATAGCTGGAGTTTTTTAAGGCGGTCAGCATAGGGCATCTGCTTTAGGCCTGTGATTCTTTTAGTGAGGTATTTCAGTGGCCTTTCCAGTTGTTGCAGATTTCTTGAGAGGTACATACCAAACAGGGCATTGTATTCTATAATGGGTCTAATGAGGGATGAGTACAGTGGGAAAATGACCTCCTTTTTTCTGGATGAAAAGCCCTTAGTGATGAGGTGTGTCACATAGGAGGATTTCCTGACTGTTGTGGCGATGTGTTTATTGAAGGTGAGACCACTGTCCACCTGTGTCCCTAAGTCTCTTATCAAACTTTCGGTGTTTAGTGTACTGCCACCTATATGGTAATTCACATATACATGTTTTTTCCCAAAGGGGATAACTATACATTTCTTGGCATTGAGCTTGAGACCATGGCTCTGGCACCAAGCATCTGCTTCTGTAAGGCCCTTTTGTAGAATATCCACATCATTTGGGGATTCAATAATGGCTCCCAGTTTGCAGTCATCTGCGAACTTTATTATCCAGAGTCCCTTAGTATTGGCCTGTACTTCAGAGAAGTAGATGCCAAACAAGAGCGGTCCCAGGACTGAACCCTGAGGTACTCCACTTGTCTGGAGCTGGATTTGGTGTCGGCTACTTTTACAGTATGGGTTCTATCAGTAAGCCAGTTAGCAACCCATTGGGTGACGTAGGGAATAATGCCCAGCTTAGTAAGTTTATCTATGATTCCAGAGTGGGAGATGGTGTCAAAGGCCTTGGAAAGGTCTAGATAGGCTGTGTGGACCACCTTACCCTTGTCCATGGCTCTGGAGACTGATTCAAAGAAGTCAATCAAGTTCAGAAGACAAGATCGGCCCTTCACGAACCCAAACTGGGTGGGGTCCAGTGTTTGAAGGTTGCCAATGTCTTTGTTTATAAGTTCCATGATAATACGCTCCATGGCCTTGCAGATAAGGCTTGTCAGACTGATGGGACGGTAGTTTCCAGGATCCAAGTTGGATCCCCGCCTTGTGGAGTGGGATAACCGTAGCTGTGCGCCACTCAGTGGGCACAAAACCTGATGTGAGGCTATGATTAAACATGACACTTAGGTGAGGTGCCAATTCATATTGTAGTTCATGTAGTACACAGCCTGGGATGTCATCTGGTCCCATGGATGCTGTATTCTTAGCTTTGGAGAGTGCGTTTTTTACCTGTGTGGCCATTATTACCGGAATTTGGCAATCTTCCGGTATTGAGATGGGCCATTTAGGGGGTGAAGTTGGCACTGAATCGATCTGCCAGGATATTGGCAATATCCTTGGGATCAGTATATTTAATGCCATTCTGTTTTAGCTCAGAGCAGATCTGAGCATTGCCATTTAGATTCTTGACATAGTTATAGAATGCCTTGTTGTTGTCTTTGGAATCTTTGGCAATTTTATTTTCATAACTAGGTTTGGAGGATTTTATGAGGGATCTCAGTTTCTTACTGAGGCTGGTAAGGAAGTTTTTTGCATCCTGGGATTTTCCTCTTTTCTGCAACAGTTTCTTCCTTTTGTTGTAAAGTTTGTTTATGGCAGGGGACCACCAGATTGGCTTCTTTTTTTTGGATGAGAGCATCTTGGTTCTATTTGGGATGGCACAATTTATGCATGAGTGGATGTGCTCGTACAGTGCCTTAATGTAGGATTCAGCAGTTGAACTTTCAGCTCCCGTCTGCATGGGTGTCATGAAGTTTGTCACTTCTGACTTGAGTAGCATGAAGTTGGCTTTGGAGAAGTTTTTTATGGAGGTTTCCTTACTGGGGGGTGGGGGTGGGATGTGGATGTTAAGGGTGATTAGCTTATGGTCAGACGTGACTAACGAGGGGGTGACCATAGGTGTGGAGCATCGATTTCCCATGTTGGTAACGACCAGGTCTAGGATACTGGAGCCCCTGGTGGGACTATGGATTAGTTGATCCACGGCATTGGAATTTATGAATTCCAAGAACCGTTGGGCAAAGGTATTGGTACATGAGTAGCTTTCCCAGTTAATGGCAGGGTAGTTAAAATCACCTAGTATTAGGGTGTTTGGTTCTATTTTAATATTTTCCAGTATGTTTAGAAAGGTGTAGTGAGAATCTTGGGGTATAGTGGGGGATCTGTAGCAAGCTACAATTTGGATTGCAGTCTTACCTAGTGTCAGTTTCACCTGGAGAATTTCAAATGCATTGTGTTGGGCAACTAGCCTGGTGGTGTGGATATCCTTGGTGAATATTGACACTCCTCCACCTTTAGTGTTTCGGTCCTGCTTTGGTGGCCGAAAAGTGTGGTAAGAGTTGTAGCCTGGTATTGCAGGGGTGCTCTCTGAAGCCTTGAACCAGGTCTCAGTTACTGCACAGATATCGATGTTCTCCAATTTTAGGAGTGCCTCGAGAGAGTGCATTTTGAGGTTTAAACTTCTAGCATTGAGTAGCATTACCTTCAGATTTTGCATGCTTGTACCTGTTACGGTGGTGGTTTTGTTCTTTGAACTTTGCCTAAAAAAGGCACTATAGGGGTGGCAAGAGCCTTGGCAAAGCATTGTGTTCTGTCAGTCATGTTGTCCCAGGCAGACAGATACTGGATCCCCTTTGAATGACACCAGAAGCTTAGCCAATTGTTGAAGTCAATCATTTTGTTCTTATATTGTGGCATCATTCTGGGCGAAGGCAGGATGCTACTCAAGGCTAGGGTCATACCTGCCTGGACCACATGATCCGAGAGCTCTTCCATGTCTCTTTTCATGTAGTCCAGGGAGGTACATCTCAAGTAATTCACTCCAACATGGACAATGACAGAGTCATATTTGTACTTGTTGTGGAGTGACTTGAGTGCATGCGTTATGTGGCGGATCCTGGCACCCGACAGGCAGCTGACTGTAATTTTTTCCTTGTTCAACCTGGTGAGAGTGACATCAGTGAGCCAGACTATAGAGTCACCTATGACTAAAGTATTAGGTACATTGTCTTGCCTTAGGGGCTGTTGCTGGGTGGCACTCAGGTGTTTTGAACTATGTGACACACTGGTTGTGATTGGTGTTTGTTTGCGTTTCAGCTTCAGAGGTCCTTGTTGTTTGGGCAGGTTACAGTTAAGGGCCTCTGCATATGTGGATTTAGTGTTGCTATATGTGGGTGTTGGTGGTGTGGGTTTAGAAGGGCTATGTGTTGCTTGAGGTGTAGTGTGGGTGTTAACCTTCTCCTCTTGACTGTCTAGCACAATCTTGGGTGGAGAGAGCTTTGCTTCCATTTTGGCTGTGTAAGTGCATCTCTCACAGGTTGTAGTGTTGGGTGGTAGGAGGAGAGGGTTGTCTGTGTACATGAGGCAATTGCTGCATTGCCCCAGTATGCCCAGGAAAAATCACCGGAAGCTGACCCTTGG
This sequence comes from Protopterus annectens, assembly GCF_019279795.1. Lineage (NCBI taxonomy): Eukaryota > Metazoa > Chordata > Ceratodontiformes > Protopteridae > Protopterus > Protopterus annectens. Next base: position 731,551,503 of record NC_056750.1, read on the forward strand.
ACATGCCTGGTTTGATGCTTTTTTTTATTTTTATTTTTTTGTAAAGTACAGGAGCTGTTTTCCCTTACCTTAGCAAGGTACTTTGCAATTATAGGCTGTTTAGTGCCTACTATTAATTTCTCCTTATTAACAAGGAGAGTTGAGTGCTTGTATCAGTTTAAGGCTTCCTAGTGCTTTCCAGCAGGTATTAGAGAAAGTGCTAGTCAAAGGGATGCTCACTTTCCTTCCCAACTTATTGAATGGAACATCCAACACTAGAGGGGGAACAGAAGAGGGCAAGCCTGCCCCTCTTCTCCACCCACCAGCCTGACCAGGCTGTTCCTCCTCTCTCTGACCAGACCTCCAACAGCCTAACCACCATTAACAGGTATTAAGCCAAACATCATTTGGTGTACTCCATACCTGCCTAAACAAACTGTATCCATGCCAGCACCTCTCCCTCCATATCACATAAATAAAATTAACCAGTTACCTAAACAGCTGAAAGCACCACTGATCCATCTCCAATGCTAAAGTAACAAACCATAACTACATAAGCTAGCATCCCACTGTCTACAAGTGAAATACTCAATTACCCAACTACCATACCAATAAAAGTTCTGTAATGATTCCATGGCATCACCAACCAACTAGACAACCAAACCCTAAGCCTACTGCCACTTGAAACCATACAGAGGCAATTGCATACTCTCACGTCCAATTGCAGCCCCATTTTAGTGCCCAATGAAAATGCCAACCCTCTGAGATCTCTCTTTAAAATTCCATTTAATAGCAATCTTGCCATTACCCTGACTATCCGCTGTAAGCATTAAGACATTTAACCACCATCATGGCCTTTAGCAGTACGACCCCAAGTGCATCACAAACAGTAAAACCAAGCTAGGCAAACTACCCAAGCACATTGTACCACCAAAACTTGAAAATGCCCAGTGGCATTAGGTCAGACAAGGTCAGCGACATGCCTGCCACCTCTTGCTCACCCAGTGGAAATAGTACTGACCAAACTCCCAACTGCCATTTCCTTAGCTAATAGAGCAATTGTCTCCCACACCAGCAATCCCAAAAGCCCTGTGGCATGATTACCAAAAGCCGCCACTTGACTAGACTAACAGTTAAATCCAATGATCCGTTTCCAATACAATAACCATATCTTTGCAGACCCTCTGTGGATTAATTTCTCACTCATTTCAACTACTAATATTAACATCGTAATGAGCCCTGGGACATTACCTGCCCTAGGCAACTCTGAAATATTAAATCCAAGCATGAGAAACCACTCAACGCAATTGTCTACCATCATCCTCAAAGCAGCCCTACCTAATAAAATCCAAAAGCAATCCTGCCATCCCCCTTCTATCTAGTACAAGCGTAGCACATAATGACCATCCTATCCTTTATTATCCCAAAAAACACTTCCAGAATGACGACATACAGCCATAACATAAATGCCACAGAAGTGAAACCCCTTGAACCTAATGCCTAGAGTGCCTACACCCACATACTCTATACCCCCACCAGTACTGATATCCCTCCAACAGCAGTAAATACAAATTACCTGAAACCTCATTGTGCCCGACTCCAACAATTTTCATTAAATTAAAACAGGCCTACATCTGCAAAGAAACACAAATCCAATGCCTTGCTTAAATCTCCCACGTAATACTAATCATACAACCCCTACCAAACTAAACCTGCCATTGCATGTGAACCCACGAAAAATCAATGCCACAGCCAAATCCCCTTGTATACCCCTCCAGAGGCAGAAATCTAGACAAAGCCACTAGCAAAGTGAGGCAAGGGTCCAAATATAGCAACAATTTAAAATACTGCTCATATACGCAAAGTTGATAAAATAGCAGTTATTGCATTAGCTGAATTTTCTAAAGGATATGAAATTGAAAACCAAATGCCTCATTATTTGCAAACCTCGCACCTTTCTTAAGCCTCCTGCAGAAACCAAAATTCTAAGGCACTGAGCAGTGATTCCTTTCAGCTGGCAGCAACCACCCTCTCAACCTCATGGTGCAGGAGACATGGGGAACAAAGGTGCAAAATAGAGGCTGACCCCAAAACCTTCTAACTAAAAGTTGCCAGTGTGTTTTCTTTTTTAAAGTCATCACTTTCAAGTCTTGAACCCAGCATGCTGTGCACTACAGTCACAGCAACCTCTACACCATCTGAGGTGCAACAGGTTAGGCATCCCATGCATTTGGAAGGAGACTGATGCCAATATAAGTATATATGTCTGAAATACAAATGTATAGCATTAAAATTCTCCATGCATAAACAATGACCCTCACCAAAGACATCCAGCCACAATGCTCATTTGGTTAAACCAGTAACACAAATGCCTGACCATTTCCCAGCAATGTAAACAGCCACACCATCAGCAAGAAACAAAACTTAAAATCTGACCATTTTGAGAAAATCTGGACAGCCATGAAGGATCCAGCAACCCCACCCGCAAACCAGAGCAACCCCGTCCATTCCCACATACCTTCTGTAAGCTTAGTGACTTCAATATTCAGGCAGTCCAGTAACCGGTTACAAAACTACAAATCCCCCAAGAAACAGACTGAATCATGTGGCCAACTGTTCTACCAACATGGCACCTCTCAACCCCCCGAATCAAACCACAAACCGCAGTGCAAAGGCTCAAAACAATCTAGCTTGGACCAATCCAGCAGGTCAATAACATAGATTTTGCAGTAGCAAGAAACCTTGAAGGGTACAAAGCCCAATGCTTACCTCTTTTTTTATTATTACATACAGTGCCATATATCCTTTACTCTGCTCAGTGCACCTCACTATCCAGACTACCACCATTTTGTATCACTTTGCCGCAACCCTTGCTGCACTACAGATTAGTGTAAAAGCAAAGCCAGAACAGCCAAACCATGTTGAATACCTCCCCCAAAACCTAATGCATGATGCTAGCTAGTGCCTCTGTTCTTTAATGAGTCAGCAAATTAAATACCTGCAGAACAGCTTAAACACTAAGTTTTACTTGAGAATTCATAACCTATAACTGGCGTGTAAAAATCAAATGAATCACTGACTCATAATTAATCCATTACTGGGCAATTGTCAACTAGTTATGTTTGACATTTCAGACAATTCTCATTGGATGCAATCATTATTTTTGCCTCCTGTAATTATACCAAAGTCGATGAGCAGCTTAAGTCCCTAAATGTAATCCCAACCCCCAATAGAACAATAACCTATGTTACCATTAGCAAAGGCACCTTCCTACTATGCCTTCTCATTTGAAGCAGCTTTGACATACTAAATGTGTTCTTTTTTTAATATTCAGTCTGCAATTGAACTAGTTGTTTTAAAAAAATTGTAAAGACGACCAGTGATACTGAAGCAGTGCACATCTTGTCCATTAGATCCACTTTAGTGAAAGACTCCGTACTGCTGTGAAGTCAGCCGGTGCTAACAATTAACGATCAATCACCCCGTGCCAGCAACTGCTCATGCGCAGCAGTGACATCTGTCCCAATCCTGTGAACCATGAATCAACATCACCTTGAGTGTAGCCGTTATGCTACGAGCCAGCATTCAAAGATACAAGGGCCATCAGGCCGGGACCACCAAGGACAATTGATACAACTTCACTACATCACCTATCGACCACCAAGTTCACATTCAACACTCAGAGTCTCCCACTGGGTAAATACTATTACTCAGCACAGTAACCACCTAAGGCCATCAACAGTCCACAAAAGGTTATAAGCCATACCACATTAATAAATGTATATCCTTTCAAGTTTTGAAGTTTTGATAGCCTATCAATGTCCGAAACTAATGGCACTATTTTACCAGTTATTATAATGTACTATTTTGCAAGTGTTGTTGGTTCATGAAGAGCTGTGCCTGGCATTCTCTGGTTACAACCCTCAAACCATAATCCTAAAATGCTAGATAATGTACAAGCTAAAAACTAATGAGTAGTTTTCTGTTAGATGGAACAACGAACTCCTGCTTAACGTGGGAACTACTAACCATCAAAAGCATTTTGGCTTAACACATTAGAAAGAAATAATTTATATACAGAAAATATCAGTCACAGTATCATTATAAAATAGACTGTGCATATTAAGACGTATAAGGCTGCAACCTCCCTCCATTTGCTTCTTCTTACAATACAGATCCATTTGCAATAAACGGAGATGACACAGTACAACAAGGTGCTTCAAAATTACAGCTGAAAGCCCCTCTGGTGACACACTACTAAACACAATTACTGTCTGAAGCCATACACATATACAAAACAAAACCTCTCATCTCCTATACCAACTTACAAAATTCCTTCCACGACCTACCTCCAATCAACACTACCCCCTGGTCTTGGGCATAATCCCTGCATGCAGCAAGTTCACACCACAAATGTGACTCCTACCCCAGTTACACTTGCCTAAACCCCCTTTTTAGCCCCTCTGTACCCTTACCTCATGTACTCCCAAAACATCCCTCCATCCTATTTAACCCTATCCTCCTAATTCCTACTAATCTATTTATCTAGCCCCAATGAAGATGTCCCAGGAAAAATCAGTCTGTTCCAAACCTCATTTATGCAAAGGAAGATATTCAAAGAGAGATACAGGCAAAGACATCCAGATATGGAAAATTTCACAATAAAAAAAATTAATAACACAAACATGTAATGTGGAAAAGAAGGTTAGTAAAGCAGAAGTTAAAGAAAAAGAAGTTGAAGTTATGGAGTGCCTGTGAAGTGAAGGATTTAATGCAGAAGGTCTAACACAGACTACATCACAGCATGATAGAGTGACTCCCCAGAATAAAGAAAAGCAAGAAGATCAAGAGACGTGAAGAAGAAATATGGAGAGGAAAAAGAAAAAGAGATTTAATACGGTATAATATTTATGCAAAAGAGAAGGCAAAACTAACCAATACAGAAAGAGCAGCACCAAGGATATTTGAAGAGAAATACAGGCAAAGAAATCCAGATATGGAAAACTTTACAATACAAAAGATAAGAAGACTAAGAGGAAAAGTAGAAAAAGAGATTAGTAATGGAGAAGTAAAAAAAATAGAAATTGAGGTTATGGAGCAACTGTAAAGAGAAGGATTCAGTGTAGAAAATTGAATGCAGAAAGCACCACAACAGAATAGAGCAATGGATATCAAAATTAAGGGGAAACCAGTGGAATGGGAAGTAACTGGTCAGTTGCCATATGAAGATAATTTGGAGCCTTCCACAGGAAACCAGTATAAACGTTCACTTGAAGCAAGACAGCAAGGAAAGGAAGAGGAAACTGTGGAAACTCTGATACAGTCAGTGCTGAAGAGTAATAGGCCCGTGAGTTCCCATATGACAGAGCAACAGATGACACAGGATGAAATTGAAGAGAATGTGCCACAGGAAGATGCTATAGAACTTCCTATAGAATGCCCGCAGGAAACAGAAAACAAGGGATATGCCCCTTAGTTTGGAAGAAACTGAGCTAAGAGAAGAGTTGCTTGATTTAATGGACATGGATATATATATTAAGATCAATGAGAGAAATAGACTGCAGAATGTCAATAAAACCCAAAAAGTAAGAAGTCTGACAAAACAAATGAACACAGTAATTAGGACTGACCATAGAGATCCATGTGATACAACAGAAGTAAACAAGATACACTACTGTGCTGCTAAATTAATAACTGATAAAGTTCTACCACAAGATCACAGGGTAGTAAGGGAAAGGAAGGGGGGAAAATCTAATACCATCATGGAAGTATCGTACAATGAAAAGTATAAAGCAATTAAGACAAGAAGTGTCACTCTTAGAAGATTATAGAAGAGGGAACATATCAACAAAAATACTGAAAGATAGATGTGATAAAAGCAATGCACAGTATTAGAACAGACCAGGATCTATCATGCACTCTCACAAATAAACTAAAAATTTCAGCACAGGTGGAAAAACTTAGAAAATACACAGATACATATAAGGAAAACATACAAAATAAAACACCAACTAACAGGGCTAAAGTGCTCAAAGACAAAATCCACTTAAAAAAAAAACAATCAGAGCACTTGGAAAAAACCTCACAACTCTTCTCAGTGTTATTTAAATTTTATTTAACACTCCACAAGCTAAAAACAGCCTCATTAGGCTGCTATCCGCATAAAACATAAACGCTTTCTTAACAAATGTATAGCGTTTTCGTCTGCAACCAAACTTCCTCAGATGAAATGCATACATAAAATGGAATTCCACTTAAATACATTCTTACTTGATCGGTTAAAACATTTCATTGGCAGAAAACCTTATGACATTTCCCACAAATAAAATCTTGTTAAAAAATATATAAAACTCATAATTCAATTGTAAAAAATTCCATTCCTAAAATATTTAGTACTATCATTCATAAATGTTCATAAAAATTCATTTGTAAAATGTATTTATAAAAAAATACATTCATTGTAATATCAAAAAGTATCTAATGGCACCATCTAGTGGATATATTAAAAATTACATCAGTAACCAATAATTTAATCCCCACAGTAATGTTCAAGCAAGTACATTATCATGTTATAAAACACTTGTCTACAAAATGTTTTGCATAAAAGCAATAAATTAGTGAGTATTAAAGTGACCTTAATTTTAACACTGGCTTAAGGGAAACTAAATCATTAAGCCCTGGAACTTTGTAGCTTCCAATGTTAATTGCCAGAAAAGCTCTTTATATTCAAGACGGGCTTCCAATGGGCCTCCCCAATGTCCTTAAGTACCACTTCTAGGACAAAGAAGAAAAATCTGGCTTCTTGACATTGTGTGCCTGTATAGAGCATTACTTTTGTATTTGTTCCTAATATCATAATTGTGCTCATACATTATACTTTTCAACTTTCTTTCGGATCTCCCCACATAAAATGCATCAAATTTATTACATGTTACTAAATAGACTATACCGCTTGTTTCACAACTGACTGACTACATTACAGTAACCATGAAACAATGGCAGACCACTTTGCAATTGAGCCATGATAAAGGACAGATTGTTATCCTAGGGATAAAAATTCAAAGGGGGATATTACATGGTGACTCTCTGTTACCTTTGCCTTGCCATTAATCCATTAAGTTGTTTACTGAACAGCTTAGGCTATGGCTACAATTTGGCTCCTAGAAAACAACAAAGTATAATGACTTCTCATCTTCTCTTTGTTGACGATTAAAAACTGTATAGCTCATCAGATGAGGAACTGAAAGCACAGCTGCAGGTTGTCAAAACTTTTTCAGATGATAGTAGAATTTCATTTGGTCTTGATAAATGTGCAAAAGCAACCTTTAAAAAGGAAAACTGCAGCACTAGGAAAACATCAGTTTGGGACAAGAATGTGATATAAAAGAACTTGAGCAAGAGGGAGTATATAAATACTTGGGAATTGATAAAGGATCAGCAATAAAACATGAACAAGGAATACTTTAGAAGACTTAAAATTAATCCTGAGAACAGCACTGACATCTAGGAACAAGATACAAGCTATAAATCCATTTGCTCTTCCTGTCCTAACATACAGTTTTGGAGTGATTGACTGGCCCCAAAAAGTGTTGGATAGATTACATATTAAAACAATTAGGATGCTACATGCTCACCAAATGATTTATAAAAATGTGTGTATACCAAGATTATATATTCCCTGCTCCCAAGGAGGAATGGGTCTCCTTGAAATTGATTACATGTATAAATCTGGGATCGTGGGACTCCACACATATCTACTGACCTCACAAGATCCAAATGTAGTGAAAGTTTTGAAACATGAGGAGAGTAAATATAAGATGACTTTTCTGCTTAATTTAGCAGAAGCATATAGACATCAGGCTGGAATGAAAATCAAACCATAAGTAGTTAAAAAACAGGTAGCAACTGAATTTGCCAAAAAACAAAAGATATAAGGTGAAGGACCAGAAGAGAAGGCAAAAAATGTTGAAAAAAACAAATATAGTTGCAAATATAGAACACTTCTGGAAGAGCCTCATGTTGATCAAGAATGAATGCAGGAATGGTTAAGGAGAAGTGAATACAAACCAAGAAATGAAAGGTTAATATTGGCAGCCCAAAACAGTGGGCTACATACATGCTGGTTTACAAAGTCCATTGAACATGTGGGAGAAACAGACAGATGTAGATTTTGTAAAACCAAATTGGAAACAGTCACACACCTAGTTGCTGGTTGTGACACACTAATGGCAAAAGGACTGTATACTGAAAGGCATAATAATGTGGTGAGACTGTTGCACTGGGGATTGTACAAACATTATAGTATCGAAGTGGCTAAAAAACACTGGAAACATGAGACACAAAGCATCATAGAAAATGATGAATTTATATCACATGGGATCTCCCATTACCAACAGTTCAAAAGACAGATGCAAAAAACCAGATATAGTGGTCCAAGAAAAGAAGACAAAAGTAACATTGAAAATTGAAATTGCCAAACCTAGTGACTACAGTGTCTTGTGTACAGAGAGAGACAAAGTCATAAAATGCCAGGATCTGCAGGCAGAAATGAGAGCTATGTGGAAGAAAGATACCCAGACAGTTCCAACAGTAGTAGGAGCAACAGCTCTTATAAAAAAGAATTTACAGTCATATTTAGATATGTCACGAATCCATGTAACCCCCATATGAATTGCAGGAGGAGTCATTACTGGACACACTGCAGGTGCTGCGAAGAGAACTTTTGACTGACATCAAAGATTGAAACAATACTAATTTCATGAACTTTAATCATACTTTGACATAGGAATGGGGTCCACTCTCATCATGGTATTAGAAACCCAAAAGATTTGTTTACAAAGTATGGGTTAATTTTGTTGAAAAGTTCAAAACTTTTCTAAGTCAAGTCAATATTTTCTATAGTGTTGCAGACAGCCTCACACAAAGATTCATTCTCCTCTTTATAATAGACTTTCTTATTGAGGAATTCTTGGCCATGTATGCACAACTTTTCTTTCAAGAGACTCATGCAAGCAATCCCTTCAGCTTTCTCTGATATTCATTAGAAGAGTCCTCTATCTGTATTCCAGCTCTGACTCTTTCATACAGAATTCATCTTCCTTTTCCCTCATATTCTGCTTGCTTAGTTTTAGTGTCTGCCACTTCTACTGATAATAAATTGTAGCAGAGCAACCTGAAACAGCATTTATTCTTTGAGCCTTTTGTTGTTGAAATTAACATAATACTTACATTTCCTCATATCTTGGTCACCTCATTGTATATTTACCTACATTTCCTTCATCTGCAGACAGTTGCTATTCAGTTTACTTGAAGAGAAGGTCTTCATTTGCAGGTCAGAAATGTAGTCTTTCAAGGATTCACTTGCTGTGTGATCTTTCACTTCAAATATATTCTTTTTCAGATGATTTTACTATGAAGCAGACATACAGGAGCAACCTAGCTTGTAGTCTTTTGTGTTGCAGTAGTTTTATTTACTGAAATACTGGCAAATAGATATTTTTCTTGTTCAGGAGCAAAAAAAAAACAAAAAACAAAGCTGGCAGTTAATTCAGCGGCATATATCCATATGTCCTTATCTAATCATTCCTATATCACAACATGTTCTGTCTCTTAACACTGAATCAAGTGAAAGGCAAAATTAATACTTTTTGATTTTATTCATGAGCTCAGTAACATAAGCATCTATAATGTTCCTTGAGCCTTGGTTTCTTCTAATGAATAAGGCAAAGAAACAGGAGATATTTTCTAGATTCAGTAATTCCAGAATCTCTGCTTTACTGCAGTTTTCCTGTATTCTCTTCTCAAATGGAAAAGTATTAAATATCTTCAGGTCTTTTTCCTCTGAATTATGCAGAGATATGCACATTGTCCTTCTGCAGTCTTCCCAGCTGTTTATCATACACAATTTTTTCTGCTAGTTTGCCTTGTATCATCAAAATTGCTGATGCCTGAAGATGTATCAATATTTCATAGAAAGAAACAAATACTTAGAGGACGTCATATGAGTTATGAAAGTAAACTGAATTTCTAACTGTGAATTATACTTCTGAATAACACAGCAATATGTGATTTATACATAAATTAGTTTACTACCTTCTAATAGTTCTGACACCATGCAACATTTATAATGTCTGTCTGTATTCTCATTAAGGTCACAGGACAGTAATGTTAAAGTGGTCAAATAAATAAAATGCAGAGCTACAATATGTGAAACTATATTTTGCATAATTATGCACATATTTTTTATTTTTTTCGTTTAACAAACATTTTGAGTCGTGTGAACAAACTACAAGTTAATATGCATTTTGTGAAGAATAATCATGAGACATAATATTTTTCTGTAACACTACAATGTGTGACAAGTCTCTAAGAGTTCTTAGCTGTGAAAGCTGGTCACTGTCAGCATTAGTTATCATATGTAACTGTCACAGTCTTTCTGAGTTTAATATATATAACTGATCAGGGGACATGCATATGCAAAAGCAAATTAATCTTTCTTCTTTAAGGCTTATTGCACTATATACTAAAATAACGTTGTTAATGAGTCTGATATTAAGAACTTTGTGCTTGTTGGAAAATATGTGGAAATGGAAAAAGGACCGAGTAGGAACTGCTATCTGATTTTGTTATAATGCTACAGGAAGGTGGGTACCCTGAATGGTTGGATCTGATATTTAGTTAAGAAGTCTCAGGCAGACTTTCTTGGCCAAGAATGGATAACAACTAATGTTTAGTAGACTGATAATGAAAACTTCTTGGAACATTTACAGATTTACAGGATTCCACTTAGTTAGCTAAGGAATATCTTGCACTGTACTGTCCAATGGGCCACATTCATGAATCCAAGAGTCCTTTCATTAAGACATTCAGACCATTTTGATTCATATTGGAAGACTTGACAAGAAGAATGAGGCCCTTTTCTTTTCTTGGAGAAATAAGCACTTCAGTAATTGCTTTTCCAGATGGACCTAAGACCAAGGACATTTTCCAACCTGTTGTAAGATGTTGATTGATTTTAAGTTTGATGTGCCAGCATGAGCTAAGAAAAAGAGCTTAGGATCTAGTAAAAGGCCAGCACAGGTACAGAGAATTATATTGGTTTATGTAAAATTCATGGACATGAAGAAGAAGAAACGAGGTAATTTTTTCTCAAAATGAGTGGGAAGAACATGGGTTTATAGAAGGAAATAATTTTAAATGAAATCAGCTGTTACGGATGAAGTGAGGACAGAAAACAGAAGGGAGATAGGCTGGAGAACAACAACTAATATATGCTTGGTTGACATGTGAAGAATATGAGTTAAATACATCCTGTAACCTCTGTCTGTGGGAAAAATTCACTCACAGTGAATACCTGCAAATTGGAAGTAAAAATCTGATTTGGAAGAATATTTTGATGTCCTGTACATAATGGTCATATTGTATTCAGATAAATTACACTTAGATTTTTCAATAGCCAGATTTTAACTGGGTAGCTGTTACAGTCATGTGCAAGTGTTACCTCTCCCATGTGTAACTTCAGGTATAAAGTTATGATCTCTAAAACAGCACCAAAACATTTTTTTAAAGATAAGCACTATAGCTATTCAGATGAAAGCTTTACTTTTCAATATGGGAATAATTTTACTAAAGTTCCACTTTTCCATTGGCGCATGCAGCGAATAGGAATGTTATTCGCAATCTGTAAAATGCATGGAATTAATTTATATCTGTAACTATTTAATTTGAACTTTATAATATACTCATCACATTTTGGGTCGAAAGAGTAAAATTAATTGTATCACTAGTAATGCATATCAACTTAAAAGATAAGTATCTCACCACTAAGGCCTGACAGCATGTGCATCGCAGCATATTTCAGAATTGTTTTATATTTTTTTAACGGTTATATTAAGAAATGTTTGTTTTGCAGCTATATTAGTTAACAACAATAACATTATCAATTATCTAATGACATGCAAAGTGGTACAGAAATCAGAATCAAGTGTTTTATTTTTGGATCCTCAGATCTGCTTGAACAAGCTCGTGTCCACGGAAGCTGGAATGACATGGACTGTTTTTCATACAATAACCTCTCAGCTCATTATTAACATTATTCTGAAAGCTAATTGGTCCCCGAGAATGTTTCTATTCATTCTTAATAATGCAGGCCTATTGATCATGATTTGTATGGTTCATTGTCTAATTTAAAAAATGAATGACAATTAACATTTCCTGCACTTTACAGTCCTGCTGATTTTCTATTCTTATAAAATCTGGCTGTCAGAACAGCATTCATTTTTGTCTGATAGTTTTGTATATACTGAAAGGGCAACCAACCCTGGTGATTTGCTTCAGTGGAAGACATAGTTTATTGCATTCCTACTGGTACAATTAGCATATCAAATAACTTATGCAATGCTGCTGAGGTCTGAGAACAAATGGTACAAAACCATTCATATTAACTTTGATATTAATAAATGCAATATCAGTCAAAGCTTTCATAATTTTCCTAATTTCATTTGCAACCTTTGTTGAAGGTCAGAAATGTTTATTCTTTTTCTCACTCTCTACAAGTGAATATGTGTGTGTGTGTGTGTGTGTGTGTGTGTGTGTGTATTTATATATATATATATATATATATATATATATATATATATATAAATACAACTATAGATATATATCTACATTAGTATATAAACAGTACTTTTCTCTGTTTTATAGATAGTGATAAGTTTTTTTAAGTCAAATAACAACATGTTTTCATTAGAACTATTCTGTTCCTGTCTTACCTTAATAATTTCAAGAGGCTAACCTTTGAGTGTCTTTTCAGGTGCATCAACAAATATTATTTCACTATAAGACTATCAGTTCTGTGTAAAAATATGCTTCAATAAAATGGCCAATGCAAACCTTAAATGCAAAACAAAGAGATGTGACTACCAAGGTCATGTTATGTTTAGCTGCTAACAATAACATGACAGACAAAAATAAGTTTGCAGTACTGAGGCATGAAGGCCTATCACATTACAGAATGAAACAAACTGAGCTAAACTAGAAGATACTCTTGGTAAACATCACAAATAGTCTGAGTTCCTTTCTAAAAGTCCGGCACTGCATGCTTGAGATGCATACCTCTCATTTCTCATCTCAGTGTTGTAAACAGATATATCTACACTATATTTTGAATCATTTCCTGTTAGGAAACTGGCAATACTTTAGTATAGGAAACAGTGTTCCCATTAAAGTTGAGACATTACTTAGTCTGTTCAGAGTAAGTGTTACTACTGATGATACAATACAAGAAATCAAATGGATAATCCTTAGACTGGCATAATGAGAAAGCAAAAAGTATGCCCATAAATATGTTCATCAGTAAATATTTATTAGTTTTAAATGGAAAGAAAATAAAACAAGATTCTCAAGGAAATGCATCGGTGTAAAATCAAAATGTCACATGTCAGTTATGCGACTTTAAAAGTTGAAAGGAAATTTTCCTAGTTGTGGAATTTTAATTAAGAAAATGACAAATCCACAAGAATGAACGCTAGTGTGCATTCACTCTTGTGGATTCATTATTTTGAATGGAGATCACAGTATAGTGGGGATTGGGAAATGTACTCTTTCCTTCACTGTAGTGTGATCTGGAAGTTTGCACATATAAGTAGTAGGGGGTGCAGTACCCCACATGGGGGACAGGGGGCTTGCCGCCTGCAAAACCTGTGTTGAATGGCACCAGATGTTGAGGTAAGTTCAAAAATGTCAATAATTTGATTTCAAATTGTTGACAGTTTTTTTAGTTTGTTATTTTGATTGGCGGTATCATACATTTAGAGAATGTTTTTTAAATAAGTAATTACTCTCAAAAATATTTTCGAAATTTTGATAGTAAACCGAAATGCATCCCTAGTGACAGATGCAGGGTTTAACAATTTAAGAATGATAATGTATATTTTTTTACTGAACAATTATTTTAAGAGTAACTAACATATTTTAAAAACATTCATGTTCAAGTTTTAGATACAGGTAATTATTTCCTGTGCCACAATATTCAAAAAACATAGCATCAACATACTGATGATTTCTACCATGTATTTCATTTTCTTTTTTCAGGTAACGTGCCTTTAATTTGACTCACTAATATCATCCTGTAATATCATATTTTTTAACATTATTGTTAAGCAAACTTAATGTCACTTTTCTACTTACTTTTGCTGAAAAGGATATCTTAACTCTCCCTTTAACAGTACCTAAAATCAAATAAGAATTTCTGCAGAAAAAAAGTGCATAAAAATAAATTAATTAAGCAATAAATAAATAAATAAGCTTCCATTAAGTAACTGAATGGAGAGTGTCATTCTGTCAATTTATGTGACAACACATAATTGGCCAAATTGATCACTCATCAGTAGAGGTCACTGTGGCTGGAAATTTATTCTTGCCCAAAAGTATTATGGCCTCAAAGTAGATTGTAATTAATTTAATTATTTGTTTTATTTATTTTAGGACAAACTTTACTGAGAGTCAAAGAAAAAAAAAACAGATGCTTTATAAATACCAGAAAACACTAAAGAATAACAATAATGTAACAGTGATGTGATAAGTGCATAAATGCTCCAGTGTCTATTCAAGGATCCATTTAATAAACAATCTAAATGTCTGTTAGAAACGTCATAAAAATATTTATATTATTACAAATTAACTGCAGTGTATTGTCAAAATATAGTGTCTGGTCAAAACTGAATAAAGCCATAACTTCACAACAGATAACTTACATGGATAATATATTCAAAAGCATAAGTCTGACTCTGAAAAGTCATAAACAATTATTAATGCAGAACATAAAATAGACCGATACCCCTTGAGTTCAGATACAAATGTATGCTTTTTCAACATGAAAGCATACCTTATGTTCATACATGGAAAGTTTGTTAACAAAGTCGATTTGGCCTGATCTCGATTTACTAAATACAACCATAAAATGTTATTTGAGGTCCTAATAATTACAGATTTAGCTGTTCTAAGCACAACAGCTAAAATTTTGTTTATTGCAACTACGGCTGAGGTAGAAGCATCTTCCTGAATGATCTTCCATATACACTTAGAGTCTTATAATGCCAGCACCTATTAAATATCAAAGTCTGCCTGTTATACAGCCTAAGTAGGGAGTGCTGCCACTGATGGATCAGTTTAAATATGTAACGGCAGCCACAAGAACAACACAGAAACCCCTACAAGTCTTTACTGCTACTGCTTTTGTCTCATTGCAAGAGGAATGTTTGACATCATCTCCAATTGATGTCAGTTAGAATAGTTATCATCCACTTAAGGGGTGGGAGGTTGGCATAATGGTTAAGGTGTTTGCCTTACAGACACAAGGTACAGGGTTTGATTCTCACAGGGGGTAATTGGCTAGGCTTAAAATGGCCCATAAGGGCAATTAGCCTAGTACTAATCTATGAACCTATAATGATACATTAGTGCATATATACTCACAATTGTACCTGTTTGCTATTGTCTTGTTTTAACAACACTTTATGATTTGATGAAGGGGTGGATGCTATATTAGGAAAGGGGGATAAAACTTCTTCCTGGAGTAGAGAAACCTAAGCTGAAATTTTGCAAAAATGGAATGTCCTTACTTCCCACCCTATCCCTACAACTCAGAACAGTCTTATCAACACCAGTTCTAGAACCTGTTCTGTCTGAAATAAAATATAATTTCCAACCCATTATCCTATCTATCTCTCTAGCTGCAACCATGCATCTTACATTAGTACAAACAAGCCAAAAGCAGATATTAATCATCTGATCATCTGACTCCATATAGGCACTTTCACTGGTGTTGGCAGGATTTAGCTTGCAGAGTCTGCTTGAATGAGGAGGCCTCATGTACCACTGAAAGTCCGGCAGACCTACACTCCACTTTTTCCCTAGACCTGCTACTACCTTCCTGGAAATTTTTTTCCTATGCTAGTGATAATTCATAATAAATTTTGAACCTTGCCATGGAAAGGTTCTTATTCAAAAATTGAATATGATGGGGGGAAAAAGATATTTTGATAGAAAAGAAAATGAATAGCTATAATCATAGTTCAAAGGGCAGCACTGGCTCCTCTGTCATTCAACTTTGTCTTTCAGTGCTTATATAAAGGACTTTGAATTAATTGTCTTAATATCAATATATTTCTTGACCTTATAATACTGATTTACTATTGTTGACTCACCACGTTAGTGTTCAAGGCCCCTAGTTGCTTATCGTGATTTTCCAGTTGCTCTTTTAAAGGTAACAAGGCACATTTATACTTAAATATCAGACAATAAATGTAAGCAATTGTTTGCAAGGAATCAAGAATCAGGGGGTAAATTCTGTTCTGCGTCTGTAATCCCTAAAACTCCATTGTCAGCTAAATAAGATGTTATGTACGTGAATCTGTTATTCACTTTTACACCTGCCTTATTATAGCAGTACTTCAAATATGCTGATAATGTTTCTATAGTGAGGACGAAACAAGGGGATAAAGGACAAGTCTAGAGTAGATCATAATTAAATTATGTCTAAAAGGGGTAAAAAGAAAATTCAGAACTTTTTCCCCTTTCAATACGGGTTTAGATTATGTTGTTATGATGTGTTGTCCAGTGCCACTTCAAGACAGCCATTATCTGATTACCTCTCTATATTTTGGACATATTCTGGTACAATAAGATCATCACATACAGATTCCATCCATACACAGGATGCTTCAAGTCATATTCCATTACACACTTACAATGTGCCATCCATGATTTGCTGCATTCCTGGATAACATACATTTGGTTCATTCCTTAACATAGTAAACTAAGGTCTGGAAATCAAAATGCCTATGAATTTAAAATACTGTTGCAGCTTCCTGATTATCCTTATCACTTATCATGTTCTGTTAATCCATTATAGAATTGTTCATCTATGTCTATGCCTGAGTATTTCTACAATCAACTTTAACAACTATTTCATAAACTTCTATACGTTTTCAAAGTATGACTATTGACATCATAAACACAGACGTCAAGTAACAAAATCATCTGTTAGTTTGTAACATCTTAGGTTCATAGATGTTTAGACTAACCACCACAAGGGCCTTTTTAAGCCTAGCCATGCATCCCAAATCTCTGAAAAGTTCTGATACCCTTGATAAGTATAAGCAGGGGCCTGGGAGATGAAGCATTTACGGGTTGCCTGTCTAGACAATCAAGGACTAGTTTTATGGTTCCTGCTGCTGGAGGAAAAGCTTCACTATTAAATCCTAAGAAAAATGTAGCCCACTATCTCCCTAAGACTATTCTCTGTTACAAAATGCATTTATTTTCATAAGTTTAAAATCTATAAAAAACAATTTGCATTTTTTTCTGTGGTAATATGCCTTACAAATAATAATTATAGCTTTTACTTGTGAAGATATTTCCTTATTCTATCAAAAACTCAGTTTCTTGCAGAAAAAATGAACAAATTCTAATACAGTAAAACTATAATTAAATCCATACTATTCATCCTGTGAAGTCCAAAACTAGGTAGAAACGTATACCCACTGTTTCCATAGCCACACTGTATGCATTTATTTTGTAGTGGTTTTTAAGATCTTGTCCTTTTATCCCATTTGTTGATTTTTTTTTAAATATCTCAGAAATATATCAGCTTTTTGTATGATCTAAACACATCAGACATAACACTCACTCTAAATTGGATTAGAATATTTGACATTAACAAATCTATTCTGTGACCTTATTATTAACAAACATTCCAAACTAGAATACTTAAATAAGAGTATACAATCCAAATTTAAGGCCAAACAAAGGAGAAATTAAGAAAACAAACATTTTAGTATACACTATTCAAGTAAAATTACTTTTAGTGTTATCACTATTGTGATTATACAGTTAGTGGACAATGCATAAACATCTGTTACTATATAAAAACAACTCCCATAAATCAGTACTCATGTCTAAAATTCAAGGGGTCCATGGTTGAACATTCAAGGTGCTAGTAATTTAATGCAGTTTCCCTCCTGTCAGAATTTGAGCCTGTGAAGAAAACTGTGGAATTTTTGTAATGAGTGACATATTTTCAGCCACAGGAAAAAATGAAAAAAGTGGTTCAGTTTTAAAGTTACAATATTTTTTTTTTCAGAATGCTAAGCTTACCTTCGTTTTTAAAATGCTAACAGTATAATCAGATCTGACTGAATAAAGCAAATCTTCAGTCTGCCAGTAGCATTAAATAAATTAAGTAAACTTTGAGCTAACAGAGCTTTAAAAATGAAATGAAATCTTGAAATAATAAAGACATCTAATTAACAAAAATAAAACCAGTGGCAGTCTTGTGCATAATTCTCTTTTCCTGCATATTTCTTCAGCTACATTTGATTTGATATCCACATAAGTCTGGCAGCTACATCTGGGAGGTAGTTCTAGCATTACAACGTATTAATGATTCTGGACAACTCTTCTCTCTTCTCTTTGAACTTTGTTTTTCTTTTTGACAAAGGAGCACTTATGAAGACACAGAACCAGACCATGCTCTGGTAAACAGCTTGATCAATGGAGTGCAATGCTGTCAGTTGGGAATTAGATATACATAAGTGACAGCGCGACACAGAAATGGCTGGGATAGTGCTACAAAATGACACATTGGAGTCTTGTAAACAACAGTCACCAGGTAAGTCAATAGATGACTTTCTGTTCATACATGACCTAAGGACATTGTCATGCAGATAGCATGCTCACACATGTGTTAAGCACACCGTGTGTTCACATATGGTTTAAAGCACCACATAGCAAGGAGATCATCAAAATGCCAACTGTTTAATATGTAAATGGGAAGGAGATGGGGTGATAGGGTAGCCACGACCAAAAAAGATCAGTGGTAATGGAAGAGTGGGGGTCAGAAAAAGGGTATTTTTTGAGGGACAGGTGCCATGTCTTAGGAATTGTATATGAAGGTTACAGAGGGAAGGGAGCCCACAGAAGGTGTGGTTAAGGATAGTGTAGGAATAGCATCAGGGGTAGACATGTACATATAAAGCAAATGAAAACTGACAAGGAGGTAAGTAACTTAAAAGAGGAATGATAATGGTGGCAGAGTGTGGACAACTGCTGATTGGTACAATCAAACTAATGGGGGGGTGACACAAAAGGAAGGGGAACAGTAGGATGAGGGATAAGGTAATGTAAGGATGGTCTGCCAACTGCCAGTAGGGAAACATGTCAAGAACTTAGTCACCTCTGTGACTGACATCATGGGTGGACACTGCCACTGTGGCCCGGTGGTTGGAAAAGGCTGGCTCTGTGACTCTACCAGCCACATGTAAATTATCACATTCATATACAGTGGCTAACAGTTTTTGCACACCGTGAGTGTAAATGCAGCATTAAGTGATCACCCTCACTATATTGTACTATTTGTATCACTAATGCTCTAAGACCATACTGACTAGAATCTGCATACAAAACATGGGTGATTTCAGACACATCACAATACATTTGGTAATTCATTCACATGCCTTTTCAGTGTGTCAAAAGCCTTGTTTTGTTCCAGTGACCTTTCCCAAGCTGCATCATGTATTAAGGAGATTTCTTAATGATACTGAAGCTTCCTTAACTATACCATATTGCCTGACATGTTTGTTATGGATTCAGGCAAATATTATAGAGCATTATAATTCATTATATCTAATATCTTTTGACTGTTAAGTGTTATGAATTCCTAAGTTCAGAGGTTAATCCTGAGACTGCAATTTTAGATACACTGGCTATGCCTCTAGGGTTAGACAATACAGAGAAGAGAAAAAAATAGTTATTTTGTTTTAGTGTGTGTGTGTGTGTGTGTGTGTGTGTGTGTGTGTGTGTGTGTGTGTGTGTGTGTGTGTGTGTGTGCGCGCGACCTCAGAGGTGTTATATTTAGAGGATTCTACTGCATTGTGTGCCAGAGACAGTGAGACAGATAAATTAGTGGACATTTGGGGGAAGGAAGAACAAGTGAGCCAGGGAAAAGAATGGATGTAAAGGCACCATAAAGACCTTTTAAAACAGTGTGTAGAGCAGGGGGAATTTTAGTACCATTAGTTACAAGAAGGGAGCACAGGGGCAAAACCAGTTAAAAGCGCTATGCACTAGTAAGTCCACATTGAACTTTCAAATTGACAGTTTCCACAGGATGGGAAGTGAAAACCTGAATGACGAAATGCCATCACATGTCATGGTAAAATTACATAGCTTCCAAATACAAGAGTGGGTGTTGCATCAAACATCTTTACAAATGGATTTAAGGAATGTGGGACAACACTTCCCCGTGGCAGTACATACCGTATAGGTCCATACATCTGTAGCCTTATGGAATTTTGAACAGAAAGGGAAGTCTACAAAATGTTTATATCCTGCTATCTTAAGAGTAACAGTGCAAGGGAGGTTGGATGTCAATCAGTCTAATGAAGAGGTGAGCCACATACATAGATATGTAGTTACAGGTATCTGTACCTTGTGATAAACAGAAGCTCTGCCCTTAAGTGGAAGTGTCGTATTTGGTGGACAATGAGGAAGGGCTGGCAGAAGCTGTTGATATGCATTTGTGAAAGCAGGAAATGAAGGCAGTGTAAAGGGGAACCATGATGAAAAAACAGCAGGAACACTGAACTAGATGGATTCTTTGCCAAAGGGCACCAATAAAATGGTGAGAGAGATTGTCTAGTGAAAACTGTATGGGACACATCCCATTTTAAGGGGAGAGGTTCAAGTTGAAAATTGGTTGCAAGCAACAGGAGCTGGTACAGTTTGAGACTAAAAGAAAGGGTGATTCATAGCCACAGTGTAAGGTTATCAGACGAGGGGAAAGAGTGAGGAAACAAGTGGTTCAGTTCAATTTCTAAGTGCGTGACAAGTCTTCAAACCTGGTCCACAACTAATGCCAGAAGTTGCACAGGGTTTTCATAGGTGTGTACTATGCTAATGCCCCTGGAGCCTTTACAAGCCTTGTCCATAAAAGTGCCCTGGCATTGTGCCGCCCAACGTTAGTTCCTAGTGCCTCTATCAAGTAGAGCTACTGGATTTATCCCTGGGGTGAACTCTCTATTATCCGTCCACTCATCAAGATTGGTCTTGAACAGGGACAGCAAGGTGCTCTGCTTGACATGTATGGGAAGTCTATTCCAGAGCATGGGCAGTCTCTAGGTAAGGAACCTGTCCCTCCAGCATTTTCTGTTGATTGTGGTAATGATATTGAGGTCTCTGGAGCATGTGGTGTGCAGGGATTTGGATTTCTTTATATGTAGCATTTCTAACAGAGTTGGGTCAGACATGACTTTGTATGCCAAGCAGAGATCGCCTCTAAGTGGGTGAAATGAGACAGAGAATAGCTGGCGTCTTTTTAATCTGTCTGTGTAGGACATGTGTTTAATGACTAGGATCCTCTTTGTGAGGTACTTCTATGGCCTCTCCAGCTGTTGCAGGTGTCTAGTGAGGTACATGCCAAATGGGGCACTGTACTCAATGATTGGTCTAATGAGGGAAGAGTAGAGAGAGACAATTACCTCTTTCTTCCTAGATGCAAAACCATTGGTAATGAGATGTGCCACATAGAAGGACTTTCTGACCACAGTGGCAATGTGGTGGTTGAAGGAGAGGTTGCTGTCAACCTGCGTCCCCAGATCTCTTATAACACCTTCAGTGTTCAGTGGGCTCCCATCGATGTGGTAATTAGTGGGAACTGAGTTTTTACCAAAGGGGATGATGACACATTCTTTGGCATTAAGCTTAATGCCATGGTTTCAACACCAGTCATTGGTCTCAGTGAGGCCTTTCTGTAGGATGTCTGCATCACTTGGGGAGGTAATAATGGCTCTCAGCTTTCAGTCATCTGTGAACTTGGTCAGCCAGGGTTCCTTTGTGTTGGTCTGGACTTCTGAGAAGTAGATGCTGAACAGGAGAGGACCAAGGACCGATCCCTGTGGGACTCCACTCGTGACAGGTCAGCAGTCTGACTTGGAGTTCACTACTTTCACACTGTGTGCTCTATCTGTGAGTCAGTCACCTAGTGATATAGGGGTTGATGCCTAGTTTGGTGAGTTTATCAATAATTCCCGGGTGAGGAATGTTATCACAGTCCTTGGCTAGATCGAGGTAGGCCTTACCTTCATCCACAGCCCTGGTGTCTGACTCAAAGAAGTCAACCAGCCAAACTGCATGGGGCCCAGAGTTTGGAGATTTCCTATATCTTTCAATCAGGTCCATGATGATGCTCTCTATAGCTTTACATATCAGACTCATCAGGCTAATGGGCTGATAATTTCCAGGGTCTGTAGTCACTCCCCCTTTATGGAAAGGGATGATTGAAGCAATGCTCCATTCAGAAGGGACAAAGCCTGAGGTGATGCTGTGACTAAACAGGGTACACATATGTGGTGCAAGTTCACTTCATAGCTCATGTAGAACATAGCCAATGATATTATCGGGTCCCATGGAAGCTGTATTCTTGGCCATGGACAATGCAGCTTTAACCTGTGCTGCAGTAATTCTTCCGGTAATGTGATTGGTCCCTTGAGGGGTAAAGTTGGTACTGAATCTGTCAGCCAGTATGTTGGCAATATCTGTTGGCTCAGTATAGGAGGTACCATTGTGCAGTAACTCAGAGCAAATTTGTGTATTGCTGTGGAGGTCCTTGATATAACTATAGAAGGCTTTGCAATTGTTTTTAGTGTCTGCTGCGATTCTGCCTTCATAGCTGGCTTTAAGGGATTTAATGAGGGATCTCAACTTTTTGTTGAGGCTAATAAGGGAGTTTCTCCAGTCTTGGGACTTCACCTTTTTCTGCAACAGTTTCTTCCTTCTGTTATAGAGTTTATTTATGGCTGGGGACCACCAGATTGGCTTCCATTTTTCTGGAGGAGAGAGTCTTGGTTCTGTTCGGTATGGCTAGTTCCATTCATTTATGTACATGCTCATACAGTGCACTGGTGTATGATTCGGCAGTCATGCAGCTATTTTCCATTGAAATGCATGCTGTGAAGTTAGCCACCTCCATTTTTAGGAGTCTAAAGTCAGCTTTGGAGAAGTTTTTCAAGGTGGTTACCTTTGCAGGGGTGTGTGGGTGAGATGTGGATTTCCCTGGTGATTAGTTTATGGTCAGATCTGACCAGGAAGGGATTGACTATTGATGTAGAGCAACAGTTGCCCATGTTAGTAATTTCTTTGGCTTAAATTTGAAATGTTGGGAACTCGCAATTCCAAGCCCCAAAACAATGAAGAAAAGGCCAGAAAATACAAGAGAAAAGCAAATATTGAACATTGTTCTTTTCCTTTAAACATATCTATTGCACATACAAGCCCCCTGTAACCCTCTATGTGGGGGCAAGTCACTCTAAACTTATATATACCAATGTGCTGCTCATCATACTTTGGAGAAAATGGAATATTATATAAAATGGTAACCTTGGACTAATATGTACGCCATTCAGTCTCTGAATTTGAATCCCTACATTTCAAATTATTACCTTTTCTTTAGATGGTAGGCTCTAAGCTGCAGTCTAAATTTTAAGACAGCAGTTAAGTTCTTTTAACAAGGCAGAGGTTATTTTTGGCAATATGTAAAAAGTTGTCTCAAAGAATGTAGTTTACTCATCTGTACAATGGGCACGTAAGTGTAAGGTTGCAGCTACAGGGATACTCTTTCTAAATGCAAGAGCCTGAATAACTGTGAGCCTAGTAAGAGGCCAACCTCTCGTGTGCATTATTTGTTGTTCTGGGAAGTGTTATATGCTGTGCCCTCCCCCCTCAAATATATCTCTATATATCTGTAGGTATCTCTCTCTCTCTCTCGCTCTCTCTCTCTATATATATATATATATATATATATATATATATATATATATATATAGACACACGTACATACAGTGAAAGCAGTTTCAGGAAGTGTGCTATAACAAATATTTGCAAATCCACAAGTCACCAAAATGAAATACTTATAAATGAGGTCTAATTTACTGTAAACATCTAAGGTAGTGGTTCTCATATATAAACTATATGCCTAAGTGAGAAGTCTCACAAAATTAGTGTGTGCCCTCTCTGTTTAAATATCTTGTGAATTTTTTGTTACTTTGGAAATATAATAAAGCCTTATGAAATATACCAGACCAAAATTAAAAAGCTATAAAGAAGGCAATATATCCCCTATTCAAATGTACTACCACCCTACACCATGTTTTAGAACAAAATATGTCTGCAGACCAAGAAACAAATAATCAAATACAAGCTTGCTGAGCTGTTTTGTGTATTCAATATATTGGGTTTTATTCCCTCTATCTCCATTTGCCTGCTCTGCTTTCGCTATGCAAGTCAACGCAAACAAACTACTAGTATTGAGTTATATTTATGTGCTGTGAACTCAGCGCTTTCTTGCCCTTTAGGTATACTATTTGTCTTAATTAATCTAATTATCGTTTGATGTTTTTGATTGGCCAGTTTGCATTATGAGCTGGTCTTCTAGTCTATTACTCCATTTTCTGATGAAATTCCTTGTGGATAAAAGAGCTCAAAAATAAATGTCCTTTAAGAAGGTCCATTTTACTGCAGTGCCTATCCCCAGAAGTTTTCATTGTTCATTTGTGTTATTTATTGTCCTAGTGGTTTGTTTGTGTTGGTTTTCAATTTATAACCTGTTGTTAGGGCTTATGTGTAAGACGGTGATTTGGATACTACTCTCACACTGCATACAGTGCCTGAGGTTTTGGAACTGACTATGGAAGGTTTGAAGACTAGTTTTGACGATCTATAGTGTTCTTTTTCTATGTTTTCTGTACATTGCAGTTAGCAGTGTACTTTTTGGTGGCGCCCAGTCTTTTCCTGATGCTCTGTTAAGTGGACATGGCTCAAATGGTGGTGAACATTCAGGTTCCTGAACCAGGGAACAATTGAGTAACAACGGTACCGGTTTTGAAAAGCTTTTCCACAATTTGTGTAACGTTTTTGGGCAACGAAATGTTAACAAGACTTGCTGCAGTAACAAAAATGAAAGTACAGATGTGCATATGATTTGTTAGCTGTCACTATAGTTGAAAGATAGAAGGAGTTGATTAAAGACATCACAGCCTATGATGCAAGTAATGCCTTTCTGCTTCCTTGCACTCATGGACATAACATTTTCAGTAGTGATGGCACTGAATTTCCTTCAGAAGGTGGTAGGGATGCTGGACCACATGGACAGCTAGACGTTTTATCCAATGAGCCTTTATGTAGATCCAAGAGGATAGCCAACAAACAGACTACTCTTATTCAGAATGGCAGGATGCCTGTACCCAATCACCATATTCCCTTGACCAGAGGCGGCTGGTCCAACAAGGGGCAGAAGCAGTGGAAACGGAGATACTAAATGTTGGTTCAAAGAATGAGCTTTTTTTTTGAAAATTGCAGTCTGTTATCAGACATTTACAATTTCACAAAACAGAACTTTAATGGTATACAAATTAGTCTTCTCCAGAAAGGTTTGTCTTTTATACCTAGCAAAAGAGCAAGTGTTGAAAACACTTTGCGCAATTTGAAACTGTTTTGTAGAAAGCTTAATTTAGCTTATGTTTTCAAGACATCGAATACAATGATGAATGTGTTTTTAAGAAATCTGCTTCAACCCTCCATTACTTGCTACTGTCTCTATCTTTCACGATTTGTGGGAACAAGACATTTTGAGAATGGCTGAAGGTAAAGTTGACAATAACTTTTTTTTAACTTAGCCAACAAAGAAAGGAAAGCATTGGTTGAACTTAGTAAATGACTTGATTTATGGTTTATGAAAGCTGGTAAAGGTAGTAGTCTAGTAATTATATATATCTGACTAAATGAATGACACTGAAAATATGTTAACCAACCCTTTGGAAAATAGATCTGTGCTTTGGCTGACATTCATTTGCGCTGCAAGTATGTTCATAATGTCCTGCTTCACTTGTCAGCCAACGGTTTGATTTTATTTGACTGTTACAAGTTTCTTTACACTGGACATCCTAAAATAGCAGTCCTTTTTGCAATTCCTAAACCGCATAGTCAGTTTTTTTCCATTGTCTTTTAGAGCAATAGTTTCTGCTTCTGGGAGTGTAACTGAAAGTATCGAACCTTTTTACAGCTTTTTTTGAGTCCCATGGTGCAGAAACTGGACACCTTTATCAAGCACTCCTGGCATGTTTTAGATGCTGTACAGTCTTTTACTTCAGCACTTAGGTTATTTACCTTGAATGTTAATTCTCTTTGCACCAGTATACCTATTGCTGAAAGTGTTGAATATCTGAAGTTATTTTTGGTTAAATATACCAATTTTTCTAATGAAATGATTAGCATTTGTGAGCTGATGGAAGTGATGTTAGAAAATATTTTTTTTCTATTTAATGATAACTATTACCGACAGCTCAACGGTATTGCTATGAGAGCCACAGTTGCACCATCTTTTGCTAACCTTGTCATGGGGTGGTGGGAGGCCCAACTTCTAAAAACATTCTATTTTTTGAAAGACATGTTAATATATATGAGGTTTGTGCATGACCTGCTTTTTTATTACTGATGCATCTTTAGATCAGATAGATGCATTTGGCAAAGACATGAATAACAGTACTAACTTTTTAAGCTTTGTCTTGGGCCACGTAGGAGAAAGTGTTCCGTATTTGTATGTGGTAGTTAGTCAGGATGCTGACAATCACAGTTTTTCTAGTGGGATCTATAGAAAACCTTGTTTCTCTAATAATTATTTACACTACCTAGTGCTCATCCCACTTATATGTAAAGAAATATTCCTAGAGGTGAAATGACCTGACTGTCGAGGTTGGCCACTGACTTTGGTAACTTTTCAAAGGGGATCAATGATATTATTACATTATTCAGCTGTAGGGGTTATGATTTAGGCCTATTGGTTAAGACTGCTGAAGAGATTATGTGGAAGAGAGACAAACAGTGTCCTTCCATTTGGTGGTGGATTTACATCAGAAGAATTGTACTGATGTTAAATACAACAATAGTTTTATTTTGCCGATGACTGTTGATGACAGTAGCATTAGAAATATTATTACACACAACTGGAACATTTCTCAAGGGAATCCTGAAATATATACAGTGCTGGATCCCCCCCCCCCAACATTTGTGTGCAAAAAAAATCTAAGTGTATTAAGCATTGGTTGGAGAATGCAAATACTAAGATGGCTTTGCCACTTAGACATAAAAAGTGACTATGCCATTGTTCTGTCTCACATGGACAGAAACATTAAAATTAAATCACACTATGCTTGTAATACCACTGGTTTGCTTTACATTGCTGCCTGTTCACACTGTGATGCATTTTACATTGGCATGACTACCAGAAAGGTATCTCAAAGAGTTAAACACTTGTATGCTGTTAAGAGCAAAGATATCAACAGTGCCTTATACAGACATACCTTAACATGTGGTTCCTTTAAGAAGTTCTATTTTGCTATTTTAGAGCATTTACCTGTGGATCTTAGGGAGGGTTGCTTTAAGAAGCAGCTAGTTAAAAAAGAAAATGTGGCAGCTTAAGATACAGGCAGATACGTTTCCTGGCCTGAATGATATCATTTGTATAAAATGATTTTTATAATTATTTTTTTTAATACCATGTTATTTTGTATTGCCTTATATTTATTTGCTATGAAGTCAGTGTTTTTTTACCCTTTAGGTCTACTATTTGTGTTAATTAATTTAATTAATGGTTGATGTTTTTGATTTGCCAGTTTGCATTATAAAGTTGTCTTCCAGTCAGCTGGTCAGTTTTTGATGAAGTCCTTTGTGGATGAAAGCATTCAAAAATAAATTTCCTTTAAAAAGATTCCATTTTCCTGTGGTGCCTATCTGCGGATGTTTCCATTATTGAGTCTCTAAGCAAGTCATCTGTACTAAACACCCAGCTCTTTACAGATCCACAGTGCAATGGAGTTATTTCATTCTTAACCAAAATATAAAATAGCCCTTCGGCAGTTTTACTAGACAAATGCAACAGTTTGGCACTAGGTTGTCTTATTACTTGAATGTCTCTGGTCATCATTCTTCAGTAGAAAATGGTGACCAAAAATCATCTTAACTAAAACACAAAGTTACAGAGATTATAGCTCCTAATCAGACTGCCAGACAAATGAAAACAGCCTTTTGTCATACTTAATTTGACACTCAATTCCTGGTGACTTATTTCAGCTCAGAGAGCCATATCAACATGAAAACAGTTAGCATTCCACTTAAACTATACTCACAGACCCATAAAACAAGGCTCTACTCTGCCAGTTTCTGTTCAAATTAGAAACTTGCTGACAAGCAGTTCATCGCCACATGCAGCCGTCTCTCTTCTGTGTGCATCACTTATTGAACCAGCCTCTTTGCTGTTGAGTCACGTAGCAGAGAGCTATTAGGGTCTCTATTCCTTTTTGAAAGCAATTCCAAGAAATCTCTTCTTACGCTTTATAACCTCTGCATAAACTTATTACATACTACATTTCAAAGAGCTTAGTGACTTGTTTTGGCTCTCTTTTTTTTCGACTTTGTACTGCTTCTCAGCACTTTCTCTTACTTCAAATCTGATCCAAAACCTTAATAAAAAAAATAAAATAAAAAATAAAATAAACTAGGCAGCAGTTAGCTTGTAGCATGTTTTCATCCACCATCCCTTTTCTTATTTTTACACATAGGTTCAGGGTGTCACTTTCAACAGTGACAATCAACTAGTGCAAATGTTCATGCTGCAAGGTGCTAGCCCTCCCCGAGGGTGTTCTTCCATACTAAACATGCACAGTCACACCTATGACCTATAGTGCGTATAATTCACTTACTGCATGCCTTTGTGCTGTCATAGGAAATTAGAGAACCAAGAGGAAACCCATGCAAACACAATACTGTCTCTGCACAAAAGGCACCCCAGCTGAGAATTGAACCAGAGAACCTCTTGCTGTGAAGCGACAGTGCTATCCACTGTGCCATTATGCCACTCACATCAATAAAAAGGTCAGCTATTTTAAACTCCTTTTAGAACTTTTCTATCAGGTTTAACTCATTCTCAACCAGACCAAAAAAAGTGTGAGTGGTGTGTATAGACACATATGTTTGCACGCATGTGTACACTGATGTATTGTGTATTTATAGTATGTTGGAGTTTGGTGCATTAAGAGTATAATACATGGAGTATCTTTAATCATGGCTTAGAAAATGAGATTTATAATGAATGCAGGAAAAAAATCAAAAAACATGTTCCACCGTATCTCACAAACTAAACACTCCTTTACTTTAGTTGTCATTCCCTCATTTTTTATTACTCATTGATTTCAGCGGATATACACACACACAGATATATATGTGTGTGTATGTGTGTGTGTGTGTATATATATATATATATATATATATATATATATATATATATGTGTGTGTGTGTGTGTGTGTGTGTGTGTGTACACACACACACACACAAATGCACACAAATATAATATAAATATTATATATAAGTTTCTCATGAAACAGTGAACACTCACGACTGAACTTCTAAGGAGTGAACACTCACAAGTGAACTTCTAAAGAGTGAACACTCAACAGTGACCACTCAATGAGTGAATGCACAGATTTTCCCTCTTGCACTCCCCATTTTAGAGGCTGCTCCTCCCCCACATCCCCCGATAATTATGCATACTAACTCCAAGATTGTACAACAGTGGGGTTAGGGCAAACTCAAACATTCACTTTTTTTTACCACTAAAAAGTGTTTGTTTGGGGTGGAGCCTAGATGGCCAACTGAGAGCAGTGAATTTTGAGAGCTCCATAAACTAGTATAATAATATAGGAAAATTTTATTATTTTCAAGTTTAAAATGTCAGAAATCTATAGATAAACTATTAAACTACATAAATATCAATTTTGGTGGAGATATACAAAACTTTTCCTGTCAAGTAACTTGGAGATGTATTGAGTCACCGAATATGAATAACTCAATGAATACACATCCAGATGCTGCTTTGAAAAAAGAACTGCAATTGATGACATCTACCTTACAGGAACAATCTTTGAAGATGAATGGCTTTAAAATTGACTTAGAAACCCTCAAATTAAATTCTCAAAAACAGGCTGATACTCTTAAGGAAGTATTATAGTAATGCCATACAAAAATAACAATATAGAGACTTCTCTAAATGGCATTGAAGGGAGAATCAAAGAGGAAGAATTCCAAACATAATTTCTGCTTAACAAAACAGATGACTTAAAAAAACAGGGAAAGGAGAAACAACATAACGGTCTTTAGTCTGCCTGAAAACACTGAAGGAGAAGACATTATTTCTTTCTTAACAACCTGGATTCCTGAATTTTTAGACTTGAAAGAGGGACTTTGGAATTGAAAGGGCGCAGAGAGCACTGAAGAAACCTACTTCTAACTCAACAAATACTCCACCTAGATCCATAGTTATAAAATTTCTTTCATTTCTGGACAAGGAACTAATATTAAAATCTGCTTGGAGAAACTCACCCTTAAAATACAATCAAAGCCTGATAAGGATTGACAATGATTATTCTTCCAGAACACTAGAACAAAGGAAAAAAGTCTGGCCAATAATAAAACTGTTGAAACAAAGCAGCATTAAACCACAGCTGGCCATTCCAGCCAAGTTACAAATACTTTTTGCCAATGAGATGAGAAGCTTTAATGACTTAGAAGAAGCTACTATGTTCATCAAAAACAACAACATAGTGTCTGTCCCAGAAGAAAGGGAATGGATGGACCCTACCCTTAAAAGAATAAAAGAAACAAATCCTTGGACTGATGCTAGAAAGAAGAAACAGAAAACTGATTCCAAGATAGCTGTCCGCAAAATAACTCTTAGAACTATATATCTCTAAGTATCAGCTGATATGGTACATCACTTGTCATCTGTTTTTATTAAAAAAAAGGAGGGATTCTTAAACAACTGACAAACAGTAATGATTTATTCAGAATGTGCAGAGTCCAATAATTTTCACAAACAAAGGTAGGTTAAAAAGGGTTACTATTTACATTATATATAAGCCAAACAAAGCAACATATAATACAAACATAGATGTTTCTATTCCCCTACTTGAGCTCAGTGAATACATATCTTGTTAATTTTTCATTGATTTTACTTATAATAAATTAATTAATTAACTAATTCAACAAGGTACCATTCATCAGAGTTCAGACTCAAATGTAACAAATTAACATCATATATAATAGCAGTAACAGCAGAGTGTTTTGAAAAAAAAATGCTATCATGGAGACTAATGCCTTCTTCAGTTAAAGTATGATTTAGAAATGTCATGCATATCCTGGTTAAATAACAGTAGCAAGCACTTAGTACAAATGTCATCACTATTCTAAATATAGTTAATATAAATAATGGCAGGTATCATAGCTTCGAGTCCTGATATGGTGTGTGTGAATGAAGCTGTGTCTGGCAGCTGTTATATGTTGCCGTTTTCATCTCTGGGAAGTTGTGGGTTGTGATCGAGGTTTACTGATGCTTGTGTATTAGGAAGAGACATTTGGTGTTTTAGCATGGATCCAGGGGAAGGGGTGGATAAAACTGTGAGTTGGGATATTTTGGCAGAGAAAGATTTGTTTATATGTCTGTTGAGTGAGACGTGGGAGGGTTGGAGGAGTGTGTTGTCTCTTGTTGCGGCGGCTTGTTGGGAGTGTTCTTTTTTTTTTTTAATCTGTTTGCTCTCTGTTCTTTTCCTGGCTGCTGCCTCGCTGAAATGGAGGAAATTTAAGTTTGAAATTGCAGTGAAGTGAAGCTTTGCTTTAGGTGCATCGTGAGCCACTGGACTGGTATGCAGTGCACAAACACACTAACAGAAACAGACACTCCCAGGATGCTATGGTAATGGAGTCAGAGTGACGATAATGCTTAATGGCTCTGTGCAGCCTCCAAGATGATTCTTGGCAATGACATTTTTGGTTTAAAAAAAAAAAAAATATATATATATATATATATAATACAAGGGCTGTTTTAAACCACATGTACACACACTGATGGTCTCCCAACATTTTATTTAGCTCATTAAGTTGATACTTGATTAAAAAAATAAATAATAAAAGCAATTTTATATTTAAAATGTATTTGGTCCGAACACATTAAGGACTTACATAAGACTGGAAGTCCGATTTAAAGTGAAAGACTAAGAGTATTTAGTCTTGTGCAGTACCCTTTGCAGTGGTCTGGGTGGTGAGCTTGCTTGGAAGTGTTGGGCATATGGGGATAGCTGATTCTAAGAGTCTTTGGGGTTGCTGGGAAGTGCTAGAAAGCCATCAGATTTCCATTGTGGAAATATCTTTGGGAATGGAAGGTATGTTGAGTGGTTCACTGGCAGAGTGGCCACTGCATGGAACGTGCTGGTAAAATAGAATGGGACAAATATTGGTTTGGATATTTTAAGAACAACCTAGAAACATACCACATGAACTAGTGAATGGTATTCTGGCAAAACTGGATGGGAATTGTTACCCATGCTTGAAGTACTGATATGTGTGTATGTAAGGATGGAAATATACTTATAACAAATAAACTAGAATGGTCTCATAATTTAAAGAATAAACATTACAGCTTGTGGTCTCTCAAATAACTAAGCAACAGCAAAAAAAAAAAAAAAAAAAAACAACAGTTATGTAATTTATGATTTTAGTAAATCTACCATAAAATATATAATCGGCATATAAGATAAAGTAGTCTGATGAATTTAGATATTAAAGACAGGATTTAATAACATGGGCTTGTGTATAACAACCCTACTGCCTTAACTTGTCATAAATGACATATACAATACTGAACATCAAGAAGAAGCATGAGGATTTTCTTATATAAGTAAATATGCATAACAAGTCATGTAATTGCTTTAACTTGAACTGTAGTTTTTGAAACCCATCTTGACAATATATAATACTTAAGTGTTTACCAAGGTAACTAATGTTTTACACATGACATCAAAATGACAAAGTTGTTCCAGAGAAACAATAGAAGCCTGAACTTGAAATGTCACAAAATGTAACAATCATATTCTGAACAAATAGTATTAAATTGACAATGGACACTCAATTTAATAACATGGGCTTGAGTATAATAACACTACTATTTTAACTTGTCATAAATGACATACAATATATTAAACATCAATGGGAAGCATGATGATTTTCTCATATAAGTAAATGTGCATAACAAGTCATATAATTGCTTTAACTTGAATTGTGGTTTTGTAACACATCTTGAATATAAATAATACTTAAGCTGTTACCAAGGTAACTAATGTTTTGAACATGACATCAAACTGACAAAGCTGTTCAAGAGAAACAATAGAAGCCTGAACTAGGAATGTCACAGAATGTAACAATTACATTCTGAACAAATAGTATTAAATTGACAATAATCACTCAGTTTAACTTTTGATGATTATACAAAATAGAATGTTGCCATTTAAATCTAAAAATTTCAGTATATGCCATAAAATGGCAATTTATGAATATGGAATGGGAACTTGTAATCATTAATCAGTAAGTAATTTTGTTGTTTTTAACCTACAATTTCATGCATTTTATAATAAGAAATGACAGATAAGAAAATTATGTGTACGAAATGGGGGAAAGAGGTATGCACTGATAATTAAAATGCACTAACTTTCATCAATGTTTACATAAAACAAACTTAATGCTTTAAGCAAGGTAGCAACAAATAGAGTAATTACTTAAATGCTGGCAAGCAATGAAATATAACTTCTGATCTATCCAATAAAATACATTGTATTATAAACATTAGGTATAAATATTACCATCTATTTATATTAAGTAATAAGTTTTGAAATACTTCATCAGTAAGGGTGAATATGTTAAATAACCGTGTGCTATAATCTTTTACTGAGGTTTTATATACGATACATTCTACTTTACTATGATTGAATTGCTTGTCATCTACCTTTCATGTAAATATTAATTGCTTATACAATAAATAGACATTTATATTGTATTAGAATTCTGTCTAATCTACAATAGTACTATATCTGTTCAAAATAATATAAATATTGCATATTCCTATTACAGATGTTCTACATATAATTCAATTTATGGAGCTCAGATGTTCTGGATTGTCAAGGTATGAGTGATAATCAGACGGACTTAAGTTTATCCATCAGATTAGGAATGATTTTCATTCCATGGCTAGTGTGGATCTTAGTTTTGTTAACATTTATTAATTTAAATTTATTTTACAAAAACATTTTTAGTATGCCTGACCAAAACATTACTTTGTTGGTAAACACTCAAAGTATAAAACTGATAATTTACTTTAAAAGCTCAAACATATACTTTACAGTTATCAGAGGAATTTTTTAATAGTCACAATAAAACAAAAAATACATATTGTAAATAACCTAAGATGGATTTAACTTTATTTTC
Organism: Protopterus annectens; assembly: GCF_019279795.1. Lineage (NCBI taxonomy): Eukaryota > Metazoa > Chordata > Ceratodontiformes > Protopteridae > Protopterus > Protopterus annectens. Next base: position 731,585,896 of record NC_056750.1, read on the forward strand.
TAAAATTGCCAACGGCTTAAACAATACCTAGCAAGAGATCAAATCTACTGAAATATTTAAAACTGAACAAAGCACAAATTGTCTTCCTTCAAGAAACTCATTTCAAAACAAATGACAATTACAAATGGAATACTAAGGAATATATATTAGTGCAATCCACTTATAAGACAAAGACAAAAGGGGTAACAATTTTATGGAAAACAAATGTGATTAACCCAAAAATCATTATAGCATTAGTAATAGTTAAATATAATAGCAGAATATGGACCCTAGCCAATCTGTACTGGCTCCCAGGCATTGGATCAGGAACTGTTAAAAAACAATTGGATATAATTTCCAAAAATTATAAAGGCAACTTAATATTAGGAGGAGATTTTAACTGTATATTTGATATTTCTGAAACTACAAATAAAAGGCCACTGTGTACATCTGCTGTATCAAAAGCTTTAAACAAGTGGGTAGAGTAATTTCATCTTGTAGATACTTTCAAATTTATAGAAGATAAATCTTTGTTGTTTTCCCATCAAGATCACAGATTTAGTACCCAAACTAGAATAGATCAAATATTTGCTGCACATGACTTGCACTCTAAAATCATTAATTTCTCAATCCCTCCCTGCCCCTTTTCAGACCACAATTCATTGATCCTAAAACTTCAAAATAGGTACAAACCATTAATCTTTAACTCCAGAATTCCAGTATATATAACTACAATTAAAGAGTTCAAACCCTGGTTATTATCTGAATTATAGTTCTTCTTAGGTATTAATTACACCACGGAGATAAATAAAATAATGATATGGGACGCATTAAAAGCTTACATATGAGATAAAACACTAACTTGGTATAAAAAAAAATCAGAGAATGGGGTTCTAAATTATTAGATCTACAATCCAAACTTTTGTCAGTAAAAGCTGAAAAAAATCAAAATCATTTGGAGGTGAAAAAGAAAGTAAAAGTATTAAACAACAAATACAATGAAAACTACTTTAGCTTTAGAAAAACTAAAAATTAATAACTTGGCCACTTCTCCCAAATATCTACATAATTTATCCACAAGAATCAAAATACAATCAAAAGCTAATAACATTAAAAGTATGTTCCATGAAAAGAAAGGGAAAAATGTCTCAGATGTAGGTGACATTCTTGATGCCTATAGAAATCACTATATGGAACATTTCCAAAAAGAATATATACATATCGATCAATTAAATTTAGATGAAAAATGTTCTAATATAAAAGATACCAGAAAAATTAGATCTGCAAGCACCCATATCCTACAATGAAATTGCAGATACAATAAAAGAGGGTAAAAATAATAAAGATCCAGGTATAGATGGCATAATTATGGAAATATATAAATGTTTTCCTTCAAAGATACTATCCCTCTTCCATAAAACACTATTAGAAATTCAGTCACAAGCTTTAATACCACCCTCTTGGAGATATTCCTTAATCACACCGTTCCTAAAGGAAAACAAATCCCCAAACCTCTGTACCTCATATAAACTTATATCATTATTAAATAATTGCTATAAGATATTTATGACAATATTAACTAACAGAATGAAAATACCATTATCCAAAACAATAAATAATGATCAAACTGGATTTATATATCATAGGCACACATGACAATATTAAAAGGATAATTTCTCTTCTAGATTACGTTAATGAAGAAACACTCATAACTGTCTTATAGAGAAAGCCTTTGATTCCCTAAATTGAGAGCATTTATTTAAAATTCTGGTGTTATTGTAATTTCCTCCTTCCTTTGTTCATCTACTAAATAATATATATATATATATATATATATATATATATATATATATATATATATATATATATATATATATATATATATATATAAAATTTAGCATATGTTAAGCACGTCTATATCACATTATCGGACGATGACAAAAGAGAATGCTCTTTAATCGAACCCGATGTCGAAACCACAAAAAACGTGAACACACAGAACAGTGATTTTTTTTCCTAGGGAAAAAAATTGCTGCTCTGTAAAAAAAAAACAAAAAAAAAAAACAAAAAAAGTTTAAAAACAAATTTAAGCCTATTTAAATATACCAACTCTGAGATCGCACCATAGTGGAGGAAATGGCAAAGTCCTAAAGACGGTCCACTGATTTTGTTCCCTGGGGAAAAAAAAATTGATGGTCTGTGACTTTGCTATTTTCTCCTTTCGACATTATCAAATCGAAGAAAGAGCATTCACTTTTTCATTGTACAATAAGACAGTATAGACATTATAGCTAAGCTATTCATTTCACCTCTGAATCTATACATATAACAAAGAGTACTAAAAAGGATGTCCCATGTTACCGATTCTATTTGCTTTGGCTACTGAAATATTGGCAGAACCAATATGTAACAATACAAAAATCAAAGGAATAGATGTTTATGAACAATACAATTCTAAAGTAATGCTCTTTACCAATAACATATTATTAACATTATCCAATACAAAAGAGACATTAGAAGAATTAGATATTTAAATTGTCACATTTTACAGGAATTCAGGGCTCCATTTCACTAAATCAAAATCGGAAACAAGAATCTACCTAACAATATCTAGGAACTGAGTTATGCAAGGATAGTAATGAATTAGTCTCAGAAAACTACAATATCATTATCAATACAATTAAAATCTCTGTGGAAGAGTGGAGCAAAATAATATTAACATTTGAAGATAGATTACAGTTAATAAAAATGGTTTTACTACCCAAAATTCTATATATAGCTTTGGCAATACAACTATTACCAGAAAGGAATATACTCAAAGAAATAAACTCATGCCTAATAACATTTTTATAGTTTCCCAAAAGAAAGATAATGGTTTTAATATGTCATATCAGACCATGGAAACAGGGAGGAATTAAACTTTCCTGATAGAGAAACATCTATAAAAGCATCACTATCTAAAACAATCTCAGATTGGATAAGTTCAAATTATACTGCAAATTGATAAGAATTACTAACTGTAATATCAATAAATGAATGTGATTTACAAAAAAAAAAAAGTTTCAAATAACAGATAAAAACAATATGCCATGGCATATATTATGTATCAGTATGCAATATAACATAACTAAAACTCGCATGATACATTGACTCATTTAGGAAAATTATTAATGCAAATATGGATTTAAAAATCTGGTTTGATCCTTTAACACCATTCATAGTTACAAAGAGCTATCCACATACAATATACAGAGAAATAATTAATTCCTGGGAACAGAAAGGATTTGTTTGTTGGTTTCAATGTCTCAAAGAACTAAAAGCTCTGGATATGCAAACAATAGAAACAACATACAAATTTCCACAACAAATTGGCTAACTATGCAAAGCATTCTGGCATATTTGCAAGATTTATGCAGAATAATTAGTAATTCTTCATTTAAAGAAATACCTACATTTACAAAATACCTATATGAAATCATATATAATGATTATGACATGGGAAATAGTATTTTTAAATTTTACAAGATATTGATAAATTATAAAACAACACCCAAATTCTCATATTGGAATTATATAACAAAAGGCCACTCATTACAGCTAAGTGAAGAAATTAAATCAAATATTTTATTATCAATAAAACATACATCCTTTACACAATACTGGAAAGTTTGTAATTGGATATGCTTGCACAGAACATTCTTAACTCCAGATAGAATTACTAAAATTAATTCTTCCACAAAGGGAATATGTTGGAGGTGTGAGCAAAAACACAATGTAGATTGGAATCACATTTTGTTCGACTGTGTTAAAATTAAGCCATTTTGGAATGGTATTAAAAACTTTTTACAAGATTTATTTAATGAATCATTTAACTTATCTAAAGCTCTAGTATTATTAAATGTGTACAAAGGTCTTCACTTGAATGAGTCAAATATATATCTAGTATGGACAATACTTGCAATCTCAAGGAAGCAACACAGCAACAGTTATCCCACTCCACAAAGGAGGAGCCAACACTGATCCCGGGAACTATCACCCTATTAGTCTGACAAGCCTGGTCTGCAAGGCCATGGAACGTATCATCATGGAACTCATAAACAAAGACATTGGTAACCTCCAAACTCTAGATCCCATACAATTCAGGTTTGTGAAAGGCAGATTATGCCTCCTGAACCTGATAGATTTCTTTGAGGCAGTCACCAAAGCCATAGATGAGGGTAAGGTGGTTCACACAGCCTATCTTGACCTTGCCAAGGCTTTCAACACAATCCCCCATTCTGGAATTATAGCTAAACTCACTAAACTAGGTATAAATCCCTACGTCACAAGATGGGTTGCCAACTGGCTCACTGACAGAACCCACACTGTAAAAGTTGCAGACTCCAAATCTGACCTAAAACCAGTGACAAGTGTAGTACCATAGGGTTCAGTCCTGGGACCTGTCCTGTTTGGTATCTACTTCTCTGAAGTACAGGCTAACACAGAAGGTCTCTGGCTAATGAAGTTTGCAGATGACTGCAAACTAGGAGCCATAGTCAAGTCCCCAAATGATGTGGACATCCTACAGAAGGGCCTTGCTGAGACAGATGCCTGGTTTCAGAGCCAAGGCCTCAAGCTCAATGCCAAAAAGTGCAGTGTCATCCCCTTTGGTAAAAACTCTGTACCCATGAACTACCACATAGGCAGCAATCTACTTAACACCGAATGTGTGATAAGAGATCTTGAGACCCAGGTGGACAGTAGTCTCTCCTTTGATAATCACATCACCATCATAGTCAGGAAGTCCTTCTATGTGGCACACCATCATAAAAGTGTTCTCATCCAGGAAAAAAGAGGTCATTGTTCCCCTCTACTCGACACTCATTAGACCCATTATAGAGTACAATGCCCCTTTTGGAATATACCTCACAAGACATCTGCAGCAGCTGGAAAGGCCACAGAAGTACCTCACAAAGAGGATTACTGTCCTCAAACAAATGCCCTACACTGACCATCTCAAAAAGCTCCAGCTTTACTCCATAGCATATTGCCTACTCGAGGTGATCTCTGCCTAACATATAAAGCTATGTCAAACCCAGAGAAGTTGGACATGCTACACCTAAAGAAATCCCAATCCCTCTGAGCTACATGCTCTAGGGACCTAAACCTTATCACCACAATAAACAGGACATGCTGGAGGGACAGATTCCTTTCCCAGACACTCCCCATACTCTGGAACGGGCTACCCATCTATGTCAAGCAAAGTTCTTCATTTGCACTCTTCAAGAAAAATCTTGATGAATGGATGGGAAATAGGAAATACACCCCAGGGATCACTTCTGTGTCTCTGCTCGACAGTTGTACAGGAAATAACTTTCTTGGGTGGCGTAAGCCAGGGAACCTTATTGGCTAGGCTTACGTATGCCCTTGGGCTGATAGCCTAGTACCTAAATATGAACTTATGAAGTATATAGAAGAAGATGGAATACAAACAATACCAACTTTGGAAGACTTCTACATCCTAATGAAGACCACAGCATTGTTGGAAATTAAAATTAAAGAATTAAGGATTCATCCTAAGCCATTTATTAACAATCCATGGAAAAAAAAATCATATAATTGATTGATACTTTACAATAACTGAACAGATACACTCTGATAACTGGCTTGTTATACCTATAAAGTAATTGTATATATTGAGCTCTGTTATAGTGTCAGGCTGATGTAAAGAGTGTACATAGTTATTTAAGATGTTATATACAAATACTATGTAATTTATTCAACTGTATTTGAAAAAACAAATTTTGAGGAAAAAAATAAAAAGTCTTTATTCATAAGATCAATCGCCCTTTAAAACTGCAACTATATATATATATATATATATATATATATATATATATATATATATATATATATATAATCCATAATGTGGATAAATAGAAATATTGCTTTAAAATGTGTGTTTAGTCTCACAACAAGATCCAGGTCATTGATTACATCAGTCAGATCAATTTTAAAGTAATGACTTGCCTGGAAGGCAGATATCAGGTAGGAGAACCCTTGTCTAAACTGTAAATGCAGGAATGAACATTTCTGTATATAAATTAGAAATCCCTAGAAACAATCAATATAACAAAAAGGTCAAAAAATGCTAGATTTATGAATAATAGAAGAGTCACAGAGTGTACAGAGCAGCTCATAAGTGGTATATTCTTTCCTGATATTTCTGTATTTCATTTAGAAAATTGAACAGCATTTCCAAGTGTGATAGCTTTCCCATGCACAAAATTGATGACTAAATGAAAGAGAATTTAAGAAAATCAAGATATTTAACAGCATATGATATTACTAGGTGGTATTAAGAGAATTCCTCCTCTGCAAAACAAGAAAAAAAAACTTTTGCAACCCTAGATGATGTTTTTTATACACAAACGTGTTATTTAGCCTACATGGAGCTCCAGTCACCTTGCAGGGACTGATGAATAAAATACTGAAGCCTAACTTGTGATATGCTGCATCATACATGTCCACAGATTTATAGGAGGTTACAAGGCTAGTGGCCATAGAGCCTTTACAAGCCTAGCCATGGTAATCCCAAGTATCCCGATTAGTTCTTTTTTGGGTAGTTCACAGAATGCATTTATGAACAGACCAGGTCTGCAATCAACACCAGCTACTTATAATGATTCAGAAAAATGAGACTAGATGTTGAGATAAAAGGATCAGTTTGGATCAATGCTAGTTGTTAGGGGCATGTTCAACAGGGTGCCATTGATGTGGACATGTTGTAAGTGCCTTGCTCTATGAAGCCAAGCAAATATTGTGACTTCATAAAAGAATGCTAATACTGAATTTGCTGAAGAACTCAGTGTGCACTGATATAACAAGTACAGCACACTACTTATATTTGTGGCAAGATTCTTCTTACAGTTTCATATGTTTCAACTTGAAGACTTTTTTTGCACCTCCTTGCACAGGGAGCCAAATTAAACTGTTAGATTCTGACAGAGCCTTGCTTTGCAAAGTGCAGCCTGTTTTGAGTCTGTACAAGAGACAGACTTAACTGATTTGAAAAACAAAAAGTAAATTGGGCATGGCAGAAGCAAAACACGTCTGACTGGATTAAAGGTAGTGATACCAGAAATAGAAAACGGTTAAGGTTATATTAACTAGCCTATACCCTCCACTAAAAGATAGGTGAAGTCTTTCTTGGTGAAGCAGGTGCTGTAGAAAAGTTTTACCTTATTTTGTGATTCTTGCCTGCACATTGACAAATTATTACCAAAGGTAAAAATCATATGAAAATGCAATGGGCCCTTGAGTAAGTATTTTGGCTAAAAAAGCTTCTCATAATCTGAACCAGTATTAGTGACTATTGACTTTGCTAAAGGAATTACATTGTACATAGATGCCTCAGAAGCAAGTCTGAGATTTCGGAAATGTAATATCTTAGATTACTGAAGGTGAGCAGAACCCTGTGTGCAGTATTAGTCAAAAGTTCTGTAATGTTGAATGAACACTGTCGGGTGGCATAAAGAAATTAATTGGAATGAAGAAGGCATTCTGTTCAAAGAACTGAGTACTAAACAGCCAGTTTCACAGACTAGCAAATCATCCCCTATTAAATGACTGAACAAACGACTGGATGGCAATTCAAAATTATAACTGTGTGTATTGTCACCCCTTCCTGGGTACTAGATATTCAAACTAGCTAATTGGATTGCTGAAGAGGTAGCTAAAGCTACTACTACTACCACCACCAAATATGAGTAAACCAAATAAATATATATATATATATATATATATATATATATATATATATATAGTTTTTTTATAGGAAAGGAGAGAGCTATGACACCCTGTCTCTGGAAAATTGGAAATATTGACAAATATTTATTGTATCATTATTTTGTTTTTCAGTTCTCATGATAGTTAATTAGGTATCTGATTGCATAACCTAGAATAGTGATGAAGTAATTATCACTACTGGTCTAATCATAGATGTAATATACAAAGATAATCTATAATGGTCATTCTTAAGGATCACACAGCTAAGAAGATACACATTTGGCATTCCTTGACATCTTCTGAATACATTTATTTCTTTGTTTTGAAAGAAGGAGCTACAAACTATAAAAAAAAAGAAAATATCCTTTAATATGCCAAATGTGTTTTCTTGAAAGTTGCTGTCTAGGGGGTTCTTTGTATATACATCACATGTAAGTCATTAGCCAGTCACTTAAAGAGATGAATTAAATTAAATGGATCATAAAGGAAAGTGTAACTCAATAAGAAAGCTTTCTAAAAACACTTACACACAAGACTTGCAAGGTCCACAATGATGAATGCTAAAAATCAAACCACTAAATAGCTATTTTGCCAAAAATATTCTGAAATGGGAAAACATCTCCTTGTAGAGTCCCACAGTATAGCATAACTGATAATGATCAGTATGCATATTTTTATACAGAGAAAAATTTGAATAATGTAAAGTGATTTGTGCATAGCTTTTAAACTATCCCATAGTAGAAGTAAAACATTCTGCTATTATACATTTGTACAGCCATTCAAATTATAGCCTTTTCGGTTTTTTGAATGTTGTTGTAGTTTACTGTATCAGGAAATTGATATGGAAGCACAGTGCTTCCATGCCCATGCTTCAGATGAAATTGCTCGAGTGTCAGTGTCCTTGAGAAAAATAAAAGATGAACGTGTTTTCGTCCATAGGAAATCATTGATGGTGAAGTTAATAATTGCATAAAGGCAGTGATTCACTTCTTCAGAGAATTTCTCCCTTCTTTGAATTGTTTTGACCTTGGAGTAGTTTATATAAGTTAGAGGTCTAATGGTTCCCCCGACCCACATCAAGGGGTGCAGAAGGTTTGCCTCCTGCAAAGGAAAAAAAAAAAAAAAAGAAAGAAAAGAAAAAAGTTTTTCACCCTTTTGGATTTTGGGAATTTTATTATTTGTTTTTTAGAATGTTGACTTTGAGGAAGTTGGTGCTCCATAGTAAAATTGGAAACGTAGTACCTGCCATAAACTAATGCAAAGGCAAAGTGATAAATTGTATCTTCCAAAAATACCTAATCTATATGTTTATGTCACACGCTCTTTCTCTACCTGTCTGTCTATCTATTGAAATAACGCAAAGGCAAAGTGATAAATTGTATCTTCCAAAAATACCTAATCTGTATGTCTATGTCGCACTCTCTCTCTACCTATCTGTCTGTCTATCTATTGCTGCATTCATGGCTTCTGTGCACAAAACTGTATCATGCTTTACTAACAGTAAAGACATTAAAGACCATAGTTCAGAAATTGTAAATTCCAGAATCATACTATCTTCAAAATAATTAAACCCTAAAAACACATCTCAGAACTTTACCATATACCGTGTCATTCATAACGTGGATGAGGTTTTTAATTTTTGATTTGTTTACGTTTCTTGAGCTGAGCATTTAATATCCTGATTTCTATACTAAATAGGAAATTACTTGCAGTATGATCTCTATTTGAAGGCTGGCAGTGATTCCATTTCTGTGTGTTTTCCTCTATTATACACCTTAGTACAGCCATAAGTAGGGGCATGTGGGGGGAACCAAGGAGTTAGTATATATACATAAGGGGGTACAAGAGGAGAAGTCATGTACATGACCATGCAGAGGCAAAACTCTAATAGCAGCAAAAAAAAGAAAAGTACTTATTGTTTTGTTAACCTAAAGTTTCATCTGGAGTGTTTCACCAGGATAAAGCTTCAGTAAACAGACAATAGATAAAATGAAGGGAAAGCTTCTGAAAAACATACAAAGGAAAACCTTTCTGTAGTACCACTCTACATAAATGCCCCACTACTTACTCATGCTCCAAGGGGGGGCAAGTAACTTGGAGATTTGTGCAATATTCAGAGCCATCTGGAAATAGATTTTATACTAATATCTGAAGTTGTATAACAGTGGAGTTGGTATAGTTAAGTCAAGTACTGGAGGTGCAGTTTTTTCTATCCTGCCATTACCATTGGTGTGAAGGTATTGAGTATCGCCAGTTGTGAACTTCCTGGCTTTAACAGTGTTCCTTTTTTCAGGAGTGCTATTTTGCATTAACTAGTTTTACTTCAGCCTTTTTTGTCTTTAATAAATTGTGCTCAAGTCCTTTGTAAAATTATAGAAACATGTTTTAATCACAACAGGTGAAGGGGGGAGTCAGGTGAAGCTACAGACAGCAATGAGGAGCTAAGACAGTATATGTTACATTGTAGTTTTTAGTGCATGTTATTTATAAGCCAATGGAATATCTCCATTTTTCCCAGTTACAGATATAAGAAAATGGCTTATTGAAGCAGAAGAGTTTTGTTTTGTTTTTATTTTGTATGTATGAGTATATGTGTATCTATTTTACCGTTTGCATTCTATTCAAAGGATCACAGTACGTTACTAGGCTAATGGCCTAGGGGCCTTACAACCCTAGCCAAGTTCTACACTTATTTCAACAACCAGCACCTATTGTCCCTGTCAAAGATGGACACAGTTGGAACCCCTGGGGTGAATTTATGGTTACCCATCCGGTCATCCAGATTGCGTTTGAAGAGGACCAATGAGGTGATCTGTTTGACAAGAAGTGGGAGTCTGCTCCAATGGTGTGGTAACCTCTGCAATATAAATCTGTCCCTTCAGCAGGTTCGATGTCACATACCAGGTTAAGGTCTTTAGAGTGAGTAACCCATGTACCATTTGACTTGCGGATATGCGGCATTTTCAATAAAGCAGGGTCAGAGATTGCTTTATATGCAAGGCAGAGATCATCTCTGAGTAGTCCGTATGAAATAGAATAAAGTGATAGTGATTTCAGACAATCTGCATAAGGCAGATTTTGAAGACCCTGAATTTTCTTTGTAAGGAGCCTCTGTGGTCTTTCCAATTGCTGCAGGTGCTTGGAAAGGTACATACCAAAACAGCCGCTGTACTCACTTATTGGCCTGATGACAGAAGAGTATAGGGAGGTTATAACTTTTTTTGTTTTTTTTTGGAGGCAATGCCGTTACTTATGAGATGAGCAATACAGAATGCTCTTCTTCTCACTGGAGGCATGATGATGAAAGGGAAGGTTGCTGGCAACCCGCATGCCCAGATCTCCCACCACTAAGTGCGTACTTAGGGTGTTACTATCGGTGTGGTAGTTAGCAGGAACATCACTTTTACCGAAAAGGATGATAAGACATTTTTTTTGCATTGAGTTTAAGGACATGACTTTGGAACCAATCATTTCTTTTTTTTAAGACCTTGTTGTAGGATGCTGGCATCATTTGGAGATTCTATGACCACTTCCAGTTTGCTGTCATCAACAAACATTTTTCAGCTACAGACCATTAGTTTTTGCTTGTACTGCACTGAAACAGATTCCAAACAGTAGAGGTCCCAGGCTTGATCCTTGTGAAACACCACTGGTTACATGTCTGCTGTTGGAGGTGGATTCCCCTATTTTGACTATATGGGTTCTATCAGTGAGCCAGTTAGAAAACCATCTAATGATAAAAGGGTTTATACCTAGCTGGGTGAGTACGTCAATGATGTCTGAGTGGAAGATAGTGTCAAAAGACTTGGCTAAGTATAGGTAGGCTGTATGCATGGATTTCCCCTTGTCTAGGGCTTTGGTGACTATCTCAAAGAAGTAAACTAGGCTTAACAAGCATGATCTCCCTTTGAAAAATACAAACTGAGTAGGGTCAAGTGTTTGGAGATTACCTATATTTTTGTTTGTTTATTTATTTTACATTTGTTTATCGGGTTAGTCTGGCTGGGCAGAAGCCCTTTTTCAGCAGCGAACCGGGGAGAAAAGCTCTACTTGAGTACAAATATAGCAGTCTCATATACAGATTACACATCATATTCTAACAATAGAGTAAGCAGAAAACTATTTACAATATTTACATTGCAGTCAAGATTAAACAGTAGTTTTGTAGTAAGGCTTTACAGAGCATAGTAAAGAAGTAAACTGTGGAGATGAGTGGAGGTAATACAGAGAGGGTTTAAAAATCAAGTATAGGAGAGAGGAAGGCTGGAAACAAGAAGCAGTGGGAAAAAGGGGTTAGAGGAGGGGGCTAGGCATAGATAGGGATGCTATATAGGAAAGTTAGATTTGAGATGAGACTGGGGGTTGAGGACAGAAAAACGTGTGGAACTACAGGAGAGTGGGGTATGTAAAGTGGAATAGTATGAAGGAGAGAGAAAGTGGGATAGAGTGGATATTTTTTACAGTGGCAGCAGTAATAATTTCTGAGGTGTTCCTTTAAAGCTGCTTTGAATAATTTTGGGTTGGTAAAGGACTTTATCTCTTGAGGCAGTTTATTCCAGAACAGGGATGGGTGGTAGCTATAGAGTTTACATCCAATTTTAGCTTTGGGTTTGTAGATTTGGAGTAAGTTTTGGTTCTTAGTTGTCTGGGCAATAAGTGGTGTGAGCGTTGGACAATATGAAGGCAAGTAAAGGATGGAGTGAATAATGAAGAGCTGAGAGAGTAAACGTCGATGAGGTAGGTCTAACCAGTTCATAAGTTTTAGTGAGATGCAGTGATGGGATTTATAGTTTTGATGTGCTGCAAAGCAAGCGATTTTATTGTAGGGGGTTTCATGTTTGGTGAGAAGGGTAGAGCCAAGATTAATAAGTATATGGGAGCCATACATAAGACTGGGTAGGAGGTACGATTGGGAGAGTGTAATCTTGGCATCAGAGGAAAGGATTTTTTTAGATCTGTAGAGGAATCCAAGTTTTTGATGGGTCTTTTTGATACAGTTGTTGATATGTATATCAAATTTCAATTGATTGTCTATGGTAATTCCTAAGAGTTGGGTGCTAGGTTCTACTTGTATGGGGGTGTTGTTAAGAGATAGAATAGTGAAAGTAGATTTGATATAGGACAGGTTTTTAGGGAGGAACAGTAGCAGTTTGTCTTTTTTTGGATTGAGTTTGAGTTGGTTGTCATTTAGCCATGTTTCAATTGAGTTAAAGGCAGTTTGAGTGGCAAAATGGAGTTGAGAGAGGGAGCTGGGTATAGTAGTAATGGTGGAGTCATCAGCATACTGAACTAAAGAAGTTTGGGGGGAGGAAGAGTAGAGATTGTTAGTGAAATTATTAAAGAGTAAAGGCCCTAAAATAGAGCCTTAAGGAACACCCATTCTGACTGATAGAGGTGGCGAAAGTGCGGACTGATATTTTACAGATTGGGTTCAACTGGAAAGGTAGCTGGAGAACCATGAAACAGTTTCAGGAGAGAAGTAGAGTCCTTGTAATTTGTTTAAAAGGAGAGAAAGAGAGACAGCATCAAATGCCTTGGACATATCCAGAAATAGGCATGAAACTAACTTGTGGTCAACCCTGGCAAGAGAGACTGTGTGTTGAAAGGATAAGAAAGAATGCTGTGGTAGTGCGAAGTATGGGTCTGAAGCCATGTTGAGCAGGAGTTAGAAGGTTATGTTTGGTATGATATTGCATGACTTGTTTGTGAACACACTTTTCAAGGACTTTGGAAAGAGGGGACAAGACAGCAATGGGATGGAAGTTTGAGATATCTGAGGAGTTGCCACCTTTGTGTATTGGAAGAGTGTGAAACTGCTTCCATATAGTTGAGACTTTTCCTTCTGTGACTTGAGCGATTAATTAGAATAGATACTGGTAGGGCAACAGACTCCGATGCTAGTTGGAGAAAGTTAGGAGGAATTTTATCTGTAGATGCTGAGCAGGGTTTTAAGTTGGATAGTAGAGTCTTCATAAAGAAAGTTGGCATGGGTTTGAGGGAGAAGGTGTTAGAGAGGGATGTGGTAGAAGGAAGACTTATGGCAGGAGGGTTTGGAGCTGACGGTGCATTAGACTTTAATAGATTAGATATGGAGTCAATAATGTAGGAGTTAAATAAGGAAGCAATTTATTTGGGAGTTTTGTCTTGGGATGGGTTTAGGGTAGGATTGCCTGGGTGGAGTATCTGGTTAATGGAGTGCCAGAATTTTTTTGAGTTTGATTTTAGTGCAGTAGGAGTGTTATAGAAAAAGTCATTTTTATTTTTCTTTATGTATTTCCTTGTTAAGTTCCTAGCTTCTCTTTATTTTTGCAGATCATTAGGAAGTTTAGTTTGGGAAAAGATTTTCCAAAGCTTGTCTCTATTTTTCATAAGGTTTAGAGTAGTTTTGTTTATAATGTCTATGATTATTTGCTCCATGGCCCTGCAGATAAGACTAGTCAGGCTAATAGGTATATAGTTCTCTATTGTGCAAGGGAATAATAGTGACCATTTTCCATTCAGCTGGGGCAAAGCCGGTGCTTAGACTATGACTGAAAAGAGTAACCAATGATGTCGCTAATACTTGTTGGAGCCCATGTAGGACACAGCTTGGGACATTATTGGGTTCCATAGATGCTGTGTTTTTGGTCTTAGAGAGGGCATTTATAACCTGCTGTTTAGAGATACAAGGTAGGGGACAGGTGGAGGGATGTCATGGGGTACATATGGCGGGGACAGGGAAGTGAAAATTTCAAAGAACCTGTTGGCCAACAGGTTAGCTATGTCCACAGGCTCAGTATATCTGATATCATTAACTACCAGTTTGGCACAAAGTTGGGCCTTTCCTTTTAGGTTACAGATGTAACTCAAGATTATCTTATGGTTGCCTTCAGTTGAAGAGGACTAATTTGGATTCGTAGTTTGCTTTGGAGGACTTCACAAGAAGTCTTATTTGCTTGTTTAAGCTAAGAAGGGAGTGTTTCCATTTTAGGCTTCACCTCCCTCTTACTCTTAGACAGCAATTTCTTCCCCTTATTGTAAAGCCTGTTAATGGTAGTTGCCCACCAGGCAGGTTTGCTGTTCCTTGAGGAGCTTGTTTTTGTTCTTTCAGGTATGGCCGCGTCAATGAAGTTATGCAAATGCTTGTATAAAACAGTGATGTAGAACTTGGCATAGTTGCCAGTTCCACCTGAGGGGGGAGGTGCAGTGAATCTATTTATACCATCCAGTAAGAGGTTATAATCTGCTTTGGAGAAGTTTTTTAGTTTAGTTGCTGCTGGGGGGGGGGGGGGGGCAGGTGTAATAGTTACTTCAAATGACACTTATATGTGGTCAGATCTCACCAGGAAGACCTCACAGTGGGGGTGCTACAGTGGTCCACAATATTTGTAAGCACAAGAACCAGGATGTTGACACCCCATTGTGGGGGGAGTTAAAGTCAAGGAACCTCTGAGCAAGTGAGTTTGAGCACAAGTAATTTACCCAACCAATGGATGGGTAGTTAAAATTGCCCAAAATCATGGTGTTTAGATGTAGCGTGATAGACTCAAGTAGATCCAAATAGGCAGAGTGTGCGTGTCCTGATTCATGGAGGGGGTTCTGTAACCGGAAATGACTTGAATAGGTGTCCTAACAACAGTTAATTGCACCTAAGTATCTCCAGGGAATCGTACTGTTTAACCAATCTGGAGGTGTATTTATCTTTAATGAATATTGATACACCACCTCCTTTAGTTTTCACACCTTCAGTTTGTGGTCTAAACATGTGGAAGGAGGTGTAACCCAGTATGGCTGATATGCTCTCCATAGCACTGAAAAAGGTGTCCGTCACTACACAAATGTCAGCATCTTCCAAGGTGAGGACTGCTTCCAGTGAGTGCATTTTTCTGTTAAGACTCCAGGCATTTAGTAGCATAACCTTGAGGTTGTTTTTAGATGGAGTTTTTACATCAGGAAATTTGTCCTCGACACACCACCTAAAAAAGGCACTATGGGGGTGACAAGAGCTTTAGCCAGTAGCTGAAATCCCAGGGGTGACAGATCAAGACCAGCCCTGGCAAAGCAATGAAAAAAAAATGAAAATATTGTGCTAGATAAGAAATTACACAATAAGAATCCAGGAAAAAAATGCACAAAGACCACAGTTTTTATTTCCTCTAAAAATATTCTCTCTTGTCCAAAAACCTTTATGTATGCAATAATGCATCAGGTGCTAGAATGCTACATATATTAAAGCACACCCAGATGTGCTTCTGGCCAAAAAACGAGGTCTGACATTTACATTTACTAGTCTGCTGTATGATAATTTTATATTTTGTAGGGTATTTTAATGTAAAATAGTTCCTCTGCTCATTTTAAACTGTTGATAAGTTTGTAAGGCTAAAACTTTTCAACTGTGTGTAATTTTGATCTGAAATTTTCCTGTTATTCATTTATAGGGACTCGTCTTTCTAATTGATATGCTGTTGAACAGTCCAGTTTATAATTAGGTGTTAGCTCTACATAGTACACCGTCTGAGTTCTGGATCCAGATGAAGAAAACTTCAGTAACATAGTTCTTCAAAAACATGTACTACTTTCAAAGTAACATTATCTGAAAAATACTCAGAGTAATAATTTTGGTTGCAACACCAAGAACTAACAAATATGTACATGCATACAGAAAGGCCCCTGCCATAATTTTTAAGTTGACTTAGCTGATGATGTGCTTGTTGCAACCTTATTAACAATGATAACCATTTTGGTGAGAACGTCATACTGGGAAAAAAAGCATATGCAAATAGTAATATTTCCCTACTCCCGTCATCTTACTTAAGCTGGTTTTACTGATGGCATATACTGTAGTTGCCTTTGCTTAACTTAATTTCAGTGCTTACATGCATTTGTGTACTCATGTAATGTTTTACTTTAGTGTACTGTATCTTTATATTTACCTGTTAGGGCAAGCAGTGTCTGGTGATGTCATTCTATGGCATATGTATGTGTATGTGTATGTGGTGTCATTCCTTGGTGAGAGTGGCTACTTGCTGTTGTTATATTGACTGTTTTCTGTCATGATATGCACTTCTCTGTTTGGCACTGTGTTATTTGTTGCTTTTGGAATTTATGCTTTAACATTTTTCAGGGGACATTTTTCTACGTTTTCAATGCCTCTTAGCTTCTTGATCAGGTAATATACTTACATTTGAACATTTAGCACTTTTATTACTATATAATGCTTTTAATTAGCGCCACATTCCTGAATTCTCATTTTTTTATTACATTTTAGGTAGACTAAGTAATGAAATTGTGTTACCGATATGCATTTCTGGCTTTTGATGTTGTTTCTGATTGCTTTATTGGTCTCTTTCTTGTTCTGGAGCATTTCTATGTTAATGGGATTCACTGCTAAAAGACTTTTCAAGATGGCAACGATTTGCTGGATTTTGGTATCTGCACCTGAATACAGATCTTTTAATTAATCTGAGACACAGTGAGCTGCACTGTCCTTTACACTTGCGTGGGAAAGATTAGATGCAGAGGTAGCTAGAAATAAGATTGCCAAGATTTATTTACCAATTTTATAAATGCTGTTTATTCATAGATATAACTGATAAAACTTCAGCACTCCATTCACTATGCCAGATATGCGTATATTTTCAGTATGTTTGCTTATTTAGTCCTTCACTTTTTCTAGAAGGTTCAGTTACCATAACTGATCTTCAGCTTCATTTTTAATTTCTCAGAATGTAGAGTTCACTGTGCATGAGCCTCGTGTTCTGCAATGTAGTATAGTGTGCCTTTTTTCATCAGCATGAGTACAGATATTTCCTCAACAAACGATCGCAACAGTAACGGTATTTTGAATGCTGATATTATGCTTCATAGTTTACCTGCCGTTTAATAAACCTTATGACGATCAACTTACTTAAAATGTCTTATCTTCTCATAAAAAAAAAAAAAAGAAAAGCATCACTTCACTTCTTACGTTAGACAGGAAGTACATTTTGTGTTCTCCATATTCAGAATTTTAAACTTCCAAATATGGATTATCGGTCATATCCTTATATTACTTTTGGCCATATTATTTTACTGTACTTACTTTATACATGTTCTGTGATATCTGGTTTATAGAACGTGGCACCATTTTTCAAATTATCCCATATCCGTAACCACAGTGCATTTTAAAGCATTCTACTCCAGCAGTCATAATATTTTATTCCCGTTATAGCTCCGTCTGTGTACTGCAGTACTCGTCAGCACAGCATGCTACCTCAGTCTTTATTTTTATTCATCACTAGTTCTTCTTTTCTGACACCTTTTGCTCTGTACGAGCTTGACAACTTTTTCAGATTAACTCAATTTCCTATAAAGTAATGACCTATCACAGAAGACTATAAAATAAATTTTGTTCTTTACTCCTAAATTTATCTTCATATGTAGATTTTAGAATTTCTAAGTATTTTTTTATATACAAGTTTTTTTTTGTAACTGTACTAGAGTCCTGCTGCCACTTAGCCTATGGTGTTTCATTAAACAAACTGGCACACATACAACTAACAGTGAATATGAAAAGCATCTATTCTTTTGTGAAAGAATGTAACTTACTAATGTCGGGGCATGCCTAGCTCCTGTCCTTATAAACTTCTCATTCACTTACTTATATATCGACTGATTGTGCCAAAGCTTGTCATGAACAAAACTCATCAGAAATATGAATTTTCCCATCCTTTTTTGCCTAACAAAACAAAACAATATATCCTGACATAGCTGGTGTGGAGGGTTATGCTATCCATACCTCTAAACATATTTAAACCAATTACAGGTTACACAAGATTTTGGAAATGGGAGAAAAAAAAGGTGGGGAAACAAACTATTTCAATGAATGCCTTCCCTAGTGAGTTTTGCCACACTAAGCAGCCTCGTACCTGATCTCTGCACTTTTTAAACATTCAGAGCCTATCCTGTCCTTTTATTAATGTATTGTCTTTTCCTTTTTCATGTATGAAAATATTCAACTGTCCTTGAGTGCCTAGGCCCATCTATTACTTATTCAGTATGACCCCATTACAATCAGGCATCCGGGACTACTGTCCCCACATCAGTATTTGAAAGGACTCACATTCATTTCTGTCTTGGTTACCACCCGATTTACATTATCAATAAGCTTACTGGCTTGCCGACCAGGTAATAAGAAATCCCTCCAGATGTCACCCTGCCTGTTAATGAGTTGGACGCCTAACTTATTAAAATTTATAGTCTACTGGTCCCTTGGTGTGATCTGAGATTCCAATATGACGTTGTGAAACAAGCGAGTTACAGATTCTCATCTGTAATACAGGAATTATTGTAAAACATACAGAATAATCAAAACAACACATGCACTGCTGCAATGAAATTAGTCATTTATTTATTTGTTTTCTGGGGTGGAACACAGATCTTCATGGAACATTTTTAGACTCAGCCTGGGACTGTCATCTGGTTAAGTGACTTGTTCAGAGTCACACAGGCAATGGAGGCAGACAGAATCAATTAAATTATTTATTTACTTTTTGCAGGTCAGGCAAGTCCCTGCATACTCTGTGCTGGAGTCTTTGTGCCACACATATTCATTAATTACAATCACTTTAAGGTCAGACTTGTCTATACATTCACATCTCGATATGTACATATATATATATATATATAGTACATTGTTGTAGTGATGAAAATACTACACAAATATGTGTCATAGGAGCTTGGTTCATAATACTGTTTCAAGCACATTTGATTCCATTTTTATTAGGTCCATAAATAACTGCAGGACAAAACAAGCGCTAACTATACAAAGACTAGAGAAGTAGATTTGTTTACAATCTTTGAAGATATATTTAGCAAAGCATGGGCAAGACAGCTCAGTGCTGGTTAATAATTGTGCTAAAATTCCAGTAATGTTTCTACATATGATACAGTTAATGGGAATACAGATTTGATTTGAACATACTGCAAAAAGAACAGCTAGAACCAGTCTTCCACTAGGAAATGAGATAGTGAGTTCCAGTATGAGCCAAGAAATATTAGCCATCTGCTGGTGTGCAGTTGGAATTTATGGTGACTATACATTTTATATGTATGGACATCTATCTATATCTCTACGTCTATATATATATATTTATATATATATATATATATTTTTTTTTTTCTTCAGATTTAGGCTTAATTCAACTAGAAACCTACAACTTAGGACTTTTTTGTCATTTTTTGCCAACTGAATCTCATATAATGAGAAATGAAAGCAGGAGGTGTCAGTGAGTAGACCTCTGTAACACCCTGATCCATACTTTTATAGTCCAAGAGTGCATTCTGTCACAGCTTCTTTTGTGCAAAACCTTTTAAGATGTCCATATATTATTTCTGTAACACAAAATATAAAGCCAAAGTTATTTTTTAAGAAGTATCTCATGAAAAAAAATGTTATGGGCCTCAAACTGGACAAAATTAATTGGCAGTGTGATATCTACTGTCTTTTTTCATTTAGGGTCGTAGGAAATACAAGGCGATTTTCACTTGAGACAGTATATAAACCCGTCGTAGACTGTGTCTCCTTTTTCAAAGAGGGAAAGCCAGTGAATGTGAGGTGAAATTGTGAATATCCATCCTCTCATTTTGTTTCCACATGATGGAAGATAATGTATCACACCCTCTTAACTTGGAGTGGGTGTCTGTTCCTTAGGTGGGGAAGTTGTTGGGCAAACGGTTTGCCTTAATGCTGTTTTATTTATTTTTAGATTTACTTACTTATTTCCTTATTCAATTTGCAGGTGGAGATTACTTCCCTTTTTCAAGTATATCTGGGAACATTTAATTTGTGGAGATATAAAATGTCCAGGACCATGGTTCTCTAATGGCACAGAAGTCAAGGCATAGGTCTCCCTTTAGAAGTCTATAAGATATTGAATAGAGATCATGCCTCCAGTCTTTTCTTGTATCTTAGGGATTTTAAGTTCTGTGATATATCTAGTGAGGCACATCCCAAAGGTGGCAATGTATTCAATAATTGTCCTAATCACTGCTGAATATAAAGGGACAATGTCCTCTGTTTAGGTCTGGATGATATTGCTTTGTCAATTAGTTGTGCTAAATAGGACTGTCTGACTACTGTTTTTGCCTGATGATTAAAAGAGATGTAATTTTCAACCCATGTTCTAATGTCATTAACAACACTCAACTCGGGGTGGATGATACATTGTATGCCGGGACATGGGGTTTTCTAACAAATGCGACAATACTGCACTTTTTAGCAATTAATTTGAGGCCATTTTCAGTACAGCAGGTATTTAAGAGTGAATGTTCTTGCTGAAGGGCATCATTGAGGGACATGAGGGCTCCTGGATTCACATTCCTAATCAATGTCAATTTATCTAAATCCAGTTTTGAAAATTAAGTTGATCAAGACCAGTGTGACTGACTTGCTTTAATTTTGTCTTTTCTCTGTAATGCCATGCCACCAATGTTAAGAGTGTCTGCATAAAATTAAATTGTTTTGTATTAGAAAATGTCTGCAACCTCCCAGTTTTATGCTTTGACAGTGTTCAAAGTATCTCAGAGTGTCAAAAGTGTTTGCAGAGTGTGTGCTTTATTATGGTGCAACTATTTCTAAGAGTTTGCTGTATGCAAAGTACAGTTATATTGCAAAGTGCAGTCAAAGTGTGGTCACTTCAAAAAGTTTATTGTGCTGTGTACATTTATTCACAGAGTGCTACCATTTCAAAGTATTTCTTACACTGTACAGTTATTTCACAAAAGTACAGCCATTTTGAAGAGTTTCTGTGCTGTGTACAGTTCATTTGCAAAGTGCATGCATTTCAAAGTGTTCCTTACTCTGAGCTTTTTCTGTTGTCTGCAGGTTATTTGCTAAGTACAGTCATTTTGAAGTATTTCTTATATTGATGAGTGGTTTCACAAAGTACAGTGATTTTAAAGTATTCTTGTACTACGGAAACTTATTTGGCAAAGTGCAGTTATTTCAGAGAGTCTGTTGTGCTATTGGGCATAATTACAAATTCAGTAGTAAGCATAAAGTTCAGGCATATTTGTGTGTGTGTATGTTCATACATAATTCCAAGCAACTTCACTACTGCATGTTGATATGGCAGAGGCATTTCGTAGACCCAGTCCACTTATGTTTTATCATAATATAGCAAAGAATTGGACAGTATTTGTGCAGGAATAGGATTTTCATACAAGCAGATTTTTCTGACAAAGATGCGCACACAAGGGCATTCCTTTTGCTTAACTTAGCTGGGTCAGAAGCCATTGAAAGAGTGTATTTATTTGTGTATGCACCGGCAGTATTTGCAGGAGGGGGGGGGCTGTCATTTTGTTGTACCGGCTGAATCAAGGGAGGACCCTTAGTGCTTGAAATGTAAATTTAGAGAAATGTGCAATCCCCAAACAAATGTTACATTAGAGAGGCACTTATTTTATGACAGACCAAAAGCCAGGTGAAACTTTTGCAACGTATATCACTGACTTGAGAAATAAGGCTAAAATGTGCAGACTTGGTGACTTAAAAGATGCATTAATAAAGGAGAGGCTTGTGTGTGGTATTAGTAAGGATGCAGTGAGAAAGATTTTGCTTCATGACAGTGATTTAACGTTGAGTAAAGCCATAGAGATTTGTCAAATCCATGAGCTCACAGAAAGGCACACAAGTATGCTTATAAGTGATAAGAGCATGGTTTCAACAGCTTCTCGATCAAACGTAGACAGCATGCAACATGTAGCAGGCAGAAGCACATGGCAGCTGCAACCCCTGCAGGATTCCCTGGGAGGAGCCGTCACGTTCTAGGAAGTTCCAAGACTAGTCCAGCAAAATGGACATGCTCAGTGCAGTACAAGGGTGTGTCAGCAAAACCTAAGTCAAGTCTTATTGCTAACTGTCATAATTGTGGAGCCAACCATGAGTCTAAAAGAGAGCAGCATTTAGCATTTGGTCTGCGATGCCACAAGTGTAAAAAATGGAACTTTCAAAAGTTTTGAAATCAAGCAAGCCTCATTTAGTTATTAAGAAAGGTCACTCAAAAAAGCAAATTGATCATACAGAGATCCGCAACCCTACTTTCTATGTAGATGGTGTATCAGTGGGCATTGAAACGGTTAATGCAGTAGATTTACTGGCAAAGAATAGAGTATTTGGTACTGCCCTTATCAATGGTAAACCCACACTGCTCAAAGTGGACACTGGATCAAAGTGCAATCTAATGTCAGCAGAAACATTTGCTAAAGTGAGAACTGGTGAACAATTTAATTTGGTTAATTGTGCGAATCTTGTTGCTTATGGAGGTGAACAGATTCAAACCGAAGGCTCAGTAGTGCTTTCATGTTATTCAGCTGGGAACAGTTACAGCTTGCAATAGTATGTAGTTAGAAGACCTGTGCAGTCATTATTAGGTCTCAGAGACAGTTTGAGAATGAAACTGCTTTCTTTTACCAAAGAAGTACATCATGTAAGCACATGTCCCAGTTCCAGTTTTATTGACACTATTTTCTTACATTATGCTGATGTTTTCGACAACAAGCTAGGCAAACTTCGAGTTGTGTACTCCATGAAAGTAGACCCAAAGGTCAGTCCAGTGGTCAGATCAGCAAAGAGTTCCAATAACTGTGCAGGACAAAGTCAAAGTCCAGTTAGACAAAATAGCGCAGCAAGGTATGATTTGTCCAGTCACAGAACCAGCTGAGTGGGTGTCTTCCATGGTAGCTGCTCATAAGAAAAATTCAGATGAAATCAGAATATGCATAGACCCAAGATACTTGAATGAGGCATTAAAGAGACCTCGTCATCTTATGCATACTGTCGAAGAGACTGCCACCCTCATGCAAAATGTCACTGTTTTTTCTCTCTTAGATGCAAAGAGTTCATTTTGGCAAGTAATGCCTGATCGCAAATCTTCACTACTAACTACATTCAGTACCCCATTTAGTAGATAAAGATTACTCAGGATGCCGTTTGGAATAAATTCTGCCAGTGAAGTGTTTCAGTGTGCAATGGAGCAATTTTGTTTCAGGCTACCTGTGTGCAATAATAGTTGATGATTTACTAGTTTGAGGTAATGGTGAAGCAGAGCATGACAAAAACCTCAGAAAAGTTCTGGACAGAGGGCATGAAGTGAACTTAAAGCTTAATCCTCTGAGGTATAAATTCAGACTACCAGAAGTTACTTATGTAGGTCATTTATTTACTATTGCAGGCTTATGACCAGACCCTTCCAAGAAAGCAGCCATTCTTGAAATGCCAGCTCCAAACAATGTCCAAGTTTTACAGCATTTTCTTGGTATGGTTAACTGTTTGGGCAAATTTATCCCTGAGTTATCAGCACCTTTAAGAGAGCTGACATGCAAAAATGTTAACTGGTCATGGTCAAAACAGCACAAGAGAGCATTGATAATCTTACACAGCAAGATGCCAACCCACCTACATTAAGGTACTATGATGTCCACAAACCAGTAGTTCTTGCTTGTGATGCATCAAAGTTCAGTCTTGGTGCAGTTATTCTTCAAGAGGGCAGACCTGTTACCTATGCATCTAGAACTCTTACCCAAACTGAGATGCAGTATGCTCAAATTGAGAAGGAACTTTTGGCAATTGCGTTCGCATGTTCAAATTTCCATGACTATATTTATGGCCAGGCTATCCAAATCGAAACTGACCATCGACATCTAGTCACTACTTTAAAAAAGCCTATTTATTCTGCTCCAGCAAGATTACAAAGAATGACACTCAGATTACAAAAGTATAATTTCAAAATGGTCTATACAAAAGGTAAACTTCTTTATCTGGCTGATACCTTATCCAGATCACCCAGAAATATCATGGAACAGCTTGATGCAGAGAATTTTGACTTTGATGTCATGGAAGTGCATAATTTTTCTACCACAGGACTTGATGAGCTGAGAGATCATACAAAGACAGATCCAATTTTGCAAAAGCACAACAACTTCATCAGTGTGGGATGGCCATCAATGTATACTGTGTACCTCCAGAAGTGCAACCTTATTTTCCATACAGAGAAGAGATGCTGATGGAAGATGGTATAATTTTCAAAGGTCCCAAAGTTGTTGTTCCTACTTTCTTACAAAATGAGCACATCCAGATTTTGCATCGTGGCCACCCAGGTTCCAACTCTACCAAAAGAAGAGTGAGACGACTAGTATTTCGGCCTTCTCTATTTAAAGACATCGATAAACTGCTTTCTTCTTGTTCTGTATGTAATAGTATTAAACCACATTTGTAAAAAGGAGCCACTTCATCTAAGCCAAATTACTGAACTACCTTGGTCAACAGTAGCCACTGACATAATTGAGTGGAACAATCAACATTACTTGGTGTTGGTAGACATTTATTCAAACTGGTTTGAGATTGATTTCTACCTAATCGAACGTCCAGTGCTGTTATTACTAAGATGAAATGTCATTTCTCAGTCACGGGTAGTCTACACAAAGTTATTGATGACAAGGGGAGCCAGTTTGCCAGTGAATTGTTTCAGAGATTTGCAAAAAGAGTGGGACTTTATCCATGTTACTAGTAGTCCTGAATACCGACAGTCAAACGGCCTTGATGAATGTCAGTACAGAGTGCAAAGCAATTAAAAGAAAGGTCAAAGTGCAACAATTCCAATTTCTTCTTGAATTTACTTAATCTCAGAAATATACCCTGTGACAACCTACTTGGTTTGCCTGCTCAGACACTTCTGTCTGGGCAGGCCAAGGCAACCTTGCCTATTGGTTCTAGTTTGTTGTTGCTTAATGCTAGAGACAACAGAGCAATCAAAGCCCAACTTTTTAAAAAGCATTCTTCTCAGTCGTTCAGCTATGATAAAATGAACAGATTTCTTTGTCCATTAAAAGGAGTGAGAGTGAGGATGCAAACAGGGAAAGGCTTTGATCAATTTGGTCAAGGGAGAGGTATATGTGATGAGCCGAGATCCTACTAAGTGAAATCCGAGGGCATGGAATACAGGAGAAAATGCAGGCATCTTCTTCCAATATCAGACATGATATCGCAGCATCGTAACTGTGATACAGACTCTAGATCTCAGAGCAACCATGACAGTGTTCATACTAAAGAACATGTCTCAGTATCCATTTCTGTTCCTGATGATGTCCCAGTTATCCTCAAAGTTTAACATTCCTTGAAGACAGTCCCCATTGCAAGATCCAATTCTGACTTTTATGTTACACGATCAGGTTGTATTTCTAGACCTAGTGTAAAATTCACTGCAACCTGGACATGATTGTTTTGTGTGTGTCTGATTTTGTATGACTGAATGTCAAAGAATTAGTTTTGTATAACTGCATGTCAGAAGATCATTTCTGTATAATTGGATGTCATTGAATACTGTACATTTGATGTATGAGCTATTTCTCAAAGAGGGAGAATGCAGAACAGAGGGTGTGTATGTACCTTTAAGAAGCATTTCCAGGTGTAGGCACATGCATATAAATAGTGAGCACCTGCAAGCAGCAGTGCCATTTTGGGAGAACACCAGAGTGTTAACATGTATGAGTGTGGTAGTCAGTCTGTTTATAAGTTTTCAACATATTTAATATTATTTAATATTTAAGTTTAAGTTACAAACCCTCATTCCTGATGTGTTTTGTGTGTAATAAAGCTGCTTGAGCTGAACCCACAACTGTTTGTCTGTTTTGTCCTGACTAGACAAGTGACACTATCCAAGATGGCATACATTATCAGATAATATTAGTCTGTTCATTACTTATCAGTACTCATATTGATAAATACCTGTACTTATAGATGCTTCCAGTTCATTGATTTTATTTTCTTGGGGGAAAAAATAGTATGATGGTTCTTGTTCCCTTTATGTATCACTTGGATTTTCCATGCAAGTGTGTACATTGCAGAATAGTTAGCAGTGCTGGGAGTCTATAAAAACATTCCGACATCTGCCACAAATATGGAGCTGATGAATACAATAGCGCCATTATTGCATAAGCTTCATGATACTTACAAAGTGAGCATGTATTCTGTTATAAATGACACAATCACTTAGTTGAGAATTTGATACCAATCTGCCGCAGAGGGCATGGGAGCAAGGGACAAAACCACTTGAGGGAGCTAAGAGAGAGAAATAGAGAGAGAATCACACTAGTGGTGGATTGACTTGAAATTACAGCTGTTCCAGAGAAGTCTGTACTGAAGTGCATGTGCCCTATTCTAGTAAAAGGCAAAGAAACCATTGCAATGAAGGTTACTGCAACAGGAGTAACTATTGTTAAGTTGCAGTTATTAGAGAGGTGCATTACCTGCCTTGTCAGTCCATTCCTGATAATATCTTTGGAGGAGCACCTTTTCATGTGCCATTGCCCAGTGTTTATTTGTACTAGGAAAGGATGCATGGAGGTGAGCAGTTGGCAATATTCTATGACAACTCAGCTGATATGTTAACATGTGATGACTGTGATGACAAGATACCCTGTGTACATGTAATTACATCCATTTATGGAGAAAATCAGGTGGAAAGGGTACTGGAGAGGCGAAACTCCCAAATGCCTTTGACCCCATCAAAGGCTGGTGATGTGGCACTGCAGGAAAAATCTAATTAGCAATAGGAATGCAGCAACAAAAGGAACTGGACTTTCTCCGGAACTAGTAATTTTATTCAAAGAGATGGTTGGTAGCAACTGCCTAATTATGAGTGGTCGTTGTCAAAAAGTACCAGGCTTCCATTACAATGAGAAGTGGGAAAGATTATAAAAAAAGACAGTCAAGATAGTTACATCTCCAGATCCAACGTTATAGGACTTGGTGGAGATTGCCAAGGATATTTCTGACTCTGGAGGGCAGGAGTTATCTAAATACTGAGATAAGGGGAGTCTCGGAGAATGGACAGAAGGAGAAGAGATACTGCAGTTTTTTTTTTAACAGCTTATCAATGCACACTTCTGAAAACAGCCATTAACATCCCTTTGGTATTTCAAATGACCTACAATGAGGAACGTCTGAACAGAGCCTATAATATCCATGTGTCCATCCACTTGACCATAAAATATACAGAACTGGGCTTATGCAAATGTTTTAATGGGCCATGAATTGCAAAAATATTGTAGAGAAAATCCTGCAAGACAGGTGAATAGCATCAAAAGGTTTGTAAGGGAGTTGACAAACCTATTGTAGCGTTGGCACTGCTAGATGTTAGAGAATCATTTCAGAGGGTGACCATACATTTTGTAGGCCTCTTCATACACAAAAGCAGTAAAGATAAGAGAAATACCTTTGCGGTTCTAGATTTTGCTATTAGGTACATTGAGTTAGTTGTTTTGTCTATAATTGATGCAGAAATGTAGCAAATTCTTTGTTAGAAAATTTCAACTGGATGGACTTTTCCAAAATAAATGCTAATGATTGAGGGGCTAGTGTCATTTCAGACTTGCTGACTTGTTTGCGGAAATGATGCGGGATGAAGGAATCAAAACATTACTATAATACTCCACAGACTTAGTTGGTAGAAAGGTTCAGCTCTTCTCTTAAGACCATGCTGACAATATTTGCAGATCAAGCTAAACTGTAGAACAAATATCTAGTCTATCTACTTTTTACTAACAAAGAGGTGCCCCAAGAATCTGCAGAGTTTATTTAATGCATGGTTACAGGGTAATAGCACTTCTTACTCTAATTCAAGATAAGTTGAATGAAAAAAGCGATTCCACCGGGAAGTCTGTTGTGAAGTCTGCTAAATTTCAAGACAAAACTTATCCAGCTCATGGAAATGAGTCAAGGGTACAAAGTAAAAAGGCAGCAGCGAAAGCCCAAGAGTGTATAGTTAGACAAATGGTAACTACACTTATTCAGCTTCATCAAAATAAGCTGCAGGCAGGATGGAAAAGGACCTCCTTTACTGGGAGAAAGTTAAACAATGTTAATCATATGGTAAATTCACGAAGAAATTTTGGTAACCATTTGAATTGTTGGAACTCAAGCAGAATGAATGGCCATTACATTAGACTTGTATGTACTAAGTCCAAGATGCCATTTTTTTGGAATATTCCCTTTTATCCAAGGCAAGGTGATCTTGGAGTCGATATATATATATATATATATATATATATATATATATATATAGATGCATAAATTCAGGGGATGTGGAGGTGCAGGGGCCTTGCTCCCCTGCAAAAACAAGTTTTATGGATATTAACTCAAGTTTTGCTTTTCTCTTATGTTTTCAGTCTATTTTTTCTGATTTTCAGCACATGGCATTTCAAGTGCTGATATTTAAGTAGGAAGCTGAAATTATACTCTGTCAATATGGTGAATCCCTACCATGGTAGATTATATGTGATGTGGAGTGGGCTATGAGAAGAATCTGAGGGATATCTGGTAGTATATCCCCTACGTAAGATGCAGAGACACCTCAGTGGTTGGGGTAGTACTGTCACAGTTGATATCAATCACATAGGTTAAATAAATGCAAGCAGTGCAGCATCAGTTTGTGACATGTCGACTGCTTACCCTGCAACCATAAAGTGAATGCTGCTGAGATGCCTGCTGGGAAGAGTAAAGTCCCACTTAGCAAACCCTCTCTATCTACTTTTCATCCAGAGTCTCTACACTGGTTATGTCCCAGAGTAGTAGAAAATGGCAGTTGGGGTGCCCATGCATAAAGGTGTTTCCTCTACTGACATTGGGAATTATAGACATATTAGTGTCACTAGTATTATTTGCAAGGCATTGAAATGAATTATAGCTGAACAAATAAGCAATGGTATAGATGATGATATATCAACTTATCCACATCAGTTCAGCTTTGTAAAAGGCAGATCATGACTGCTTAACCTGCACAAGTTCTTTGAAAGGGTTACTAAGGCCAGAGATAAGGGTCATACATTCCACATTGCTATTTTAGCCCTTGACAAGGCCTTTGACACTATCCCTCACATGGGAACTGTTGAAGAACACCTTCAGCTCAACATTAACTGACAGAATTCACTGGATCAGTTTCTGGCTGACTGCCAGAACCCATCAAATTAATGTAGGGCTGGGAGGGTTGCTCAAGACAGAATAATGTCACTAGTGGTGTCCCTGAAGGCTCCATCCTTGGTCTTCTGCTCTTTGGTAGATATGTTTGTAACATAAAATCCAATCAAATGGAACACTTACACTACACTTGAGAAAACTATGTGGGAGGAACTACAGAAAATGTTAAACTTTGGGTAATCCAGGAACAGATGGTACCCAGGCCTCATCAGTTCTAATGGCATTGAAAAGATGGTAATGCCATATTATAGGTTGGCTATAGGAAATAAATACTCACACAGACGCAGATGCATAGGTTCATAGGTAAGTACTAGGCTATCTGGCCATGGGCATTTATAAGCCTAGCCACAGAGTGATGACTTTAGCCTCCCCATTAGATTAGTAACCTGGGCCTCTGTCAACAGGGCTCCTGAAGTGATCCCAGTGTAGAACTTATGATTACCCATCCACTCATCAAGATTTCTCTTGAAGAGGGTCAGAGAGCAGCTCTGTCGAATATGGATTAGGATTCTATTCCAGAGTGAGGGTAGTCGCTGGGACAGGAATCTATCCCTCCAGCATGTCCTGTTTATTGTTGTACATTGGTTCAAGTCGCTAGAACGAGTGGTTCTGAGGGATCTCATTTTTTTGAGGTGAAGCATGTCCATTAGTTCAGGGTTTGACATGGCCCTATAGGTCAGGCATAGGTTCATACTAGGCTATCTTCCCCGGGGCAATTATAAGCCTAGCCTGATTCTGTATGGCTTACGCCACCCCTTGATTTGAGTATACTGTGCCCTTTTTAAGGTTTAGTTTACTGTGCCTCTGTCTAATAGTGACACGGGAGTAATCCCTGGGACAAACCTACGATCCCCCATCCACCTATCGAGATTCTTGAAGAGATTCAGTGAGGTGCTCTGCCTCACATGAACTGGAATTCTATTCCAGAGTGAAGGGAGCCTCTGGGTTATGAACCTGTCCCTCCAGCAAGTTCTGTTTATTTCTGTGCTGAGGTTCAAGTCCCTCGAGCGTGTGGCTCTAAGGGATTTAGATTTACTGAGGTGGAGCATGTCCATTAATTCTGGATTTGACATAGCTTTGTATGTCAGGCATAGATCACCTCGAAGTAGGCGGTATGCAACTGAGTAGAGCTGGAGTTTTTTTAACCGAGCAGCATATGGCATCTGTTTGAGACCCTTGATCTTCTTGGTGAGATACTTTTGGGGTCTCTAATTGCTGCAGGTGTCGGGTAAGGTACATCCCAAAAGGGGCATTGTATTCTATGATGGGCCTGACGAGGGATGAATAAAGGGGCACGATTACCTCTCTTGATCTAGATGTGAAACCCTTCGTGATGAGGTGGGCTATGTAGAAGGTCTTTCTAACCACTTTGGCAATGTGGTTTTCAAAGGAGAGATTGCTATCAACTTGGGTCCCCAGGTCCCTAATAACTTTCTCTGTACTTAATGGGTTTCCGCCTATGTGGTAATTTGTGGGCACATTGTTTTTGCCAAAGGGTATGACTATACATTTTTTGGCATTTAGCTTTAAACCATGGCGCTGGCACCAGTTCTGTCTCTGTGAGACCTTTTTGAAGGATGTTTGTGTCAGCTGGAGAGTCGATTATGGCGCCCAGTTTGCAGTCGTCTGCAAACTTGGTGAGCCATAGTCCTTCCACGTTTGCCTGTACCTCAGAAAAGTATATACCGAACAAGAGTGGTCCCAGGACAGAACCCTGTGGGATGCCACTTGTGACCGGTTTCGAGTCTGACATGGCTCCAGCAACTCTCACTCTGTGGGTTCTGTCTTTGAGCCAGTTTGCGACCCATCTTGTGACATAGGGGTTTATATTTAAGCTGGATAGCTTATCTATGATGCCCGAGTGGGGTATTGTGTCAAATGCCTTTGCAAGGTCCAGATAGGCTGTGTGGACTACCTTCCCTTCATCTATGGCATTGGTGACTGTTTTGAAGAAGTCAACCAGGTTCAAAAGGCAGGATCTGCCCTTGACAAAGCCGAACTGGGTAGGATCTAGTGTCTGTAGGTCCCCAATGTCTTTGTTTATGAGCTCCATGATGATCCTCTCCATAGCCTTGCAGACTAAGCTAGTCAGGCTTATGGGGTGATAGTTTCCAGGGTCCAGAGGCTCCACTTTTGTGGAGTGGGACCACTGTTGCTGTACGCCATTCTGTGGGCACATATCCTGTAGTGAGGCTGAGATTGTATAGCTGTTTTATTTGAGGGATTAGTTCCTCTTGCAGTTCATGTAGGACGCAACCTGGGATGCCATCTGGTCCCATGGAAGCAGTGTTTTTTGCTTTGGAGAGGGCAGCCTTCACCTGAGCATCAGAGATGTTTGGGAGGCAGCCCTCTGCCGGGATAGATACTTGCTCTTTTGGGGGGAGGGGGTGGAGAAGTTTGCACTGAACCTGTCTGCCAGGATATTGGCGATGTCTGTGGGTTCAGTGTATTTTTTGTCGTTTAGAATCAACTCAGAACAAGTCTGGGAGTTGCTTCCCAGGTTCCTAACATAACTGATAAAGCATTATGATTGTCTTTGGTGTCCTGTGCAATTTTTCTCTCGAAGCTGGCCTTGGAGGATTTTATGAGGGATCATAATTTTTTGCTAGTACTGATCAGAGATGCCTTCCCTATTAGGGATTTTGCTCTATCATGTAGTAGCTTCCTCCTTCTGTTGTACAGTTTATTTATGGCAGGGGTCCACCAGACCGGATGCCTGCCTTTGGATGATTGGGTCTTGGTTTTGTTTGGGATAGCATGATTCATGCATTCCTGGAGAAGTCCGTAGAATGCATTTATATAGGATTCTGCAGTTTGGGCCGTAGTTTCCACTGGCCCTGTGGCCTTGAAGGATTCCACTTCGGTTTTGAGAAATGAGAAGTTTTTCAATGTGGTTTCCTGGGCTGGGGGTGGGGTCGGGATGTGGACATCCAGTGAAATTAATTTATGGTCTGATCTTACCAATGAGGGATATACTTCTGGTGTGGAGCATAGAGTCCCCATGTTGGTAATGATCAGGTCTAGTATGTTGTCCCCTCTTGTGGGAGTGTTGACTAGTTGTTCCATAGCATTTGAGTTTATAATTTCCAGGAACCTTTGGGCTAAGGTGCTGGGGCTTGAGTAGTGCTCCCAGTCAATGTTTGGGTAGTTGAAGTCACCCAATATAATGGTGTTCGGAGAGATCTTTATGTTCTCCAATGATTTCAGGAAAGCCGAGTGGGATTCCTGACTTTGAGAGGGTGGTCTGCAGGATGCTATAAACTGAAAAGCCGTCTTGCCCACTGTTAGTTGCACATGGATGGTCTCCGATACTTTGTGCAATGCCACTAACCTGGAGGTGTGGATATCCTTAGGTCACTTCTGAGCAGACGGTAAGCGAATGAGAAGAGCTGGAGCTTTTTTAGTCGTGCTTCATAGGGTAATTGTTTAAGGCCCTTAATCCTCTTAGTGAGGTACTTCTGTGGTCTTTCTAGTTGTTGCAGGTGTCTAATGAGGTACATCCCAAATGGGGCATTGTGCTCTATTATGGGCCTAATGAGTGAGGAGTAAAGGGGCACAATAACCTCTATGATTCCTGTGTGCAGGATGGTATCTACCACCTTAGCGAGGTCCAGATATGCTGTGTGGACCACCTTCCCTTCATCTATGGCCTTGTTGACTGTTTCGAAGAAGTCGACCAAGTTCAGGAGGCAAGATCTGCCTTTAACAAAGCCGAACTGGGTGGGGTCCAGTGTCTGGAGGTTCCCAATGTCCCTGTTAATGAGCTCCATGATAATGCGTTCCATGGCTTTGCAGACCAAGCTAGTCATGCTTATAGGGCAATAGTTCCCAGGGTCAGTTGTGGCACCACCTTTGTGGAGTGGTACGACTGTTGCTGTACGCCATTCTCTGGGTACATAGCCTGTAAGAGAGGCTGAGTTTGAATAGTGATTTGAGATGGGGGGTTAGTTCATTTTGAAGCTTGTGTAAGACACAACCTGGGATATCATCTGGTCCCATTGATGCTGTGTTTTTGGCCTTTGCAAGGGATGTCTTTACTTGTGTGTCCGAGATATTTGGAGCGCCACATTCTTCTGGGATGGGTGCTAGCCCCTTTGGTGGAGAGGGGGGGTGAAGTTTGCACTGAACTTGTCAGCTAGCATGCCACATGCCTAGTGGTCCACATAGGGTGAATGGCCTTAGGTGCTCTACCCAGATGGGCATGTAGAAAGATACGACAGAGCTTGCCATGCATGTGTCTGAAGCAGATAAAACACTGGTCGTGAGTGGTATTTGCCATCACGTAGAGTGATATCGAGATTCAAATACATGATAATTGGTTTTATTAACTGGCTGTGTAGTAATGTCATTCTAGTGGGATCTGGTATGTGTCTGCTAAGGATGAGATGGCTGGCAAGCCTACCTGCTTTATCAGGGGAAAAGTCTGAGTCTATCTTACTACTTCATTTTCTGCCTAAAGCTTTTGCTGCCACCACTGTGTCTTTTACAGATAGCATCTTTCTGCTGGACCTTACAACCTAGTAAGTTCTAATTTGGAATGCATTACTGTAGCTGTACCCAGTGCCAAGAATCTTACTAATAAAGCCCAAACTTGAGGTTCTGCTACAACTTGAACAGATTTAAGGAATGAAAGCAGTCCCCTATTCCAGTGTATAGTCACTACCATGTCTTCAAGCCTACTGGAATTTATGGGGGAATAAAAGTATTTTCAAGGATATCCAGGATCACAATAAACAAAACTAATTAACACTTCATAGCTGAGCATAATAACTGTCTTACAATCTTAGCTAAAATCACTATTTAACACAATGCATTTCACCAGAGCAACCTCAACTATCCATCAGTAAACTAGTTCACATGCACTGCCAACGTCTGGCATGCCTAACACTTGTTTAGAAATAGTTACAAATAATTAATCATCTTACTAACTAGAAGCTCCTGTTTCCTGGATCTAGTCCTCACAAGCATGGCACGACTTACACATATCCATATGCATCAGTCTGCATTAAATCAGACAACATATTAATGACCTTTTCTTTTAAAACTGATGGTAATTTCTCTGTAAATACCTCTGTGTTTAGGGACTTCTCAGAAGCAGTCCCTCTTCGGTTACTTGGTGACCTTGGTAAATTCTGCTATAGTCCTTGCCACTGCTAAAATTTCTGCCTATGCTTCTGACTTGTAGTCTGACTTAAATAGCTGCACTGATAAAGCTTTCCCTATCTGCACCAACTAAAAAACAACCTGCTTTGGTAAAATAACGAAATAATTACATTATTTATCAAAATGAAGGAGTCACATAATGCTTCTAAATATTCTCGGTTTCATTCTGCCTAACATAAGAGCACTCATAAGCAAACTAGTCAAGAGCTAAAGAGCATCGGTTAGGAAACTCAAAAGTGAATATGAGTTTAAAATGGTCACCAAAACCAAAAATAACTACAAATCTTTTGCTTTGACAGAAAGTTAAGAAAAAAAAACCCAGCAATGTCTACAGCTAGGCTACAATAATACACTTTACCCAAAGGAAATAGTTAATATCTTAGCAGACACTACCTTTAGGTCAGATTTTATTCCATTTACAGTTATAACTATTCCACAGATTCCAATATCCCATCAAGCCTTCCCCCTTCAATTACAAACAAACAAGTTCTGTCAGCCATCTAAATATCTAAGAACACCTCACCCATGGGACCAGATAATGAACAAGGTTGACTATCAATGCATATATGGCCTATCCGAACCCCTATATAACCTGTTTATTCTAAGCCTCTCCACTATTTACATTCCAGAAAACTGAAAAACAGACACTGTAATGCCAATACACAAGGGTGGCCAACCAAAGATCCTAGTTACTAAAGAGGTCACGAGTCTCATATGTAAA
Organism: Protopterus annectens; assembly: GCF_019279795.1. NCBI lineage: Eukaryota > Metazoa > Chordata > Ceratodontiformes > Protopteridae > Protopterus > Protopterus annectens. The sequence continues at coordinate 731,621,517 of NC_056750.1, forward strand.
GCTATTGAAAATATTATCTCATATCTCATTAATCTCAACATCAAACATCTCTTAACTCTGGATTCTAAACAACTTGTCTTCATTAACAGAAGCTCCTGCCTTTTTAATGTCATTATTTATTTTGAAAAAAAAATAACCAGCTCAGTGGATAGCATTATGAAGTACATGCTGCCTGTCTGGATGTGACCTAAGCCTTTTATTCTATTTCCCATGCAGGCAGTACTGAGATGCTTGTATACCTGAATTATGAAGCCTTATCTTGTGGAATGAAAAACGAAATGGCAGCTTGACAGAAAACATGTAGTTAAAACAACACGTGGCACTTCTAAAGGCAAATAAGTTAACAGTGGTATACCACATGGCTCAGTTAATGGGACCTCTTCTATCTGGCCACTAATTCTCAGACCTTCACACCAACAATCCTGGCCTATGGTTATAAAAGTTTATAAATGCAAATCAGGTGTTACTTGATCTTCCACTTACTCAAAATCACTCCAACATGGATCAGACCATGTTAACAATAATTTCAAGGACAATGATCTCAAAATAAATATAAAAAATGTGATATGCTTAATTTTGGAAAACAAAACATTTTCGCATACCATATAAGTGACATACCCTTCCAATTGGACACTGTCATAATGGATCTAGGCAGTGTTATAGATAAAGTACAGTTGTGTACACCTACCATAAATGTAGATGTTCGAGTTTCTTCACTGTTGCAGTCATGACTGTAGGGTTCTCCCCTGCCTGCAGGCAGCCCTCGGTCGGCCAGAATCCCAAAGTCTGGGTCCGGCATCGGCTGTTCAACCATGCTCCCTGACGTCAGAGCACCAGGAGTACAAAGCTGACAGCCGATGCCATTTTCTCCAGTTTTTCTTGCCCCGGATGTCAGGAGTCCCAAAATGAAAAAGGTCCCATAACCTATGCAAATACACCTCAGAAGAATGGTGAAAAATGGAACTAAACAAAAGTAAAAACAAGAGGGGACAGGAGGGAGGGAAACCCAGACTGCAACAGTGAAGACACTCGAACATCTGCATTTATGGTAGGTGTACACAACTGTACTATGTTCATCGTGTTTCACTGTTGCAGTCATGACTGTAGGGTAGAATCCCAAAGCTGAAAGAAAGAGAGGTGGTCATAAAGAAGAAGGGGCGGCTAAAAGGCCCTGCAAGACTGCAGAGGCAAAGCCTGCCCTAGACTTAGAGTAGAGAGGTAGATTGTAGTGCTTAGAAAAAGTATGCACTGAACTCCAAGTTGCAGCTTCCAAAATGTCTTTGGTAGGAACTCCCCTGAGGAAGGCCGCAGAAGTGGCAGCAGCTCTGGTGGAATGAGTCCGTAAGCTCCCTGGGATTTGCTTTCCATGGTGTGAATAACAAAATTTGATTCCATGAGCAATCCATTTAGAAATGGTCTGTTTTGAAATGGCTTTACCTTGGGAACTTGAAGCATAAGAAACAAACAATTGTTCTGATTTTCTGATGTCCTTGGTTCTGTCCAGGTAAAAACGTAGTTGTCTGTGTACATCCAAGGAATGTAAGATCCTTTCCCCTTTATTTTGAGGAGTGGGGAAAAATGTTGGCAAGTGGATAGTTTGATTTAAAGCCACTTTGAAAACCACCTTAGGCATGAAAGTAGGATTAGTCCTCAAGGATACCCTGTCTTGATGAAAAATAATATAAGGTTCCACAGCCATAAGAGCTTGTAACTCTGAAACTCTCCTGGCAGAGGTTAGGGCTAACAGAATAGCTGTCTTCCAAGATAAAAACTTGATGTCAGAAGAGGCAGCAGGCTCAAAAGGAGGCAATTTTAGTTTTTCCAAAACGTAGTTGAGATCCCAAGCAGGAATGGGAGGAGATCTAGGAGGTCTTAAGTTCTTAGCTCCTCTGAGAAACTGTCTCATGAGCTGGTGGGAAAAGATGGGAGTGTCTGTATTATAATGAGCAGAAATAGCAGAGGCATGTATCTTAATGGAAGAGAAAGAGAGACCCTTATGTAAGAGATCTGTCAAGTAAAGTAAAATTAAAGTATGTTAGGAAGATGAGGATAAGAATCCTGAGCCTGCATCCAGGAACAAAATCTTTTCCATTTTCCTGCATAAGATTTTCTAGTGCTAGGACGTCTGGCTTCTAAAATGACATCCATAACCTGCTTGGGTAGTAAAGAAGAAATCAAAGGTCCTGGATTAACCAGGCTGCCAGGCAGAGAGTTCTGACATGAGAGTGTAGAACCTGACCCTGATGTTGGTACAGGAGGTTCGGAGACTGAGGTAAAACCCAAGGGGGGTCCAGGCATAGGTTTTTTAGCGTTGGATACCAAAACTGCCGAGGCCAATTTAGAGCCAGCAAGATTATCATCTTGGGCTTGTCCTGTTTTATCTTCAATAAGACCCGTGGAAGAAGAGGAAGAGGCAGAAAGGCATATCCCGAGAGGTTCCTCCAACTGAATGACAGGGCATCCACTTTCCAAGCTTTTCTGTGGAAAGTCCTGGTGCAAAAATTTTGAAGTTGATGATCGAGATGGGATGCAAAGAGGTCTATGTGAGGACATCCCCAGACTGCTGTTATCATCCTGAATATTTTGGTGTCCAGCATCCATTCGTGTGGATCCAAAAGGTTTCTGCTCAGACTGTCTGCCAGGGAGTTTTGTTTCCCTGGTAGAAACCGAGCTTGAAGATCCAGATTGCAAGCTAGAGCTGTGTTCCATAAATCCATGGCTAGTCTGCAAAGGGGGTAGGAATGAGATCCCCCTTGCTTGTTTATGTACCACATAACTGTGGTGTTGTCTGTCCGTATTAGTAGTTGTCCTGGTTGTAAAAGATTCCTGAAGGCCAATAGAGCTTTCTGAATGGCTAACATTTCCTTTAAATTGATATGCAGGTGCTTCTGATCCTTTGTCCAAGGGCCATGCAGACAGTTGCCCTGAAAATGGGCTCCCCAAGCATAATCCGAGGCGTCCGTGGTTAGAATCTGAGTGGCAGGAGGCAGACAGAAGGGTTTCCCTTTGTTTAGGGCACATGCCCTGGACCACCAAAGAAATTCCTTTTGAAGGCAAGGAAGGACGGAGATCAGTATGTCTAAACTGTGGCAATGCTGAGACCATACACTTTTTAGGTACCACTGTATTTTCCTCATGTGTAGTCTTGCATATGGTACAAGAAGGATGCAGGAGGCCATGTAACCCAAAGCCTGCAGGAATTTCCTTGCAGATAGTTGAGTTAAAGTTGCCAAGGTTTTGAAAGTTGACGCCAGCTGTAATTGCTTTTCAGATGTCAGAAATGCCATCTGGGTTGTGGTGTTTAGAAGAGCACCCAGAAAAGTTATGTGTTGTGATGGTGTCAAATTTGACTTTTTTATGTTTACAGAGAATCCCAGGAACTTGAGGAGGTTCTGTACAAATTCTAGATTGTGGAGTAAGACATCCTTGCTGTCTGCCTGAATTAGACAATCATCCAGATAAGGGTAAATTTGAATTCCCTTGAGTCTGCAGTAAGCTACTACTGGAGCCAGGCATTTGGTGAAGACCCTGGGTGCAATAGACAATCCAAAGGGCAGCGCAGAGAATTGAAAGTGCCTCGATCCGGCTTTGAACCTGAGGTATTTTCTGCGATCCTGCCTGATGGGAATGTGTAAATATGCCTCCTTCAAATCCAAAGTTACCATCCATGAATCCTTGGACAGCATTGGAAGTAGCTGCCGTAGAGTAAGCATCTTGAATTTTGGAATCTCTAGAAAGGTGTTCAAGACCGACAGATCCCGAATGGGTCTCCATGAGTTTTGCTTCCTTGGGACTAGAAAGAGCCTTGAGTAAAAACCTTTTCCCATCTCTGAAAGTGGAACCAGTTCTATGGCATTCATAGCCAAAAGAGCTTCCACCTGGTTTAAGGCCTCCGTCCATTGATGCTTTGGAAGGTCTGGCCATCCGCTTGGCCTTGGCAAGGTATGAAAATGGAATTTGTAACCTCTTAAAATCACATCCAAAACCCACTTGTCTTGGGTTATTTGAGTCCAATTTTGATAAAAAAGAGAGAGTTTTCCTCCGAGAGGGGCTTCCAGGCAAGAAGTTCCTGTAGCCCAACAGAGGGAGTCATTGAGTTTGTTTCCTTTGAGTTTGTGACCTGTCCTCTCCTCCCCTAGGGGTGGAAGCAGTCCACTGTCTTGGTCTATAAGAGGCTTGAGTTTGAGGCCTTCCTCTAGAGTGTCTATATCCACCCCTCTGAGGCCTGTCTGAAGAGGGAAAGGACCAATTTTTTGAAGGCCAATTCCTGCTAAATCTAGGTGGCTGTACTTGTAAGAAATCTTTAACTGTTTGCATGGATTTCGCCTTATCCTCCATCTTTTTAATCACCTCTTCAGCTTTTGATCCAAACAAAACATTATGCTGAACAGGAGCATCCAATAATTTAGCCTTTACTTGTTCAGGCAAATGTTGTTCCTTTAGCCATGCATGCCTTCTAATGACTGTGCCAGAGGCCGCAGCCCTACAAGAAGCCTCCAAGGCATCAAATCCACAGTGTAAACCATGCTTCCCAACTTGTTCAGTGGCATGCAATAAGTCATGTAATTCCTTATCATCTGCACAGGCAGAAATTGAAGTAAGCTTTTGTTTTAAAACAGACAAGAGAAATTGCTGGTATTTCAGCATATGAAACTGACAGTTTAAAGCCCTAATAGACAAAGTAGCAGAAGTGTACACCTTTTTGCCCCATCTTTCTAAGGATCGAGAATCCTTTTCAGTAGGAATGGGATTTTTGGCAGAAATGGCCTTAACTCCCTTAGGACCCTGAGAAATGGTTTCAGGGTCAGCAGAAGGGTTCTTGTATAAAAACTGGTGGGAATCAGGAACCCTGTAATATCTATCAGGCTTAACAGGAGCAGGAGGAAAGGAGTCAGGGGTTAAGTTAGCCTCCGAAAAGGCATCACCCACAATATCCAAAACAGGAGGAATAGCCAGGGGTCTATGTTGGGGAAGAAGAAAATCCCTCAGTCTTTTCTAAGATTCCGAATACTCCTGTCCTTCCCAGTGGAAATGTTCCCTCATTTCATGCAAAGTTTCCCCAAAAGAGAAATCCTCAGGGGGAGAAGCTGAAGGAATAGATTCCTCAGCATCAGAATCCTCATAAGGAGGGAAAGAATATTCCCGGTCAGAAGAAGAAACTGAGGAAACAGAAGCCTGATCAGAAGAATCATAATAAACATCCTGCCTTCGCCTTTTATCTGGAGGGGGATGTGAACCCCTAATCATAGTAAGTAAATCCTCCGCCATCTTGACTAACTATTTCTGTGACTTGGAAGCCGGTTCAGAAGAGGCCTGTGTTGCAGTCCTTGACTTAGAAGGAGTCTTTGCCTTTGGCTTTGGCTTTGCCTTTATTAGAAGCTGAGTAGGCCTGAAAACCCCTTCGGAAGCCGGTACCTGCACAGCGGCTCCGGACCCATCCGAAGGAGCATTGTCCGAAGGTCCTGCAATAGAAATATTTAAAGGCCTGGTTGGCTCCTCATGAGAGTCCGTTTCGGCCATCGGTTCTGAAATGGCCGACGACAGGGGCTGCATAAGCACCTCACTGACGACAGCTGAACCTGAAGCGGGCTCCGCTTGTGCGCTATCATCAGATTTGGACCTCGGAGGCCTGTCTTTATCCTTGCGACGTTTGTGAACTCCGGTAGCCGGAACCATATCCGACGACATTTTGTAGTTAAAGCGCCTGCCGAAGCAATGAAAAGCAAAATCGTACCTTCGCTTAATTGTACGTTGATTGAATCTAGCATAAAATCGACAACTAGCTACGTCGTGGTCAGGGCCTAAGCAAGGAATACAGTAAGAATGAAAATCCTTATGAGGTATTTGCTTTCCACATGAAATACAATTATTAACTTTTTCTGACATTGGAGTGGAGCAAGAAAAGTTTCAACGGGTACTTAGCTTTGAGTGGAGAAGAAAATCTTCGGACTGAAGTTTATCAGAAAAAATCATCAGGAGTCAGCCGACCGGCACTTGCGAACTGCTATCACCGCACGGCAAGAAAGACTGGAGAAGATGGCGTCGGCTGTCAGCTTTGTACTCCTGGCACTCTGACATCAGGGAGCATGGTTGAACAGCCGACGCCGGACCCAGACTTTAGGATTTTGGCCAACCGAGGGCTGCCTGCCGGCAGGGGAGAACCCTACAGTCATGACTGCAACAGTGAAACACGATGAACATATTCTAACTGCCTGGCCATTGTAACTCTGGAGCACTTTGGAAAGCCTTCTGTCATGCTAATCTAATCACCAAAGTCACTACTGTAGATCCAATGAAGTCTCAATTTCTCTCTGCTCATATCTCATTATACCTATTATTAAATACAATGCACCTTTACCATGCATTTGTCTAAACATATCACACAACTTGAGAGACCCTAGAGATTCAGAACTAAAAGGCACAGTGGACTCAAAATTCTTATTTATGAGAATAACCTGGCTTCCCTCTCTCAGGACCCAGTTTCTTATATACTCCTTCATGGAGGTCTACGTCTTAACTTTCAAGCCACAAAAGATCTAAGTTTCTAGCTGCTAAAAGGCACAAAACCGTCATCATCAGTTAAATAAGGCATATCAGCTTGATAATTTCGTATCCTAATTTATCACCACTTCTGGGGCACAGTTTGTGTACACATCAGGCAGAGTAGCATCCCTGTCACATTCAAGGTAAACCTAGACAATTGGATGGGTTATCTCAAACTTCATTCTGGTTTGTCATGTCTTGCCTTCCTTGAGGCTGGAGAGAAAGTCTAAATATGGGTTTTTGGCTATGTTTGTAATAATCTGCTCATTGATTGCCTAGTATATACCTATGAACCTATGATCTAAGAGTTTTCAAGCAGGATAATGAATGTTTGAAGAACTGGGGATGTTGCCAGGATTGTATGAATTCTACAGCAACATTTTAGATGCTGGTATATCACAGTTCAGCAGAAACTGGGGCTGTCATCTTGTCTACATGTAAGATACTGCTATTTTAGTCAAAAATATACGGATCATGCACGTCTTGTCAGAGAGCTGCTTAACAGATTATAGCAGCCGGGATAACTATCAAGTTGAGTGAATGGCTGAAAATGTATAAGTAGTACAACTTTAATCACTGAGTGGGTGATGGCAGAATTTGGTCAGAACCTAAGAAAGTAGCTGTACCGTAGTTCTTTAAAGGGTGAAGAAAATATATAGTATGCTTAGACATAGACTTCTGACAAGGGAAAATCACACACAGCTGTGAAAATAAGAGTGTGGCCTCACCAAGGATGGAACTACCTGTATTCTGATATAAAAGCAAGAAACAGATGCAATGCAGCATATGTTCAGCTGCATTTATTTATGGTCTAGGTGAGTTTTTTATATGTTATTTGTCTGGTTAGAAGTGCTATTCTAAATTTCTTGTGCAATTCTATTCTAGTTTGTATATGTTTTGAAGGGGACCCATATTTATTTATTTATTTTATTTTACATTTGTTGGCCGGGAGTGTCTGTCTAAGCTAAAGCCCTTTTTCGGCGGAGGCCCGGGGAGAAAAGCACCAATATAGAAAGCAATTTCATAACAGTTTTTACACTCATAGCAATATACAAAAGGTTACCATTCTGGTAAAGTAGTTGGCAAGATTAAACAATACAAATCAAAAAGATAAAAAGTGTAACACATAGGAAGTTAACTGTTTTAGTTTCAGTAGGTTAGGCTATCTAACAATAATAAACAGAGTACAGACAATACTGTAGGAGAATTTCTTAGGAAGTAAAGGGAGTAAGTTATTATGTTAGGCGGTGAGTAATTGTTATACATTTCAGAGAAATGGTTGTGGTCAAGGTGGTTGTGAACAGCGGCAGGTCCAGTGTTTTTTTAAAGTAGCCTTTGGTAGCTAGTTTAAATTGTTTGGGGTGAGTAAGGTTCCTTATTTCTAGTGGGAGTTTGTTCCATGCAATAGAGGGATGATAGCTATATAGATTATAGCCTGTCTTGGAATTGGATTTATGAACCTTTAACAGATCTTGGGTTGTGCTTCAGAGATGCCTGGTAGGGCAATAGTTAGAGATGAGAGGTGCTAGAGCAGGGCAGAAGGATGGCTGATATAGAATGGAGTGAATGATTTGCAGCTGAGATTGAAGAAGCAGGTGTGGTAGTTCTAGCCAGTTTAGGTATTTTAGGGAGAGACAGTGGTGAGAATTATATATTTGTTGAGCAGCAAATCTTGCTATCTGGTGATAGGTTGATTCCAGTTTGATAAGTAGGGATGTATTTAGATTAGTGAGAATTTGGGAACAGCAAGTCAAACATGTTAGAAGGTACGCATGAGTAAGAGTAATTCTAGCTTCTGTTGTGAGGAATTTGTTGTTCCTGTGCACGAGTCCTAAATTCTGTTTTTTTTTTTATGCAGTTGTAAATGTGTAAATCAAATTTTAGTGGATCGTCAATGGTAATGCCAAGTAGTTTTGTGCTTGATTCAACTTTTATGGGAGTATTGTTTAGGGACATTATGGAAAAGGATGTCTTGATGTGGTTACTAGTTTTTGGGAGAGAAAGTAGCAATTTTGTTTTTGTAGGGTTAAGAATGAGCAGGTTATTTGTTAGCCATGCTTCTATTGAGTTAAAGGAAGCCTGAATAGTTGAAAGCAGTTCAGAAGGTGAATTTGCAATAGTGATGACTGTAGAGTTATCTGTGTGTTGGACTATATTTGACTGAGGACAAGATGAGTAAAGTGTATTGGTGAAAATATTAGAGCAGTGGTCCAAGAATGGATCCTTGCGGGACACCTCTACTTACAGGAAGGGGGGGGGGTAGATAGTACACTGTCTCATCTCACTGACTGCAGTCTGTCAGAGAGATAGCTAGAGAACCATGCAACTGCATCTGGGGAGAAGTTAAGGTAAATGAGTTTGTTAAGTAGCAAAGAGTGAAAGACAGTGTCAAAAGCTTTTGAGAGGTCAAGAAATAGGCAAGATATGAGTTTATGATTGTCTTTGGCTTGGGTAATGGTATTTAGAAAGGATAGTAGATCTGCAGTGGTACTATGCCTGGGGCGAAAGCCATGCTGTGTGGGAGTGAGCATGTTTTCCTGTAAGAGGTAGTGCATAACTTGCTTGTGTACACATTTCTCTAGGACTTTAGAGAGAGGGGAGAGGATATCAATTGGTCTGAAGTTAGCAATTTCTATGGAGTTACCTCCTTTATGAATAGGAAAAGTGTAAAATTGTCTCCAGATAGATGGAACTGTTGATTCAGAGATTGAGCAATTTATTAGGATAGATACAGGGATAGGAATGGAGTGTGCAGCAGTATGGAGAAAATATGAAAGGATGTTGTCTGGAGATACAGAGCAAGGTTTGAGTTGAGAGAGTAGAGTTTTGATATAGTAAGTGGAGACAGGCTTGAGTGAGAAGGGGTTTAATGAGTTGATAGTTACGTGGGTTTTAAGGGGGTTGGGAGTGTTATTGTCAGAGTGACTGGGGATAAATAGTTTGGAAATTGTTTCTATAAAGTGCATATTGGAGATATTGGCAGTCTCTTCTGGTGACTTGTCAGGACAGGGATTAGGTGATGTAGGAGTGCCAGGGTGTATTATGTGGTTTAATGCATTCCAGAATTTTTTGGGATTAGAGTTAAATGTAGTTAGGGGATTATAACAGAAATATTTTTGTCTTTGTTGATGAGTTTTTTAGTTTGGTTTCTTAGTTCTTTGTACTTTTGTAAGTTATTTAGGCATTTGGTTTGTACCCATATTTTCCAAGCTCTATCTCTAGTTTTCATGAGGGTAAAGGTGGTTTTAGATAGCGAGGGAGAAATATTTGTTTTTACATTAACTTTTCTGGGTGGAGCTAGAGAATTCAGGATGCTAAGGAAAGTTGAGTTGAAGGTGAACCTTATATATATATATATATATATATATATATATATATATATATATATATGTATATATATATATATATATATAGATATATATAGATATATATAGATATATATATATATATATATATATATATATATATATATATATATATATATAGTTTCATAGTATAGTACTAGGCTATCTGCCCTGGGGCATTTGTAAGCCTAGCCATAGTGATGTGGCTTTTGCCACCCCATGAAATGGTACAAAAATGTACAGAATAAATTTAGAATACTGTGCCTCTGTCTAGTAGTGACACAATGAAGGTCCCCTTATATAATAGAATTAGTTTACTGTGCCCCTGTCTAGCAGTGAGACAGATGTGACCCCTGGGGTAAACTTACGATCTCCCATCCACTCATCAAGATTTCTCTTGAAGACAGTCAGTGAGGGGCTCTGCCTAATACGTACTGGGATCTTGTTCCAAAGCATGGGAAGCCTCTGGGTTATGAATCTATCCCTCCAGCATGTCCAATTCATACTTGTGCCGAGGTTTAAGTCTTTAGCTCTTGTGGTCCTGATGGATTTGGATTTTTTGAGGTGGAGCATGTCCATCAGATCCTGATTGGACATGACCTTGTACGTCAGGCAGAGATCACCTCTGAGAAGGCGGTATGCTACTGAATAGAGCTGAAGTTTCTTTAGTCTGGCAGAATAAGACATATGTTGGAGACCCTTGATCCTCTTGGTGAGGTACTTTTGTAGTCTCTCCAGCTGTTGCAAATGCCGGGTGAGGTACATACCAAATGGGGCATTGTACTCAATCATGGGTCTGATGAGGGAGAAATATAGGGGTACAATGACATCCTTGGATCTGGATGTGAATCCCTTCATGATGAGGTGTGCAAGGTAGAATGTTTTTCTAACCACTTTGGCAACGTGGGTGTCAAATGAGAGGTTGCTGTCGACTTGGGTCCCTAGGTCTCTGATTACTTTTTCCGTAGTCAGTGGGTTGCTGTCTATGTGATAATTTGTGGGTACTTTGTTTTTCCCAAAGGGGATGACTATACATTTTTTGGCATTTAGTTTAAGGCCGTGACCGGCACCAGTTGTCCGTTTCTGTGAGGCCTCTTTGTAGGATGTGTGTGTCTGCTGGTGTATCGACTATGGCGCCTAGTTTGCAGTCATCTGCGAACTTTGTCAGCCACAGCCCTCCCATGTTTGCTTTAACATCTGAGAAATAAATGCCGAACAAGGGGGGTCCCAGGACAGATCCCTGTGGGACACCACTTGTGACTGGCTTTGAGTCTGACATTGCTCCAGCGATTTTAACTTTATGGGTTCTGTCCTTTAGCCAGTTTGCAACCCATCTAGTGACATAAGGGTTTACTTTTAAGCTTTTGAGCTTATCTATGATGCCTGAGTGGGGTATTGTGTCGAAGGCCTTAGCCAAGTCCAGGTATGCTATATGGACTGCTTTGCCCTCATCAATGGCTCTAGTGACTGTTTCAAAAAAGTCAACCAGGTTTAAAAGGCAGGATCTGCCCTTTACAAAGCCGAACTGGGTGGGGTCAAGTGTCTGTAGGTCCCCTATGTCTCTGTTTATGAGTTCCATAATGATTCTTTCCATAGCTTTGCAGACCAGGCTGGTTAAGCTTATGGGGCGGTAGTTTCCAGGGTCTGTAGAGGCACCCCCCTTGTGGAGTGGGACCACTGTTGCTGTAAGCCAGTGTTCAGGTACATATCCCAAAGTAAGGCTAAGGTTAAATAGCATTTTTATGTGTGGGTTTAGCTCCTCTTGGAGTTCACGTAACACGCAACCCGGGATACCGCCAGGTCCAATTGATGCTGTGTTTTTGCTTTGTTTAGGCGGTTCTCACTTGGACATCTGAGATGACAGGGAGATTACATTCAGCTGGGATAAGTATTTCTTCTTTTGGGGGAGAAATTTGCACTGAACCTGTCAGCCAGAATGTTGGCAATATCTGTGGGTTCAGTGTATTTTTTGTTGTTGTGAACCAACTCTGAGCATATCTGAGGGTTTCCACCCAAGTTTCTAACATAGCTGAAGAAGGCTTTGTGGTTATCTTTAGTGTCCTTAGCGATTTTTCTCTCAAAGTTGGCCTTGGATGTCTTTATGAGAGAACGTAGTTTTCTGCTAATGTTGATCAGAGATGTCTTCCCTTCATGGGATTTTGCTCTGATGTGCAGTAGCTTCCTTCTTTTGTTATACAATTTGTTTATGGCTGAGGTCCACCAGACAGGACGCTTACCTTTGGTGGAGAGGGACTTGGATTTGTTTGGGATTGCATGATCCATGCATTCTTGGAGATGTCCATAGAAAGCATTTGTGAAGGATTCGGCATTGTGGGATGTGGTATTTACTGGCACAGTGGGCTTAAAGGATACCATCTCAGTCTTAAGAAGAGTGAAGTCTGCTTTTGAGAAGTTTTTCACTGTGGTCTTTTGTGCTGGGGATGGAGGTGGGATATGTATATCCAGGGTGATTAGTTTGTGGTCAGATCTCACTAGTGAGGGGTGTACTTCCAGTGTGGAGCATTTTGTCCCCATGTTTGTGATGATCAGGTCTAGTATATTATCTCCCCTAGTGGGAGAGGTGGCTAGTTGTTCCAGTGCATTTGAATTTATGAATTCCAGGAACCTTTGGGCTAGGGTATTAAGGCTAGAATAATGTACCCAATCTATGTTTGGGTAGTTCAAGTCTCCCAGTATGATGGTATTTTGTGATACATTCATATCCTCTAATGTCTTCAGGAAGGCTGAGTGGGGTTCTTGAGATTGGGAGGGTGGTCTGTAACATGCTACCAGTTGTATAGCAGTTTTGCCTATGGTTAGTTGCACCTGTATGGTCTCTGATGCTTCATGTGTTGCTACTAACCTGGAGGTGTGGGTGTCCTTGATGAATATGGACACTCCCCCTCCCTTTGTGGTTCGGCCTGGGTTTTGGGGCCGAAATGCATGATACGAGGTATAGTCTGGTAGCGCTGGGGTGCTCTCAGGAGCCTTGAACCAGGTTTCAGTTACTGCACAGACGTCGATGTTCTCCATGCTGAGGAGTGCATCAAGTGCCTGCATCTTGAGATTTAGACTTCTGGCGTTGAGCAGCATTACCCTTAGTTTTTTTCCATTTTTGTTTTCTAAGGAGGTGGGTTTGTCTTTTGAGCCTTGCCTAAAAAAGGCACTATGGGGGTGGCAAGAGCCTTAGCCAATATCCGGAAGCCCAGTGGTGACAGGTGTAAGCCATCCCTTGCAAAGCAGCGTGGCTTGTCCACATGTCATCCCAGGCAGACAGACATTGGATCCCCTTAGAATGACACCAGTACTTGAGCCAATTGTTAAAGCTGATCATCTTGTCTTTGTATTGTGGTATCATTCTTGGTGAGAGCAAGATGCTGCTCAGGGTCAGGGTCATACCAGCCTGGGCTACGTAATCGGAGAGCTCCTCTATGTCTCTTTTCATGTAGTCCAGGGAGGTACGTCTCAGGTCATTCATTGTGTGTGTGTGTGTATATGTTTGAGGGTTTGCCCCTACAAAGAAAATGTTTAAAGGAGAAGAGCCTTGTTTGAGATTTGCTGTTCATCTGCAGTTTAATTTTTTTGTCTTTTGGTTTATCAGTACTTGGCACTAAAAGTGCTGGTATGTCAGTTGGGAGCCAGTTTACATGCTGAAAAGATACTATTAGTTGTTTGTAAGCAACCTGTCAAAGAATTAGTGTTCATAGCTAAATACTATCATTCGTATATTTAAGTGTAACCAGTCATTTTAAAAGTTTAGTTGTTTGTACAGTCTGGCTACCACAGCTTAGGCCAGAGTTATCATGCCTCCCTTTCTGAAAAATATTGTTTGGGTGCAAAATAATTTGAAATATGGTTCAATTTCTACTAGAAACATTACAATGATAAACATTAGGTTTAGCCCAAGGTGGATGAAACCCTGGGAGGCAGGGGTTATAACTTTGTTTCTGCAGCTGAATGGTGTAAAGCTTATTTGGGTATGGCAGGTATTGACTTTTACTGGAAGATAAAGTGAATATTTGCTATAAACGGAAGTCTAATTGTTTTCACATATTAACTAGATTTCAGCAGTCTAGCTCAAGAAAGTACAGTTCTGCTCATCCTCTATTATTATGTTGCAGTGGGTGGAATTTATATTTCAGCTCCTCACAATTATATGTTTTTAACACAGACTGAGTCTATGACTGTGAGATTTGCAACTGCTGTTTAATTATATATGTAAAGACTAAAAGACAGAATGCAAATGGGATGGTCAGTCCATGGTAAAAGTGAAGTATCTTATTTTCGGGTTGAGGGGCAGTTGACTACTCTAGCCTTCTCGAAGAAGGAAAAAATAGTCAACAGTTTAAAAATGAAACTCCTAAGATAAAATAGGAGGATAGGAGAAGACAATGTATAGTGTGAGTTGCTTAGGATCTTCAATGCAGCCTATTTAGTGGTGAAGGAGATGCATACACAGGTGAACCAAAGGTAACATTTTTAATTGCTGAATCAATTTGCCTTTTGTTCTTCCATATCTTTATTGGTAAACATATTTCATGAAGAGGATAATTTACTACCATCAAACACAAATATTCCATTAGTAAACATGCCATTTTTTAATCAGATGTATATTCATTTCTTTACAGTTTATAATTTACAAGTAGCAATTAACCCACAGGAGATAAGAGTTATTAAAATAATAAAATATAATAAATGCAATGTTTACTAAATATCAAGTACTCTCCATTTAGGAAGACAGTTTGAAAGTAAAGCAGAAGGACGTGCATGTCTATTCTTAATGAAGAGCTTGACTGTCAACCAGAAAAAACACCAAAATAATTTTCTAGAGCAGTGTAGAGGGACAGCTCAATAGTTATTTTTCTCTTCTTTTGCAAAAATGTTTAAAAGTTCAGGATTAAAACAGGGCTCTATTAAACTGTTCAGATAGATTTCATTTAACATAAACATCTGGGTGTGACCTGTGAACTTTATTATTTTCATAACTTAAATGAAAATGATTAAATCTAAATGTAATCAAAATTGCTTTTAGTGTAACAGAAAAAAATGTCTGTAAGCATCTTCATGCAATTAATATTGCACAGAATAATTTATTTACATGCAGATTTAAATTCTGAAAAATGGAAAACTAATGCAGAGGAACCTAACCATTTATAAATGCTGCTTATTTGTCGTCATCTCTCTCTCTTTCACTCTCGCTCTGTCCATTGTTTAAGTAGTGCTGGATAACTGAAACAGTTAAAACAATTGATTATGTATTTCTGAGAGCAAGGTCAAATCTTACAGCAGAGGTCAGATGAAAGGCATAATTTCTTAGAACAAGTGTAACCTTTTAAGGATTTTGTGCAGTACATCTTTTCTCTATATGCAAATGGATTCAGATCTAGTGCATGCATATTAAACACGCATCAAGATCCTTAAAATGATCACATATTTAAAATGAAAGATGTTGACATTCCTTACTTGCATTATGAAATGGCCATCAAATATCTGTCAAGAGATGACACATTATTAGATGATCAAACTGCTTTGAAAAATGAGTTTTATAAAGTACTAAATAATTTTGCAAATGACATTGAGGAACAAGTAACATATTTAGCTTGTCACTGGCATAAGATTTCAAGAAAAATGGGCATGTTAAGATTATTTTATTATTAAAGCATAGAAGGCTTTTTTAATAAGTTAAATCATCAGTCTTAAGAGTTTGCAAGGGAAAGTAGAAACAGCTGAGTGGCATAATTTGACACCTCTCTCAAGTGCTTAATCCACAGCACAGGAAGATCTGTCAACAAGTATGAACTCTGTTAATCCTTCACCAAGGTCATAAATGTCATTCGACTTTTTGGACTGCACCTTCCCTTTGGTCAACCCATGGTATTATATTTGAATCAGTAATACAAATACATATTAAAGGAAATAATCAAGCAAGTAACATTTCCACAAAAATGCAAGAAATGATAAAACATAACACTTTTTTCGTGATTTTCTAAAGAATTACTAAATTACATAGATATGCGGCTATTAAGTATTTATTTATTTATTTTTTTATTTTACATTTGTTGACCAGGCTGGTCTAGCTGGATACATGTCCATTTTCAGTAGAGGCCCGGGGAGAAAAGCTCCACAAACATAAAAATATAGAACAAAACTAGTTGTACAAAAAAGAAATATTTTACAAATGGAAAGTAGTACATAAACAATGCGGGAAGCATAGCCAACAAAATACATCAGGTGATAAAATTGCTAATGCAAGAAGGGATAGAAATCTTATGTATTACATGACAGACCATGTTGATTGACCTGCATAGAGGAATCACATTGCAGGTTTTTTTTTTAGTTCAGTGGAAATGGTAAAGTGAAAGTAGAAAAAGAGTATTGTAGAAACCTAGTAATGTATTTGATGTGACCAAGAATCAGGTAGACGCAATAAAAGGTAAATATAAAGAAAGAGACTCTGTGCATAAACTGGACAGTGTGCTGAATGTAATGGGATATACTCATTTCAGCAAAGTGCCTCACTCTCAGTTCTGAGACAGAGCCTGAGAACAGTAACACAAATGTTGAAAAAACACCTTTAATCTAGCTAGGAAGGGTTAACCATCTCTTAAAATATGACAAAGTCTGGTCACATTCTTCACAGAAATGGAGTCTGATAGGTTGGTTTGTTAGTCCCTAATTTCCTGCCTAAGGGGAAGGTCTGATTATAAATCAATGTTATTGGTTAATTTAGTTGAAGTCAAAGTGACAGTGGGGGGTGGTGGAGTTGAATAAATTTCAGGAAGTAGTTGTAGGTCTAGCTGATAGGTCCTTGGTCAGGAATTGATGTAATTAGGGTAAAAGGATACAGGCTAGCAGAACATTGCCTGGGCAAGGTGTGCTCTAGCCTCTGTCACAGAGGTGAGGAGATTACAGGTACAACAATTCAAACTCATACTGACCAGGAAGTAGGTTTGGTCTCCAGTACAAAGCCGTGGACAGTCCTAGGGTAAGTCCAGTTTTACTTCCACTAGAAGTAGGTGGGCTGGCTTTAGTAGCTAATTAAGTAAAAAAAAGTATTATGAATATATAAAGAAGATACAAATAAACACTTTTAAAACAATATAAGCAAAAAATAAATAATGAGATCAGTTGTCGGGGAGATTGAATTTAGTTCATCTGATATTAATAATAATAATAATTATAATAACAACAATAATAATATGAAAGGAAAGGCGGCAGTTTGCAATAGAAGAAAGAAGCGGGGGCAGTATCGTAGTTGGGATGGAGGGAGTGTAAGACTCTTAAATATGCTAGGGGCTGGGAAGAGGGGGTATGGGGTTAGTATATTTTTCCTGTCTTAGTCCTGTGAAGATTTGGGCAGGGGGGTACTCTTATATGTACTCCATTGTGTTCTTGTCCTCTTTTAACTCTCCAATGGGTTCCCTGTGGCAATCATGACATAGCTGGTAGTTTCTCCGGGAGTGCTGGTTTGCACTCCAGTCATGTGTGGATGGTGGCCTGTTGCTGTGGTTTACTAGATTTGTCTGGGGGGTGGTCATACAGACGTCCTTTTTCATCAGCAAAAGGCTGGGCAACATTCCATATCTGTGTTACTCTTTACTGTCACCCTGGTGGTCAGGACAGCTCTTTGAGCTTTCCTTCAATGTTCCTTCCTCATCAGTGTCCTCTGAGATCAGTGCTGGCCTCAGTTAAGATAAAAGAAAAGATGAAACTGATAATGCAGGAGAGAGGAATAAAGTAAGCCTCTTGGCAGCCCTGACCATGTGGTTGGCCATGGCCTGAGCCATTATGTTGCTTCCACTCTTAGAAAGTGATGGGGGGATGTGGCCATCACCAGATGGCTAAGCTTGACATGGAGGGAGAGAAAGGCAGTGATTGTTTGTCTCTGTAGTTGCCACTCAAAGGCCAAAAGGTTGCTAGGGGCAATGGCTTGACATTTACTATGTTGGCGTCTTTGCAGAAAAGAAAAATACTAATAAAATCAGGTATGACATAAGTCGTGACTGTTGGTGGGAAGTACATGTTTATTACTCGCTTCCTCTCTCCTCCATAATGCTGTCCAGATGCATGCAGTGTGTTCAGATTCTTGTCTAATAGCCTTTAACATTCCTCATAAAGTTGCTGTTGCTGCTAAATTATGGTGGATTTCAGGCACTAAGTGATGATAACTGCATGGATGGATAAAAGAAAAATGTCACCAGGTTCATTCCCAACATTTGTTCAGATGTTTGTTGAATGTCCAAATTTTTTGCCTTAAAGTTTGGGTCTTTCCCTCATAAATCTGGTATTTTTTGGTTATCATGAAGGATTGCACTCACTATATATAATGAAAGAGGTTTGGGTGTCAGACCTTAAATCCTTCAGGATGCATACAAGCAGAGGCTTTATATTGATGGCTTAAGTTTATATGATCAGTATTTAAACTCTGTCCCTGATGATGGGCTGTTGTCCCCCAATTATTTTGGATCTGTCTGTAATTTTAGTGTTAAGAGTTTGAGAAATTTTCCCGTGTGTGACCTTTATCTCACCAGCAGCTGTGTCCATTTGGCTGGTGCTAATGAATGAGGGGGACTGCTACATGCATTGGATGGTGAGTTGCACATTGGGAATGGAAATGGTGATATGAGGGTTCTTGGGAAGGGCAACACAAGCAGAGTCTGTATTTGGGTGAATCAGCTCTGAGGATAGCAGTGTAATAAACTAACGGTGTCAGGTTTTTTTTTTGGGGGGGGGCATTTGTTTTTTCATTCAGAAGTATTGGTCTGTCCTATTAGACGCTGGTTGAGAAAAGGTGGCCACTTACTTTGCATAGATGTTAACAGGGATTGGAGTTATAGATCTGTTTTACTTTGGCAGATGGGTTAATTCATGTGTGCTTCAATGGCAGATTCTTAGGTTAGCAGTCACCATGTTTACAAAAGTTTTAGATTGCACCCTTAATTTTGGTTTTCTCCCATGTCTAGAGGTAAATTTTAAGTGTTAGAGCATAGTTTTAAGACAGAGCAAAAAACTGGGGTGTTGCTTGCTTATGGGTTTCAGTGTTGCAGGGACCAGGTAAGTGGATGGGGATATGAGCACTAGATAGGCAGAGTCTGTCGGAGTTCGCATGCTCAGTTGGAGTGGGGGGAAGCTGCAGTTGAATGGGATTGCATGGCGGCAAGATTTTAGGTAACATTAAGGGAATATTGCCACCCCCCCTCTCCCCTCATCCATTCCCTTTTTCTTGCTCAGGTTTAGGAGTAGTAGGAAGGAAGGAAGAGCTTATGTATGCAGCATATGGACAAATTATGGGGTTTTGTCTTGCAGGATAGCAAATATGCAGGCGTTATATCAAAGTTGGTCTAAAACCATGTCACAGGCAACAGAGTTCTTCAAGGAGGCAGAATGTCAACTGCAAATGGCAAAGGAGGTAGTTCCAGTGGCATCAGTAAATTGAAAGGCAGAAGAGGAAGGCTGCATAGGAACACACTCACCCATACAGATCTGCAGGAGAAGAGGAAGTAGGAAGAGAAGATAGATGTGTGGAATGCTACTTAAGTTTCAGCTTACTCAAGGGAAAATTTTTCATTTTAATCTACTGGAGGGTGAGGGCTGGATCAGAATCATTTGCCAGAAGAAATGTTATCAGGTTTTGTGTAGGAATTAAATATGTAGAATAATTTCAGACTGTAGTAATTGTTGAGGCAGGCAGAGCAAGAGCTGAGTCTTTGTTAGAGTTCAGATAAGGAAAGTCAGGTCAAGACCTCAGTGCCCATGATCCCTTTGGGTAGTGGGAGTTTCCTCCCTTGCCAGCAATACAGTGTGCATCTAGAGGGCTGAGAGAGAGTCAACAGACTGCAGAGAGTACATGTCTTTCTGTCAGAGGGGATGAGCATTTTTATTATGATGCATATCCCATTATCCATAAAAGAGAATTTTTGGAAAGAACATTGGTAGAAATTTTTGACCTCATCAATGCTTATAAACCTAAGAAGATTGGCGAGGCTGGGGCATTGGAGTTTTATGACCTGAAGTCAGAACTGTTTAGGGTCCAAGCCTGGGTAATTCAGTTCTAGGATTTATTTATTTAATGGCAGTCATTCTAGAGAAAGAGCCTTAAGCAAGACTTGCATTTATTGGTTTATTTTTTGATGATTAGAGAAGAACAGAAACTGAGGGGGGGGGGTGTCTGGTTCCTGTATGACCAGCTCATGAGGAAGTTGAAGGCAGTGTATAAGTCCCTTTGATGGTAAAGCTGGCATGCAGACATAGGGTAGGCAGACAGATGAAGGTAATATCTGAAAGGGAAGGAGGCAAGAGTACGGTACTTGCTGTGTGTGTAATGTGAGAAGATGCGTTTGTCCAGTTTGTAGGTTTGCCCAAATTTGCTCACATTGTGGGGATGCCCATAGGGCTGTGAAGTGCTGGTGTAAAGAGGACAAAGACCTACCTTTTCAGAATAACAACAGACCAGGAGGATTGGGGTATTCAGCCAGTTGTAATGCAAAAGGAATTATGGGATTTCCTCCCTTCATGGAGGGGCTGGGCAGCTGGCCACTGCATTCACCTATTGCCCTTATTGCACTTGAAGTTTTGAAACTGGTATAGCCAAATACAGGGTAATCCACAAACTCAAACAGGGATTCACTATAGTTTTTTTGATTAAGCTGATGGTGGCTGGCTGTAGATGAGTATCTGACAATGTGAAATCATCCCAGAGTAGGAAGGGTGAGCTCAAGCATTATTGGACAAAGAGCTGCAGCCTTGGAGAGTTTTGGGGCCACATGAGGTTCCTTCATTTGATTCAGTTAGGATTTCTCCAATGGGGTTGGTCCTGAAAAAGAGGACAAGGGAATTTCATCTGATCCACCACCTCTCATTCCAAGAGGGTGGTTCAGTGAATGACTACACTGACAAGAAGATGTCAGGGTCCCTTATATAATGCTTTGCAGGTAATATGGTTCTAGACAGCGCAGTGGTGCAGCGGTAGCATTGCTGCCTCACATCAAGAGGTTCTCTGGTTCGATTCTTGGCTGGAGTGCCTTTTGTGTGGAGTCTGCATGTCCTCCCTGCATTCGTGTGGATTTCCTTCGGTGCTCCGGTTTCCTCTTACAATACAAAGACATGCATCTGGAGCATTTCTCCCCGGGCCTCCGCTGAAAATTGGCTTTGTTCCAAGTTGGTCTTTCCTGGTTAACAAATGTTAAATAAATAAATAAATATGGGGGGGGGGGGTCCTCCTAACAATGGTAAGCTATGATAAACAATGAGTCAACTTTTCTCTGGAGCAAGATTGCCTATTGTTGTATATGCACCTGAAAGGGAAGTTTTACTTCAACAAGGTGATGACAGTGGGCTCAACAGAGGCTGATAAGTTTAGTAAAGTCATGCATTGGATTTGGCAGTGGCAGCTTTCAAGTCAAAGGGCAGTTCATTATATAAATGATTTTTATTAGGGTGTGAGTGCAAGCAGACAGTTGTGGAAGAAATGCATCATTTTGTACAGCAGTGCAAAGAAGTGAGCATAGAATTGGCAGAAAGAAAGCAGGAGTTCATCAGCTAAGGTCACAGCTTTGTTAGGGCTCAAAATGGATTCCAAGCACTGCCTGTGTTCTGTCTTCTGGGTGATAAGTTAGTGAAATTGAAAGCCAAGATTGAGGGTGTGCTGAGCATAGGAAAGGTTAGAGTTAGGGAAGTGATGGAGGTTTTCGGTTTACTGAACTTTGCTTGTCAAGCATAAGGAAGGTTAGAGTTACGGAAGTGAGGGAGGTTTTCGGTTTACTGAACTTTGCTTGTCAGCATACAGAATGTTGGAGTAAGGGAAGTGAGGGAGGTTCTCGGTTTACTGAACTTTGCTTGTCAGCATAGGGAAAGGTTAGAGTTAGGGGAGTGAGGGAGGTTTTTGGTTTACTGAACTTTGCTTGTCAGCATAGGGAAGGTTAGAGTGAGGGAGGTTTTTGGTTTACTGAACTTTGCTTGTCAAAAAAAAAGTAGGAATGGGCTGAGCCTTCAATAGGTTCCCACTAACTTAAGGGGTGAGACAGGCAGAAGCTTTGCAGGCTGAGGGTGCCAAAATTATTTGGGGAGGTCAAGGCAATTTGGGTGTACTTAGTCCACCAATTTAATAGAGTGAACTTTGGGCAGGAATACTGGGTGTCCTCCCATGATCTGCAACTATACACAGATGCATCTGGGGTCTAGGTATGGGAGCATATCTTAGGAGTAAATGCTTTGACATGCAGTGGCCTATGGTCTGGCCAGCTGAATGGAGGAAGGATATCACCTTCTTAGAACTGATGCCCATTTGAGTTGCTACTATAGTTTGGCAAAGGAAGTTACGAGATAGGAAAGTTGATTTTCATTCTGACAATTTAGCCATAGTGCCAAACTTGATAAAGAAATTGGCTAAGTGAGGTTTAGTTTAGTGGCTACAGTGAAGTTCTGCCTTACAATTAATTTGTTATTCTATGTCAAGTTTAGTTTAGCGGCTACTGAGGAAGTTTGTGTAGCACTGAATTAATTTGTAATTCTTGTTGAAGATTATTCTTGGGCATGTTAATGTTTTACCTCACAGCCTATTCCATTGTCAGTTCCACTGGTTTTAATTATATATTCTAGGGGCAGAAGTAAAATTAGTGGCACTGCTAGGGGAAATGAGGTGAGCTGGGTAGAGGTAGGTGGGTGGCTAGCACAACAAACCTTGGCTTAGGAGAACTTACAGCACAGTACACGCAGCATTTAGGGCTTCTGTAGAGATGTTGCCTTGTAGTGTAAGAACTTAGTAAGTGCAGTTAGTGGGTAGAAATTTAGTTGCTAGATGGTAGTTGGGAGAAGCAGTGAGAACTATTAGGGTTCACTTGGAAGCACTAAATGTTGCAGCTAGATTTACAAGTTCTAGGTTTTTTTTTACCAAGCAGTGATAGATCGTATAAATGTTAAAAGGCTGGAAGAGGGCTCTATGGCTGATTGATGTTAAGCTTCCATTGGAAAAGCATTTATTACATGTACTGTTGAAGGGATTTTATGACTACTAGTTAGTCTTGCTAGGTATGGTTGTGGGCTATGCTTTCTGTTATATATACACAAGGCTTAGTGAATTTCTATAGAACCTTAGATGGAGAGATGCATTTATCATTGAGGGAGAAGCTGTGCTTTGACTGTAGGTCCAAAGCACATCAAGCTAGCAGAGGGGACAAGTACTGTTGGGTAAAAATATGGAAACTATGCTGTGCCCTGTGGTACAGATGGTAGCTTGGAGGAAACTCATCATGGATATAGGGTTGGATTTGGTATTTCTGTGGCATCATGGTAGGCCAGTAATAGCTGGACAATTTTGTCAACATGTTTATGAAAGTATTAGAGAATAAAAATATTCCTGGGGAAGTTATTTGATTCATTTGCTTAGAATAAACAGGGGATGCAACTTAGCTGCAGACGGCTAGTCAATTGAGGCCATAAAGAGAGTTGGTGGATCAACATCATAGGTTTATTGGTGTGTACTAGGCCAACGGCTCGGGAGCCTTTACAAGCCTAGCCCATAGAAGTTCCCTGGCATCTTGCAGCCGTTAGTTCCCGGCACCTCTATCAAGTAGAGCCACCGGAGTGATCCTCGGGGTGAACTTTCTATTTCCCATCCATCCATCAAGATTTCTCTTGGAAAGGGCCATTGAGGTGCTCTGCTTGACATGTATGGGAAGTCTATTCCAGAGCATGGGCAGTCTCTGGGTTATGAACCTGTCCTTCAGCATGTCCTGTTGATTGTGGTAATGAGACTGAGGTCCCTGGAGCGTGTGGTGTGGAGGAATTGGGATTTCTTTAGGTGAAACATTTCTAACAGGGCTGGGTCAGACATGGCTTTGTAAGTCAAGCAGAGATCGCCTCTTAACAGATGATATGAGACAGAGAAAAGCTGGAGTTTTTTGAGTCTATCCATGTAGGGTATATGTTTAAAGCCTAGGATCCTCTTCGTGAGGTACTTTTGTGGCCTTTCCAGCTGTTGCAGGTGTTTAATGAGGTACATGCCAAATGGGGCATTATACTTGATGACTGGTCTAATGAGGGAAGAGTAGAGAGATATGACCACCTCTTTCTTCCTGGATGCAAAACCCTTGGTAATGAGATGTGCCACATAGAAGGACTATCTGTCCACAGTAGAAATGTGGTGGTCGTAGGAGACAGTGCTGTTAACCTGTGTCCCCAGATGTCTTATAATGCCTTCAGTGTTCAGTAGGCTGCCATCAATGTGGTAATTAGTGGGAACCGAGTTTTTCCCATAGGGAATGACAATGCATTTTGTGGCATTAAGCTTAAGGCCATGGTTTCGACACCAGTCGTTGGTCTCAGTGAGGCCTTTCTGTAGGATGTCTACATCACTTGGGGAGTTAATAATGGCTCTCAGCTTGCAATCATTGGCAAACTTGGTCAGCCAGAGTCCCTCCATGTTGGCCTGGACTTCTGAAAAGTAGATGCCAAACAGGAGGGGACTCAGGACCGATCCCTGCGGGACTCCACTCGTGACTGGTCGGCAGTCTGACTTGGAGTCTGCTACTTTCACACTGTGTGTTCTATCTGTTTGCCAGTTTGCCACCTACCTAGTGATATAGGGGTTGATTCCTAGTTTGGTGAGTCTATCAATAATGCCTGAGTGGGGAATGGTATCAAAGGCCTTGGCCAGATTGAGGTAGGGTGTATGAACTGCCTTGCCCTCATCCACAGCTCTGGTGACTGACTCAAAGAAGTCAACCAGGTTGAGCAGGCATGATCTATCCTTCACAAAACCAAATTGCGTGGGATCCAGAAATTAGAGATTCCCTATATCCTTGTTAATTAGGTCCATGATGATGCTCTCCATAGCCTTACATATCAGACTCGTCAGGCTAATGGAGCGATAATTTCCAGGGTCTGTAGTCCCTCTTCCTTTATGGGAGAGGGATGACTGTAGCAGTGGGCCATTCTGTAGGGACAAAGCCTGAGGTGAGAATGTGATTGAACAGGGCACACAGATGTGCTGCCAGTTCACTTTGTAGTTCATATAGAACACAGCCAGGGATATTGTCGGGTCCCATGGAAGCTGTATTCTTGGCCTTGGACAATGCAGCTTTAACCTGTGCTGCAGTAATTCTGGGTGCCCGGCATTCTTCCAGTATTGTGATCGGTCCTTTGGGGGGAAGGTAAAGTTGTCACTGAATCTATCGGCCAGTATGTTGGCAATATCTGTCAGCTCAGTATAGGAAGTATCATTGTGCAGTAACTCAGAGCAAATGTTTTTCAGTCCTATATTAGATAAGATGACTGAGGGGAAAGTTTTAGGATGCTTTGTTTTTAAGTTTATTCAATTTGTTATTGTTTTCTTTTACAGGAAGGAAGCAGGTTGCCATTCATGTGCGTCTTGGGATGCTAAGTGAATGGAGGTGAAGCCTGGGAAAGTATTCTTGGGTCTTGATGTAGCAGCATGTGGGGATTGATGCCAAGGGTGCAGAGGCCTAAGCTGCAGTCTGTTCATGGGTTATGGTAGATGAGGTGCAGGTACAGCATGTGGAATCGCTCAGCTTTTGTTGACACACATAGGTGATCACAGCTTGTGTATGGTACAACGTATAGAAGATCATAGCTTGTGTATGGTACAACACATAGGTGATCACAGCTTGTGTATGGTACAACGTATAGAAGATCATAGCTTGTGTATGGTACAACACATAGGGGATCATAGCTTGTGTATGGTACAACATATAGGAGATCATAGCTTGTGTATGGTACAACACATAAGGGATCATAGCTTGTGTATCGTACAACATATAGGAGATCATATCTTGTGTATCGTACAACATATAGGAGATCATAGCTTGTGTATGGTACAACACATAGGGGATCATAGCTTGTGTATGGTACAACATATAGGAGATCATAGCTTGTGTATGGTACAATATATAGGAGATCATAGCTTGTGTATGGTACAACACATAGGGGATCATAGCTTGTGTATGGTGCAACATATAGGAGATCATAGCTTGTGTATGGTACAACATATAGGAGATCATAGCTTGTGTATGGTACAACACATAGGGGATCATAGCTTGTGTATGGTACAACATATAGGAGATCATAGCTTGTGTATGGTACAACATATAGGAGATCATAGCTTCTGTATGGTACAACATATAGGAGATCATAGCTTGTGTATGGTACAACATATAGGAGATCATAGCTTGTGTATGGTACACAAGGAAAGTCTCCTTTCTTTCATTATATGAGATCTTAAGATGATTTAAAAACTTTAAGGGTATAATTTTAATTTGCTTTGTTTTTTATTTCAAGATTGCTTTAGAGGTTTTCTGTTTTAAGGCAGTTGAGGTCACTAGGACAATTGTTAATTAGATCATTATCCCAGGTTTGGGTTTCTCAATGCTTCAGCACTGGGATTTTGCAGGCAGGGACCCATTTTTGTGCAAACAGGACAGTCTAGATCTGAAATGATAATGGGGTTTGACTTATTTAATCCATATTTGCCTCTTTTCTTGAAGGTCATTTTGTAATTTTATGGTATAAGCTAGTATAAGAATATCATTATTTCACTACTCTAAGAACAAAGGGGTGGACAGACTGACATTATGCAGTCTTGTGGATGGAAATAGTGGTTTTCCCTACTGGATAAGAAGGGAAGTTGTTTCCCCTTCTTTCCTTCCAGCTGTTATACTTAGCGAGCAGTGGATTATGGTGCTTTTGGTGGGATTGGTGACTGTTTAAGGAGTGTTTCACTATTGGTGCTAATATTTGGTTTCTTTATTGAGGTGAGCATTCTACTGTGATGACTGATTATTGTATTCTTTGTACAGTAGATTTGTTCAAATATGACAGATGAATTAAACTGAATAATTATGTGTTATTTCTGGTTTTACAAGAAAAACCTGGTAGCATTAGCTATGACTGTTTAGTGTGTTTGCTCTGGAGTTTGGGGATAATTAAACATTAAAAAATTAAAACTGAAATGGAATGGAACAACCCTGAGGTGCCAAAAGAACTTTTATTCAAACCAGAACTTGATTAAGTGCTTTTGCCCTAATATATACAGGACTTCATCAGAATCAAATAACATTAATTGCAACTCATTTAAATAGCCCTCTCCCAAGTAGCCTTTTATCACCACTACATTACTGTCTGCTCTAAGAGGAGGTAAAAAATTCCTCTCTCTTTTTTTTTCTGACTTCATCAAAAACATTTCTTACAAATTCA
This sequence comes from Protopterus annectens, assembly GCF_019279795.1. Classification (NCBI taxonomy): domain Eukaryota; kingdom Metazoa; phylum Chordata; order Ceratodontiformes; family Protopteridae; genus Protopterus; species Protopterus annectens. Next base: position 731,648,612 of record NC_056750.1, read on the forward strand.
GGTGGATAGCCACAGGTAAGAAACATCTGTAGTAGCTTGTACCCCTACATTATAAATGTTTCATCCTCAGAAACTAATCTAGAAAGATGTACATATTGCCCCAACAATACCCTTTTTCTGCTGTTCAGGGTGGCAACTTAAAAAATGTAAAAGACAATTGGAATGTGTAGGTTTACGATAGATGTTACCCACCAGCCTCTTCTAAATCGGGTAACAACTAATCTCATCTAAATAATTAATTTTATTGGAACCCACAGAATACATTAATCTCAAAAAAGATTTAATGGTTCCACCTGGCCTTAATGAAAACAGTTCTTTAGTTAGAATCTTGAGGTTGAAATCCTATATTGTATGAATTGTATAAATAATTTAATTACAACATTATTACTTTGGTAAAATGTTAATATTACATTTTAATATATTTTATTGTTTCTCACTTTATATTAAACATATTTATATTATTTTCCTGTAATATGCGTACGTGTTTAATTTGACAAATTGTTTTATTGTAAATATATTAGTTGGGAATGTCTTGTTTTTATTGTTTGTATTAAGACATGTGACTTGGGAGAGGGCTGTTTAAATGAGTTGCAATTAATGTTATTTGATTCTGATGAAGTCCTGGATATATACGGATGAAAGAACTTAATCAAGTTCTGGTTTGAATAAAAGTTTTTTTTTTTACACCTTGGGGTTGGTTCCATTACATTCCAATTTTATTGTTTTGGTTCTAATTCCTAGTCATGGTGGATAATTAAACATTAACCCAATTATGCTGAAGGTGATTTTTAATCCAATGTCACTAAACCTAATGGCTATAACAAATATGGTGTCATTAAGCCAACTTGCTCAACTCGTCTCACTGTTCATAAATGTAAAAAATATACATATTTGAAAATAATTTTGAAATAGAAAACGGGGGCTAAAAGGCTATATGGCAAGCACCATTTTGACAGTCCACATTTCTATAAAATTCAGAGGATTGTTGGCAGCAAATTGTACACTCAATCTGTTATGACAACTATTTGAAGTAAAAGGATGTTGGGCCTACTGCAGCATGGTGCAATTACATTAGGAACTAAAAGGAATAACATCTCCAATGAAAAATTGTTGGTTATGTTTGTACATTATTGAGAAACACAGAGGCATCACTTGTGTAAGAAAAAAATGGGAAAAGAAAGGTACACTATATTTGGGGTATAAACACTTCTATTTTAACATTTAAAATAACCACAAAATTACCAAATAGGAGTATATAATAATATGTCAAAGTAAACTTTCACTGGAACATATTAATAGTATCAAGACAAGTGAGTCTCAACCATCATATCATAACCAAAAAAAGACTGTAGAGTTAAGCACCTTTGCAACCTCAGACCATTGCATCTATGCATATATACTAACTCTAAGATATCACAGCAATAATAGCAAACTAAAGCTCCAGTACTACACACAAACACAATCCTAGTAAAGGTAAACACTGGCTTAATAGAACAGAAACAAAGAGGTTGCTGTACCCTTCATAGGGTATAATGTAGCACTACACCCTCACTTGTCGAAGTACGCTAATTCTGAGATCTCACAACCATGGTAATAAGGAAATCCCTTATCTCCACTGCACTGCAATTTCACTATCTCAAATATATGAAGTTGAGGTTTGGCATAATGGCTAAGGTGTTGCCCTCTTAGACACAAGATGTAGGGTTTGAGTCTCACCTTTGAAGTTAAATTAGCTAGGTTAAAAATGTCTTGTAAGGGCAGCTAAGCTAGCCCATTAACCTATGAAGCTGTGCTATGAACCCAATATGTTCAGTTAATTGGAACATTGCCAAGTTCCCCAACATTAGCAGAACTTTAACTAATGTCTACTCTGCCCAAGATGGGTTAATCACCACATGTGTGCATACTCATAGCAACACAACTAGGAAGTGATCATGAGGAAAATAAAATGTGTAGTTCATAGGTTTGTAGATAAATAGGAGGTCACTAGGCTAACAGCCCTAAAACCCTTAAGAAGCCTAGCCCTATTTATCCCGAGTTACCCCAAATGTTGGTGATTAGGTGAGTGAAGTTCACAGAGGTAAGGTCTATGGTAGTTAATACTGACTTCTTCTGACCATGAGGGACAAGGGCACCACCCCAGGGGTGAATTTGTGGCCACCCTTCCATTGATTTAGGTTGCACCTAAAGAGGGTCTGGGAGGGGCTCTGTTTCACATGAATTGGAAACTTGTTTCAGAGAAGTGGGTGTCTATCTCTCTAGCATGATCTGTCCATGTTAGAGGCTAGGTTAAGATCCTTGGAGTGAGTGACTGTCCTGCAGACTGATTTATGAATGTGTAGTATTTCCATCAGAGTCTGTTATGTAAGGCAGGCACAAGTCAACTCTTAGCAACTGTAGAAGAAAGAATACAGTGACAGGGCTTTCAGTCTTTCTGGGTAAGACTTGTTTTGTGTACCCTGTAATTTCTTGTTGAGAAACCTCTGCGGTCTCTCCAATTTTGCAGGTGTCTGGTAAGGTACATGCAAAAGGCAGCAGTGGACTCAATTATTGGTCTGATGAGGGCCAAGTATAATGGAATTACAACATCTTTAGATCTAGATGTGATGGCTTTACTTATAAGATGTGCTAAACAGAAGGATTTCCTTACTACTGTGGATAAGTGGTGGTTAAAATTCAGATTGCTATCAACCTGAGTACACAGATCACACACCACTGGGTATACACTTAGGGGGTTACTGTCTATAATGTAATTAGCAGGAATGTCAGCTTTCCCAAAGGGAATACAAATGCATTTTTTTTGCATTTAGCTTTAATCTGTGACTTTGGCACCAATCATTAGTCTGTGTTAACTCTGTCTGCAGTATATTAACATCATTGCAGGACTCAATGATTGCTCCCAATCTGCAATCATCAGCCAACTTGGTCAGCCACAGGCCATCCAGGTTTTCTTGGACTTCTGAGAAATAAATTCCAAACAGTAAGATCCCCAGCACAGAACACTGTGGTACTTTCGCTAGAGGTGAGGTCACCCACTTTGACAGTATGTGGTCCTGGTGATGAGCCAGTTGGATACCCATCTGGTAATGTAGGGTTAATTCCCAACTGAGAGAGTTTTTCTATAATAGCTGAGTGGGGTATTGTCTCAAATGCCTTGGCTAGGTCATAATAGCTGGTATGCACTGTCTTTCTCTTGTCCACGGCCTTGGTGACTTTCTGGAAGAAGTTAACCATGTTTAACAGGCATGCTCTATCTTTAACAAATCCAAACTAGGTCGGGTCCAGAGTTTGGAGAATACCTATGTCCTTATTAAGAAGGTCCTTAATAAATCTTTCCATGGCTTTGCAGATGAGGTTAGTCAATCTCATGAGCCTATAATTTCCAGGGTTGGTTGATGATCCAGCTTTGTGCAGAGAGATTACTGTTGCTGTCCTCCACACCAACAGAACATAGCCAGATCTCAGACTGTGGGTAAATACGGATCCAAGTGATTCTGCTAGGTCATGTTTTAAGTTCATTAAAAGGCAACCTGGGATGTTGTCTGGTCCCACTGATGCCGTGTTTTTGGCTTTGGAGAGCACCAAGGTGACCTGCTCTATTGACCAAATAAGCCGAGGAATGGTGGCAGGTATACTTTGGGAGATGACTGCAGAAGGCAGAGGGATAAAGTTTTCTCCAAATCTGTTAGCTAGCAGGTTGCTTATTACTTCCAGCTGTGTATGGATGGTGGCATCCACAACCAGTTCAGCACATAGCTGGGTATTTCCTGTTTATGGAATAGTGATTTCTCGTCCCACATCCCTCGTACATTGTGGTCTGAAAACTTCAGCAAGTCACAATTGACAGTAAAGGGTCAGTCAAATCCTCTAATGCCTCAACATATGTGTTCTGAAGATAAAAATTTATGCAAGCATACTAAGTGATGTTATATTTGCTAATAATTCGATTGTGGCAAGCACACTGAACTGGGTTGCGTCATTCCCACTGCAAGCTGTACTAACTATCCTTCCAAACCTTTTCCCCCCATTTTGGCTCCACTCCTCTGTTTAAAAAGGAATAAAGAAAAATAAAATTATACTAGTTGACCTAATTTGAATAGACACTACCCCATTCTCTGCACCAGAGTCCATCCAATCAGAAAACAAAGTCCTATACCACACAGGCAATAATAAGCTTAGCCATTAATCCACTTAAACTACAGGATTAGATACACACCCACAACTACCTCTACAGCTACTATGCCTAACCCAAGTCTACTACCCCCCAGACCAAACATTATCTACTTCTCCTCTTCATGCAACTAAACAGTCTCATGTCCAAAACATACTTCTTACATGCCTTATCTATTATAACTCTCTCTATACTAACTTGCCTCACTTCATACCAAAATAACCTCAATCCCAATCTAACCGGTAAATCACCCACTCAGCTCTATTCGATCATACCTACCTAAATATCATTTCACATCTCTTCTACAATCTACAATCACTCTAACTTAGAGCTAACCCCATTTAAGATTCCCCTCTACCCCACAAAAGGTCACATTTCCATACAATAACCTATGTATCACTAAATGCCTCCAGACTATTGTGAACATTGCTTCTCAAATGATACTCAGTGGAGACATCAATCTAAGTCCTGGAGCCTCAACTAACCCCAAAGGCAACATAAATCAAGCCAGACTTAACCCAACTTTCCTAGAAAACCTGCTGACCTCGTACTTCTTAACATCAACATAATAAGTATGCTTAACAAAGTTGACAAACTGCATGGAGCTCTATCCTTTTATGCACCAAACATTGTGGTCCTTACTGAAACATGGATTAAGCCACATAACAAAGACAATGAATTACTGCCCCCAGGCTACAACCTACTTAGAAAAGGCTGCACATCCAAAAGAGGAGATGGTGTTGCCCTGCTTTTCAAAAATAACCTTACAGTTGACCTTATTAACATAAACATCACTACTTAGAAACAATGCTGAAACCCAATTTGCAAAAGTAAAAATTAACCCACAAAAACAACTGAAAATACTAGGTTCATACATCCCTCCTGGGGGCAATATTAATATATTATAATCCATAATCCATTGGGAATCAGAATCCCTTCCATATGAAATACTAATTTTAGGTGATTTTAACTTGGACTGGACATCAATAAACTCACCCCTCCCCACTACTCAAATAAACCTACATTCAGATTATCCAAACACCACAGAGAATAGACAGAGTTACCAAAAAAGGAATCCATTTTAGACTGGATCCTCAAGAATCGCCGATCCGTGACACAATACCTTGGCATATTACATGACAACCTAAATGACTACTTCCCTACTTTACAGCCGAGTGATGTTTCCAGGCGCTTCTGCAGTTACCTCCTACTGCGACTCTAGGCATCAAATATTGCCTGTTTGTATTTGCATTAATAACTCCAAAACCATGTTACATACAAGGTATCAGAATATTTTATCTTGAAGTATACAGGATGGCAAACACAAAAGTATTGATATATGACCTCTGTCAATGCATATTTATTAGAACTGTAAGGTGATGACTTCATTTTTTAAAGGCTGAAGCCACACCCACTGGGAGTTAAAGGTACACACTCAAAAGAGTTCTACTGGAGGGAATGAGTTATTGCAACAAACTAGAGAGACAAAAAATAGCTCCTTCAAATATATACCCTACAAAAAAAAAAAAAGAAAAACTTTAGAGCAGATGACCTAATAACAGCACTAAACCACTGCAACTGGTCACCCCTCTCAAGCCTCCCCCTTGATAAGGCAGTAGACTACTTCAACTCAATGTTTCTGAACATACTTAACGAAATTGACACCGCAAGAATAATTTGAGCAACGTTCAGCAACGCAACCTGGCTCACCAAAAGTACCAGGATTTCACTAAAATAAAGGGACAAAGTATGGGACACTTGGTGTAACAAGAAAAGTATTACAAACAAGCAACTATTTCTTGAATTAAGAAATAAGGCAAAAAAACAAACAAACAAAAACAAACAATTAAGAATGGATAAGAAAACCCATTACTCCAATACACAAACTAAGCATAATGCTAACCCCTCAAAATTCTGGGCTCCCATAAATAAAATTCTCCAACATTGTAAAATTGGTACCCCCACCCCCAAAACACTGACACATCTACAAATGACAAAATTTAATGAATATTTTACTAACTCCATTTTAAAGCTGTCAACAACTTCTTCACCCACAACCCTCCCAAACCTGCCAAACTCCCCAACCAACCAAAACTATTTCTACTTCCAACCAGTCCAGACCAGTACAATCAGATACATGGCGAAACTAAGACCCACTACCCTAGTAGCCGATAAACTCCCAGCAGAACACTTCCAGATCACAGCCAAAGCTACCTCATACCCTGCCTCTATAATTATAAACAGGTCAATCTCCAAGCAGCAAGTCCCACTCCTTTGGAAAATTTCACATATAATACCTCTATACAAAGGTGGAAAGTCAACCGAGTTATTCAACTACCATCCAATAGCCATACTCTCCCCACTGTCAAAAAACCTAGCAAAATGTATACATTCCCAAATACTAAAATGCCTTCTATTTAATAATCTCCTAGCTGGAACTCAACATGGTTTTTGACCTGACCACAGCACCACCACTGCCCTCATCAGCTTCAACAATCATGTTAATCAACAGCAGACAATACGCAATATGGTACTGACTGTCTTTTTGGATCTCTCCAAAGCATTTGATAAAGTCTCCCTCAAGAAACTACTATCTGCTCTCTCAGAATTTAAACTAAATAACTCTGCACTCTTATGGTTTAAAAACTATATTCCTAACCACCAGCAAGCCGTTAAGAGGCAGGACTCTCTATCCTCCCTTCCCCCTGTAACCCTAGGAGTGCCTCAAGTATCTATTCTCGGACTCCTGCTCTTCACAATATTCACCAACAACCTTCATAAAGCAACCCTTCATGCAAGCTTAGCCCAATACACAGATGACTCTACCCTAATCTGCTCAGTCCCCTCTCTCCATCTCCTACAGAAAACACAAGAATACTTCACAACCATTGAAACCTGGTTACCAGACTCTCAATTAATACACAACCCCAAAAAGCCCAGCTCATGGTCCTTCACCCCTCCAAAGCTATAGATCCCATTTCCCCTTTTACAGTTATTACCTCTTACAATATGCATATCACACCAGTTGCACATACCAAGCTACTAGGTGTCATCATAGACCAAAACATGAAATTCAACAAGCACATAGGTCAAACCATAAAAAAGTGCGCAAAAAACTAGGCCCACTCTATAGATGTAAAAACTACCTGACCTCCAATAGCAAAACTACTATAGCAAGAACTCACCTACTCTACACATTATTCCATGCACCTCCTGTTTTAGTTGAGCTAAATAAGGGCGATGTAAACAAATTATCCACTTATTATAACAAGCTAGCTAAATTCACCATGGACTCTTCTTACAGATCTCACCATTGTCAAGCCTTTCAAAAACTGTCCTGGATTTAATTACCAAACTTACTAACCTTAAATCAACTCACCAAATTCTCTACCACCCCAATAAAACCCCAGCCCTACATGGCCTAATTAACCATTACACCAATAGCCGTCAGCTAAGACCCACCAACAAAGGACTGGTAGAAGTAGACATATCTCAGGTGATTCCCTTTACTCCTGTACTGTTGCAAAAAATGGGGAACTCCCTCCCAAACAAACAAAATCAGCTTCAAAAATCAACTAAAATCCCATGTCACCAATCTTGGATAAGTACATGCTCTGACCAGGCTAACGTCTTCCAGTCCACTCCATTTCCATAACTCCTCTTTCCCTAGAACCATTACTATACCTGCTATAATGTCCACCTATAACTTATATACAATTCCTTGTAATACAAACTATACCAATGTTTATGGTATTATGTATTAAGTTATTCTTCTGAATAATGTTATGTATAGCAATGTCTTGAATATTCTGATCTTTTCTTTGTACTACTAATACTCATGTGGGAATCTCTGACACATTTGTAAGTTTCTTTTCTAATTTGTTTTATGTTTATGGATTGACATATTGTATACAGCTTTTCTCCACGGGCCTCTACTGAAAATGTGCAACCCTGCCAAATCGGACTTTCCCGGTAAATAAATGTAAAATAAAAATAAATAAATTTTGGATGCGGTTAAAGAATGTTTTGTCATTATACTTAGAGAGGCTAACTGTGCCATGTAAATAGCTTTGGAGGACTTGACAAGATCTGCAATACGTTTAAGCTAGAGAGGGATTTCTTCCTCCGCTGAGCCACTTCCCTCTTGTTCTTGGACATTAGTTTCTTTCTCTTGTTGTACAGCCTATTTCTACTAGGGTCTAACAGGGTGGCTTTTTTTTTTGACAATACCTGATTTTAATCTGGTCAGATACAGCTGATTCTCTACAGATGCTTAAGTGGTTATACAGGGCATTGATGACCAGCTCTGCATAGAAGTCCATGTTATCTGCATTCAAGAGGGGCGTTAAAACTTCATAGATCATTACTTAGTAGGAGGCGATTTGTCATAGAAGAATTCTTAAGCATTTTTGAGCTTGACAGGGTATCTAGTCTTATAATTACATCAAACAAGAAGGATTTATGGTTCGATCTTACCAGGGAAGACATCTCACAGGGGGGGGGGGGGTGTTATAATGCTCTCACACATTAGTAAATACTATGTTCAGGACATTTGATTCTCTTGTGGGTGTGCTGACTAGGTGTTCCAGAGTATTTGCATTGACAAAGTCCAAGAACCTCAGAGTCAGCATTTTTATGGTCATGTACATTTCCCAGGAGATGACATGGTAATCAAAATCATAAGTAAGGTGTTGGGCTGTATGGCAAGCGACTCCAGTTAGTTCAGGTATGCAATGTGCTTTTTCTGTTTCATGGTGGAAGACCTATATCTAGCTACGGTTAATTGGACATGGAGTAGCTCAAGAGAATCATACTGTTTGGTGAGCCTCGAGGTGTACTTATCCTTAATGAAGATGGATACACCTCTCACATAAAGTATTTGTTTGTTTTGGGAGTAAGTGGCTGTCAGTATGCATGAAGCAATTGCTACATTGCCTTAGGATGCCCATGTTTATCAGGCTGGCCAGAGAGATGATGGGAAACTGCCTGTCCATGATAGCAGGCTCTTACTGTATGTCTCACTAGGAAAGTACTGGGTTAGTTTAACATGACTGTGCTCATTCTGGTGAGACTACAACAGGGAATTATACTTTGTGTCGGCTAAGGAGGATCAATAAGACAACGGTGCACGGTGCATAATTGACTTGCTCCTAGAACATCAGAAAAGCTTGGAAGGGTTTCACTGACAACTGTTTAGGGAACAACTGATCTTCTAGGCTTTTGCATGTATACAAGGGCACTAGTAACCACAACTGCAAGAAGAGCAGCACCATGCAAATACGAGGCTTAAATATGAGAAAAGAGATTAAGTAAGCACATAATATGCATTCCACCAGTCATCCTCAACTCAGATAGATTAGGCCAGCATACCTCTGACACAAGGTTGCAGAAGAATACCTTCTTAATGTAGAATAGCTGGTTTGGAGCCCAAGTGTAACAAGACCACACAAACTACCTACATCTAACAGATACAATGTAATACAGTGCAATTAACTAATTAAAGCAGCAGCAGACAATAGATATTAAACTGTTAAAGTACAGTGACAGTATATTACAGAAGTATAAAAAGATACTTAGAGCCCTTCTGTGTGCTTTCCAGCTCAGACAGACCAGGTAAACATCAACTGCCACTAGATGAATAATTCCAGTCAGCCTAATGTAAAAGCACAGTAAGGGAGTATCAGGAGTGAAATGCTACCACAAACAAACTTAAGAATACATATACAGCAGTGTACTTTACACAGCTTATAAAGGTATGATTATTCATTAAAAGTTTTCACCTTGTATAAATGAGCCAAGAGCCACTTAACTGTACAGAACCTATAAAGGCACTAAAAACAAGATAAGCTGACTGATAAGCCCCCAGCCAGTAAAACTACATGCAGAAATCTCAAGTGTTTCCACAACCTAAACAGACCAAACTACCTGCCAGTGCAGTAGATGGAAAATAAACTGACCTCTTGATGTAAAAAACAGTGCTTGCTAGAACATAGAAATACAGTATTTTATTCAACTGCTAGCTAAGTAATGAATTTATAGCAAGTAAATCAGTAGAACTGACAATGGGAGGCAAAATGCACTTTTTCAATATAAGCACAAAGAAAGGCAAATAAATAATTCAAGATATCAATAGCAGTGTAAAAAGGGAGGAGCTTATTAAGCTCAATTAACAGTAGGGGTGGGCAACTTAAAATCACCAGCTTTAAAAAGCAGATGAACAGCGGGTAAGGTAGAATGGGGTGGAAAAACTAACAGGGAATCACCAGCAGTACTTTGTTTATGCAGCAAGCAAGAAATCTTTTCAGAAAAAAAGATAAAGACCCAGAAATTCACTGTGCATTTAAATATCACTCAAACAATTTAACCAGTGGAAAAAAAAACGTGAAATATGCAGCCTAGCTAATCTCTCACAGCGAACAAAAAGAAGAGGCCAAGCAGATTTCTTAAAACAGAAAACAAAATGGAGCAGATAAAACAGAATACAAACAAGAAAATATAGGTGTACTTTCCTCACTCATCAGGGAATCACCAGCAGAGCTTTAGTTTATGCAGCAGGCTTGAAATGTTTTCAGAAAAAGACAAAGGCCTGGACATTTATTGTGTATTTGTGTTTCACTCAAACAATTTTACCAATGCAAAAATAATGTCAAATTTGCAACCTGGCTAATTTAAGTGCCTCTCTCTCACACAGAACAAATACACCAGGTCAAGCAGATTTCTTAAAAGAGAAAAAAATGAAGCAGGTAAAACAGAAAGCAGCTTTATCACTCAAAGACAAGAAAATATAGGTGTACTTTCCTCTCCCAGCAGGGAATCAGCAGCAGTGCTTTAGTTTATGCAGCACTTTTAATTTACAAAATGAAAAGTTCTTGCTGCTCTTTTTAAGCAAATAACAGTATTCTCCAGAGTCATTAATGGACAAGTATAATAAACCAAACATACATTTTTGATTACCATTCTGGTCCAGAAGGCTAGTCTTAAAATTATCCAAAGCAATACCTTGTTTGACCTGCAGTCAAAGCTTCCAAAGCAGTACTTGGTTTGACCTTTAGTGATAACTTCCAAAGAAGAACTTTGTTTGACTCTTAGTGGTAATTTAGTCTACAGGATGGTAATATATTAAATGATGAGTCTTGCTTATTTGTTGGAGAAGATTTAGATACCTAGTGTTAGTGACTGTAGAGCCAATTGTTTAGTAAAGGAGTAGGATATCAAATGGGATTGGGTATTTCATGCCTCCAAAAGCATGACATGAGTCACCACAGTGCAGGTTCTCGGCCACTGAGTATATGGGAGTTGTACAAATCTATGAGGAACTCTTTGATGCATTAACAGTTGAGCAATATGCTTATATTTGGACATACCACTGGGAACATTATATTTGATGATGTGCCTGATAAGAAAACAGTCCATTCAAGATAAGCATTGTGCACTGAATGACCTCTGTTGTCAGCCTCTGTAACTTTTCTCATATAAGCTTAGCTTACTAGGTCAAAAGACAGGATATACACTTCAAAAAAATTACCCAACTTGAGTCATGGTTAGTTAACTTGCCTACATATGCAAAAATAATGACTTTGTGCATAAAGCTCTGTAGAGGGCCATCACTTGAATATGGGGATCATGGGGTCTGTTGTTGAGACACTAGGCACAAACTCTATGGATAGGATGAGGTTAAACTGCTGAAGTACAGGCTCTGATAATGCATACTTGGCATTGAGAATGCAGGTTGGTATTTTCTGTTGTCCCATTAAAGTATTTTTAGCTTCTGACATGGATTCTGAGACTTGTTTCAAGCTGAATTAGGAGAAAGCTAACATTTTAGGGATAGTGTGGGCAGCACTGTAAGTTAACATTCCACTCATCTGATAATATATTAATTAGATCTTTAGGTGGGATATGTCATATATTTATGGATGAGCTTTGTATTGTTGGACATTTTTCAACTGTATCAGGAAATTAAGAAATAAAATGTTGTAGTTTCCTCCAGTATGGCTTCCAACCTTAACCTCATCATCTTCATCATATTTTCTAATTGTGTTCTTATGCTCCTTTTTGACATATTTCATTGTGGTTCTGATGTAGGGCTATAACTTATTCTTCTTTTGTTATACAGTTTTATTACTACTGCTATTCCACCTTATTATTAAGGAATTATGTTCCCCAGGAATGCATATGGTAGAGTACAAGGATAATGCAAACCGAATGCCTTCTATGATTGAAAAGTTGAATGTACCTTTGCCTCCCAGCTCCTTAGCCATCTTCCATCTGCAGTGCAGTTACTACCTGCTGAATGCTGAGACACCAATGTGGGACTTACTAGAGGAGTAAATGGGACAGTGGACTGAGTACTGATCCAGCTGATGACTAGCAGACAAGGTGAGCACGTACAACACTGATAAAAAGGAAAACATATGACATATTTCATAACTGATCATATCTGTATCATTTTGATGCATCACCAAGTAAATATTGATGTTTATTTTACATTAAATTTTACAACAAAGCAGTTTTACTAAGTGCTGATAAAAATATTTATTTTTGAAATAATGCAGTTCTTTTTCATTTAGAGTTGTTAGCTCATGCCATATATAACATAAAGGCAACATTTAGGCATTTTGTGTTGAAATCTCCATAAGGAAACAGGAAAACATTACACATTTTTGGATAATTGTAGTTAAGGTCAAATTAACGTCAGGAATGCCATTAGATGTTGACTACCTCACATTTACAAAACATTCATTGTAAATCTAAGGTGTACCTTTATATATGCTGCTATACCATCACTCCTAAAAAGAAACTTTACTTAGAAGTGAATATTCACTCTCTTGAGTATTGTGGCAAAAAATACATTACATTTTCTTTAATTGAAATGCAAGATGCAGGACCCAAAACCTGGATGGCTAAGTGAAAGCACTCTGTCAGAGCTCTGTAGTAATTCTAAAAGTACTCAGGAAGAAAAAAAATTATAGAATAAATATTTTTTCATACAGTACTTCATAAAGGCTTAGTCTATCCTACTACTAATTTTGTAAAGTTTTTTTTCAAAATTTTCCTGTCAAAATACTTTGAAGACTTGCCAGCTAATACTAGAGATGAACAACTCAAGGCATTCTCATATAGACTCTTCATTAAAGGATATACATCAGATAACCTCCACTCTTCACCAACTAACTTTGAAAATAGGCCGACTTCAGGACAACTGAGAATTTGAGAGAAAACAGCTTAAAGCAGACACTCTCAAAGAAATGGAACATATCATACAAAAAATACTGATAAGGAAACTGCTTATAATGAGGCAGAAGGAAGAATAAAGGTTGAACAGATACAAATAAATATCTGCTGAAACAAAACATGTGGCTACTAAACAAGTTAGATGACTTTGAAAACAGAGAAAGAATAAATAACATAAGACCATTTGGTTTACCTGAAAAAAAAGTCAGAGGGAGAAGACATAAGAGCTTTTTTAACTACTTGGATACCTAGATTACTAAATCTACAGGAAGGAATTTCATATAACATATAAACAGCACAAAGAGTTACAAGCCTATACCCACTATTATATCTACTTCTAGATCTATAATAGTAACATTTCTATCGTGTATAGATAAAGAACTGATTCACAAAAACAGCCTGAGGAAAAATCCTTGAAATGTGGTCAGCATAGCATAAGGGTTGACAATAATTATTCAGCAAAAACATTGAGTTAAATAAAAAATGCTGGTCATTAATGAAAATGCAGAAGCAAAATGGAATTATATTTCAGATAATTTTCCCAGCAAGAATAAAAATGCAATTATCTAATGGAACTAGCATATTCAACTCTATCAGAGAAGCAACATCCTTTGTAATGAAAAACATTCTTACCTACTACAGAAGACATGGCCTAGACCTTTTCCACCTTGAAGGGATCTAAATCTCATAGACTGATATGAAGAGAAAAAAAATGACCTAGCCACAAATTGTATCTCAAAAATTATCAAAGACCTTGCAGATAAAGTGAAGTGAATATAGTGATTTCATCTGTTGATGAAAATTAATATAACAACAATAAAATATAAAAAGAAAAGAGTAAAGGTCGTCAGATATATAAATGCCTACATTGCAAGAAAGAATCAAACATAGAAATGAATACACAGGTAAATACACTTAAAATTAACACAAGCTTACTTATATCTCCTGCCATAATGTATATTTTAATACTTTCGGTATCCAAATGTAAGTGGCATGTTAGAATATGAAGCAGGGAAGTTTTTAACTGCCTTAGTATTTAAGAGGTAAAAACTTTTACCCAAACTTGGTTTAACACAGAGATTTATCTTTGTGTGTGTTTGTTTATAAAAATGTTTGTTTGGGACTTTGGTTATAGGTGTAGATTTAGAACAGTTTGGAGCAGCTGGGTTTTGAAATTGGTGAAGGGGTGACTGTAGGAGAGGAAGCTCGGAGACCTGGAATCACTTATTCAGGGTCAGCAGATGATCATTATTCTATAGGTCATACTGTTCATGTAGCCAAAGCTTTTCCTGCGCTCTTTCTTCCCGTGCTTGACCTGTGCTTTACCCTTTGTTTGTTCTCTCTGCTTGACTGCTCCTTAGAGGATCAAGAGAAAGTGATCCCTGGAGACAGAAAACTCCCCACTTTTAAATATACTTGAACAAGATATGTCTGTGGTGCAGTTGCCAGCCTCTAGAATAGCCTAGCTGTTAGTTTATAGAAAATGCACTTCCACGAGGGGAAAAATTACATAAAGAGGGTGTATTTCTTCTTTACTTTTTTACTATCACTGGATTGTCTTGACACTTATGATGGGGAAGTGTAGCTCATGCTCCTTTTTGTAATGTAAATCTACCTTACATGTGAGGAAAACTGATTAAATAGATGAGCATATACCCTGCTTTATCTGGGGTAAATTGAGAGTAAGAGGCCAGTGATTTCGATCACTAATGTACTCCATCTAACTAAGTATGGGGGGCTTAATTGGAAATACAGTTTCTTCTCAATATTAATAGTAATCTAGTTCTTCAATCTGGTATGAATCTCTTGATATGTAACTTATAAAATACCATAAGACTGGTGATATTATGCAAGTCTGAAATGCTAATAATGAATAAGAATATAAATACACAGTGGATATAAAAATTGTACACACCCCTGTTAAAATGCCAGGTTTTTGAGATATAAAAAAATGAGACCACAATAAATCATTTTGAAACTTTTCCCACCTTTAATGTGATCTATAATCTGTACAATTCAATTGTAAAACAAACAAATCTGTTAGGGAAAAATATAAAAATAAAAAATGTACAATAAGCTGGTTGCGTAAGTGTGTACACCCCTAAACTAATGCTTTGCTGAAGCACCTTTTGATTTCAGTCTTCTTGGGTAGGAGTCTATCAGCATGGCACATCTTGACTTGGCAATATTTGCCCACTCTTCCTTGCAAAAGCACTCCAAATCTGTCAGATTGTGAGGCATCTCTTGTGCACAGCCCTCTTCAGGTCACCCCTCAGATTTTCTATTGGATTTAGGTCTGAATTCTGGCTGGGCCATTTCAAAACTTTAATTTTCTTCTGGTGAAGCCATTCTTTTGTTGATTTGGATGTATGCTTGGGTCATTGTCATGTTGAAAGGTGAAATTCCTCTTAATCTTCAGATTTCTAAAAGATGCCTGAAGGTTTTGGGCCAAAAGTGACTGGTATTTGGAACTGTTCATAATTCCCTCCACCTTGACTATATCATCAGTACCAGCTGAAGAAGAGAAACCCCAAAGCATGATGCTGCCACCACCACGCTTCACCATGGGGGATAGTGTTCTTTTGGTGATAGGAAGTGCTGTTTTTGTGCCAAACGTACCTTTTGCAATTGTGGCCAAAAATTTCAACCTTGGTCTCTTCAGATCACAACGCATTTTCCCAAATGCTTTTGGGTGACGATGTATTGTTTTGCAAATTTTTGATGGGCCTGGATATTTTTCTGTGTAAGAAAAGGCTTCCATCTTGTAACCCTACCCCATAGGCCAGACATATGGAGAATATGGGAGATTGTTCTCACATGTAGTACACAACCACTACTTGCCAGAAATTCCTGCAGCTCTTTCAGTGTTGCTATAGGTCTCTTGGCAGCCTCCCTAATGAGTTTTCATCTAGTCCCTTCATCAATTTTGGAGGGACGTCCAGTTCTTTGCAATGTCGCTGCTGTCCCATATTTTCTCCACTTTTTGATGACTGTCTTCACTGTGTTCCATGGTATTTGTAATGCTGTGGAAATTTTGTGTACCCTTATCCTGTTACCTTTCAACAATGAGATTCCTTTGATGCTTTGTAAGCTCTCTGCAAGCCATGGCTTTTGCTATAGCAGACAACTGAGTAAATGTCAGGAAAATCCTACTACAGCAGGTGAACTTTATTTGTGGTTAATCAGAGTCTCTTTAATTGATGGCAGGTGTGTACACAAGAAGATTTGAATGCTGTAATTAAAGGAAAAGGTGCTTGAACAAAGTATTAGTTTAAGGGTGTGCACACACGCAACCAGCTTATTGCATGTTTTTTTATTTTTTATATTTTTTTCCCCTAACAGATTTGTTTGTTTTTCAAATGAATTGTACAGGTTATAGAGCATATTAAAGGTGGGAAAAGTTTTGAAATGATTTACTGTGGTCTCATTTTTTTATATCAGAATAACCTGACATTTTAACAGGGGTGTTTGCACTTTTTATATCCACTGTAATACTGTTTTCTGTCTCTGGATGACCAGTTACAGGGAATTGCATTGGAGGCAATGATAGTTAAACTGAGTTTAGATGATCAGAACAATGTCAAAAATGAAAACCTCATATGAAAGGAATAATCTCTTAATGACCTTGGGTAAGAGAAAAGGTTTCAACATGGAATAGAATATTCAAATTAATTCCAGAGAGGCATGGAACACTGGATGGGGATTACAGCTACAGCTGCAGTTTTACTGCAGGCTTTGATGGACTAAACTATTATATTAATATGCGGTGGTTTACATTTATAAATTGGAAAATTCGCATAGTTAAAGGCAATATAGAACTTAAAATAAAAGAAGGCAAGAACTTAGGGTCAGAGTGAGTTTGGGGGGGGACAAAAAGAAGAAATGATAGATAGGCAGGGGGGAGGGGAGGCAGTTCCTTTGATAAGCATAACTCAATAACATATACATACATATTTTAGCTAGTATCTCCAATATTTAAAATGTTTTAAATTAGACATTTATACTATATGACAAAATAACTTGCTTGCCCTATTTGAAATCCAAGACAGAAAGAGTGCATGAATGATAAGAAGGTAGAAGAGGAGAAAAGTTAAAAAAGAAAATGATGGAGAAAGAGAGAGAAGAAAAGTAGATAAGAAGGAAACAAGCAGAATGGATATACAAAAAGGAGAGCGAAAGAAACAGAGCGAGAGATAAGGTAAGAGAGTAAAGTTTAATAAAAAAGAAAGGAACTAAAGGGGATGGACCATTTCCTTTAATGGTTTTAAAAGAAGGCAACCCCATACTACCAGCAAATGAAAAGGGCTGCATCACTGTAATTATTAGAATTATCATAAATATATATATATATATATATATATATATATATATATATATATGTGTGTGTTTGTTTCTTTTACTTTAAAAATAAAACAGAACTATCTAGTCTGCATCGATCTTAAACAATGTTATAAAATTGTACTGTTTTTGACCTTTTCATGTATATGTTTAATTTAACTCCTTGATACATAATTTGTTAAGACTATTGATAATTTTCTCTTACTCCAAGATACATTATGTTGAATGCAATAATACTCAGCACCAATAAATTATTAATTTTTAGTATCACACATTTCATCTGTTAAAAATATGAATTACATCATAAATAAGAAAAAAACAGTAGGTAATACTCATAAATAAATATAAAGCAATGGCAAATACATAAATGTTTCTGTATGTGTATATATATATATATATATATATATATATATATATATATATATCATAATGAACTTCTTTAGTGTATGAAATATTTGCTGCAGAGCTCCTCTATCATAAATATCAAACTAAATCTAAAACCATTAGCCAGAAAAAGAGCAAAGGATAGCATATCTAACTTCTTTTATTATTAGGCTAGGAATTTTGATAAGTTCATGCACACAGATTATCAACTTAGTTTTGCACATCAGTTTTTTATTTGCATGTTTGTTTTGCTGCTGTCAGGAGTGAGTTTATTGCTGGATCATGGCCAATATTGAGTTGGATTATACTCCTAGAGGTGAAGACCGTAGGAAAGAGGCACTTCAGTCGAGGTTTCAACAATATTTAAAAGGTACTGTCAACGCTTCCTGGTATTTTGAGAGTGTTGCTGTATCTGATGATGTCACAGAGGCGACGGTGAACACTGAGAAGCTGCACAGGCTTCTTGACGCTATGGAGAAGGAAACGCAACAATTACATTTCCAGTTCTGTTTGGATAGGAATATCATTCCCAGAGGGCTTTGTGTGTTTACGATGCCAAGTCAGGAGAGAGTATCCAGATTTGCTTGCACTGTGGCAGCGTTTGAATATCGAGGTAAGCAGGAAATATCTGCAGCTCCTCATTGACTTTTTTCGTCCAGAGGAAGCTAAGTTAACTGACAGCATTAATATGGCACAACAAGCGCTCTTTGGTGAATTCCCTAGTGAAGTAGTACAACCACTCTTCGGGAATGTATTGGACAGTGCGTTAGCGTTTGAGCGTAAACTACTTCAACAGAAAAGGCATAAGGTTACTAGGGACATTACGGATTTTAAACTGGGCCATGTATTTATGTGGCCCAGAAATGGTAATAATACCGTTACTCCCTCTACTGTTTATACAAATCGGAGGCATGACTTTGATAAGTTTGACCATGACCCTATTACTAAGGACAATAGTAATGTGAACATTAATATAAATACTAGGACTTTGGAAGCTGAAGTTGTTGGTACTGTGACTAAATGTAATAATGTTGTTAATACAGAGTCTCATACGTCTGAAGTTTGTATAGAGAACACTACAGGAAAAGATGTTGGTGGTCCCCTGATCAGAGGGGAATCACTTGTCAATGAAGCCTTTGTGCATGATTATAATGATTCTAATGGTGTCATACATATTATACATCCTAGTATGCAGCCAGGCACTAATCTATATCCTGAAGTGCGTATTAATAAGGATAAACCCACATCTTTGGCTGGCACATCTGAAGTTGTGGTGAGACCAAAGATAAGGGCAGAGCAAGTAGATTCAAGTAGTAATATTAGCCCTGATTTGTCTTTTCCTCTACCTACACGCCTGGAGAAAGGCCCACGGAGGTCACGCTCCATGAGTCGAGGCAGACAGAAAAGAAAGTCCTCAGGGGAACCCTTATCCCCATCAGACCCTGAAAAAGATGTGGACCAACAAACATTAGTTCACAATATATCTCAAGTGATACTTAGTATTGACGACATTAGGCTGTTGAGTAAAGGGCTGAATTTTATTCCAAAGACACAGAGTAGGTTAACGGATACTATTACAGACCTTAAATTGTTTTGCAGAAATGTTATGTTAAAATATATGTTTAAGGGTTCCAGTAATGAATCCGCTGACAATAGGGAGTTGGTTGAGGCTTTCTTAAAACTAACGGAAGATGAATTATATAGCTTTTATGACAGCAAGAGAGATAGGAGACCTATGAGGTCTGATAGTCTTACCTATAAGGAGAGGTTAAGCTTAAACAAATTACAAGATGACTCCACCATCATTATAAGGCCAGCAGACAAGGGTAGTAGGATTGTTGTTATGGATACTTCGCATTATAACACAATCATGGAAATGATGTTGCTTGATAAGTTTTATGAAGTGATTACAGTGGATGATGTTAATGACATTATTAGGTATGTTGGCTATACACTTTTGGATATTTTTAAGAGCAATTTAATAGGGAAGGAGTTATATGAATACCTTTGCATCAGGGCGCCTGTTATTCCTGTGATACATGGGCTACCCAAGATACATAAAGACCCTAAAGACCCACCCATGAGACCAATTGTTTCTGGTCGTGGGTGGGTAACTGAGCATCTATCTGTCTTTATAAAAAAACATTTAAGGCAAGTTTTGAATAATAATACTTTTGTATTACGAGACTCCAAGCAGTTCTTAATATACCTCTATGAATGTATTAAACAACAAGGAACTGTTGCAGACTGTATATTTGTAACCTTTGATGTGCAGTCCCTTTTTACAGTTATACCAAATGGGCTAGGACTTACCTATGTTTCAGAATATTTAAAGGAGCATAGTGACTACTTAGATGTTAAGATTGACTTGATAACACACTTTCTAGAACTGGTTCTTGAAATTAGCTTATTTATGTTCAGAGATGTTATTTACAGGCAATGTGATGGCGTAGCCATGGGCACACCTTGTGCAAACAGCTACGCTAACATATTCCTAGCCCACTGGGAGGAACATGTGTTGTTTTGTCAAACATTGTTCAGGGAGCATGTAGTATTTTATCGGCGGTTTTTGGATAACCTTTTTGTTTTATGGAAAGGGACATTGGCACAGTTGCAATCTATGTATACAATGATGAACAATCTAACCACCTTCCTCAAGTTTACTATGCATTTCTCTGAGCATAAGATTGAAGTTTTGGATCTGTTTGATGAAAGGTTACGAGATGATATTATTAACACAGGGGGTTTTCGTAAGACCTGTCACTGTAACTCATTACTTATGAGAACGAGCATGCATCCACCGTTCATATTTAGGAATATTATGAAAGGACAGGCAATTAGGGCCTCAAGGTTAAACCCTATGGATATAGGGTTTACCAATGAATTAGATAACCTGACAAGGAGGTTAACAGAAAGGGGGTATAATGTGAACGAGGTCAACCACCATCTGGATGAAGTATACAATCTACGTTTGACTGTAGCCAGTCCTTATTTTGGACCCATATATCCTAGTGTTGCTGGGGATAAAAAGATTGATCGTTGTGTTAAGTTCTCCACAACTATTTCATCACATCAGTTTGAAATCAGGGAGATTGTCAGTAAGTTTTGGGGTGCCTTGCAGGTCGATGATGACCTTAGGCAGATAGTAGGTGAAGCTCCACGTTTTCTTTTTAGGAATAAGAACAACTTGAAAAAGATGTTGTGCTATCCAAGACATGATAGACATCCTAAAAAGGGAGGATGTACCAGACCCTGTGGTCACTGCAACTTTTGCCCTTTTATAGACAGCAATGTGGAGTTTTTTCATCCTGATTTGAGAAGAGTTTTTTTATACTAAAGTGGAGGCGAATTGTATGACCGTACATGTCATCTATTTGGCAGTGTGTCAGTTGTGTTCTTCTTTCTACATGGGTAAGACCAACCCCCCACTCAGAGATAGGATGAGAGAGCATAATTACCACATTAGGAAGGGTACGTTGCATAATGCTTTAGCTAAACACGTGGTCACGCATGGTCATGACCACAAGTTTTTGTTTAGAGTGTTAGAGGTCATCACCCCAAATCAGAGGGGTGGTGATGTTAGGATATACACTGAAGGAAAAGAGAGTGACTGGATAACACTTTTAAGGGCTGACAGGGGACTGGGTTTAAATGAAAGGGCATCTATAAAACCTAGCCTAAGGCAGCACAGGCATGTAAAGTGATTATTTGTAATTACTTATATGTGTATGCCTACATTATGTCCTTATGTCTCAAAGTTTTTTATGTATTTATATATAACATTTTTTTCATGTATTAGTTTATGTGTTTTAGAAAATCTTTTATATATTCTTTGGAGTGTTTAAAGTCATTTTACGGATGTTTTAAGTTATTTTATGCATTTTTATTTTTGTAGTGAGCTTTTTCTGCTCTTTTCCTGTTCTTTGCAGTTGGGTATGCCTTTAAATAGAGGCTTGTGTTGGATCATCTTCTTGATAGGTTAATTATTTAATTGTCTCAGTGTGTTTTTAATATATAACTAGTTTGTGTTAGGAGGTTTGTTTCATGGATCTGAAGAAGCTGATACAGTGAAAGCGCTTATCCGTTTGTTCTTGTCTGCAATAAACTACGTGGATTTTACATCTTGGACTGTTATCTTCTGTTATTTTCTCACTCCTGCTCAGTACTTGGTTGTTTTACAAAATATTTTATATTTCTCCGAGCAGGGGCGTTTACCTGTGAAGCAGCAATTTGTCAGACTTTTTTATTTACATTTTTAATATGCCTGAAAACATACTCTTTCCTATTCAGGAAACTTATAGAGGTTTCAGAATACAATGCTTGTTTACATTGATTAATAAAAAAGAAATACTTTTTCAACTGTACTTAATTTTCTTTTGGATCTAACACTAATATCAATAAGTTTAAATGGACTAAGCAATCCAAGGAAAAATTAAATCTGCTTCAATTTCTAAATATAAGTAAGGCACATATTATACTTCTTCAAGAAGCACATATTAAACATACAGACAAAAATAATTGGAATCCAAACAATTATGTAATATTGTCCTACTCCACTTTCAAAAGCAGAAGATTTGTCATGATACTATGGAAAAAATATTGTTACTTCAAATACTAGAAAAATATGAAAATAAAGATGGGATAATATTTCTTTTACTGATGATATTTAAGAGATTATGGACTTTAGCTAATTTTTATTGTTTCCCTAGAATGGGCCTAAACATAGCTAAAAAACACAATTGTATTATTCTTGATAATGCCAAAGGTAAGTTAATACTGGGAGGTGACTTTAATTTTATATTAAATAACCCAGAAAGTAGTGTAAAAAGAAAATTGAAACTGTCCTCAACTGCTAAAGCCAGAACATGCTTCAACAAGGATTATTTTCAAGATGAACTGGATCAAATTGCTGAGATGTTTTTGAACACGGTCTACCCCCACAGATTGCTTCAGAAAATGGGTGAGTAAATAACACAAGGTTGAGACACAAAATTCAGACGTTTTGTTAGGAACAGAGGTATGTGCTGCAAATGAATATAGAACAAAGAAAAAATCTGTTGAGACTTCTAATTTTAACAACTCCCTGGTTAAAAAATTCAGTAACAGTAGTAAACAAGTTCATAACATAGTAGAGAACAACTAGAACATCTTAAAAATTAACTCAGAATTATTTAAAATAGTTGGTGAAAAAACCCTATTTACATACAAAACAGGGAGAAACCTTAAGGGGCACTTGTAGTTGTCCACACATTTTGTCCATACATTTTGGGAAAATAATGCATCAAAACCGACAACATGGGGTTTAATAAAGTAGCATAGGTAAAAGGAAATTGTAGTACCAAAGGTTTAATTTATATTGTAGTTTGTTCCAGCTATAATAATTTCTACATTGGGACTACAGAAAGGCAGATCAGGAAGAGGATTTATGAACATAGCTATGACATCCTGAGGAAAAAAAATAACAATTCTTTATATAAACATACATTGTATTGAGAAAATTTCAAAATGTTCACGTTTGTTATTTTAGAAATTGTACCACAAGGTGAAATGGGAGGACAACTGGAAGTTTTCTTGGAATACAGAGAGTTAATGTGTTAATTGAAGCTCAATGCTTCTAGTCACCCTGGTTTAAATTAATTATCTATAGTTCTAGCTCTTAAGCTAAATGCACTGAAGTTATGATAAGAAAAGGATTTTTCTTGATGATGTTTTACATAGTTAAAAAGGGTATCTAGTAATGCTTAAAATTAAAATAGAGATAGAGTAATATTACTGTTTAAAAAACACTATTTCAAAAATTAATGAAGTGTTTTATTGTAATGAATTGTGATTGGATGTTAAGAACACATGATCGATTTTAACTCGTACACAAGTGTGATGTTAACTTGGGTTCTGATGAAGTTCTGGAATTTAAGAGGATGAAAGTGCTTAACCCTTTTTTAAATTAAATTCTTTTAAATAATATTCACTGGTTGGTGTTATTAATACAAACAACATTTCAGGATGTCTTGAGTGACATTTATAATTGTTACATATTTGGTTGGAGAGGCACTGGGATTTTACACTACGTGAGCTTTTTTTTTGGTTTGTAAAAATCTAATAAGCTTTGTACTATCAGATGAGAATAAACCTGCACATAAACCACCTTATCAATTTTTTTTTAATGAAAGGGATGTTAAACACAGAATAATAATTTTCAAAGAAATTTGTATCCCAAGATCGTTTACTAATAATTTAGGTGACAAAAGCCTCAGTACTCCATAAATCAAACTATGCAAAGAATAAGTAGCAGAGTAGTTCTCTTTGAGGCTAGATTTAGAACACAGCTGGTCAGTCATACAGCTAACATAATCTACCTAAAATCTTGTTATAATTGACATAATAAAACTCTCCACAGCAAAATTCCAGTTTACTCATCACTGATAGCCAACCATGTTAATTGATCAAATACTAGGGAAAGCAGCAGCTTTTCTTGACAATCTTGTCTGCAGAAAAGCACGCGGCTTCTTCAAGAGAGGAAAGTAACCTCTAGATCATCTGCTAGAATAGAAGAACTGATATTTTCAGTTGACAGTCAGACAATTTTAGAGCAATAAAGAATACTTTAGATGAAAGCATGCCCTTTTTACAAAGATCTGATCATTCAGAACAAGCCTATCTTCCAAACAGGTATTTCTACACCATTTTTATTCTAGCCTACATTCAAACCAAACATTACCTGTTGTTCATGGCTTAACAATAGCTTGTGCAACTCTAGTGCATACCACCACTGCGGAAACTTGATTCAAGGTCTAAATGATAGCATTATTATATGTCGCAGCACATTCAAGGTTGAAATGATAGTATTATTTATATTGTGCAGCATGTTCAAGGTCTAAATGATATTTATATGTTGCAGCATGTTCAAGGTCTAAATGATAGTATTATTTATGTGTTGCAGCATTCGCATCAGTATCTTCTGCACTGATCTGTTTCAAAGAACCAGTCAGAAATTGGGCAAGACATATCAGAATTGACTTTCCTGAGCTCTTTACATTTAATCACATCAGTATTTTGTAAAGGCATGGGGGAAAACGAAGTCTAAAGTGGATTAAGCAGTGGCCAGGCCAAGAGACAAGTTCTACAATTAAATTCTTGGTTTCAAGACACTGATCAAAAATTAAGCCCAACTAATGGCCAGATTTATAGATGACAGTAGAAACTGTTAGTAAAGCTGAAGCTCTTCATTAAGCCTAAAAGATCCACAGTGAGATCCCAGGACATCTTACTATCCAGGCATTAAACTCCTCACGACTAATACCTGGAGGCACTATAAACTAGATCTTTGGTAAGATTTAACAACTACTGCATGAAAGCTGTGAGAGACAGTACACAAGAAGAAATCTGCAGTTCACTAGAAACCAGTGACAAATTCATAGAATGTCCATTCTACAGCTTCAACTGTAGTCCTCTCTAGGCCAGATGAAAAACAAATGGCCACAATATCACCCATGTGTCTCTCCCTGAAGCTGTGAATCATGTGGAAATCAGGTGGTTCACAGAAGTCAATGCAAGGCCATAAATTTCTATTTCATCAAGTCTCCCTGATAAATGACAGAGCAACCATACTGGATAAGTTAAAGATAATATCCAGCTTGTCTCTGATTCACTTGACATTATATAACATGACTTCATACAACTTATTTAGGGACAGGTTGGGCTCACTAGCCAGAGATACAAGTCTGTTGCCCATGTTATTTGCACAAAACGGCGAGTACAGGATTCCTAATACCATTTCACTTGTAGTCGGTTATGAGTTACCATAATCCTCACTGGACAGCCGCGGTTAGTGCATACGACAAAGGATGTGCACCTGACTCCTTCTTTATGATTCTTTCCCACCTAAACTTTTCTACTGCTAAGGAAAACAATTGGGTACATGGGCAGTGCTGCAAAAGGATGAAGAGCCAGTGGTAAGTCCTTGGACTAGCACACCATCGCTAATGGTATTTACATGCAGTCATATCTACACAATTTATCAAACTCCAGAACTCCAATTTTCAAAAATCTAAAAATCCAAATAAAGAGTGCAGCAGGGCAAAAATAGGAGCTGTTGACAAAAATCAATTAAATGCAAAATTGTTCACTTTAATAATGCGATACTCTAACCCTCATTCAGACTATTAAGTCACAATTATTTAACATACAATACGACTCAAATTCAGCATTGGGGTGGTGGGGGTGTGCATGTGTGTTTGTGCAAGTGCTTGTGGGATAAAGTTAAAATAATGGATAGGGAAAGGAATAGAGTTATTGTTGTGCATGTGTATAGGATATGTGCCTGAGTGTGTTGTACTATGCAGTGGAAGTATTAATTAAAATGGGCAAGTATAAGACAGGTGTTAAGAGCAGTGACAGGAATAGGGTTAGGGGTAGCACACAATATAAGATGGCTCGGAGGGGACTGCACCACCAAAGAAAAATTAGTTGCTCTCACAAAACATGTATGTCACTTTGTATTTGATTAAGGAACTTTTTCAGGAATTGACTTTAGTTCATATGGGGTAAATCCAGGTGATTAATTTTATTTATGATAATGTTTGATTAAAGCAATGGACTGCAGTAGTTCCTTAGAAAAGTCCTAACATCCTAAATCATGAGCAGAAGTAAAATCTTATTACCCCCACACACACACATATATATATATATATCTACACACACACACACACACACACACACACACACACACACATCTGCAATACTACAAAAAATGCAATATAGTAAATGGGAACAAGCAAAGGATGCCCAGATTAACATTCATGCTAGGCACAAAATGACCAATGTCTATCTATTAGGGAAAGGATTGAATCGACAAATTATTTCCTATATACTCCAAGTAAGTAAATCCTCTGCACAGCAGAAGCCCCTGTATATCTCAATGATGATCTGATATTTATTAGTAATACCCACCCTGGAGGGAATTATTGTTATTAGAAAGTGGACTACCTGTTACCAGTTTTGTATTTATTTTACTATACACATTTTTTAAATTTATTTTTGATATGTTCTTTTACCTAATGTTTCAAAGTTGCTTTAAATTAAGCAATTGCTTTTGGATGGCATATTTTACGCCAAAAATATGCATTAAGTATGTAATAATATCTCTAACACACACATACAAATATACATAGCCAGATACATATATGCATATACAAATGGATGCAGAAGCAACGAGACATATTCTTACCCATCTCACAAACACAAATGTTCACAACAATTGCACATTCACCACAGATGTCTCATTGTTCATAGGTGTGTACTAGGCTAATGGCCCTGGAGCTTTTACAAGCCTAGCCCATAGGATTACCCTGGCACCATGCCACCCGACCTTAGCTCCTAGTGTCTCTGCCAAGTAGAGCCACTGGAGTGATCCCGGGGTGACTTTTCTATTTCCCATCCACTCATCATGATTTCTCTTTAAGAGGGCAGTGAGGTGCTCTGTTTGACATGTATGGGAAGTCTATTCCACAGCAAGGGCAGTCTCTAGGTTATAAACCTGTCCCCCTCCAGCATGTTCTGTTGATTATGGTAATGAGGTTGAGGTCACTGGAGTGTGTGGTGCGGAGGGATTAGGATTTCTTTAGATGTAGCATTTCTAACAGAGGTGGATCAGACATGGCTTTGTATGTCAAGCAGAGATTGCCTCTAAGTAGGTGATATGAGACAGATGTGATCAAATAAGTGAAATAAAAATGCAACAGGCCAAGACATTGTAAGTACCCCTCCATACCTCTCAAATGTGGAATATTTTGCCTCATATTTTTTGCTCTGTCCCTGAAAGAAATGTTTGATTTTCTGATAAATGAATTAAGGATTTCTTTCAGTAAGCAAGTTTCGTACTTCATATTGTTCAGAAAACTGATGTTCATTGAAAACCTCTTGCTCAGTTCATTTTTAAGTGAAGTATGGCTATATTTAATAATTGCCCTTGGTTTCAGGTCTTTATACCCCATTAGTACTGGCTCAAAATTTTTGAGCAAGGAGGTTTAGAGGTATATGCACTCAAGCTCCCCAACTTTCTCTCTCACACACACACATGCATACACACACACAAATTTGTTAAGTTAATCAGTCACATGCCCACTAAATGTGGCTTTTCAAGATGCAGTTAGTGAGAGCAAAGTAAAAAGGCAAGTCCTTGCAACTGCTGCTGCAGTTAATGTTGTCAGTTAAGTTGTCTTGTTCATCTGCAATGTTCACCATGGACAGACAGAAGGTGGTAGCGCAATCAAATACTTTAGGTGTTTACATAAAAACACATTTTTTTACACAAATACGGTGGTGTAGTTTATGGTTGTTTTATAAGCAGTGTCTTGAATAGTTTATGGTCGTATTATAAGCAGTGTCTTGTATTTTCTTTTCACATGGACTGAACTCAAGAGGTAGTAAGCCAGTGATAAAGGGCATGGCAGTTTATGCAAAACTGAATTCTATAGCTCCAAGACAAAAAGCAAGTTTGCAATTGGATTAACTTTGTGTGCCTAGTTTTAATGACTGATTCCTAGGAGGTATTTAAGAATTCAGGACAGGGAAGAAGCGTGCCTTTTCAGAATTCCTAACAGCAGAAGGATCAGAAGACCTCAGAATACTAAATTGTCCAAGCTTTATATGTACGGTGCGTGCCAGAACACTAAAGTGTGAGAAAGACATATATGTGAGAGATTTACATATATACACACCTGCCATGCACAAGAAAACAATGTGTTAAAAAGGCCAGCATAGCATGACACAGCTGCCAGCTCAATATTCCAGGAATAACTGATGAAATTCTGAATAAAGAGAAAGCAACTGCAGCAGTAGAAATATTGTTGGTACGGTTACAGTGTTCAACAAAATACAGAATGTCATGTTTCTATTATCAATATTCAAGTATATATTAGTTTGCTGAAAGATATTTTCAGCAAACACCTCTTCGTCAACACCTAACAGTCAAAAATCAATTCACGGAATATCCCCAGAGGAATGAAACAATTGCCTCACAGCACAACACAATACAGAACGCATTAAATAAAATGCAGCCAAGTTGGGGGGGGGG
Organism: Protopterus annectens; assembly: GCF_019279795.1. Lineage (NCBI taxonomy): Eukaryota > Metazoa > Chordata > Ceratodontiformes > Protopteridae > Protopterus > Protopterus annectens. The sequence continues at coordinate 731,677,813 of NC_056750.1, forward strand.
GGCTTTCGTCCCACCCCCAACTATATATAACAGTTCTAAGATCGCACTACAGTGGGAAAAGGGCTAAAGTCATGTAGATGGCCAACTACTTCATTGGTTTGGGAAAATTCTTTAAATTGAGGAAGTGATTTTGAACAGCTAGGTGTCGATGAAGAGGTGTTGCTGAAAATATCTTTCGGCGAACTAATATAGACCGCAATATTCATGGTGCAAGCATCAGTACAGTCTTATGAGGAAAAATATTTGTTATGGATTGGGAACAAGGAAAAGTAGCAATGGTTAAAGGTTACTGATTTTCTTCCATGTTTATAGATGATGACAATAATGGTGATGGAATGCGTTGTTGTAATACAAATTAGTCTGTGAATATAAAGGGCTAAGCTTTTATATGAAATGAAAGAGGACTACAATTAGCTGCCAAGGATATATTTAGAGGTCACCTCATGAGTGGTTTTTTTTATCTTTAAGTTACTCAGGTTTACAGAAGCAAAGAAGTAATACTTCTAAGGTTCAAGACTGAAGTCTGGTAACTCTGGGTGTTGTGGAAATGGCTGCAGACGAATATATTTTCAAACACTTTTATCATGGGCATCACCACTGTTAGACTGCAGATAGTATTTACAAGACTAAAAAAAAAATCAACATCTGCAGTTTTAGATACTTCAGTCTGGTGACATCTAAAAGCATACAAATTCCTTCTTGGGGTTTTCTTTGCGGTAAAAACAACAGAAATTGTTAAAAAAAATACTTAAAAGTTTGTACCGCATTTCTCTAGGTTTAAATAATACATTTCAAATGTGTAACACAGTTGCTGAAATAACTTTTCATAACTCACAGCTGCATAATTCAGATTTAGACCCAATTATCAATTTTTTACACTAAACATTTCAGGGGTGAAATATAGCAATAATCAAAGCCATCAAATCATAAACTAAATGTCCTCTGTTACTGACATTGAATTCACATCCTTCTATGAAATATACTGGAATGGCAGACTGCTTACCGGAAATAATATTGCAATGGTGTAGTTTCACGGCTAATGAAATGAAAAGGCTTGCATTATTCTTCGGCTAAAAAATTAGACTTTGGAAAAAAGGTGCTTTGTTGAATATACAAACTACAGCTCACTCACATTTCTGTTGGCTTCTGTCACTTCTTCATGGTTTTCTGAACTGAACTTTCATGTCAAGCAATCAGAAGCATAGAAACATTAATACATTAATGTAACTTATTACCAATCTTAACTCAGGCATCATTTAAGACTTAAAGAAAAATGCGATAGACTGAAATACCTTCTTGGCTTCAGAAATAACTGCAGTGTGACTTCAGGATTATGTTTAGGGCACTGCATCATTCTGCCTTGTTTTAGATCATAAATGAAATGCATCAATCTTTGATGAGTTGGTCAGAGAATACAGCATCTGTGATAAATACATTACCAATGATTATGGGACATCTGACCGTAAATTAGTTGTCAGATGTGAGCAGCAACGACATCTCTGCCTTCTGTCTTTTTGAAAACTAAGGCAGAGTACATGAAAGGTAGCACAACATTATCAAGAATATTTTTTGAGTTTGTGTTGCCACTAATACTTACAGTAAATTGTGGCATTTAATGCTTTATGCCATGCTAACAGACTTCACAAAATTCTTATGCCAAAAACTCAGTACTAAGCCTTGTGGGTGAATTTACCAGATAATATAACCTATTAAGCTATATAGCTATATGTATGGGTCTACTTCAGTAGACCAGCATTTCACTTACCCAACTCCCACTTGGCTGAGAAGAAAGGACTGACAACTTCAGAAGATCAACATCCGAAACACTGACTAAACGAAATAAAACTAAACCCACCGATGTGGGGGACTTTGCTTCCCACACCCCATATATAAATATACAAACTCCAAGATCACACTATCATGGGAGGTAAGGGCCAAAGTTTAACAGGATGGCCAAGTGGTTACTTACCTCGCGTGAAAAGTCGGTGTTCTGGATGTCTGTCTTCTGAAGTTGTCGGTTGTTTCATCTCGGCCAAGTGGGAGTCAGGTAAGTGAGAGGTCGGTCTACTGAAGTAGACCCATATGTATATGTGTGTGTGCATGTATGCATATGCATATATATATATATATATATATATATATATATATATATATATATATATATATACACACACACACACACATATATATGCACACACACACACATACATACATGTTTTATGTGTGCGCGTATGTGTTGCTTTTTAAGCTGCAGATACTGAGCCAAAGTAAAATAGCAAGTCATTGCAGCTACTGCTGTGTAACTTCTGATACTCTTCTTCTTCTTCTGCTACATTACTCAGCCTTTGACAGACACAGCTAATTCAGAAGGTGGTAGCACAGTCAGGTGCATTTTCGAAGTATTTATATAAGGATAGATTTTTCTACAAAAGGATGATTGTGTAGCTAAATTTTATACGGTTTCCTGGTATGGTACCCTCCTCAAATCTATGGTGAGGACCCCCTAAAAAAGTTTCATCTTCTTTCTTAACTAACCACTTGATAGAAATGTAATGAGTGGCTAATTGTCACATACACACACACACACACACACACACACACACAGTTGATGTACTTTGGTCCTGCCTGCTAATGCAACACTGGCACTCATTTCTGAATTCAGTACTGCTCTATCACCCAGGCAGCATCTGCCAATTGTGTACCTCCCCCAATATCTTGCACCCAGGATGGCTACCCTCTTTGTCCTGCCTTAGCTACATGTCTGATATAGTGAGTGTGTAAATATACATTATGCACATAAACACATACTTGGTTTTAAAAGTGACTAGTAAATGCACATGTTTTGTGTTCTGGAACTGATGGTGTGCAACACAGAATTGGAATGTACACATGCTGAGTGGGTGATAAGAAATGTGTAAAATGAGAATTGTAGTTCAATCTATATGCACCTATATATCTAATATAAAAAGGCAACCAGTTCCAGGCAAAACATTTGCTTCATTGGCTTGTTTATATTGGCAGACCCAGGTTTCAGCACACAGACTGTATCAATGATGTAATCCCATTTTAGCAGTTGTAAAATATATTATGCAAAAGAGACCACATGACATACCCTCCACTAATCAAAACACTTTCCATAATCACTTATAAATATATGCTAAAAAAGGGGATTATATAAACTAATTTCTCATTTAACCCCAGGGTAAATAACACTCCTAACAAAATAATTAATCTCCTTTCTTTGTATTTAAGAAGGTTATGCTTGAATGTTAAGGAGATGCTCCCAACCCCACTGTCTGTTGCCATAAAGAGAAAGGTAGCCCCACTCATGTCCAATGCTTACTTGTAATGGCATGTACTTTTTGAAAAAAAAACATAATATATGAATTACTGTGACACTGCTCAGATGCTGAATACTTGTTAGTTGTAAATCTTCCAGAAATTCAGTAAGGAAGATTTAAAGAAAAGATTTTGATTCCTAAATGTATGTGTGTGCGCGCATGCATATGACAGTGACAGCTGACATCTGTATGGAAGAAGGGGCACTGATGTAATTTAGATTTGATATTGTTTGGGGGTAGGCAGTATTCTTGGTGCTGTGATCACAATGGAACCTTCTTAGGTTTACTTTTGCATGCAGCTCAGTAAATGTGGTACCCTATGGGACATATTTTTTCAAAGAATTGATTGTTGTCTTAGGAAACAAATGCTATAATCATATACACAAGATACATTAGCAATGCATGCAGTGACAGTGATATTTAAATTTTACATATTTTCTTGACTTTAACAGTTAAATATAAAAGATAATGGTTGGAATTCAGAAATATTGGTCATGCTGCTGTTCAGCATTGCTCATACTGAGTTGCCACATGTAAGATGTGTGTAATTCAGAGACACACTCAGTGTGAGCAGTGGACACACAACATAGTTGTTCGCAGTGTGTTCTAATGATGGTGTAATGATATAGTAATGAGTAACATTATTGAAATGAGGTACTTGCTGCATGCAAATGAAAGAAACCAATATGGCAAAGTGATTCAAAACCGTATAAAATCTATGCCTGAAGTATCACCACCAGTGAATCTGACTACTACCATAAACCTCTGGTGCTACAGCAAGGGAACAGCAGAGCAATGTTAGTTGTAGCCTCATCTCTGACAAACATGTATACACAAAAGGCTGTACTTCTTGCTAATATTAACAGGATTGTGCATTTCTGGTCTTGCAAAATTCATATCACTCAATCACTCCTAACATTTCATGACCTTAATGACACAGATGTTACAGGCCACTTCAATGTAGATAATAGTCATCATATAGGGGCTGGTCGATATACGTCACCCTCATCTGCAGGCTTATGGGATTCATGGACTATGTATCTGCGTGTCTAATAAGGTACATGTGGCTTTGAGAGTACTAACTACAAGGACATTCCAGCTGCCAGCAGGTGGAAAAAGTACGGGTATTTCAGGTATTTGTCTCAAAAATATTCTACCAACAGTTTTTGTTATTCTACAGCATGTGGGGCAGAGTATGTGGTTATGTTATACTACAGGGAACAGAGCCAGAACCATGCGGTCACCTGTGAAGATACCAAATTAAAATGCCCACAACAAGAAAGACCCACACAGATATAATAATTATGGCAGATAATCTTAGAATGTGAAAAGACAGACCATACTTTTTTTAGGGCTCATCCTGCCTGCAGTCCTTATGTTCCTACACAACAGAGAAAACTGCATTTAGTGATGTGCATTAAACTACATCACTTGGCAGTAAGCATTTGGGTCAGGCACACACCTGGGGCATCTCCAACGGAGATTCTAGAAGCAAACTCCAGTTCTACAACAAGAACTAACACATCATTGTAGGATAGGACCGGTCTGATCACCGAAGTTGAGAGATAGGGAGCTTGTCCATTTTAGTTAATGGTTGTTCTGCCAGTGGACCACCTCTTCTCACCCCACCCATCCATGCAAGATGGGCTACTTGATTCTGAGCAGTCCTGATTATGTTAGTGGTCATATTCATAGCTCCTTCCTTGGTCACTGATTGCATTTGTATCACTTACTGCAGCCTGACATGTATGATCATGGTAGGATCGGCCAGCTGCTTCTTGGCTGAACATCTGTCGACCACAGACATGGAGGGCCTAAAGCAAGAGCTCATTCTCCCTAGGTGAGAACTTTTATTTCCTTGCCTTTCTTTGCCAGGTATCATGCTGTGTGCAGAAAGAATGAACTGTGTGAGTGCAATGATAGATATAGATTTGAAATGCTGTAAAATCTATATTTGAGTGCACATGTGGCGTGGGGTAGATGTCTGTAAAGGCATCTACTTCAGAAGCTGAAAGTTTCAAAATTTCGAACTTCAAAAGGCCAAGACCATAAGACTGAAGTTTTGGAATGCCAAAAAAGTAATAAAAAAATAAAAACAAAAATATATTTTTATGTTTTTGCAGTGGGTCATGCTTGCTGCCCCCCCACTAAATAAATATACCATCTCCAAGATTGCACCTGTTCCACGCAGTACTGTGATCCCCATTTAAAATGTTCTAAGTTTCAAAACAAACTTCGATCTTATAGTCTTGGCTTTTTGAAGTTTTGAAGCTTCAATCTTATTGTCTTGGCCTTTAGAATTTCGAAGTTTTGAAACTTCTAGCTTCAGAAAGGGGTCCCTGTAAATATATACTTTAGGTACAAAAATTGGCATGACATCATCTGTGTCACAAATGACCCCCAAAGTACCAAGCAGAGACAAAACATTGCATGCAATAAACATGCACGGTTCATCTGCATGTCATGTTGCCTGACAAGGGATCATACCGGTCACCTCTAAAAGCATTCACTGAACTATGTCTGCAAATATTCATGGTCAAGAAAAAAATAACTTTAACTGTGGCACTGCCGGTGTGTGAATGTTCTTCCCATCAAAAAGATATTTAATTTCTTCATGCAATGTTAGAACAGAATACAAATTTAAGTAAATTGGATACTGAACACACATTATCCATGTCTTACCTATATATTTTTTATTTTTTATTTATTTTTTATTTAACATTTTGTTGACCGGGAAGTCCGACTAGGTTCCACAGATCCTGTTTTCAGCGGAGGCCTGGGTGAAAAATGCTCCAGAAGCATGTCTTTGGAATGTGGAAGGAAACCGGAGTACCCGGAGGAAACCCACGCAAACGCAGGGAGAACATGCAAACTTCACACAGAAGGCACCCCAGCCGAGAATCGAACCAGAGAACCTCTTGCTGTGAGGCGACAGCATTAACCGCTGCACCACTGTGCCGCCCATATATATTCGTATATTCATTATTCAGCAAAAACATGAACGGCTGTTCATACAACAGCAGCAGATCATACTCCTGACAGCTGCATAATCTCTACATCGCACAGTGAAAAATGTCTTCAATACAAGCAATTTGAACTGAGTAAACCTCACCATTTTATTAGCAGATTTATGTTAATTACATTTCTTACTACAGTAGTAGGTTAAAAATGCTTACACTATAGTCAAAAGTCACATTCCTTGGACATTTGCAAAAGCCGGACTTACTCAAGACAGACCAGTGAAAGTAAAATTTTGTGATGGAACATTTTAGCATGCAAAGACAGAAAAGTAGATTTGTTTCTTTCAAACACAACTTTTTCTCCGAAGTAGCCAGTTTGCTTCTTTGCTGCTCTCCATTGTCTTTCTAATGATGAGACTCTCTGCAGCTGGCAGAGTTTATATCACATTGATTTGAGCACCTTACCCTCATGATTATAAAACTGTGGGCTTAATTTGTGAATGTTTCTTAGTCATTCTGTCCTTGCATCATGGCTGTGGCCATAATCACGATAAGAGGCTCTCACAGACTTATGAACCTGCATGAACAACCGCTGTGTACACTGAGTATGCATGGGGAAGTTGATGATGCAAACAGAAACACTGTAAAACATATTAAAAATGTGTGCTAACAGAGGCTCTACACAGTGATAATTAACTTAAAGCTCACGCAGAGAATGCATAAATATTGTGTCGATTCTCACACTTTTATAAAAAGTTGAAATGCCATTTGTTTTTATCCATTTTACGCTACCAGAGGTCCTACTACTGACATGCTCTATTATGCACAGCAATTGCCAAAATGGGAAATAGGTGTGACTACCAGATTCTGGTTATTATTCTCTGGAATGAGAACTAGAGCTTCCCCATGGCTTCCAGTGGCACCATGTCTGGCAAAGCACCCTGGTGGTATACTAAGAAATCAAAGATCTTCATTTCTTATTGCACAAGGACCATCTGGATCACCTGCTTGGGGGATGTAATGAGTGTGTTAAGTATATGGTGCATGATGCCTGTCCCTCATGGTCTCTCAGTAAATCCATCAGCATACCTCCCTCTGATGAGCATTACAAACACAACTACCCTGATCTTCTGCACTAATGGGGTAAAAAGACAGAGTAGGGGCACCTGATATGTGTTGTAAGAATGTCTGTGCAATTTTTACAGCCATTTTGTTTACTGATTAATAATCTGAAGGCATAAAAGTAAATGTCTGCATTTTCCCTATAGCTTATAAGGCTGCCAAGGAGAATAGTTTACTATATCAATGGAAAATGGAGTGTTTTTCAAAGTGCATGAGTGTATATGTCCTTGACTTACTTTACTGAAATATTCTTGTTTGAAAAATATTTTAACTACATTAGTTGCATGAACATTGTGCGCATATCTGTAAACCATACAGTAGGAATTGCTATAGATAGAGCTGTAGTTATTGATATTGCCATATGTATGACTGCTTGAGCACAGTTCAACAGATAATCGTGTGTGGACCCAATTCTTTGGTTTGCCTGTGTACATGTGTCAGTGGTACAGTACAGAAAGGTAGTTTCTCAAACTTTTTCACAAATAGTTTTATTGAGTTTTTCAAATAGATATATTTTTCATAACCTTATAATATACACATACAATATATACAGGTTAACAACAAATTAACTTCAACAAACATCCTACAACAGCAAAACAAGTTATTTACACAAGTGTTTGGATTAACAAGTATGATTTACATCTTTACAACCAAGCTTCATTTCATAAGGTATTAAAGTCATTTTCAACCACTTTTTCCCATGAGTTGTAATAAGATGTTATCCTTTCTGGCCTTCTTCAGAGTGTGGTTATTTCCATTTGTGATACATTTAATACAATGTTTCTGTATTCCTTAAATGTAGAAGTTTCAGTTTTCCAATTTGTTGTAATGGTTTTGTGTGCTATGGCTAATAAAGTCCATAAGAGTGAAAACTTAGTTTCAGGAACACATTGTGGTATAGGAGCACTGAATAAAATTAATGATTTGGGCAACTGAAATGTATCATTAAAAATTGTTTGTAAGAAATGATTTACTTTGCCCCAACTTGTTTTAAGCAGTTGCCAATCACAAAACATATGTTTCCAATCAGCTTTCAGTTTTATTTTGCATCTCCAACATCCAATATGTTGTTTAAACATTAACTCGATTTTCTGCGGTGTTATATAGGAGCTGTTAAAAAATTTCCACGTGAATAGCTTCCATTAAGTTGATAAACTTGTTTGCTTTGAGGAGAAAAAGTATTAATTTTTTATCATTATGGATTTGATTATTAATTGTTTTACAGTAGTCCCAGAACTTTTCTTTATGGTATAGTTTTTTTTAATTGTTTTATAAATATTACATAAGTGGCATTTTCCTTGAACAAATTGAGTTTTTAAGATAATCATGTGCTCTATAAATTTAGGAACCTTTTGTCTAATTCTTAACTGCATTGTTTCTAATCTATTTATAATATATTGTCTTATATCTTGTATTACCACCCACAAATTATCCAAGTTAAATTTACTTATTTGTTCAATTGTTAGAACTTTCCCAGATTTTAGCAGTTGATGCCAATAGATTAGTTCATTCCTCCTAAGAATCTTAACTGTGTCTATATCAATGTGTTAATACTGTTCTCCGTACATGCAATAAGAGGTTCTCCTGTTCAATTCTCGGCTGGAGTGCCTTCTGTGTGGAGTCTGCATGTCCTCCCCGCGATCGAGTGGCCTCCAAAAGTCTTGCGTGAATGGGCATGCCTTCACTGAAGACTGGGCATCAGGCTGTCAACTCGGCACCATAAAAATCGATTGCCAATCATTAGTGGACCGGAGTTCTGCTGTGGCGACCCCTAACTGGGAAAAGCCGAAAAGACAAACAAACATGCAATATGATATAACAAAATGTCCAAGCTTTTACGTCAGGATTTTTATTCTGAACATTTTTAAGTACCAGTATTCTAGACCTGGTCATTACCAACATGGGAGATCAATGCTCCACACCAGTGGTCACCCCATTGGTGGTCAGATCAGACCATAAGCTAATCACCCTTGACATCCACATCCCATCTCCACCCCCCTTTAAGGAATCCTCCATAAAAAAAAACTTCTCCAAAGCCAACTTCATGCTTCTCAAGTCAAAAGTAACAAACTTCATGATACCCATGCATATGGGAACTGGATGTTCAACTGCTGAATCCTCCACTAAGGTGCTGTATGAGCACATTCACTAGTGCATGGACCGAGCCATCCCAAATAGAACCAAGATGCTGTCCTCTAAAAAAAAAAAAGGAAGCCAATCTGGTGGTCCCCTGCCATAAACAAGCTGTACAACAGAAGGAAGAAACTTTTGGAGAAAAGAGGAAGAACCCATGATTCAAAAAACTCCCTCACCAGCCTCAGTAGAAAGCTGAGATCCCTCATAAAATCTTCCAAAGCTAGTTATGCAAACAAAATTGCCAAAGATTTTAAAGATAACCACAAGGCATTCTATAGCTATGTCAGGAATCTAAATGGCAATACTCAAATCTGCTCTGAGCTACAGCAGAATGGCACTAGATATACTGATCCCAAGGATATTGCCAATATCCTAGCAAATAGATTCAGTGCCAAGTTCACCCCCCTCTCACCCCCTAAACAGCCCATGTCAATACCAAAAAAATGCTAAATTCCCATAATCACAGCCACCCAGGTAAAAAACGCACTCTCCAAAGCCAAAAATACAGCATCCATGGGACTAGATGACATCCTGGAGTGCTTACTGCATGAACTACAAAATGAACTGGTACCGCACCCGTGTTTCATGTTTAATCATAGCCTCAACTCAGACTTCGTGCCCACAGAGTGGCACACAGCTACAGACATCCCACTCCACAAGGGGGATCCACTTTGAATCCTGGGAACTACCATCCCATTAGTCTGATGAGCCTGATCTGCAAGGCCATGGAACTTATAAACAAAGACATTGGCAACCTTCAACACTGGACCCCACCCAGTTTGTGTTCGTTAAGAGCCGATCTTGCCTCCTGAACTTAATCGACTTCTTTGAATCAGTCTCCAGAGACATGGACGAGGGTAAGGTGGTTCACCCAGCCTACTTGGATCCCGCCAAGTATTTCAACACTATCTTCCACTCTGGAATCATACATAAACTTACTAAGCTGGGCATTAATCCCTACATCACTCGATGGGCTGCAAACTGGCTTACTGACAAAACACACACTGTAGAAGTAGCCGACTCCAAATTCAGCTCCAGACAAGTGACAAGTGGTGTACTGCAGGGTTCTGTCCTGGGACCACTCTTGTTTGGCATCTACTTCTCTGAAGTACAGGCCAACACTAAGGGACTCTGGCTTACAACGTTCACAACTGACTGCAAGCTGGGAGCCATTATTGTATCCCCAAATTTTGTGGATATACTACAAAAGGGCCTCACCAAAACAGATGCTTGGTGTCAGAGCCATGGGCTCAAGCTTAATGCCAAAAAATGTATAGTTGTCCCTTTTGAGAAAAAACATGTACCTGTGAACTACCATATACGTGGCAGTACACTAAACACCGAAATTGTGATGAGACACAGGTAAACAGTGGTCTCACCTTTGATAACCACATAGCTACAACAGTTAGAAAAACCTTCTGTGTGGCACACCTCATCACTAAGGCCTTTTCGTCCAGAAAAAAAGGAGGTCATTGTCCTCTGTACTCATCCCTCATTAAACCCATTATAGACTACAATGCCCCATTTGGTATGTACCTCACAAGACATCTGCAACAACTAGAAAGGCCACAGAAATACCTCACAAAAAGAATCACAGGCCTAAAGCATATGCCTTATGCTGACTGTCTAATGAAACTCCAGCTATACTCTGTCACATATCGTCTACTCAGAGGTGATCTCTGCCTAACATACAAGGCCATGTCAAACCCAAAGTTGTTGGACATGCTACACTTAAAGAAATCCCAATCCCTCTGAGCCACATGCTCCAGGGTCTTTGTCATCACGATGAATAGAACATGCTGGAGAGATAGGTTCCAGATCCACAGGCTTCCCATACATGTCAAGAACAGCGCTTCAATGGCCCTCTTCAAGAGGAACCTTGATGATTGGATGGGAGATAGGAAATTCACCCCAGGGATCACATCAGTAGCCCTGCTAGACAGAGGTGCAGGAAAGTAAATATTTGTGGGAAGCAATAGCCAGGGAATCGTTATGGCTAGGCATGTATAGGCCCTAGGGCTGACAGCCTAGTACCTACTGATGTATATGCATGTTATAAAGTTGGAATTTATACATTTGTGCTTATTTTCTGCTGTACGTGCTCTCAATATTCAAAGAAAATTGTTTAATACTATTCCTGTATATTGTGGTGGCAATGTAAAATCAGATTTTAACTATATTCTTTATTGTGACTGCTTCCACCTGGCTGAATAAGCAGTGTTTACCATAATAATATTGTATTTATGATAGATGACAATGCCTAAATCTGGTAGACCAATTCCTCCTGCCTCCCAATCATTTAAATGATAAGTCGTAGTTATTCTGGGTTTATTAGGGTAACATAAGAGATTTACCATTAATTTATTAAATTATTTAATGTAAGATTTAGGAGGAGGAATATAAAAGGCTCATATAAAGCATAGTTATTTAGGAAAAAATAATCATTTTAATTATATAAAGTCTGTCTTCCATACAAAATAAAAAATTTAAAAAATCCATTTTTGTATGATACTTTTAATGTAATTTAAGATAACCCGGGGTGGTGGTGCTGCGGTAGCGTTGTAGCTTCACAGTAAGACGCTGTCCGGTTCGATTCTCAGCTAGAGTGTCCTCTGCGTGGAGACATGCATGAATGGGTGTACCTTCGTTGAAGGTCGTGCGTCAGGCCTGGCAAGCCGGTACATAAAAATCAACTGCCAATCATTAGCGGACAGGAGATCCGCTGTGGTGACCCCTAACCGGGAAAAGCCAAATGACACAAACAAACAAACTTTTAATGTAATTTAAGATATCAGTATAGTTTAATATAATTGTTTATCTAAGTCATTTGTTAATGTAACCACAAGGTATTTGATTTTGTTGTCAATGGCTACATATTTACAAAATATTCTGTATAAATCATTCTTATTAGAATTTATAAGTAACAGCTTTGTCTTGCTTTCATTAAATTTAAGGCCTGAGAGATTCAGAAAGTGTTCAATTGAGTTTAATAGTGCTTTTAATAAGTTGTCATTGTCTTTTAAGGTTAGCAAAATGCCACATGCAAACAGATGAGAACCTTTATTTCTAGAGTATTATCAAGTGGTATGCCCATAATATTTTTGTTCATCCTAATTTTGTTAGCAAATGGTTCAATGACCAAAACAAACAATAATGGAGACAAGGGCATCCCTATTTTGCGCCCTTCATAATTTCAATAGACTTAGAAAAGCATGACCCATTTATATATGCTAAAGATTTTTCATACAAAGATTTAATTAATTATGTAATTTTTTGTGAAAATCCATATTCTTCTAAGTCCAGTCATACATAATTTCAGTGAACTGACTCAAAGAACTATTTATGTCTGGACTGACAATAGTCAAATTATTCTTTGTAAAGTTAAGATAATCAAATATAGCTAATATTTTAATATTCCAATGTTTCTGTCCTTTATAAAGCCAGTTTGATCTTCAACAACTTACAATAGGAGCAATTCTTTAATTCTAGTTGCACGTACTGCCATGAACATCTTGTAATCTATATTTAATAAAGATATTGGTTTGTAAGATGGACATTCCCTTGCGTTTTGATCTTACTTCAAAATTGGAGATATTACTGTGCATCTCCAAGGAAGAGGAATATCTTTGCCATCTTTTAATAAAGTGAACACTTTTAACAATAATGTTAGTGCTTCTTTAGTTAATAAGTTAAACATTTCTGGAATAATATTATCTATACCCAGGGCTTTATTTACCTTTAAGTTATTAATTTGGGATTTAAATTCAGTCCTTGTGATTTGCTTATCTATTAATTTTATATGATCATCTAATAATTTAGTTTTGATACATTTTCTACAAAAGGATTTTAATGGGTCTATATCACAAAATCGAACTATTAAAAGTTCGAACACCATATGGTCGAGACCATATGTTCGAATTCTTAACAGTTTGAAACTCAAATAGAAAAAAAAATAAAAAAAACAGAAAAAAAACCTACCTGAAAGCTTAAGCAGGGGGCAAGCACCCCTGCTTTTTAAATATACAAACTCCGACATCGCATTACAGTGCTGACAATGGAAAACTTCCATTGGCGCAATGTACGGGGATCTCTGTTGAAACGTTCGAACTTTTAAAAGTTCAATCATATGGTGTCAACCATATGAAATTCAAACTTTTAAAAGTTCGACAACGTGACAGGAACCCGATTTTAATATGTTTTGTGATTCTATTTCTTTCACTTTTGGCATTATCTTTATGAAAGTATAATTTAAAGGCTTCTAGTATTCTTTCTAAATGTGATACTTTCTTCTTAGTTTCTGGAATATATGGTTTATTTATCTGATTTGCTTTTATAACTTTTTTAGTTCCGTTTGCTATTCTTTTCTGATTTCTGGGGATCATCAAGTAAGAACACAGTTTAATCTTCTCTAGATTGTTCAATGTATTATGATGCAGTGTCTATAAATATTTTTATTCATCCATTCATCCAGTTCATTTAAGTGCTTATTCCCTTTCTGAATACGTTTTAGCTTATCAGTTTTTGTATTTAAGCCCAGCAAGTCTTTGTTCCATTGTTTTTTCTTATTTTTAAACCATACTAGAGCTTTGCCATATAAAAATGACTTCAAGAGTCCCATAAATATCTTTTAGAAACAGCTTCAGTAAGATTTATGTTGTATCTCTCTCTCTTCTCTTTCGGCTGTTCCTGTTGGGGGTCAGCAAAGTGGATCATCTGTTTCCATTTCTTCCTGTCCTCTGCATCTTGCTCTGTCACACCAACCACCTGCATGTCCTCTCTCACCACATCCATAAACTTCATGTTAGGCCTTTCTCTTTTCCTCTTATCCTGGCAGCTCCATCCTTAGCATCCTTTTCCCAATATACCCAGCGTCCCTCGTCAGCACATGTCCGAACCAACACAATCTCGCCTCTCTAGCTTTGTCTTTAAACTGTCCAACCTAAGCTGACCCTCTAATATGCCGATTCCTAATCCTGTCCATCCTCGTCACACTCAGTGCAAATCTTAACATCTTTAACTCTGCCACGTCCAGCTCTGACTCCTGCCTTTTTGTCAGTGCCACTGTCTCCAACCCATATAACATAGCTGGTCTCACTACCCTCTTGTAGACCTTCCCTTTTTCCACTCTTACTGGTACCCGTCTGTCACAAATCACTCCTGACACTCTTCTGCACTCATTCCACTCTGCCTGTACTCTCTTCTTCACCTCTCTTCCGCACTCACCATTAGTCTGAACTGTTGATACCAAGTACTTAAACTCATCCACCTTTACCAACTCTACTCCCTGCATCCTCACCATTCCTCTATCCTCCCTTTCATTCACACATATATATTCTGTCTTATTCCTACTGACCTTCATTCCTTTCCTCTCTAGAGCATATCTCCACCGTTCCAGGGTCTCCTAAACATGGTCTCTACTCTCACTAGAGATCACAATCTCATTTTCAAACATCATAGTCCACAGGGCCTCCTGACTGATCTTGTCTGTCAACCTGTCCATTACCACTGCAAATAAGAAAGGGCTCTAAGCTGATCCTTGATGTAATTCCATCTCCACATTAAATGCATCCATCACTCCCACCGCAGACTTCACCACTGTCACACTACCCTCATACATATCCTGTACCACTCTTACATACTTCTCTGCTACTCCTGACTTCACCCTGTCATATGCTTTCTCTAAGTCCCCAAAGACACAATGCAACTCCTTCTGACCTTCTCTATATTTCTCCATCAACACTCTCGGAGCAAACATCGCATTTGTAGTGGTCTTTCCTGGCATGAAGCCATACTGCTGATCGCTAATCATCACCTCCCTTCTTAACCTAGCTTCCACTACTCTTTCTCACAACTTCAAACTGTGACTGATCAATTTTATCTCTCCCTAGTTACTACAGCTCTGCACATCACCTTTATTCTTAAAGATAGGTAACAAAACACTTTTTATCTACTCCTCAGGTATCCGCTGAGATTCCAATATTTCATTAAACAATCTGGTTAACAACTCCACTGCCATTTCTCCTAAGCACCTCAGTGCTTCCACTGGTATGTCATCTTGGCCAACAGGCGTTCCATTCTTCATTCTCTTCATAACTGTCCTCACTTCCTCCTTGATGTTGTATCTCTTCAAAATAAAATTGCTTAAAATCCTTTAAGTTCTTTATGTATGAGACTATTCTAATTACAGTTATTCCCTGTTTCATGTTCATGTCCAAGTCAAAAGTAATTGCATTATGGTCTGACAATGAGCATGTGATTACTTTGGCTTTATCTAGTTTTGTAGTTAGGTCTCTTGATATGCACACATTATCTGTTCTTGACTGTGTACCATGTCAATGATAATAATGTATAAAAAATAATATATTTTAATTGGCATATTCATTTCTGTCTACAATATTAAAAGTATCAATGAAATCAGATAGTACCTTTGATGTTGCTGTTTTCTTACATGTGTTTTTTTTTTTGCATTGGTGTCACAATCATTCATTACACAATTGAAGTCTCCTGCTATGATTATATTTCCTTTAGAGTGATGTATAATGTCATCCAGATGTTTGGCCAGTTTGACTCCTAGTCCAGATGTCCAATAAATATTTTCTAATGTATATATCTTCCCATTTATATTACTAAACAAAACATTCCTGATTTGTCATAATATATATTTATGATTCTGGTTATTAAAATTTAATTTTTCCATAAAACTGCTACTCCTTTCCTTTTTTGTTTATAATGAGAACTTACTAAAACTATATAATTATTTGAGTTGATTCTATTTATCTTCTCACACAAGGTATGTCTCCTACAGGATAATAATCTGAGCACTGAACGTTTCCAAGTATTTTAAAAGACTTTCCGTTTTACAACTGTTATTCAAAACATTTACATTAACAGAAATACATTTCACTGTAAGATTTCTTCTACCAAAATTGTTAGTCATGTGTAAATATTATTACCAGAGAGCAAACATATTTAACTAAATAGAATGCCTTAATCACATCTGTTATGGAAAAGTAATTATAATTTATAGACAACCAATGAAAAAAGTTAAACAATAAAACATTAAAACTGACATATAAACAATCTAAACTTCCTATGGGGAAGCGAACCCCACCCTCAAATAACTTAGCCATTCAAGTGCATCTACTAATACCCCTAAGCTCATTTCTTAGTCTAACTATTTAATCACTTTTGCTTTAACAGAAAGCACCTTACTATATCTGTGTACCTTTTAGTGTAATATATTTTCCCTTCAGCAATGTATATGTTTAAACCCCAGTGAATATATTAATCCCATTCATATGGTTATAATAATGATATTATTTAATATTAAAACAATGTAATTTACATATAACTTAAACATTCGCCTGCATTATTCAAAGGTTGCCACTTAAAGAAACTTTATCTACTAGGAATGTACTAATACTTATTTAGTTGTATCTATTTAAACTATGTACAGGCAGTGCTGCGGTAGTGTTGTCGCCTCACAGTAAGACACTGTCCAGTTTGATTCTCAACTAGAGCGTCTTCTGCGTGGAGATATGCGTGAATGGGCGTACCTTCGATGAAGGCTGTGCATGAGGGCTGGTAACACGGCACGTAAAAATCAACTACCAATCATTAGCGGACCGGAGTTCCGCTGTGGCGACCCCTAACTGGGAAAAGCCGAAAGACACAACACAACAACAGGCATAAGCTTAGGTAATTACACTTGCGTTGTCATTGAATAGGCACAGTTTTGTGTATTTAATGTAGTAGATATAAATATCAACAGCAAACCTATTGTTAGAAATGAAAATCATCAAAAAGTGATAACATATGTATTTGTACCCGCAAGCTCGCATATCTTTCCCTTGAATCTCCATGCCCTTCCCTGTTTATTATCCACTCCTTCCCATCACTACTGCCTTCCCATTACCTTTTTAAAATGCACTAGCCTCACATCCTTTATTAGTTTTGTCAGCCCTGCCCCTATCTGTCTTCGCTCTGCTCCCTATCCTCAAAATCTTACTATACCTTCACCTTTCTTTATATCATTCTCAGCATTTTCATATTGGAAATAAAAATATGGGTTCCTGTCCTCCCTCACCCACTTAACATTCTTTCCTTACCTATGTACATTTGTATGCCTCCTTCTGTTTGCTGTCATCTTGTACCTTCTGCCCTTTACTCTATTTTTTACCCCTTGTTCTGATCAAAAACTAGATTTGAAAATTGCAGTGACCCCCTTTAAAGGAGCATACTACTTTTCTCTCATCATCACTCTTAGTGCATGTGAACTTGCTCAGGCAGGTACATCCTCAACATTTAGCAGTTTTGCTTATTGAATTATATAGCCACTACTGCTACTTTCTCCCCTTCACTGTAGGGTCTGCTCTGGATAGGAGTGGAATTAGTAATTAGCCAAGGTCTGACCTCTGAGTTTTCATCTTCATTGATAATGAGTTCTGACCCACACTGCTCCCAGACTGTAAATATGGGAGGTTAATGTCCATCACAGTGAACATGTTTCTGAACCCCAGGGAATGTATGTGTCAAAGTAGTAGTAACAGTGCAGGTGCTGGTCTCATTACAATGTGTCAGTTTGCCTGATTTCTGTTTGAAAATAATGTCAAAAACAATGACTGTAAACAAATTACAGAATTTCTCATGTCAGTGTATCCTGTCAAAAATCAGCACGGAATTCTTTTAAGAGATATCCCTACATTGCTGCACTTTGCCACTGACATTGTGATGTAGGCATGGGACACTTTCATAAGCCAAAATTGACTGTGTCATACATGAGGTGTAAAATGAACTTGCCATGTTGACAGCCAAGGTCCATTACACATCTTGTCACCATTGTGTCATAGGTAAGTAGTGGTACATAGGTCTGTAGCTAAAAACTAGACTAACTGCCCTGAAGGGTCATTTTCAGTGTAGCCAATAACCTGTGGTTAGAATCAAACCCTGTATCTTGCCGTTATGATGCAAAGACCTCAGCCATTTTGCAAACTGCTAGCAATTACACTTAAGTTTGTCTTAAAGGATTCGGCTAGGATGTTGGACTACCTCACCATTAACTTTCTATCACACACATCTGCTCCACAGCAAGTCTTACTGTCTTGTCACTGGTCTCAGAACAATTTGCTGTACAGGCTGGACCTACCTTAGGTCCAGATTGCACTGGACTGTATAAGCAAAGCAAATTACACCTGAACTACATGACCTCCTTGACCTGCCCAGTTATGGAGCAATTATGTGAACAAAATCTATTTTCTTACAAGGTCTGAGACTATGTGACACACGATGTGACATTTGCATAATGTGTTATTATTCTCTGCTTCTTAGTCCATAAACTCTTATTTCCCTCAATGAAAAAATGTTCTGAAGCTTTTAGCACTCTACCTGCCTTTTATCTATATACCTAGCAGGTGGAGCACATGGAAGGCGCCCAAAGCCATTGTGTGTTTGGGTGGGGGTGGGGGGTTAACCCTTGTAGATTAGGCTACAGCGATGATGATCCATCTACTGCTGTTTCTCACCATATCATAAGAATTAATTAACAATTTGATATGAAGTCCTGAGGTATTATCTTAAAGGATAGTCTTCACAACCTTTTATCTTACTAAATTAATGTCATAATTTCCTGCTTTGTATGAAGATGGTGTAGGTAACCACAGATCCAACGGTTAGTGCCCTTTTGGTCTCCTAAGTATTACATTTGCCACACAGCCTCTCTGTCTCTACAGTCATACCTCCTTCACCTTGTATTACTCTAGGATAAGTCCACCACCATAGGGTGGGTAGGATAACTGGGACTACACCAGTGGAAGATGAACCACCATGATGACCACACACTGGGTAGTGCTTCATTGATAGGTCTGTCACGGAAGAATTGGAACGGGGAGACTGTGCAGGTAGAGAGGTATATTGTTATCAGCAGTCTCAAATATGCTGCTCATGCCATAGCTTTTCTCTTAAACCTTAGCACCTCTGAACCTCTGGCTTGACATAAGAAAGAACATTCCATGATGCTGCATGGGACCTGCCTTCAAGTAATTAAGGGCATGTCCCTCATATTGCATGCCCACAGAATTCTCTACTAGTAATGCATAGTTGTGGTATCACCACCATTGTTGTTGTGCCTTGACTACATGCTCCTGTAACAGTACCCCCCACCCAACCCTCAGAAATGGTAGACAGTCTGAGCCACATCATTTTTTTTCACCCTCGCTGCAGCTCCCTCAGATCCCTGAGCTATTAAATGTAAACAGTTCAAATGGGTCTTAATCAAGACTTTATCCTTTTATGTCAATGGAGATGGTTATTAAAAGACAACAACTGCTAAGTTCTAAGATTAACTTTATGAAAATTTCAGCAAAATCTGAAGTCCTTATTTTAGTGTTTATACAAGCCTACTCTTTATACCTACATATAGGTATGGAAGTTCTGAATCAGTTCATGCCACATACTGATGCAAAAATACTACAGCAGTATAGCGTATGTCAGGAAATATATAATGCATTAAGAGATTTATTTTTCAGAAAAGAGTACATTACATTCTTTGTAATGCCAACAAAGAGAATTTTTGTTAACTATTTAAATACTTTGATGCTGTCTTTAAAATGGGCAGGTCTAATCAAATTAAAAACAGAGGCCAGTCTTCTAAGATGCACCTAGTTGCTGACTGGGCACCTAAGAACATCAACACCATGATGCAACCATACAAACCATTATAGCTGAAGTGGATAACATACAAAAAATGTTTCAGTAGGCATCAAGTAATTTCTTCACAGTGAAAACATTTTTACTACATTAGATGTCAAACTGGAAAAGCCAGAAATACATGTTCTTTTCTTAGGAAATTAAAATCCAACCCTTAATAAAGACTTGAAGACCAGGTAACTGACTTGCTTGAAAGAGCATAACAGTATTTGGTATCACTGAACTTTAAAAATACAGGAACATCACAGTGTTTCTGACTCCAAAAATACTAAACTTAAGGAACTTTTGGCACAGAAATGATTTATAAGGTCTTGCCTGCACATATGTTTGTATATCTGTGTATCTATCTATATATATATATATATATATATATATATATATATATATATATATATATAGAGAGAGAGAGACATGAATATTGATTGAGATAAATATATATATATATATATATATTTATGTGTGAGTGTATGTATATATGTGTGTGCATGCATGTGTGTATATCTGATGTAAAAGTCAGGTAGTAGTGCTGCGGTAGCGTTGTCTCCTCACAGTATGACGTTGTCCTGTTCAATTCTCAGCTAGAGCATCTTCTGTGTGGAGACATGCGTGAATGGGCGTACCTTCGTTGAAGGTTGTGCATCAGAGCTGGCAACTCGGCACGTAAAAATCTACTGCCAATCATTAGTGGACCGGAGTTCCGCTGTGGCAACCCCTAACTAGGAAAAGCCGAAAGACACAACAACATAGGGAGCCAACATTCCTAGTTTCCAGGAATATTTTTAAGAATAGCACAGGAATTAGCAATTAAAACAGTGCATAGTCCACCACTTTTAATACAAAATTCCTTACATTATCACATCTAACACTGACTTTCTTTATAGTCTTTACTAGGTGTGTACGCTGTAGGCAGCCCTTTTGTAATCTAACTGTATTAAACAAGAGGTGTCCAGTGGAACCATTCCACATTTATACAGGAGATGACCTTCTGGTTTCTTTCCAAGTAGAGCAACAGGCATATAAGATCAGAAAATACTTCAGCTCCTGACAAATTACCAAGTTGAATCCAGAAAAATTACCAAGTTGATTTAGCACTGATTGCAGAATCATAGTTTTTATTCACAGAAAACTGAAGCATGGATTGAAGAAATGACAGTCAACTTATTTCTGATAATCTCGGAGGAAATACTTCTGGTATGGTGATGTGTGACTAGGTATAGGAAAAGTACAGCTGTGTAAGTAAACGTACTGTGACAGTAGTTGTTCTAATACATCACCATTGCTGTAGCCTAATCTATATGCATTTATCACCCCCCCAAACTCACAATGGCCAGCTTCTAAAAGGTTTGGGTGCCTTCCTTGCCCTCCACTTGCTAAGAGCATACAGGGTACTCCAGACAGGTACAGTACTAAAAGCTTCAGAACCATTTTTCATAGGTTCACAGACTAGTACTAGGCTAACTGTCCTTGGTGGCCATTTTTTTTACACCTAGCCGATTTCCCCATGTGAAAATCAATCCCTGCACCTTGTGTCTGCAAGGTAAACACCTTAACCATTCTGCCATCCTCCCATCTTTTTCATAGAAGGAAATAAGAGTATATATACCAAGAAACAGACAGTAATAGCAAAAACTATTATACAGAAGGATGAAACATCACGACAAGAGGGGTTGGGGGAAGGGACTGCTAATGCAACAATGATACATTTGAATGTCTACTGTTATGGGAGGTTTACTTATATAACTGTATAATGTTCATGAGTGCATCAACCTGCAATAGCATAAACTATACTGGTAGATTCCCGCAACTTAGACAGGAGAAGGGAAAAAAAAAAAGGGGAGGAGACCAATACCTAAGCCTCCAGGATCAGCTGTGGTTCATGGTCCTAGCTAAGTCTGCTGGGGCTCTAGAAAAGGAATCCAGTTTACAATGTTTTGTAATGGTATATACAGAGGATCAGGTTGCTGCTTCAAGAATATGTCAAATGTGTGTCCCTTTCCATAAAGCCACAGAAGAAGCTACTGCTCTTGAATGGGCCATAACCCTGCCAAGAAATGGCTGTTTGTTTTGAGCATAATATAAACTAACAGCATGAGACAGCTAACTAGATATCGTCAACTTTATCACTGGTTGTCCTCTTCTCTTGTCTTCACAGGAGACAAACAGCTGGTCAGCTTATGTAAAAGGTCAGATTTTGTCTAGGTAGTATCTGAGCTGCTTGTGTACATACAGAGAGGGAAGAATCCCTTCCATCTCATTCTTTGGTTAAGAAAATACAAACAGGATATGAATAATCTGGCTAAGAATTTGAGAAAACTGTAAGCATAAAGGTAGGATTTGTCCTCAAAGAAACCCTGTCTCTGTAAAAAATGAGGTAGGACTGACTTATCAAAGGTGCTTGTAACTTAGCTACGCAGTTTTCAGATGTCAGAACAATAAATAAAAACATTTTCTGTGTTAAGAACTTCACTTTACCCTCAAGAGCTGGTTCCAGTATATATTAAAATTTTCAAATACAATATTGAGACCCCATGGAGGAGCAAGCAGTTCACTCACTCAGACAGTGAGACATTCCACTGTGATATGTTTGGTTGGGGACACATGGCTGAAGTGAGATTCTGCTGCAGAGAAATATGGTCATTGCAAATTCCATGTGGGCAAAGAGAAGGTCACACTGCAATGCCAACAGCTTTAATGACCAAGTGCATGGAGGCAGAAATGGTCATGAGTGTTGTGCCCATTGTTCAATACATGCTTATGTAACCACAACATGTAGAAGTGGGCTATAGCATGGAAGAAATCCTGCATGTTACTGCAGTCACATTTATGCTCCAGTATTTTAGGTAATGTTCCCTAGGCTCTGTAAAAAGGGTATTGGTCCACACATGCACCAATTATAAAGGCACTGGCCATTGTGCATTGCATTTTAACTGCAACTGACATGCTCACTGGCTAGCCTGCTGCTATTGGTCCACACATGCACCAATTATAAAGGCACTGGCCATTGTGTATTGCATTTTAACTGCCACCGACATGCTCACTGGCTAGCCTACTGCTATCTTCCATAATGCCTGCTGTCTCATTTTATCTTGGGGGACATGGACATTATTTTCCACCTGTGGATTTGGCTAATGAAGTTGTGTGTATGGTACCACATTCTTATCCTTGCCAACAAGGAATTCACAGCAGCCATATTTCTTTGCAGCTAAATGTTACTTCAGCCATGTGTCCCCAACCAAATGTACCAAATGGAAATATCTGGCTGCACAGGTGCCTGAACCCAGAGCCACCTGATTCCGAGGTGGGCACATATGTAAGATCCCTTTTCAAAAACTGCTGTACTTTGACATGTTAGAAAGGGGGTTCTAAGAGCAGACAAACAGAAAAGGCTGATGCATGGAGCTTGACAGAAGAGTATGAAAAAAAAAGCGACACTAACTCGCAGAAATAATCATGAACTAGAGGCATCTGAGCAAAATGTGTTTCCTGTTTCCTTCAGTGGTGCTAACTCAAAAACCTTTTCCATTTACCCACATATGATTTCTAAATAGCATGTTTTTTATCATCTTTCAGTACCTGTTACATTTCCTCAGATAAAGGTACATAAGTGTTAAAATTTAGTCTTCCAGACTGAGGTTATTAACCTCCCCCCTTATCTTTGTGAATAAATCCAGTCTGTGGGGAAGATTTTGGTAATTGCCCTTGACACAACTGAAGAGAAGGGAGAATCACTGTTGCCATGGCTACAAGGGAGTCACCATCAATTTTTTGGGGGTTGTCCTTCTGGAATTCTAGCAGAACCCTGGTAATCAGTGAAAAGGCTGGAAGAGCAAATATGAACACTTCCCATCCATGGGGATTGAAAAGCATTTGTCTTCCAGGTTAGTTTGCAAGGGGTAATGGAACATAATTTCTCTAGTTGTCTTTTCTGACAGGATACAAATAGATCTAGCTGAGGTGTTCTCCACAGAGGGATCAGATATAGGAATACCCAAGCATTAAGCTTCCATGTATGGGGGTATGTCTTGGCTCTGCTGAGATTGGTTTCACTGCAATAAGGTTTCACCGAGATAGAAAGTATGCAGCCTGATGAGTGTGGTTGAGTTGAATTGCTACCTCCTAGGCCATCATAACCAGACTGCAAAGGGGATACAATCTGTTGCCCCCTTGTTTATTTATGCACCACATCACTGTGATATGGACTGTGTACACCAGCAGAGGTCCTGGGGAGCAGAGATGATTCAAGGCCTTCAAAGCTTTAATAAAAGCCAAAGCCTCCCTCACATTTGTATGTTTCTGTCAACCTACAGGATCTTGCACTTTTACCCCTTTTGAAATGTGAATGATTGACATGTTTGCGTGTGTTGACCAAGTAATCTATCTACTATTCATGATATAATTATACACACACACACACACACATATATATATATATATATATATATATATATATGCATATAGATATATGTATGTTTTTATTGCAGGAAGCTTGTGAAATGTAATCCTTGTCTTTATGAGTCGGGACATGGCTGAAAAAGGTTCCCAGAAAGTGAAGTTAATTTGCTAGGTAATATTGTGAAGCAATGTACACAAAACAACATTGTTCAAATTACATGCATGTGTGTGTGTGTGTGTGTGTGTGTGTGTCTGAGTGCATGTGTTTGTGATTCCTTGTGATGATAGACACTCAAGACAGCACAAGAAAAAAATTGTTTTGATTTGTTTCAGTTTGCAACTAGCTAAATACTATATGGTCGACACAGTGATTGAATGAGTATCGTTGTTACATCACAACAATATGATTTGTGGTTCAGTTCTTGACTAGAGTACCTTCTGTGCAGATAATGCATATCCCTCCTGTGTTTGTGTATGTTTTCTCCAGCTACTCTAGTTTCCTCCAACACACCAAAGACATGCAGTAGACAGATTTGTGAATTTAAATTGTTCCTTGGTGTGCATGTAATTTATTGTGTGATACAGAAGAAAGTCCTAGTGGTCTACTTTCATTTCCTTTTCACCTAATAAGCTCCATGGAGGGTGGCAGCTGTTCACGTGGCTGTCATAGGAATGTGTGAACCTTACTTGATAGCATGGGTAGATGGAAACATATTCTGGAACATATTAGCTCTTGGAATTTCAATGACCTAAAATGCTTTTATGTTCTTACCTAATAGTAATTTGTCTTTAGTGATGGTTGTTTACCAAAGTAAGTCCAGAAAGACACTGAAATATAGTTATTTAAAAGCAAAGATAGTTTTATGCTCTAGTTTATTTCTTTATTAATATAAACAGGTAATTATTAATATAAACAGGTAAATAACTGCAACATTCTTGTTTACTTTATAGCTTTTAAAAACAGCTGTTCCACTGTTTGCCATGTAATAAAACAGCACATCTTCTCTTAGACATACTTTTCTTAGCATCATAAATATCAAGAATATCAGGACTCATTAATTTATCAATTGTTACTGCATTATTTTGCCACTGTATCCATAAAGCAAACTTCTGCTCTATTTCTCTAGATGCTGTAGACAGTTAAAAATCATCTCCTGCTGGCTGCTTCTTGTGTAGCTAGAATATGGGACCTTTATCAGCTGTCAAGCAAGACATCTGACATTTATTCATGGGGAAGAAGTCCACAGGTTCCTGGCAAGATGATGACATACCATTCAATACATGTCATTCTTGGTGTACTAACATTTCCTAATGGTATGAGTTCTGAGAGGTGATCTGACAACACTCATCATTTACTTACTTTCTCAGGCTTAGGTTTCCCAACAACAGGCTATTGCTCGGTGTGAACAAAGTATCAGGAACACAATGATTTTGACAGTACATTGAACAGTTTGTAAATTATGATTGCCCGTACTGATGAAACATACATAACTTCCAATGCCTCCAAACAAAAGCAGGTAACATATTTAAGACTGTTCTTATCCTGTTGACTTTTCTGTTTATGCCTTATTATACAAAGCAAATACACACAATCCCTCTTTTCTGTCTAAAACATAGCGACCCGAGCTATACACTATATTACAGGTGTTTCACACCAGTTTGTAGCTTTATCATCCAACTCTTTAGAGTTGCTTTTATGTTCAATAATGCCTGTCTGTTCTCACTAATTCATTTTTTTCAAGAGATACTGTGAACTGGTCTGCAATGGCAGTATACTTATATATCTATTAATAGCACTTTTTTTTTCTTGTGCCAATATTAAGTTGCTTTTCTTTCTATCAAGATATGTACATTTTAGATAATGAACTCTTTAAGGAGAAAGATGCATTTGCTACATATTTATCATTGTATCTGGCTGTATCTGCGGTCAATAATATAAAATAATGCCTCTGTGAAGGAAATACACAGTTTGAGATGTGCCAGAATTCATTTATGGAGCAAGTTAAAATGCAAAGGAAATTATAAAGAACACTGGACAAACACAAAGCATTTCCATTGGAAATTAAGAATAGGTTATTTTGCAATAGATATAGAATGAATGTAGTTATAGAGATGCAAAGAAGAAGCAATATGACTACAGATGTATAGTTAGAATACCAACACATTTGAATACAGTAGTGTTAAAATGCATATAGCGATAACAATATAATTTAAAAGAAAATCTAAAGAGAGGGAAAAGTGCTTTAAGAAAATTATGGGGATTTAAGGTTGTATAATGTTACTCTAAAATGACAAGGCATAAATGCTGCTAAATATTGAAGGATGGAAATAATTGTCCACTTATTTATAATGGCTTCACTTCTCCTAACCTGAACATGACACGTTGTTCTTATTTTTTATACCAAAACATGCCTGTCCTAAGCAAGCAGTAAACACAACTGTCTAAGGTATCTTTTAAACTAAGAATACATTGTGCCATGTCTTCCTGATATGCATTATGCATTTATATTGGAACAAATCACGCCAAAACATGCAGATTTTAAATCTGAAAATTATTTCCTTTGTTTTCTCTAAGATCTGTCTTTTTCACTATGATGATAAACTGATTCTCCTTTAAATGTACACTGAGGAGGTAGGCATTGTAATAACATTAAGTTAATCTGATTGCTAGTCACTGTCAAAGTGTCTTTGCTTGATTTCTTTATGCACTCTTTCCAAATATCTTTATGTTGTTTATTTTACTAACAATACATTTTTTTGTTAACAAGCTAGAAAAATAGGTGGACTTCAGATTATGTCCTATATACCTAGTGCATATACCAACAAATGCTTCAGGACAACTGATCTTGTAATGCTAAAGCTTCAGTGAAAACAGTGATTTTAGTTTAGCGGTCTCCTCACTTTGAAATACAACTTATGGAAATATCATTAACAGACAATTTTACACACCCAAGTCACTGCTTATAATTCACCCAAGTTATTGCCATAAAAATGGTAAAACCAGTAAAGGAAGTATATCTGGTACTGACTTCCTTTAATGGGTACTAGTGTAAAAAGGTATAAAGTAGCTCTTTTCTAGAGCTACACTGCAGAGCAGGTGTGATAAATCTTCAGTAACCCTCTAATTTCCAACTGATTCCTCATCAACTTCTTCAGCACACTATTTGTACCCCTACCTTCCAGATCAGGAATTTAACCTCATCCATACCTTCAATTCAAGTGTCCTTATTCCTTTCATCATCACTGAATCAGAGGAGGAAAAGAAAAGTCCCAACAATGCTTCATCTGGCAGCAAAGCATATCAGCCATAATTTTCTCATGTATAGTAATAGCCAAGAAGTCACTTAAGTCAAGCTTCATAAAACACCAGTTTATTATTTTAGAAACTCATAGGAAAATAACAGAAAAAAAAAACACAATTAAAAAAACATGTCTTGAAATGAAACAAAATACATGTGGCTTTTTTCATTAACAATTGTACAGACCATCTTTAAATTTCCAGGGTATAAATCTCAACCAGGCCGCAATCATAGCTCTGTATTCTAAATAATTCTCCCAATTCCATATTCCATATTTCAATTCCAAATAACATCTCATACTCCACACCTCTCAGGTCTACTAAGCAACTCCAACTCATTCATTCTACCTTCCAGTTGAGGAATGAACTTAGAAATGTAAGTCTCAAGGACAGTATCTTTTATGTAATATAAAACTGATAATCACCATTTGTCTTACTTAACTATTGTAATGGGGTGGGATCCATTTTCCAATGATGGGGTCTGTGATGATATGAGGTATTGCCAGCTATGCCAGGAGAAGTAGGGCAGTGGATGTATAACATATGCCAAGACAGATAGCCGGAATTTTGTAAAAAATTATATCTCATTTGTATATCAAACCGGCTTGTACAGATTCTTGTGTTTTAAAATGTATTTGTAAGTTGTTTGTGTTAAAATGTATCAATGGTGTGCCCTGCTGGACAGAAAAAGAAATGTACATGCATTATTGTAACTGTTTAAATGTATATGTTTTAACAGAGGATACTGGAAGAGAAGTTAATCTCAAACTTTGAAACATAGTAAGAAATTAAATTACTGGGCCTAGGCCATAAAGATGTTATCTTACAGTTTTGAATGAAGAAAGAGATGCAATTTCTATAAGTATGGTTTATTAGCTCCTATAGGAAGAGTAGAAGTATTTTATGGATTTATGACTTCCAGCAGCTGCACTAGATCTTAGCAAGGCTCTGTGTGTGTGCATTATTGACACCTATGTGCTAACTCCTGACAGTTTCTAGCAATTGGGAGTTGCATGGGAACCAGAATTCAGATGACCAGATGTATGTGATGTCATTCTGTAATCCAGGACAAAACATATTTTAATACTAGGTGAGACCGATGTCTCATGGCAGTCTGTTTTTGGAACCTGACTCTTGAGATCAGTAAGGAAAATATATTGAGATTAGTTAGGTATTGTTTCTCTGTAACTATGTGAACCTGTCCACCTGTGTGTTATTTTTAATATTTCCTGTGAATGAAACTCTGGTGTTTATTGTAAATAAATATTTAGTATTTTTATGTTCTTTTATTATTAAATATAATTAAACTTTTCATTGTGGCTGGTCCTTTAGAGAATATTTTAACCTTTGAGAGTACTTATATCTGTTTGGTGACTCTGTAGCCACTACATAAAGTGTTACTGCATTGGTCAAACTACAGTTCATATTAATATTACTTTCACTCAGTATAATTAGGTACCCATGTAAGAGTCTTAGTGTAGCTGGCTTAAGATTGTCTGGTGGCAGTAATTACCTTATACTCTGGGCTGAAGGTGGCATAGTTAGTAAACCTGTGCCAGCCTTTTCCCATGTGTGTGTGTGTGTGTGTTTTTGTGTGCGCACATGGATGTGTGTGTGTCTGTGTGTGTATGTACAAATCAA
Source organism: Protopterus annectens (assembly GCF_019279795.1). Classification (NCBI taxonomy): domain Eukaryota; kingdom Metazoa; phylum Chordata; order Ceratodontiformes; family Protopteridae; genus Protopterus; species Protopterus annectens. The sequence goes on from NC_056750.1 coordinate 731,707,407, forward strand.
ATCTCAAAGAGTGTGTGTGTAAACTACTTGGAGCAGCAACACAAAGCACTGGTTTCACAGAGAGTGTGGTGCAGGACTTGGCTTGGACACTTGGCTGAGGACTTAACTCTGCAGGTGTGCCAGTGGGGCGCCTTACTGGAGTCTTGGATTGAGCAGAGAGAAACCCAGACCCCAGGCTGTGTGAGATCCCTGTGTGCTCTTAAGGGAAATTGTGTTTGATGCAGAGAGCTTCATATGGGATGCATCCATTTAGTTCCAAGTGAACACCCCTCTCCAGTGTCAGCGGTGAGGATTCCAGCTCCTTGAATACTGGCCCAAAGAGGGGACTTCACAGGGTCTACCTAACTAGTAATACATCAGGACACAGAAAAGTCCCTGTTATTACCAAACTCTCTCTTTCAGTTGTAGAGTATTTGCTTTCTGCATTATTCAGCTTTCTTTTAATATAGCACACACAATACTCTTCAGCTTCACTGTCTTCAGATAGCACTACCCTAAACTCTGTCTCTGATGTGTTGTTATACAGGGTAAACTGTTTAGTAAATCAGGCATCACTAACAAAGGATCTGAACATATGCTCCATTTCAGGTTCTTAAATGTTCTCTCTCCACCTTACAAGATCACTGCACATTGACAGGATCTTTTCCTGATGTGAGATCTGTTAAAAGGTAAGCATGACTCAGAAAAATAGGCTTGTGATTTCTGGAGTACAAAGTTCATCAAAGAAAAGACTTCACTTGCCTTTTGGTGGAGCATATTGGCCAGTTTTTTTATGGCCTCTTTTTTTTTCTTACTCATATTCTTACCACCCATCTTCCTATAAGATATCCCTAACACTTGGCTTCCATCATGCCTAATTTTCTTTTCTTAGCATTCACAGTCAAGCTTATCTAATAGATATTACTGAAGCCTGCCTTTTTGGCAAGTGAAGCTCGTAGTCCTCTGAATGAATGATCAGATGTTCCAGATGTGCAATAGAAAAAAAAAATGGATTTATCCTCCAGCCTTTGAAATGCCATTGGGATTCTGTGTAGACCACATGGTACATCAATGTACTGGAATAGACCATCGGGGTTACAACATTTTTTTTCTTTGGTATAGTTGTTAACTGGAATTTTCCAGTATCCCTCTATCAAGTTATGCTAAAGCTATTCCAGAGTAATCTGATAGTTTGGGCATGGGATAGCTATCAGACTTTGATATGCTATTCACTTTCCTAAAGTTGTTACTCATAGTCCCATGAGGCGTAGGAATTAGTTGTTCCAGTTGCTCTTTTATCTCACCCAGTTTGAACATCTGACCTTCATCTCTTAGCTGTTTCTCTGAGTCTAGCAATCTTTAATGTCTTAGTCTGACTCTCAGTCTAGGTTATCTTGATATGTTGCATCAGTTTTTTTCTCCGAGTCATTTCTGAAAAACAATCCCTTCTCTCATAACAGAAATTCTCATATCAATTCCTTTGTACTCTTGACAAGTATTCCTCTAGCTGTACTTCAGTTAAAGGTTGCTGTTTGAATATCAGATTGGTTGCTCTCTGCAGAATACCCTTACTTACTTCCATGGCGTCAGTGCAATAGACTTGTTCTATCTTTCTATTTTCTGTCTGGCTAACCTTATGGTTTATTGCATACAGTCTTTAAATCATCTCAGTTGGCTGCTGCTGTTTGGCCAGAAATATGTTTTTTGGAGAACAGTAGCACTAGTACCGGACTTCCAGAATTAGATCCTCTAATTTAGGCATTCTTATTGCAAACCCATTGCATTTTTTTGGGTTGTCCGTGTGTGCTTTCTCACCGTGGTCATTACTGTCTTTATTCTATCTTGCAAAACTGACATATTTCTATTACACTCTTAAATGGTGTTTTTTCTTCTTTGAACATTTCCTTAACAATGTCAGTCATCTCTTTCATATGCCTGCTACACAAAAATTCAAATGGGCTAAAGCAACATGTAGCTTGCAGCACATCTCTGATTGCAAAAAGTAACTACGGTAGCAGATGTCCCACTTTCTACCATCTGCATCAATAGCTTTCCTTAGCATGGATTTTAGCATTTTCTTACCCTTATGTACTAATCAATTAGTTTGTAAGCAGTATCATGGTATGTTCAACTACATGAGTTTAAAGTAACAATGTTGTACCCTTGACATAGAATGAGAACCTCAGTCAGTAAGTATCTAGATAGGGATTCCCACTTATGTGAATAATACTTCCAGGTGTCTGGCAACCTTAGCATTAGCCTTGAGTAATGACACTGCTTCTGGAAATATTGTAGCATAGTCCTTTATGATTAGTATGCACGGATACACATTGCTAAATTTTACAAGTGAATGCATTACGGCCACTGGAATGTATTTGAATGGTACCTCTACAATAAATTACAATCAAGGGTGTTTTATATCCAGTATGGGGTATATCCTTCTGGCACTTTAGATGAGAATTATTTTCCATAGTGCCTGGACAGTAAAATATGGTCAGTAGTCTTGCCCTAGCTTTATCCATACTCAACTGAGTTCCCAGCATATTACTATGGGCTAACTTTACTGCTAGTGCTCTATAAGTCTTTGGCATTAATATCTGATGCAGAATTTCTTCCTCTTCTTTACTTACTCTATAAAATAAATTATATTTTAACAGGAAAAAAAATTATAGTTAGTAGTAAAGGGAAAATATGTTTCACTATTTTTCCTGCAATATTGGTAGTGTTGTCTCTTGCACTTAAATATCAGCCTCCCAGTGTGTGTGTGTGTGTGTGTGTGTGTGTGTGTGTGTGTGTGTGTGTGTGTGTGTGTGTGTGTGTGTGTGTTTTTACTTTTAATATTATGTGGCTTATCTCAATAACTAAAGACTACTTCATTCAATAATTTGCCTCCATCTTCAACACAACATCAAAAGGAAGTTTGAAAGAGAAATCTCCTTCTGATTTACTCTCTCTACTATCAGTGCAGTCCACTTGAATGCTCTTATTTTATGATTGTTCTCCATTTGTGTCAGTTCAAGTGGGATACCACCACTCACTTCTTTTTCCTATGTTGTCCTCTCACTGCCAATGGTATTTTAGAATAATTTCCAATTTTGTTTTTTTATTAGTTCACAGACACCTATGGCTGAGTATGCATTTTCTGATTTTTTTTCTTTTAACTGGCAGAAACAGACTGAAGACACAGCAGGCTCCTGTCCAGCTCACTTTCAGCAGTTATTTCATTCTGGGTCATCATGTAAATGCCCTACTTTTTCTATTATAATCTCAGTTTCCATGTTAAAGCATCTCATAAGTATCTGTTCTGACTTGTCTTGTAATGATTTTTTTTTTTTGCTTTAATGTTCATTACTAGTTAATTTTCAGTTCTTAACCTGACCTCTAAAAAAGTTTTGAGTTACAGGAACTCTGTCACAGTAGCATGTTTTTGAAGACAGACAGGATTATTTCGATCATAATGTTCTCCTTCTTCATCTATTTTTCAGTAGTACTTTAAAATGGAGAAAACAGTTTGGCTAATATTGCATCAAGCAAATAAGGAGTGACAGTCACTAGATGTAGCAGTTTCCCTATAATTGTCTGAATTTTTACTTGTGCAAGGGAATGCTCGTTTTGTTGATGTGGATGTATATTACCTCCACTTGCGATTGTTACAGATCTTATGTCTATACCCCAGGAAGACTTTTGACAAGGGTAATCATCATTCCAGAATCTAGTCAGGCTTGAATCTCCCTTCCTTGTAAAAACAATGGATAGTTAATTTGCTTGTTTGTTGCACAATTTATTGCCAATTCAGTTATCCCACCGCATGTTATTTCATCTCACTACACTGAAATAACTTCATTTGAAGCATGTATTTCAATGTTCACATTATACTCATAACATTATCTCATTATTTTCAAAGTTAGTAGCTCAGAACCAGCACCCCTCATACACACACATTTAATACAAATCAGTACATTACTTGCTGCATTTTTTTACAGAAGGCATATTTATTTCTACAGTTTTAGACTTGGAAGCAGCAAATTCACTATTAAGTCTTAAGTCACTAACTAATAACTGTGCCACTCAGGTTACTAACATATCAGACATCTTGAAATCACATTGCCATACCATTTTTTCATATATTACTAAGCAAAACTCTTTAAACTCTGGCTACTGCTACGATTTTTAATATTTACTGTTTCAAAACTCTAATATATGACTTAAATCATGCATCAATGCTTTTAATGGTCCATTAACATTAAAAGTACAGTAATAAAATGGCATTACATTAATTTGTTTTGTGTATGTACTTGCGCTCCTGCGCTTAAATTTATATGAATTTATATGAATTTTTATGTACTTGTGCTTATATGAATTTATATTTGTCTTTTGGGTGTGTATGTATATGTGTATTCTTTAATGTGTGTTAAAACATAAAACACAACATATATTATTATATATAGGTATATATACCTTTAAGTTTATTGATTTTGAATTATTCAATTAATTCATTAATTGAACCTTGGGTAGTATATAAGGAGTCAAATTTACTGTTAGCATTGATTCTGATAAGGTCTCCAGTGGGAGACAAAAGCGCTCAATCCTATTTCTTATTCATATACTATTCAGTTATATTGTGTTATTCGTTATTTTAGTGTACATTTGTCAGTGTTCAATAAAAGTTTTTGTCGTATTATCACTGGTGGAATTTTATCGTTTTGAGCCTTGTATATCGGTGGAGTTATTGGAGGTGTTGTGATTTCAGAAGACAGCCTTTATTGCAACCGTGTCCACTCTTGGTTCCTGGTGTTTGTGCGAGTGTCTACTAACTGGTGACTGGTTGTTTTTTCTGTGGTGTGGTTTTGAGGAGTCTCCTGTACAGAATTTTGATTTTTTCACCTTCCGCTCCCCCATATAACATGGATGGTTCCAGTTTATTGGGTGAGTTGGTTCGAGTGATCCAGAACCACTCACAATCTACCAATTCCCCAGGGGATACGGGGAAACGAAATACCCTGTGCACAAAGTAGTCCATGGGTTCGTGACAATGCGGATATGATGACAGATGCCAGAATGGAGTCTAATGGAACGACGAGAAGAACTGATACCCGAGAAAACAACTTTGGCCAAAATCGTTTGGGCAATGGACAGTATAAGGACAGAGTGTGATCAGGTACTGGTGTATCCAACAACAATGACAATAATTTTTCCAAATATGATAATATTGACTTTAATACATGGCTGAATAAATCCTTTGTAAAAACGAACAAAACACATGAGACTGATGGTGTACGTACTATGGATTACAAAGAGAAATGTAAAGTTTTTAAATCTCTACCCATGAGATATAAAAATTTAGCTGTAGAAAATTGGTATTTTAACCAATGCCTTAATGATAAAATTGTTCCGAAGGGGCTTAGGATTTATAAGTTCCCTAGCAATATTAATGACAATATGGATGGTGAATTGTTTAAAAGTATCAGCAGTATTTTTAATGAATGTGGGATGGCTATGCTTAAAGTTCTTATTAATTTTAATGAGAAGAGGATGGAGTTGGATAAAAAGGAAATAGATTATTTAAAGAAATTAATGAGGATTTATCATTTTCTGTGGAAGAATACAAAATTGTATTTACTAGAACATTGTATGATGTTGATAATACAGTTACTCGAAGTTATAATAGAAAATTGTCTAAGCTTGAAAGAGATCTGGATGAGTATAAATGTGGGACAGCTTACAATCCTAATAGTAACTAGCAGTATTCACAAGTTAAGAACTATGGGGTGGAGAATATGCATAAATCCCATAGACATGTACACTATGCTGGTTATAATCATAGAAGCAACTATAACAATCAGGGACAAAATATGCACCAATCCTACGAGCAGGACTTTTACGATGACCCAAGAAATGCTTCTAGTGAGGGGGTCCCTTTAGATGTAGAAGGCCCGAGGAGGTCGGAGAGACTGAGGAACCGGGCCCAACAACAACCCTCCTATGCACAAATAGTAGAGAATCATCACCAGCAAGGATATACAAGGAGAACCTACAGATAATATCCAATAGTAGTACAGTTTTTGATACTAGTACGGTTACCAATGAAATGTGTGACGATGACAATTTTCCAGCTATAATTTATTCTTTCGATGGTTTTAACATTTTTAATTATTCAGATATTACTATCAATGATGTTTATTTTAAATAATTTATTAAAGGATTTACATTTGTACCAGTTAAAAAAACAGGAATAGAAAATATTATTTTGGATATCAAAACCTTTACCAGGAAGTTGAATTTCAAACATAGTTTTAAACATGACAATAATAGTAATTGTGTGGCCAACAAGTTACAGAGGAGTAGTACATATAACCCCCCGCTCCAACAGGATATTTTACATTTTGAGAATACCCTTATCGGAAAAGTTAGATCTGAATACAAACAGGATAAATGCATATATGGTAGCAATTTAACTAAAGAAGAATGTATTCTTTTATATGAACTAGGAGACAACAGCAAGATCCATGTGATGAAACCAGATAAAGGAGGGGGAGTGGTTATAATGGGTCAGTGGGACTACACTAATAGGATGTTGGAGATTTTAAATGATGATAGTAGATATGCATTGGTTTCAAGGAATGAAATAAATATAGCCTACAGGAAAATTGATTACATCCTAGAGGATAATTTACTACAAGGTTTCACTGACAATCAGCTGTATAATTTTTTGAAGGTGAATAAACCAATAATTCCAGCTATATTTGGTATTCCTAAGACTCATAAAAATGTGACTGATCCTCCAATGAGGCCTATAGTGTCATCCCATGGATCTAAGACTCAACCTTTTGCCATATATGTTGACACCAAGTTAAAAAGTTATCATACCAAATATCCACACATACTTGTGGATTCATGGGATTTTTTACAAAAAATAGGCATTGACCCATATAATCGAGATAGTATATTTATTACAGTTGATGTCAAGGATTTATTTTTAGTCATACCACACAGTATTGGTATGGAATGGTTTGAAGAAATGATACTTGAGATGAATTTGGTAACAAACGATGAATTTAAATTGATATTGGAATGTGTGGACCTAGTGTTAAAAAACAATTATATATTTTTTTCAGGGTGACGTGTACCATCAAAAACAAGGAGTCGCTATGAGTTCGGCTTGTGCCCCCATATATGCGAATATAGTTATGTTATATTGGGAGAAGCATTATTTGTTTGGATGTGAATTTTTTAAACATGTTAACAGCTATTATCGGTTTTTGGATGATATTTTTATTGTTTGGAATGGCCCGGAAACTCTTATTGATGGTCTAATAATGTATGTTAATAGTAGTACTACTTTTTTAAAGTTCACACATGAAATTAATAAGTATGAAATTAATTTTTTAGATATTAAGTTACAAAAAGATTATGCCACTAATAAATATAAATCCAAGATATATAGGAAGAAATACCATTCCAATACTTACCTTCACTTTGATAGTGACCACCCTGATTTGTTGAAAAGGAATATTGTAAAGGGTCAAATGATAAGAATAGCAAGGATGACATCTGAAAGAGATGACTTTCTTCAAGAGGTGGATAATTTACAAAAAATGTTCCAGCAGAGGGGCTATCCCCTGGACTTAATTAAGAAGGTGAAACAATATGTAATTGGTAAAAGAGAAACTCACTATAGACCCCTTCTATATAAGCAGGAGGTGATCAATACAGTAGAGGTGGATAAGGGTATGAGATACTTTAACAATAAGTTGGTTACTAGCCCCTTTTTTTACTTTAACTTATTATAAAGGTATAAAATGGCTTAAGAAATGTACTGATGACACATGGGAGGTTTTTAAAACTATGCCCACTACAGTGACTGTTTTTCAGGATAGACTTACATATAGTTACAGAAGAAATCAAAACTTGAAGAACATTTTCGAGAAAAAGAAAAATACAGGGATGTGTGAAACTGTATCTAATAGAATTGGTACATTCAGGTGTGGGAGATGCTCACAGTGTTCGTTCATTGCGGACAGGAAAAGTTTATGGATCCCGAGTTTAGGTATGACCCTGAAATCTAAAAGATATAGTAGCTGTTACACTAAGGGAGTGATTTATTTAGCATTCTGTAAATATTGTTGGGCATTTTATGTAGGGAAAACAGTCAGACATTTTAGGAGGAGAATATATGAACATATGAGGGATATAAACAAAAAAGATGTGAACAATGCACTCTATAGACATTTATTAACATGCCAGCAAGCTGACACTAAATTTTGGATATTAGAAAAAGTGGAACAACTGGAAAGGGGTGGCGATTGGGAGACAAGATTAGAATACAGGGAAATGATTTGGCAACTGAAATTGGATGCCTGCTGTGGCAAGGGGTTGAATGATCATGTCTCCATTACACCTGCCCTTAAAATATTAGCAGAAGACCCCAAGAGAAATTAATATTAATATCAACATTCATACTATTATTATTTTTTAACAGTAACACAAATTTTGGTAGTTGTTAATCACAACAATTCCACAATATGATTATTTTTTCCTCCTGTTAGTTACTCACCTTTTTTGGAGCCACTTTTTGTAACCTGTGGTTTTGTATTTTATATAATAACAGCACTCTTTTAAGAATTGGTATAGGTGTGGTATAATTCTGACTTTCAGGGATTATCAATGTTATTATCAATTTTATTAATAATATATCAACACTGTCCCATTGGGCATGTTGAATCTGGTTTTTACAATGTTTTTATAATTTTTTATATTTTTACAGTATATATATATATATATATATATATATATATATATATATATATATACTTACACCATTTACATTGAAATTTAGTTAGTTTTTATATACATATATTAATTATATATTTTTTATACTTTTTACGCATACAGTTATATATATATATACATATTTTATACTAGTTGTTATGAATGAAAAGAACTGCACTCTGTATGCACTGATGTTTACAAAACATTGTTTTAATAGGAGGGTTCAAAGTAACCATATGTAGCAAGCCAGCCCTATTCATTTGTTTTGTGTATGTACTTGCGCTCCTGCGCTTATATGAATTTATATGAATTTTTATGTACTTGTGCTTATATGAATTTATACTCGGTTTTCTGAGTGTGAATTTATATTTAGTCTTTTGGGTGTGTATGTATATGTGTATTTTTTAGTGTGTGTTAAAACATAAAACACAACATATATTATTATATATAGGTATATATACCTTTAAGTTTATTGATTTTGAATTATTCAATTAATTCATTAATTGAACCATGGGTAGTATATAAGGAGTCAAATTTACTGTTAGCATTGATTCTGATGAGGTCTCCAGTGGGAGACGAAAGCACTCAATCCTATTTCTTATTCATATACTATTCAGTTATATTGTGTTATTTGTTATTTCAGTTATATTGTGTTATTCGTTATTTTAGTGTACATTTGTCAGTGTTCAATAAAAGTTTTTGTCGCATTATCACCAGTGGAATTTTATCATTTTGAGCCTTGTATATCGGTGGAGTTATTGGAGGTGTTGTGATTTCGGAAGACAGCCTTTATTGCAACCGTGTCCACTCTTGGTTCCTGGTGTCTGTGCAAGTGTCTACAAAATGGCATTACCTCTACTTCTGAAGTTATACTGGCCCCTGGCCCAAGCATTTTTTCTTATGATTCCATTGTCTATGTAATTAGTTCCCTCCATTTCTATATATGTTTTCAGTGACCATTCAGTCAGCTGGGATGAGAAGAGTTTTGATCTTTCTTAGTTCTATGTGATATCACAGCTCTCAAACTACCAATTTGGATTTCAAATGATTCTCCATAGTTTCTTCATTCTAAGCAAAACCTTGGTGTTGTCATTTACTATAAGTTGATCAACTGGCTGTTATAGTAGGTATACCAGCTTTTGATAAGTCCTACCTGTAACTCTGGAAATTGTATTAATTTATCCATAGTAGGGTCACCAAGAAGCCCACTAGGAACACAACAGTTACCGCACTGCATGAAATAACTCCGTCAAATATGATTTATATTTGGCTGCAAAAGTACTATGGTGATTTGTAAAGTGACATGTTTCTGGTCCATCTGCCCAAACACTCACTACAAGTATAAAGTCCAATGAGACGGGGATGAAGGACTTGTATAAAATCTAGGTTTGCTTCTTTCTTTTTACAATCTTAAACCATCAAAATAATATCTGACATTGCTTGAAACAGAGTCATACCTGTGACTGCACACTGCCCCACCAGAAACAGGATGTATTTAAAATCTCATGTTGTAGGCCATATCCAGGTCTTAGCCACAGCTCTATATTCCAGATGATTCTTCTAGGTGTTATCCACAAGTAATATTTTCCAAAAATGAGTCCAACTGAGCTTAAACAATTAGTGCCTCTCAGGTCTTCTTGACAATTTAAAGCTTACTATGTGTGAACCTTCAGATGAGAAACAAATATCCTCATTCTTTCTCTCCAAGCTATGTCTTTTTATACAACATTAACTGGAAATCAGAGTTCGGCTAATAAATAGCATCATTCTAGCTAAATCAGAATTGCCTAGTGTCCATGTTATAGCACACATATTAAAGAAATTTTACCCATGTACTAAACCATCAAGCTGCTATATAAATATTTTGGTACTGGGGATTAAGGAAATGAGTTAAGTGATTAAATCACCACTGATAACAATGTAAAGATACGTGTAAAGTCACAGGTAAGAAAATCTATAGTCATTTAAGGATGAAAATTAAACAAGAAAAACATTTGGAAGGATACCTTCAAAGCCGCACTATCATAGTAGATTTGAGCTATGAGCAATGAAAACATTTTAATCAACATGAATTGGAAGAAATAGAGGTTGAGGTGTTGTCTTCTCTGAATCTTGGTCAATGTGCCATCTAAAATGTCTTTGTATTAAGGAGTAAAGTAACACAATGGATGATAACTGTATAAATAAGAATTAAGACATTTAAAATCATTATCTAAGGCAAAGTTTAAAATCTTCTTTATCCAGAAAAATATTCATCATTTAGTTGGTACTGATAATGGCAGCAATCCTCCCACCCATGTATTTTCAAAGGTGCTGATATCTCGTTGTGTGAATAAATTGCAGATTCTTCATTAGACAGCTTTAAGATTTTAAATTATTTTTCTCTGCCATACTTAGATGATATAACCCCATTATTTAGAAACTGCAGTATTACAATTTCTTTTTTTTTAACAGAATATTTTTGGGAGGCAAGAGAAGACCAGAATTCCTGGAGAAAACTCATGTAGACAAGTATATAATATTTACTATATAATATTTAATCATGGTGATTAACTTGAAATCAGGACTGATCCATAGATATTGGAGCTAACATGGTCTTTATTTTCCTTTGATAGCAAGTATTGGAGAATTTCATGTGAAAACCAAAGTCACAACTGATGAACTTCTCTCTAATTTCAAACATTTAAACAGCTTTGGATTACTGCATCACATAATGGATTGAAAGAACACTCATTTTGATCTGCTTTTTTAAGGACTATACACAAGTAAAACAATTAAAATTGTTTCACTATTACAACCTGTGAGTATCTAGCTTTTAAGGCGTTTGGTACTACTGGAGCTATAACATATAACAGCATGGGGAAAAGATCTGGACAGTAAAATGAATGGTCATAGCTAGTTTAAAAAAAAAGTCATGGAACACAGGATGACCTCAAAGATCATCCTGGGCATAGTGTTTATGCAATAAAATTGTAAATACTTAATAGCACTTGTTCATACATTCATACATTAGGCGCAATGGTTATTCAAGTACTCAAAATGCTAGCAGACTGTTCCTTCTCCTGTCAACAGTTCATTTAAAATTTCTAATTTCTGCAACAAAATAAAAATATTATTTATTTAATTATGTGTACTCTGCTAACCAGATTAGTTCCCACTAGGCCATTCTCATCATAGGACACCCATGGTGGTATTCATACTGATTAAGGGAAGTGTGGCCAAAATACCAGAGAACCTTTCTTGTTTTCAATATGAGCCATGAAATAATTCACATCTGGTGGACTACTACAAACTCAGGAGGATGGGGCCTCTGTTTTGCATCACATCCTGCTCTGTTCTTTCAGCACCAAACGTAAGAGCATTACCCACTTAACTATAAGATTGTGTTTTGCTGCTTTACCCGATGACTGGGAAGGGTCAGCTAAAATGTTATATTTTTTTCAGTAGAGTTTTGGGAAGGAAAGACAGGGAACTAGATATAACTAGGATAGGTGACAGTAACAAAATTAGTTATTTGAATATTTCAGTACCATTTATAATAAATCATATTTGCATTTTTTATATTTGTTTCATGAAAATTACAACCCAATAAATGAACAGAATAACATATCATTATGTACATATAAATAATGCATTACAAATAATAATATCAAGCTCTATTTGCAAAATAATACAGTCTAGTGACACAATTAATAGACACATTAATGTATCCAGAAATAGAGGGAAAACTGGAATATCCATTTCAAAGATGCTTTATTATATGGTTAGAAAGCAGATATTCATAATATATGGTATTGAGTCACAAATGCCAGAGCTTTCTTAATACGGGAGAGGTGGATACCAGAGTTTGAATGACTCTAGTGAGAGAGATGGAGTATGTAAAAAATGAAGACACATTAACAAGACGATACAAAAGTAGCAGTCAGTTCCTCAGATTTCACAAAGCATGAGGGTGAAACAGTAAAGGAAAGTGGTAGTAGGAATTTGGGAAATTTAACAGAGCTGCAATACTCATGGTGTGTCATTTACTATGCAAGTATTCTTCTGTCTCCTCATTCATTTTTTACCTCGAAGAACATTTGCTGATTTTTGTAGTTATCCCAGAAACAAATAGTAGGGGTTTAGGCTTCCTACAAAGCTTTGGTTATTCCTACAATCACTAAGATACTTTTGTGAAGATGCGCTCATCTGGGTTACATTAAATGTAATGTCTCCTTTAGATATTTTATACATTTTAGGCCTCAGACTAAAAGAAAGCTAGCAAACTATAAATGGATTTATGATGGGTCGTATTATATATGTCTATTTACATAATATATATATATATATATATATATATATATATACACACACACACACACACACACACACACACACACACACACACACACACACACACACACACACACACACACACACACAAATATTTCAAGCATGGGCATTAATGTCCTTCTAGCTTGCCAATATACCAAAACACTAGTTCCCATAATAAGTATTCAGGCTGTTCTTAAAAATATCTAAAGTAATACTTGCTTTAATGTAATTTGTTCGTCTGTTCCATGCATCAGCTACTCTGCAAGAGAACCAATTAGTACACTTCTCATTCCTATAGAATCTACTACATAGGTTGGCTGATGATTCTCTAGTGCTTTTTGTTAACCCTAAACATTCCCAGCGGTAGCTGTCACTAAATGCCCTATATACTGTACCTGAAAAAGATCTCCTCTTAGATATCTGTAAGAGACACTGTACAAGTTCAGATATTTTAGTCTTTCATAATAACTTAAATTTTCACATCCATGGATGTCCTTGGTATATTTCTGTTATACTCTTTCCAGTTTACTCATGCTTGTTTTCTTATAGCGTTTCCGTATTGTTATTCCATACTCAAGTTTGGATCTAATGTAACTAACAAACAATGACTTCACTATTTTTGATTTCCTAGACTTTATAAATCTTTTTACAGAACCTATAGTTCTATAACTATCAATAACCAGTTGGTTGATATGATTAGAAAAACTCATAGCTGAATCTACCCACATACCCAGGTCCTTAAATGAGTCTATAGTTTCAATCACTGTGTGCTGTATTAAATATTCACCTTTCAATTTATGACTCCCAAATCTCATATGCTTAGTTTTTGATGTATTTATCAGCATATTATTCTCCTGTGCCCAAATGGTCAATTTAGTCAAGTGATTTTGCAGACATGCCTTATCTGTAACACATGTAATCAGTTTACCCAATTTTAGGTTGCCTGCATATATACTGTAGAACACTTCAGATAAATAAGTTGGGTCTGAAAGATGCAATCTGAACATGTAAAGGCCTAGGACAGAGCCCTGTGGGACACCTTGACTGTAACCAAGGATTTCACCTGTCCAGTTGCTGTATGATACTTGCCATGACCTATTTGTAAGCCATGCAGCTATCCATCTTATCAAGAGTACATCAATACCTAGTTGTACTAACTTATTGATCAGTGTTATGTGAATCACCCTGTCAAATGCTGAAGCTAAATCTATAAATTACATCACAGCACAATTTTTCATTCATAGCTATTATATTGTTAAAGAACATCATATTACAGGTGATAATAGATCTGTTTTCAACATATGTATGCTGATATATGATTTCAAGTCACAACCTGTCCAGTTCTGACAATAACTTATCGAATATTATCTTTTCCAATACTTTTCCACAACATGAAAGTAGACTTAAGGGACTATATGACTCCGGGTTTGTCCTATTCCCCTTTCCCTTAAAAACAGGTTTAATAAGTGCATGTCTCCAATCTTGAGGAATCTCCCCATATTTATATGACCTAGTGAATAATAGCTATAATGGTACCGTAAGTTCTTGCTGAAGTGTTCTCAGGTCATTGTTACTGATTCAGTCTCCACCCTGTGCTTTGTTTGTATCCAGTTTGTGCAGTTCTTTTTCAATATAATCTAATTTGATTCCAGTATTTAAGGTTACATGAATGTCACTAGGACAACTTATCACCCCTTTTGTGGAGACAAACTGTTTTACATAAGATTTTGTAAATATATCTATAATCTGTTGTCTGAGAAAATCTGCACGTAGTTTATCAATTTGTGTGTCTTTAATCCTTCTACGTCTTATATATCTATAAAAAGGTTTCCTATTATGCTCAATATCTTTATATACATTTTCTTCAAAGTTTTCTTGATCTTGTCTCACACTATGCTTAATCTGTTTGTCCAGCTTATTTATTTCAGTTTTCAAAGTTGTAGTTCAACCTCTCTTCCATTTCTTATATTTATATATATATATATATATATATATATATATATATATATATATATATATATATAAAATTAGACTCCACGCTCCAGGATTTATCTTTACTCCTTCACTTTCTGCATTTGTTTTCTAACATTATCTTGAGTAAAATGAAATGCTAATGTTAAAAATAAATTCAATTAAAAATATTAATGATGAATATTATTGGGTGGTAAAAAAAAGATTAAAAGCTAAAAATAAAATTTGAAAAATGAAAAAATAAACAGATGAAGTGTAAGTTTCTAATGTTGTTATAACATTTCAAAGCATATTATCTACAAGCATCTGTCATGTTCAAGGTCTGGTACTACAAGATTGATTCTGCATGAGATGTAAAAACAGGGTAAAAAGTGAAATGTTTCCCAGTAAAGAGGTGCTGCAAGGAGCCATTCTGCTTTGTTTATTCAGGAATTCAAAAAATAAGTTTTTTTTTCAGTTCTTGGTTACTGCACCCTCACCAGGACATCAGCCTGATGGTGCTGAAAGCAAAACAACTCAGTGTAGAACATCTATTGAAGACAGACAGACAGAAAAGTAGAGCTCTAAGATAATCTGTGTGTAATCATAAACATGAAGCTCTTAAACAATAAAAAATAATAAGAAGAGACTGGTATTCAGAGTCTGGGACTCTATATATGCCGAATGGTTATCTGTGAGATGTGCCACCACAGGGATATGAAAATAAGTTTAACTTAGGTCACTTGTGATGAATGAGCATAAGCAAAGCTCTTTTTAGCAGCATGGGCATTTATAGCAGAAGTGTGAAGTATGCAAAATTATGCATTAGGAATTTGTGAATCGGTATGTAAAAGCCTGAGGTCTGGTACTACTTTCTTTGTTTTGAGTATCACATGTGAGCCTGGCTCACAATCTCATTTAGATGGTATAAGGAAAGCAGCACACTGCATAGCATTTCTAAATTATTTTTTTTTTAAATAAAGGGGTTTATAATGTTTTATATAGAGGTGTCTTTATTTGGACTCCCTGATGAGGAGGAAGACAGGAAAGGTTGAAAAACAGAGGACAAACAAAGAGGGGATCACGCAAGTAAAACAACAATAATTTTTGTGCTGGAGGAGGCAGGAGAGGAAGGGCACCATTTTTTTGTTAGGGGGATAGATCTCCTACTTTTTATGTGCTTTCTTTTTTTTTAGAGAGTAGTGTGGGTGGGCAACAGGTTAAAGGGCAATAGACACAGGATAAAGGAATAAGGCTCAAGAAGAGATGGTGCAAGAGTTCCTAGTCCACAAAGCCATGAATGCTTCAACTGCCAGATGGTAGAGAATTAGAAGACCCTGATGTTGACAAGGTTAGAGTCTGTGATGGTGTGATGTTCAGCATCAACCAGGAGAGTACATCTTGAACACAATGACAAAAGGCTTTGACAGGCTGAATCTGGTTGTCTACTACCAGCCCCAGCAGATTATTTACCAAGTTCTGAAGTCCTCTTCAGTGAGACTTTACAGGCTGCCATGCGGCAGGGTGCCTGCAGGATCAGTGCCACTGCTATGACCCTGCGAGAATGCCCAAGATAAGCAGTGTGTGAATGCTCCCTAACCCGGTAAATACATGCCTGGGCCACTCTGTAAATAAAGTAAAATAAATGGGAAAAAAAAAATAAAGGAAACACAAATGCATAATTAAAATAATAAAAATAGAGAAAAAATGGGGGGTACAAAAGAGAAAATACACAATAAATCACATTATGTCATATGCCATTTAATTTCTTGAAACAGTTTTGCAATATAATTAAATCTTTATTGAAGTATTGCATGAGAAGTGCTTATGTGTATAATGGAAATACTCATTTGGGAAGTGCTTGTGTACTTGGGGAAAAAATATGAGCAGTTCTTATGCATACTTCAGATGAATTCATATGGGAGTGTATGTGAGTACTTTGAAGGGTAGTTTTGTCCTCAAGTTTTGTAAATGTTTTTGTATCTGATACTCAGTGCAGACACCATTTATAAATATTACAGTTAATCACTTAATGACAAAATAATGCAGTTTATATTGACATATCGGTTACACCTGAAGTAATGTAATGATTTCATTGTAGTTCTTTCAGGTACACTGCTCTAAAAATCTTTCCTTATAACTATTAAAGAAAGCAGTTTAACATAGATTACTTTTAACAGTAACGTAATGATTTTACTGCATTTGATTAAGATAAGTGGTGTATAATATTTCATACACATTAAAATACTTTAAGACAGAATATTGCATTTGTATGCTGACATAAAAGTCAATCTTGGCTTCAGTAATGTAATGAATGTGCACTACTGACTCGGTTAAGGTTAATATAATAAATAATGAAATCAGTTAAATAGATATTGTTGTATGGAAATGTAATCAAAACTTATCAGTGGATTAAACAAGCCTAACCTTTTGTTATACCTTACCTCTTCCTCAACTGTGAAGAGAAGGCATAAAACAATTCATGTTTACCTGTATTTCAAATTGCTTTTTTCCCTTCAATATATACAAGGCAATGCATTCACTGATGTATTTGCTTATTATTTTTTTGATTTGGATTAAATATAGATGACTGAACTCTTATGGCGTTACTATCTTCCCTGTAATGCAAGTTAAATAGAAATGCATGCTATGGTGTGAATGTAACACTGTGTTCAGGTAGAAGTTATTCATACACAAAGTTATCAATTCATGGAAGTTTGCATTTCCTTTGCTGTACAAGTACGTGTAATTTGATAATGAAGAACTAGTCATTTCTGAGTAAAGTATATCCTGCTCATTCACTAGGCACAGCATCCCTTCCACTCCCACATTATCCATTTTGACAAGGGTCTGTTGCCTGACTGTGACTTCAGCAATGTTGTACATACACATGCATTACTTTTGAGCAAACAACTGTGATAAGCAATTGTTATACTCTTAATTCTGTGCCTTACACAAACAAGTTTACTAAAACTGTTTGCATGTAATCTAAATATTATTTCAGTGTATACACTGTAAATTATGTCTAACTGCAAACTTTTTTCAGTCTGTATAAATACATGAACAAATACTACTTCTAATCCTGCAAATGTATGTCTTTCCTTTAAAGAGCTAGACATGCAGCTTGTTAATTAAGCATACATTTATTTATTTATTTATTTACATTTGTTGACCGGGAGTGTCCGACTGGACGTAGGTCCATTTTCAGCAGAGGCCCTGGGAGAAAAGCTCCACAGTTAAAATATACAGACAGTAGTTACATTGGATTTACATAGCAATTAACAATTTGATTAACATAGCAATTAATTACAAACATAGAAAAAACAGCAGTTTTCTATTGAATGTCACCAAGCACGATAGATTCCACCACAGTTAAAATCAAAGTGCAAAAACACAATTTATTAATGCAATTCCAAAATCAAGGCGTTTTCGTCCTATAGCTGGACTTCATCAGATAATCTCTTCCATAATTCATTAGCATCCATTATATACTTCCTTCATTTTCATTTTCCAATCAAAAAATACCAATTAATTCAAATAAACAAATCAGCTTAATTTTAAAAGCTCATTAATATTAAAATACATTTCATTTAATCACATAAATACATCACATTTCTCTAAAAGACTTTAAATTATATCTATTCATCACTTTAAAATCAATTCCATTCATATTGCAGGGGCTAAATATATTTTATATTTATTTTTATTTATTTTGCATTTGTTGACCGGGCTAGTCGAACTGGAATAAAATCCATTTTCAGTAGAGGCCCGGGGAGAAAGGCTCCAACACAGATAATTTTATACAGTAAAAAATAATCACAAGTTCAAAGAAGTATAACAGTAGTAAAATAGCTCTAAGCAGTTACAGCCATACACAGACACAATATACAACTGTAATAATTATCTCAAATTCAAAGAATTATAACGGTAGTTAAAAAGGGTCTAAACAGATTACAGACATACAGATTAGGTACAGTTGTCATTACAAGCATACCTAGCTCATGATGAGGTGATATGCAATGCAATACATATAAAAACAAAGTAGTTGTTTTCAATTGCAAGCAGGATAAAAAAGTATATACAGTTGATAAATTATACAAATGTATCATATGATACAGTGAAATAAAGATATATAGGAAGCAGCAAGAGGATGTAAGTAGGTAGAATATACTCTTGTTAGGAGCAGAGAAGACAGTTAGTCAGGGTTAGTACAAGGACAAAGCCAGTGAGTACTGAGAAATTGTTTTATTTTTAGTTTAAAGAGTCTTATGGAGGTCTGAGATAGGAGTTCAGAGGGAAGCCTGTTCCAGTGTTTGCCTACAGAGTTAGAAAACAGTGAATCTCCAGCTGAGTTGTTGGATTTGTTGATAGTAATAAGTGGCTTATTGGAGGAGCGTAGGTTTTTGAGATTGTTGTAGGGGGTAATGAGGGTAGTCAGTATAGGTGGGGTAGTACAAGCTCTTATGGATAATAGTGAGTTGTTGAGATAGTATCTGGTTATGAAACTCTAGCCATCCTAGTTGTTTTAGGTTGTTGCAGTGATATGTTCTAAAAGGAGATCCTGTGGCAAATCTAGCAATGCTGTGATAGGTAGTAGCAAGTTTGCTTAGGTTGTTTTTTGAGAGATTGGTGTATATGGGTGAAGCATAGAGTAAGGTAGTGATTAAATGAGTTCTAGCTATAGCAATTTTGGTTGAAGGAGTAAGGAAGGGTTTGATTCTGTAAAGGGATCCCAGTTTATTATTTGCTGTTTTTATAGTGATGTTAGTATGAGTGTCAAAGTTTAGATTATTATCTATGGTTATTCCAAGAAGTTTGGTGGTTGTGTCAGGAGATATGAGAGTGCCATTGTTGGATGTAAGAGTGAAGTGAAGAGGGGCAGACCTACGAGTAGGAGTAAAAAGTAGGAGTTTAGTTTTTTTAGGGTTAAGTAGAAGGCAACGGTTTAAAAACCATTGTTCAACTGTATTAAATGCATTTTGTGTAAGGGATTGTAGCTCGATAGGAGTATTAGCTGAGCAAATAATGGTGGAGTCATCTGCATATTGAATGCAGGTTGCATGTGGAATTGCTAGGTGGAGGTCATTAATGAAAATGGAAAATAACAATGGGCCTAAAATGGAGCCCTGGGGGACACCAAGGGAAATAGGGAGGTGAGAAGATAGGTTGCTTTCCCATAGTACTGCTTGTTGTCTATTCTCTAAGTAGGATTTGAACCATTGTAATGCTAGAGTATCAAGAGAAAGAGATTTAAGTATTTCAATAAGGAGCTGGTGGTTAACCATATCAAAAGCCTTAGATAAATCAATGAAGACAGAAAAGGAAAGGGTATTGTTATTACGGTTAGAATTTATACAGTCTGTGAAGGAGAGTAGGGATGTGGTGGTGCTGTGGTTAGGTCTAAATCTATGTTGACAGTTGGCAAGTAAGTTATTATCAATTAGGTGGGTGAGTAGTTGCTTATGGACACATTTTTCCATTATGTTTGCCAGTGGAGAGAGTAAGGCTATTGGTCTATAGTTTGAAATGTCAATGGAGTTACCACCTTTATGTAGGGGGATGATGTGTGAGATTTTCCAGATAGATGGGATAGTTCCTTCGGTTATAGTTCTGTTTATAAGTATGGAAATGGGGAGGGCTATGGCTTTGGCACCTTTTTGCAGGTATTCAGCAGGTAGATGGTCAGCAGAGGGGGTAGTAGGTTTCAGTTTTTCTAGAAGAGAGCAAATGAAGGATGTAAGAACAGGTTTTAGCTGAAATAATGGAATAGGGTAAGTTGGAGAGGTTGTTAGATTAGGGGAAGTTGGAGATAATTGCTTAGCTAGTGTTTGAATGGTATCTGTAAAGAAAGAATTAAAGGCATTGGCAGTTTGTGTTGGATTTCTTGGTTAGAGCCTTGTGGGATAGGTGTAATAGTTTGGCCTGGGTGTAGGAGTTTGTTGATGCTGGACCAAAATTTTTGTGGATTTCTTTGGTTAGTTTGTTGTAGTTGGATATAAAAGTTTTTTTTATCTAGCAGGATAGCTTTTTTAGTAGTATTTCTAAGTTGTCTAAAGGTTTGGTGGTCTGTTGAATTCCTGGTAGTGTGCCATTTTGACCAAGATTTGTTTCTGAGGAGAATTTTCTGTCTAGTTGCTTTGGTGAGCCATGGGGCAGGTTTAGTGCTACTTCTAATAGAGCGTACAGGGGCATGTTGGTTAAGGATGGATAAGAATGTGGAATTAAAGTAGTCAACTGCTTTATCTAGGGGGAGTGTTTTTAGTGGTGACCAATCGCAGTGTTTGAGTTCAGTTCAAGCTGGAAAAGTTCAGGGTTGAAGAATTTTTTAGTCCGGATTGTGCGATAAGTAGTAGGGTTAGATGTGTTAGTTTTGTGTCTGATGATATAAGTGAGTAAGTGATCACTTAGATCATCAGGGAGGGTTCCTGCCTTGTATGTGAGATGTGGAGAGTTTGTAAGAATCCAATCTAATGTATTTTCTTTGTTGTTGGATTTATTAATTCTTGTAGGGGAGGTAATGACTTGTGAGAAGCCATAAAGATTAATGTGGGTGGTGGGATGAGGGGTACTGCAAGACTTCCAACCGATGTTAAAGTCCCCAAGTATTAAACTTTCTTGTGGAAGATTGATCGATATCCAGTTAAGAATGCTTTCAAGGGTATTAATGTTATTATCAGGGGGAAGATAAATACAAGCGATGTTAATAGATTTGAATTTGTTGATTTGAAGTTTAGTGACAAGGATTTCAGAGTTATTAAATATAGGTAGATTTATGTTAGATGTGGTGACTTGTAGATTATTTTTATAGAGGACTGCAACACCCCCTCCCTTTTTGTTAATACGGTACATTCTTAGGATACTGTAGGCAGGTGGGGTAAGTTCATAGTCATTAATGGATGGTTTTAGCCATGTTTCTGATAGACATAGGAAATCAAATTGGTAGAATTCTAGTAGGGCATGAAGATGGGCAGTCTTGTTTTTAATGCTTCGAATGTTAAGATGTGCTATTGAAAGAGAGTTTGGAGGGTTATTAGGTGTATATGCAAGAGTTATGTTAGAGGTGATTTGTACAGTGTCAGGAATATTGTTTGGGCCAGGATTAGGATGAATGTCTCCATCTAGCAGGGCTAGGTGGAGTATTTTATATGTGGGGTTGTTAACTTTAAGGAAATAAAAAAGTGTTTTTCTTGCATGGAGAGTACTATATTTTATATGGGTTAGTCTGTGATATTGGCTTGCAGGTAGCAGGGACAAATTGTGGTGTTAAAGCTGTAAAGAGAGATAGGTAGTAGTGGTGTAGAAGTGAGCCTGGAGGGCAGTAGAAGGTTTGGGTGAAGTGGTTGTTCATAAGAGGTTAATGTGTAGATAGTTATTAGATGAGGTAGGAGCAAAACAAAGGCTATGAATTTTAGTTGAGTTAGGTAGGAAACATTGGCCATGATCTTGGTATAATATGTGAAGATAGATAGGGGTATGTAGTAATAGCAGCTGGGTAGTTAAAACTGTAAGGGTGGGGTGGATGTGTGATATAGCTAGGAGAGGTAAGTGAATAAGTTTGGTGGGGAGTGGTAATAAGGAGAACTATTTGATTGGTATAGGTAAAATGGGGGTGTGGTTTAGTGAAAATATATTGAGGACCCTGGGGGGTTTGTGGGAATTGGGGGTAGGGAGGGGAGCGGAGTGAGCCCGCAGAGCGAACGAAGCGGGTTGAGACAGTTGAGTGAGACAGTCGAGGTGAATAATCAGTGGAATTCTGATTGTGGAGGAGTGGCTGCAGGGGTAAGTAGGTTTGTGATCTGTGTAGAAGAGTAGGAAGTAGTATAAGTGATTTGTAAAGGCAGAAGGTGGGAAAGTATAGCAGAACAGGTAATGGGTAGGGTCAATTGTAAGAATGCTAAAAAGGAGTTTAAAAAGAAGACAGCCTTATGAGGATGAGGGGCTACAAGAAAGGAGCAGATAGGAGGGTGCCACCTAGTGGGCAGTCAGGTTTAAAACCACGGAGGTGAGGAAAAAAATCGGGCAAGGCCAGACTAGGGCTAGAAAGACAATCTATATGAATGGGTTAATAAAACTAGGAGTATGAGAGGGATTATTCATAGACTACTGGACTTAGGGGGGGGGTATGGCTACTGGGTGTTCAGGCTGTGAGGCTTACAATAAATAACAACATGGATTAAAGCAGTGAAATGATTTAGCTATAAAGCCAGACTTACAAATTGCACATACTCTCATCACTTTTCGTGTGAGAACACCAGTTTACACTTATGAAGTGATGTTACAGCTGGATGACTGGGGTGGGTCCTTAGGTCCCTGGTGGATAATAATCTCCTAGTGGAGGGTAGGCAGGTCTCATCACTTTTCGTGTGAGAACACCAGTTTACACTTATGAAGTGATGTTACAGCTGGATGATTGGGGTGGGTCCTTAGGTACCTGGTGGATAATAATCTCCTAGTGGAGGGTAGGCAGGAAATTGCACATACTCTCATCACTTTTCATGTGAGAACACCAGTTTACACTTATGAAGTGATGTTACTGCTGGATGATTGGGGTGAGTCCTTAGGTCCCTGGTAGATAATAATCTCCTAGTGGAGGGTAGGCAGGAAATTGCACATACTCTCTTATCACTTTTCGTGTGAGAATGCCAGTTTACACTTATGAAGTGATGTTACAGCTGGATGATTGGGGTGGGTCCTTAGGTCCCTGGTGGATAATAATCTCCTAGTGGAGGGTAGGCAGGAAATTGCACATACTCTCATCACTTTTCGTGTGAGAACACCAGTTTACACTTATGAAGTGATGTTACAGCTGGATGATTGGGGTGGGTCCTTAGGTCCCTGGTGGATAATAATCTCCTAGTGGTGGGTAGGCAGGTCTCATCACTTTTCGTGTGAGAACACCAGTTTACACTTATGAAGTGATGTTACAGCTGGATGATTGGGGTGGGTCCTTAGGTCCCTGGTGGATAATAATCTCCTAGTGGAGGGTAGGCAGGAAATTGCACATACTCTCATCACTTTTCGTGTGAGAACACCAGTTTACACTTATGAAGTGATGTTACAGCTGGATGATTGGGGTGGGTCCTTAGGTCCCTGGTGGATAATAATCTCCTAGTGGAGGGTAGGCAGGAAATTGCACATACTCTCTTATCACTTTTCGTGTGAGAACACCAGTTTACACTTATGAAGTGATGTTACAGCTGGATGATTGGGGTGGGTCCTTAGGTCCCTGGTGGATAATAATCTCCTAGTGGAGGGTGGGCAGGAAAATTGCACATACTCTCTACTATGTTCTTTAAATATATATACATTCATATATAGATATATATATATATATATATACATTTTTGTAAAAATATCTACATTCATAAAATTCACAATCAAATAGCATATATTTCCATCAAACAGCACCATCTATTACAAACATAGTTACAGATGAAGAACATAGTACATCAGTAGACAACTAGAATCTTTATCTGTGAAGTACATAACAGACATTAACAATTGTTACAATAAGAAGTTCCTGCTGTATAATAAGTAGTAGGCTTATGAGCATCCAAGCTTGCTATAATCAAGGTAGTTAGTGAGGTGGAAAGAAAGGTAGTGGTTGGATGGTGTGGATGATATTAGAGTGGGAGTTGCAAGGGCATAGTCACCATGTTTTTAGGTGCGCTTTTAGTAAAGTTTTGAAATGGGTGCATGATGGTACGGAGGTAATTGTGGGTGGGAGGGAGTTCCATAATTTGGCTATGGCACAAGAGAATAGTGCTTCACCAGCAGAGTTATTGGCTTTAGTGATCTGCTAGTGATTTTTGTTGCTGGATCTTAGTGGTCTGGTGGTGCGATAGGGTTGGAGTAGATTCTGGAGGGATGGGACATTTAGTGGATGGTTTACTAGTTTGTGGACGAGTGTGAGTTGATACCATTGAAGGAGGTGAGGGAGTTCAAGCCAGCCCAGTTCAGCAAGCGAGAGATAGAGGTGACTACGATAGGATGCCCCTGTGGTGAATTTGGCGATTTTTTTGTAGCAGGTCTCTAGCTTGTTTAGATCGCACTGCCTTATGTTGGTCTATACTGGAGAGGCATAAAGTAGGGTGGAGATAAGGTGAAAATTTGCTGCTGAAATTTTTGCTCCTTTGGTGAGAAGTTGTTTATTTTTGTATAATGCTCCTAGTTTTTTGCGGACTTTTTTTATGGTCATTGATATGTGATTGTCAAATTTTAGTTTATTATTTCCACTCCTAGCACTTTGGTGTTTTCTGTTGTGTGTATAGTGGTGTTGTCTTTTGCTTTGATGTTAAAATGAGAGTTGTTTTGAGTATGTTTGGTGGGTTGGAAGATGAGTAGTTTAGTTTTGTTTGGGTTGAGTATTAATTGGGCATCAGATAACCACGTTTCAACAGAGGAAAAGGCTTCCTGTGTGACTTTTTGCAGTTTGTGTAGGGACTGGGCTGAGCAGATGATGGTTAAGTCATATGTGTATTATATGAGTGTGCCATGTTTGGTGGCAGAGGCAAGATTACTGGTGAAAATAAAGAGGAGTAGGGGTCCAAGGATGGATCCTTGGGGAACCCCTATAGAGACAGGTAGTTGGGGAAGATATGTCATTCTGCCATACAACAGATTGTTCGTGGTGAGACAGGTAACTCTGAAACCAGTTGGTGACTGATTGAGAGAAGGATAGGTTATTGAGGACAGAGATGAGGTGTTTGCGTGGGACCATGTCAAATGCTTTAGATAGGTCTAGGAAAGTAGCAGCGGAGAGATAGCCATTGTTTTTATGCTGAAGGATAGTGTTAGAAAAGGAGAGTAAGGCAGTGGTGGTGTTATGGTTTGGTCGGAAACCATGCTGAGTATTGGAAAGGAGGTTGTTAGTAAGGAGGTAGCCTGAAACCTGAGAGTGAATGCATCTCTCTAGTATTTTGGAGAGTGGAGAGAGAATAGCTATGGGGCGGTAACTGGTTAGTTCTGTAGAGAGGCCGCTTTTGTGGAGGAGGATTATATGTGATACTTTCCATAGTGTGAGAACGTAACTTTCTGACAGAGATGGATTAATCAAGATGGATACTGGGTAGGCCAGAGCATCAGCTGCAATTTGTAAGTATTCACTTGGGAGGTTGCTGCTAATTTGGTGGGCTTAAGTTTAGTTAAGAGCTTTTTTATGTTGGAGGTATGTACAGGAGAAAAAGAGAAGGCAGTGGGGAGATTACTAGTTGAAGGTGTGGGCTGGAGGGGAGGGGGTTGTGTTGTTTAGCCAGTGATAGTATGGTTTGTGTAAAGTGTGTGTTGAATGAGGTAGCAATATTTTTGGAGGCATGAGGAATGTTAGGAGGAGGGGTACTGACTTTACCTGGGTGGAGGATGGAGTTTATGGAGGACCAGAAATGTTTGGGGCTGTGTTGGAAGGAGTCTAGAGCAGACTGGTAGTATTGGAATTTGTCCTATTTTATTAGCTTTTTGACTCTATTGCGTAGTTCTAGGAATTTCTGTCTAGTTGAGGGGGTTTTGGTTTTGCGCCAGTGCTCCCAGGCTTTATCACTGTTTTTCATTTCTGACTTAATGCTTTTCTGTAGCCATGGGGAGGGCTGTGCTTTGGTTCTGGAAAGTCTTATGGGGACATGGTAATTAAGGATGCTCAGGAAGGTAGTATTTATTTTATTTATTTATTTATTTGCAGTTGGTTTACCAGGATAGTCCACTGGGTCAGAAAGAACCCGTTTTCAATGGAGTCCTGGGGAGAAAATTACAGTGAAATATCTTGTTACAAATTGTTAAAGTTATAGTTACAAAAGCCTAGTTAAAACAATTACAAATACAACAGAATAGTGATTAATATACAATCAAAAGAGAGAATAAAATTTACAATATGATAACAGAGGTGACTTTACATATATGGTATGTTACACTAAGAGATGCATGTTATGTAATCGGTATCAAGGCTTAAACAAGTGACATCAGGATGTATGAGATAGGAGGAGAAAAGAAGAGAGGAGAGGAGATTATATGGGGTGATAGCAAGAGCATTCCCACTGGGAAAATAGATGTGAGTGAAGAGATTTTTTGAAAGAATGGATATTTGAGGTGGTGCGGATGGGTGGTGGTAGGGAGTTCTAGAGACAAGCTAGACTATAGGATAGGAGATTTTGTCCTGGGGGATGCGATGGTTTATACAGTTCTATTAGGTTTTGGTTGTTAGATCTAAGTAGTCTATCAAGGAGGTGCATTTTGAAGGTAGAGGAAAGGGTGGGACAGAGGGAAGGGTAGAAAATTAGCTGGTGGCCAACAGTAAGTTGAGCATAGGTAAGATGATTGGTGAGTTCCAACCATTTTAGTTTGTGGAGAGATGAGCAATGGTGTAAAGAGGACTTATGGCCAGTAGCAAACTTGGCAATTTTGTTATAGCAAGAGGATAGTTGTGATTTGAGTGAAGATTGTAGGTTAGTTAGGAGTGGGGCACCACAGAGGAGGGAGGGGATGAGAAATGTGGTGGAGAGGGTGATTTTAGTGGTGTTAAATAGCGATTTTGTCGGTAGAGCATACCAAGTTTTTTATGGGTTTTTTTTATATTAAGTTGAAGATGGGAGCAGAATTTGAGCCGACTATCAGTTTGGACACCTAATAATTTGGCCTCTGAAACGAGTTTGATGGGTGTATTACTATGACTAGTGATAGGGAATGTACTTATATTATAAGAGGTGGCTTTGGATGGGGTGAATAGCATTAGTTTGGTTTTAGATGCATTTAGTGCAAGGTGATTTTTTTTCATCCATAGTTCGGTGGTTAAGAATGCATCTTGTGTGAGCTTTAGAAGGGTAGGTATAGAGGTAGCAGAACAGATAATAGTTGAATCATCGGCATATTGGATGATGTTAGTGAAGGAGAGGGAGTTATGGAAGTCATTTATGAATATATTGAAAAGAAGGGGGCATAGTATGGATACTTGTGGGACTCCAGTTGGGGTATTACAGAATGGGGAGGTGGCTTTTTTCCATTTTACAGCTTGGCATCTATTAGATAAGTAGCTAGTGAACCAATTCAGAGAGGAAGGTGACAGGTTAAGCTTAGAGAGTTTAGTTAGGAGTAAATTGTGGGAGATAGTGTCGAAGGCCTTAGAGAGGTCTAGCAAAAGGGTTGAGACAATGTGGCCTGAATTTCGTGCTTTATTCACAGTTTCCAGGAAGGAGAGAAGGGCAGTCATAGTGCTGTGACTGGGTCTAAAGCCATGTTGTGTGGGAGTAAGTAGATTATTATCTAGTTGTAGGTGGATACACTTTTCCAGGAGTTTAGAGATGGGGGATAGGATGGCGATGGGACGGAAGTTAGTTATGTTATTATTGTTGCCACCTTTGTGCAAAGGTATGACATAAGCCTTTTTCCAGATTTGGGGTACTAAACTTTCTTGAATGGAGCGGTTGATTAGAATACTGATGGGGTAGGCAATGGCTTCTGCAGCTATAGCAAGATAGTATGAAGGAATGTTATCGGGGGCATGAGAGCATGTTTCAGTTTCAGGAGGAGTTTTTTTATGGTGGATGTGGGTACAGGTTTGAGTGAGAATGGTGGAAGTTGAGAGGAGGGGGTATTGAGGGGTGGTGATGGAGGGGAAATAGGAGAGGAAGCAGAGATGGGGGGGTACAGGAGGTATAGGATTGAAAGAGGATGATGGGGATAGTGTGGAGGGTGTGGTGGTGTTAGAGGATGAGAATTATGAGGTTAGTTTGGATATGGAATCAATGAAAAAAGTATTGAACTGAGTAGCCAGGTCTATGTCTGGAGCTTCAGGGTCTGGGCTAGGGTTGTCTGATTTGCTGGGGTTAAGGAGGGTGGAGATGCCTTTCCAAAACTTTTGGGGGTTTGTTTTGTTACTGTTTTGGAGTATAGAAAAATAGTTCTGTCGATCTATGATGATTAATTTTTTTACTTTGTTCCTAAGCATTTTGAATTCATTATGAGTGAGGGGAGTCCTGAGTTTTTGGTAATATGCCCAAGCTTTATCTCTGAGGTCCATGGTTGCTAGTGTGTTTTTTGTTAGCCAAGGAGCAGTTTTGTTTTTCATTATTTTTGTCCTTAAAAGAACATGGTGGTCTAGGAGGTTCAAGATGGTTGTGTTGAAGTGGATGACTGCTTGTTCCAGTGGTAAAGTTTTTAGAGTATTCCAGTTTATTGTTTTTAGAGAGTTGGAGAAGGTAATGTGATTGAAAGTTTTTTGGTGGCGTATAGTAATATAAGTGTGTGTAATATGCAATGAACGGTCACCCCCGATAGTATTAAAAAATGCAACTCCGTCATCAAGACTGAGGTACTTTAGAGGATGCCAGTTACATTCTTTGAGGGATGAGATGAATGTAAGTGGCTAAAGCTTAGTTTTTTATGTATTTGATGGTAGATGACAGGTTTAGCTTGATATAGGTATTTTTTGAGTAGGAATGTTGGGGAGTGATCACTGAGGCTATCTGACAAGCAGCCTGTTATATATGACTGGGGGCTCTTGCTGACTAGTATCCAATCCAGGGTAGTGTGCTTGCTGGAGTTTTTATTTATCCTGGTTGGTGACTGGACTAGTTGGGTGAAGCCATGAAGGTTTACATGATGGGTTGGATGGTTGCCAGAACAGGATTGCCAGTCAATATTGAAATCACCTAAAATTATAGTTTCTTGGGGGAGATGGTGGGTAGACCAGCTGAGGAGGTTTTCTAGTGGAGGGATGTTTTGGCCAGGTGGGAAGTAGCATCCAATTATGTTGATGGTTTTGTTTTGGTTTATTTTGAGGTTGGTATATATTATTTCTTCATTGCCTATTTGTGGAGCTGATGATTTTAAGATCTGGATGTTTAGATGCTGTTTAAATATTATAGCTACACCGCCTCCTTTCTTGTTTAGCCGGTCTACTCTTAGTATGCCATAACTGGTAGGGAGAATTTGCTCACTGGTAATGTGAGGTTTTAGGCAGGTTTCTGTCAGGATGACTATATCTGGGGAGTACAAGTCTATGGTGGCATGGAGTTCATGGACTTTGCTGGATATACTTCTAATATTTAGGCTTAGTAGAAGGAAGTCACTTGGCTTTCTATTGGCTGTGATATGGGAGAAGTTGTGGTTTGTAGTCTGATTATGAGGAATGGGGCTGGAGATGGTAGGGCCAGGGCTGGGGTGGATGTCTCCACTTAGGGCTAGTTTTGATATGCATGAGGTTATTAGTTTTCTCAGTTTTTTTAATGTGTTTGTTTATTTATTGTACATACGTTTAATTTGCATTTATTCAGAACATTCTCTTTATACATAACTTTCATATATTTTTAAAAAGATGCATGTATATGTATTCATATGTTTATGGCTTCCTTTAAATATTATCTGAAATGCTATTATGTTAATACAGTTATATATATCTTTCTTAGCAAATACATCTATTTAAGCAAACTTTTTTAATGTTGAATATGACCAATAAAATAGTGACCAGTAAAAAAAATATCTATACTTATCATAGAACTCTAGCCCTCTCTCTTCTACCTAGTCTACCCACTCAGCCAGATGGTCAGACCTATGCTCAAAGTCATATATCAGTGACAGCACTGCTGGCCGAAGAAGGTGATACCTGTCACGATACCAGGTGGTCACCCAGTTCTTGCCAGATATCAGTCTTTTTCTCCAGGTGGTAGGTTTTGTGAAAGCCTCAGTAATTTCCTGATGTAACTCACCGAGAAGGCAGCGAATAATAAGGGTCTCTTTGTCACCCTAGCTTGGAGCACAGCCTCATGCCTTCACAAGTGATGCCATAACAGGAAATGCCAGAATATTGATGAAGAAAATAAGAGCAGGGCTAAATTTCAGAGGTTCAATTCCATTCCCTGGGGTGTGACATCCCCTTGACCAAACCTACTTAAGTAGAATGGGCAATACACCAATTATTGATATTACTGGGAAGGTAGGTTTAACCAAAAATGCTCTGTCACATACATTTCTTTTCATAAAACAATCCATTCACATCCAACTTATATGCTGTATATAAAAAATGAAAAATATTGAATAATTGTTATGTATATGATTTACATCTGCTCAGCTGCTGGTCATTGCATAAGGCATGTTATTTTGAGTATTACACTTGAATTCCATTTATACACATATTATAAAATACAGCAGTTATACTTTTTTGTGGCGGGGATATATTACTGTGTGTGTTATGCACAAATATTAGGAGCTTATGAGTTGTTTGATGTGCTAAGATGTGACATGACGTTAGATGGGCAGTGATTGCACTTTATGTTGGCATAAACTCTCATTCAGATCACTTTTTTTAATTTTTTTTGTAACTATGTTCTGAGATAGGTTAATCTAGGGCCAGTCACAAATCACTGTGGCAAGCTTGGAACTGCTGATGCTGCCTACAGTGGACATCATGTCATTACATATCCCCATTCATGATCACCCAAGACTGATGTATGCACTGTACATATTTGCATGTTACTACAATTCTTAAAGATAAATGAAAACATGGCTCATTTGCATAAACCATGTATAAACGGTCCTGAATTTATGTGGAAAAGTTGACCACCACCATATTAATTTGCCAATATTCGAGTTAGGCAGCAAATGTTTTGCAGTGGTAAGGATACCACAGACATTTTAAAGTAAATAAATAATTAAAAAATATAATAATTTAAAAAGAAACACTTAAATAAGCAAAATTTCTGAGTTAAAGCTCAGAAATGTTAATTTTAGATATATATGCTGTGAATATGGTGCTGGCAATGAATGATTGCTCAAATTACTGTCATTTAGATGGGTTTCAGTACAGCAGCAGTGGAAATGATTAGTGATCACTGAAAATAATGATTACTTTGGTATTATTTACTGACTGTGCAAACATGGTAGAAATGCAGACATTTAATTGTGAAGTTTTGCAGTGGTAAGGATATTAATATGCATGTGTCTTTACTGGGAGAGTTCTGAGTGACAGGGATGAATAAAAATGGTAGTATTAAGAATATATGATGGTAGGGATAGGAGGAATTTTGTCATAAAACTGATTACTTTAATGAGCTGAATGCAATGCAAGTAATTTAATGCAATTTTACTTAGTCTGACTGAGATGTCTGTGTAAAATTATGTGGTTTGTGTTAGCTAACATTTTTTATGAGGATAGCAGGCACTCTTGGCCAATGTTTTGCTATTTAAAAGCTGAGTTACATCAAAAGCTTTACACAGTGTGACTATGCCCCCCCCTCCCCTTTTATTGTAAAGTGCA
Organism: Protopterus annectens; assembly: GCF_019279795.1. Taxonomy (NCBI): domain Eukaryota; kingdom Metazoa; phylum Chordata; order Ceratodontiformes; family Protopteridae; genus Protopterus; species Protopterus annectens. The sequence continues at coordinate 731,739,658 of NC_056750.1, forward strand.
TTAATGATGGAAAATAGGGGATAAACCAGAGAAATGATAACATCCTCATAGCAGCCCTTATGGGAAACTTCTATTTGGTAAAGGCCGAGAGGGGCCCAAACAAGCAGAGAGGACCAAAGCCTGGAATCAAGTACTTCTCAAGATTAATGCAGTGGGTGGCAGAAACCAAGCATTAGTATAGAACAAGAAGAGGGCAAATATACACCCTCCTGTCTTGTTTTGAAGTACCACCTCTTGTTTTTTAACTGCTGATTTAATCATTTTTTATCAAAAGAGTGTATATATTTTTTTACTTCTTATTCTTTGTTGACAATACTGCTTTAAATTTACCAGTGTCGTCAGGAAGTGATGTAATCACTCGCTATCTGTTATAAATTTTACTTCTTATGGTATCCATTCACTCTGAAGAAGCTACCTTTTTTGAGTAGCGAAAACGCTGTTTCTACTTGTATTCTAATAAAATTGCGTTAAGGATTACTCAGCCTGGTGTGTTACTGCTTGGATCCGCCTGCCTTATTTCACAAGATTAATGCAGTGGGTGGCAGAAACCAAGCATTAGTATAGAACAAGAAGAGGGCAAATGGTAGGATGTGCTAGAAGCAAAGCCAGTCAGAATGCAATGTCCTGCACCAGTAAAGGAGGAGGCCTCTGACAATTATTCAGTTAACACCAGATGAAGATTACCTTATATCCATCCGTGGGGATGACTATGACACAGAAATTTATGGCACTGGAATAATCTGAGATATTATGGACCCTGGGTACTGATAATGTCTCTGCTCATGAATGTTGGTTTAAAAATAACAGTAACATATATTTCTATAGAGAATTAAATGCTGTTAAGCAATGATCACACTAAACGTGACAATTATTTATTAGTAGGTGAACTTTGAACTTCAGCATGGACAGACAATGAAGGAAGTGTGCACGGTAAGTGTCCCGCTCACCCCTTTATAAGCATACAGTAGTGTATTCTATTTCATTATACGCAATGTATTTTAATAATTTTTTACAGGATCAGCAGCAAAAATAAATTCTACTACACCAATAAATCTGGATGGTATCAGCAACAGAATGGATGAAGATGATGATGATGATAATGACAGTTACATTTATGAGGCAGCCTGTGGAAAGTGGCAGGCAGTTCACAAGTTTAATGGCAGGATCTCAGACCACACAACATATTTGTATCTTCTGCACTTCAAAAGCAGTATTTACAAACCCAGAGGAACACTTTCAGGATGAAGGCAGGCATTCAGAAGTAAAAGTTCCCACTGAGAAATCTTTACCAAAGGGCAGTCAGGTACAGGAATTTGGTACAGTTTCCCCAGGAAAGGTGTAAAAGATTGGCTGCCAAACAGGATATGTGCTGTTACACTGTTAGGTTCAGAATGCTACCACACAGAGTTTTAGGATCAGAACACTACCGCACAGAGTCAGCTGGATATGGTTAGAGTCCTGCAGGGTATGGGTGAGGATTTCCAGCATTACTTGGAAATGGTACAGAGTAGAGACAATGCCACGATCCCACTGATGTATAGTATGGTGGCACGCCAAGCATCAGAGGCTCCCTTCGTTCATATACTAGTTAGGACATACCAGAGTCAAGCTGTAGTCAGTCTTACTAGGAGAAAAGAACAGGTACTGTGCAGAAACCTGTGGGGGGATCTCATGACAATACAACTGCATCTCAGGAAGGAACTGTAAATAGTCTAGGTGAACAAAACCACAAATTTTATGCAGGTCACAACAGCATTCATCTACACCTAGCAGAACCTCCCATTCAAAGTCACAGCGCTGTCAGTTCAGTGACTGCAAGATCACCTGCATAACTTAGGTCATGACATTGGACCAACTCTCCTTACAGTTCTCATGGTATCCCCTCTTCAAAATCACTTGTACCACCACCCATCCTATCTGAGACGTGCAGGACTCATTTGATCTTGAACTACTGTGGATCATATCTGACAGTCCTGTAACTTTACATGTTTATACATCCACTGTCAAAAACACAGCTGAACGATTAACTTTAAGGGGAATAAGAAAAAAAAAAACTTGTGGGGGGGGGGGGGTCCAGCTTCGCTAATGTATATGGTTTCATCCTTGCAAATCTGCTACATAAACCATCAAGTAAAAGTAGAAAAAAATCTGTATGACATATCATTGCAGTAATTAACACTAATGCTACATGGATTACCATTGTTACAGGTGCTGATGTTGCTGAAACATTTGCTTTTGTATCATATGTAGGGAACATTTTGAAAGAAATGTTCTTATTACATAAATAGCTTTTTAACTCTACTTCTACTCTGTCCATTTGCTGCTCACAGTTCTTCTTTATTTAAGCCCTTATTGTATAATTAAAAAAAGAAACTTCAAATAAAAAGTAGAAGGTGTTGAAATGATGCAACATGCTTTAATGAACAAGGAAAAAAGGCTTTAATCTTCACAATATTTAATGGACCGAGGGAAAAACATAGCTAAGTGAGGTAAAATAAGGTGAAAAATTAATGTTGCCATAGAAACAGTTTTAGATTGTTATAAGTAATATCTGGATATATATGTGTATTTCTTTTCTGTAACTGCTACACACTGAATTTTTGTACTTTGTACCTTTTAGCTTAAAGCCAGTTATATGTGAACATATGGTTGATCATTGACTCAGCAAATGTACCTACCAGATATGGTGATTTTGAAGATTTTTATGAGCATTAGAATTATTCAAGAATTTTTTTTTTCTAAAATGAGCTTTGTAGTATAGTAAATAACACTAACTTCTCCTCTTGTTTAAGTGATATAGTTGTAAACACAGTTTTTACCTATTATCATCACTGAGTTATTTATACTAGTTATATTGCTAGCATTCCAATAGCAATGTGTCACCAGACTCATTGCTAAAAAGAGCATAATTGCAATCAAAGTCACAAGTTGGTCGGAAAAGCACAAAAAACTATTGCAAAGCTCTTTAATACTTATAATTGCCAAAACACATGAGAAATGAAATAAAATGGTCATAATAGATATGCCAGACAAAGGACCCTGCAGTTTTTAGATTTTCTTAGCACATCTAACCTTTTGCATTCGTAAGACAGATAAATAATATTTAAGAGTGCACACTGGAAGTAGCTTGGTAGAACTATTAATATACTATATTTAGCCAGATATCTTGTGTCTTTTGTGGACTGAGTCTGCTGAATAGGATGTGGCTGAATAAAATGGTTCTTAATACATTTACCTTACATGAGACAGCACGTAGTGAAAATGGAACAGGTGTTGCATACTGTCTAATGTCTTCAATTCCAAAGATACCAAGATCTAACAAAGATGGAGGAATGCTTGGAAAAAGTGATGGGGCAACATCAATAAGCTTTAATCTCTGATGGGGTAAGTACGTACCATAAATCGTTAAACACTAGTAATGCCTCTGGGTATTAATCTAGGGTCATCAAAATAGTACCCCTATTTATCTACTTTCATTTTTTCATCTACACATTATAGGTTCATAGGTGTGTACTAGGCTAATGGCCCTGGAGCCTTTACAAGCCTCGCCTGTAGGATTACCCTGGAATCGTGCCACCCGACCTAAGTTCCCAGTGCTTCTGTTGAGTAGAGCCACTGGAGTGATCCCTGGTGTGAATTTTCTATTTCCCATCCACTCACCAAAATTTCTCTTGAAGAGGGCCAGTGAGGTTCTCTGCTTGACATGTATGGGAAGTCTATTCCATAACATGGGCAGTCTGGTTATGAACCTATCCCTCCAGCATGTTCTGTTGATTGTGGTAATGAGTCTGAGGTCTCTGGAGCATGTGGTCTGGAATGATTGGGATTTCTTTAGATGTAGCATTTATAACAGAGCTGGGTCAGACATGGCTCTGTAAGGCAAGCAGAGATCGCCTTTAAATAGGTGATATGAGACAGAGAATAGTTGGAGTTTTTTTTATTCTGTCCATGTAGGACAAGTTAAGGCCTAGGATCCTCTTTGTGAGGTACTTTTGTGGCCTCTCCAGTTGTTGCAGGTGTCTAGTGAGGAACATGCCAAATGGGGCATTGTACTCGATGACTGGCCTAATGATGGAAGAGTAGAGGGAGACAATGACCTCTTTCTTCCTGGATGCAAAACCCTTAGTAATGAGATGTGCCACATAGAAGGACTTTCTGACCACTGTGGCAATGTGGTGGTCAAAATAGAGGTTGCTGTCAACCTGTGTTCCCAGATCTCTTATAACGCATTCTGTGTTCAGTGGACTACCATCGATGGGGAAATTCAAGGGAACTGGGTTTTTCCCAAGGGGGATGAAGACAGATTTCTTGGCACTGACCTTAAGGCCATGGTTCTGACACCAGTCGTTGGTCTCAGTGAGGCCTTTCTGTAGGATGTCAACATCATTTGGGAGTTAATAATAGCTCCCAACTTGCAATTGTCTGTGAACTTTGTCAGCCAGAGTCCCTTAGTGTTGGCCTGGACTTCAGAGAAATAGATACCAAACAGGAGAGGACCCAGGACCAAACCGTCTAGGACTCCCCTCATGACTGGTCTGCAGTCTGACTTGGAGTCAGCTCCTTTCACACTGTGGGTTCTATCTGTGAGCCAGTTTGCAACCTACCTAGTGGTATAGGTGTTGATGCCCAGCTTAGTGGGTTTTTCTGTGCATAACATCTGCAAAACTCTGTTATATATAAGTTCTCACCATCACAAATGACAGTGATACCCGACTACGTACAGAACAGATACAGATACATTAGGCAATGTTCATAAACCCCGTTATGCAGACTGTCATAGTGTTCCTATTTCAGGAAACATCTGAACAGGAACAGAGCCCCCAATCTCATATGAAAGATCGAAATCGGATGGACAAATATTCAGTCTTGTACTATCAGTTGTTTACGATACATTAAAAAATAAAAATATTTTAATTCTTATTATGATTCAAATACTTAGTCAAACAATCTAATAAAAAGATACTTATGTGTATAAAAATTTGAGCTGAACAGTTCTATAGTGTACAAGAACTAATGGTTGTAGAGTTATAAATGTTTGCATATACTCTGCATTTACAGCTTCATTTTTTCAGTTGTTCAGTATGCAATGATTTGAAGTCAAAAGGTAACCATCCAGGGCTCCTGATGTGGCAAAGAGTTAATCAAAAAGCGATTCTGTGTCTGCCTTGAACCCTCAAAATACCTGCTCCTTACTGTGTCATTTATTACCTGCTCCATACCTGAGAACTCAAGGAAGAGGAAACTACTTGTACTGTGCCACTGTTTGAGGTGTGTGTGTGATGTATGTGTGTGTGTGTGTGTGATGTATGTGTGTGTGTGTGTGTGTGTGTGTGTGTGTGTGTGTGTGTGTGTGTGTGTGTGTGTGTGTGTGTGTGTGTGTGTGTGTGTGTGTGTGTGTGTGTGTGTGTGTGTGTGTGTGTGTGTGTGTGTGTGTGTGTGTGTGTGTGTGTGTGTGTGTGTGTGTGTGTGTGTGTGTGTGTGTGTGTGTGTGTGTGTGTGTGTGTGTGTGTGTGTGTGTGTGTGTGTGTGTGTGTGTGTGTGTGTGTGTGTGTGTGTGTGTGTGTGTGTGTGTGTGTGTGTGTGTGTGTGCATGCAGCTGTGGTGACATTAGGAGGCCTCCTATAAAGCAACAACTCCCTTGGACTTCAAGAAGGCTGAATAATCTGAATTTTTTTAATGTGCACATGAGCAATCTACAGACAGATTCTTAGGTGAAACTTTCCTCTACTGGAAAATTTTCAAATTTATGGTATCTGTAGACCAGTGTGTGTGTGTGTGTGCGTGTGTGTGTAATATACCTTTAAGAAGATATCCAGTCAGCAGGCATGTGCATATAAATACTGAGCATGTGCAAGCAAGAGTGCCATTTCAAGATGTAAGCATGCATATATGTACGTCAGTTTAAGTTTAATGTTCCTGCTATCCATCCTGATGTGTTTGTATATAATGAAGTACTTAAACACCCAAGCCTCATTATCTTATTCAGATATACAAGATGAGTGACATAGTGTCAGGAGTGGGATCCAGAATCAAAACTATGAAGCACACAGTTAAAGTTGGAGGAATAGACAGGAGTGGATCATCATTACTTCTCAAACATCTCACAAACAGGTCAGAAATGAATTCCAGGTGCATAAACTCGCTTAAATGATTTTTTTACTCAATGAATATAAAATGAAGCACTCAGAATGCTCCAAACCAATTAAACAAAATGTGTGAAACTGCAACATATTAATAAAACTATTCAAAATAATTACAAAAACGTTTGAAACAATATCCGAATCTCATAAATGTATAAAAAAGGGAAAACGACCATATTTTTTCACTATGTGCTACCTTTTCACATTAACTAAAGCTATTCAAAGTATCTGAAGTGTGCAAAGTGTTGACAAGTGTTTGTAGAATAACAGTACAGTTATTTTGCGAAGTTCAGCCATTTCAAAGAATATTTCACAAAGTACAGTACAGTCTTTTCAAAGAATTTATTGTACATTTTAATGTTATTACAAGTATCTGGTGTGTGGATGTTCATACATAATTACAAGGGCCATATTTGCATTATTTTTTTTATTTTATTTTATTTAACCGGGAAAGTCCGACTAGGTTCCACAGATCCTGTTTTCAGTGGAGGCCCGGGGAGAAATGCTCCAGAAGCATGTCTTTACACATAATTTGTTGGCATGGCAGAAGGATTTTGCAGACCAAGTCCGTTTGTGTTTGATAATAATATTGCAGAAAATTGGAGATTTAGCAAGAGTACAACATTCTCAAACAGGCTGCTTTTTTCTGACAAAGACACATGTACAAAGGCATTAATTCTGCTTAATTTAGCTGGTTCAGAAGCCATTGAAAGCCAGTGTTCATGTGTGTATGCACCTGCTGTGTATGCAGGGGAGGGGGGGAAACAATCACATAGTGGTAGCAAGTGAAACGCGGAAGACCCTGAGTGTTTAAACTGTAAATTTAGAGAAATGTGTAACCCCCAAATTAATATTACAATGGAAAGACACTTATTTTACACAAGGGATCAAAAGCCTGGCAAAACTTTTGCAGCATGTATAGCTGACTTGAGACATAAGGTAAAAACATGCAGGTTTGGTGATTTAAGAGATGAGTTGATAAGGCTTGTGTGTGGTATTAAAGACAATGCAGTGAGAAAGATTTTGCTTCAAGGCAATTATTTATCTTTGAATAAGGCCATAGAGATTTGTCAGAAATATGAGCTCACAGAAGAGCACACAAATATGCTTACAAATGAGAAATGCATGTTTCCAGTGTGTCCCTAATGTGGATAGTATGCAGCATGTGATTAAAAAGTACAGGCCCAAGGGTGTGGCAGCTTCAGTGAAACCCATTTAGAATAAATTCTGCCTGTGAAGTCTTGCAGAATGCAAGGAAGCAATTTTTTTCAGGCAATTCATGTGCTATTATAGTAAACGATATCCCTGTAGGAGGCAATGAAGTCGAACATAATAAAAACCTCAAAAATGTTTAAGACAGAGCTCATGAAGTCAATCTTAAGCTGAATCATCAGAAATGCAAACTAAAGCTATGAGAAGTTAATTATGCTGGTCAATTGTTTACCAGTTCAGGCTTATGAACAGATCTTTCCAAGCAAGCAGCTCCAGACAATATCCAAGCCCTACAAAGTTTCCTTGGCACGGTCAACTATCTAAGCAAGTTCATTCCACATTTGAGCCAACTTTCAGCACCACTTAGAGAGCTGACATGCAAAGATATATCCTGGTCCTTGTCAGATCAACACCAAACAGCATTTGATGCCGTGAAAGAGAGAATTGCCATTTCATCTACTTTAATATACTATGATGTTCACAAACCAGTAACTCTTTCCTGTGATGCTACAAAGTTTGGTCTTTATGCAGTCATTCTTAAACAGGGTAGACCAGTAGCTTATGCATCGAGAACTCTACCTCAAACTGAGATGCAGTATGCTCATACAGAGAAGGAACTCTTGAAAACTGTGTTTGGATGTTCGAAGTTCCATGATTATATTTATGGGCAACTATTCAGATTGAGACTGACCACTGACCTCTAGTCACCATTTTCCTGCTAGATTGCAATGCACGATCCTTAAATTGCAAAAGTACAATTTCAGTCTTGTTTACACAAAAAGAAAACTTCTTTATCTTGCTGATACTTTATCCAGATCACCCAGAAAACCACTGAACAGCATGAGAATGAGAAACCTGATTTTGAAATCATGGAAGTGAGAATTTTTTTTTCCACAAGTCTTGATGAGCTTAGAACTCACACAGCTTCAGATACAATTTTCCAGAAGCTCAACCACTTCCCCATTCAAGGATGGCCTTCTAAGCAATCTTGTTTAATAGTAGAGATGTAACAGTATTTTCCTTACAGAGAAGAGATTTTGTGTGACAGTGGTATCATCATGAACGGACCAAAAGTGATTGTTCCAAAATCCTTGCAACAAGAGTACATTAAGATCTTGCAAAACTTCCCCTTCCATTAGCAATGCTTTTGTAGGTAAGTAGCCCATCTATGCCTTGATTCTTGCCCAACTTCTATTGCCTTCACCAGCAGTGAGGTGGCAGTTTATTTCTTTATAGTTAGTTTGCAGTGCCGGGCTTGGGGTTCAGTATACAACTCAGCAAAGCTTCTCGTGGTGTCCTGCAGAGTACTACATGCAGCAAAGTGACAAAAGAGTGACTTTGGATTGATTAAGTAACATTTCTCTGCATTTTTTTCTGTTCACTGCTAATTTCGCCTAAAACTTTATCTCCTAGCCTTTTGTGCTCTAAAAAGCTATTTTTTGCTGCATATTGTACTTATATTGCTGATTGCACTTTTAAAGTCATTTTTAGTCATTTTTGTGTTGTAATCATCTGTTTAACTCTTGTAGGCTACACACTCAAGTGTGCTAGCCTGTTGTGAGCATTTCAAGTGTTTTTAGAGTAAGTTACTGTATTTGAGAAAAAAGAAAAAAAAACAAAAAAAATTCTTGTTTCCCGCCTTTTCTAAGCTAGTCTAGTCCAGTTTTCAGGTTCTGCTGAATTCAGGGCTGTGGTAGAAGTTCCTGTGTTGTCCATACCTTACTTGGATAGAAGGAAGTTTTTCTGTTCACCAGTGAGAGTGGGGAGGTTTGAGCAGCCTATCTGTCCCTGGAGGAGTGGTCTCAGCCCAGAAACTAGTAGTTTATTGGCCATTTTGGGCTAATTTCTATCTCTTTCATCTCCCTGTTTTAAAACCCGCATTTGCATGGTTTTGTGCTTGTATACAACTCAGGAAAGCTCCTCGTGGTGTCCTGCAGAGTCCTATAAGCAGCAGAGTGACAAAATAGTGACTTTGGATTGATTAAGTAACATTCGATACAATACCCCACTCGGGTATCATTGAAAAACTCATCAGCTTAAATGTTAACCCATACATCACAAGATGGGTTGCAAACTGGCTGAGTGACAGAACCCACAGGGTCAGAGTTGCTGGCGCCATGTCAGACTCAAAGCCTGTCACAAGTGGTGTACCACAGGGCTCAGTCCTGGGCCCACTCTTGTTTGGCATCTACTTTTCCGAAGTACAAGCAAACACAGGAGGGTTATGGCTGACAAAGTTTGCAGATGACTGCAAACTGGGCGCATAGTAAAAAACACATCTGACACAGATATCCTTCAGAAGAGTCTCACAGAAACGGATAACTGGTGCCAGAGCCATGGCCTAAAGTTAAATGCCAAAAAATGCATAGTCATACCCTTCGGGAAAAACAAGGTTACCCCTAGCTACCAAAGCACAGAAGAAGTTATCAGGGACCTGGGGACCCAGGTTGATAGTAGTCTGTCATTCGACACCCATGTAGCTAAAGTAGTTAGGAAGACCTTCTACATTGCCCACCTTATCATGAAGGGATTCTCATCTAGATCAAGGGAGGTCATAGTCTCCCTATACTCATCACTCATCAGACCAATGATTGAGTACAATGCCCCATTCGGAATGTATCTGACCCGACACTTGCAGCAGCTGGAGAGGCCACAAAAGTTCCTCACCAAAAGGATAAAGGGTCTCAAACATCTGTCCTATGCTGCCCGACTGAAAGAACTCCAGCTCTATTCAGTCGCTTACCGCTTGCTCAGAGGTGACCTTTGCCTAACATGCAAGGCCATGTCAAACCCAGATTTGATGAATATGCTTCACCTCAAAAAATCTAGATCCGTCAGAGCCACAAGGACGGGAGACTTAAACCTCGACAAGGCTATTAATAGGACATGCTGGAGGGATAGATTCATCACCCAAAGACTCCCTATGCTGTGGAATAAAATCCCGGTATATGTGAGGCAGAGCACCTCGCTGGCCTTGTTCAAGAGAAATCTTGACCAATGGATGGGAGATCGCAGATATACCCCAGGGATTACCTCAGTGTCACTGCTCGACAGAGGCACAGCAAAATAATGGGTATAGTTCCCCATACTAAAGGGGTGGCGTAAGCCACAAAACTATGGGCTAGGCTTGTAAATGCCCTCGGGCAGATAGCCTAGTATGAACCTATGAACCTATGAACCTATTTCTCTGCATTTTTTTTCTGTTCACTGCTAATTTCGCCTAAAACGTGATCTTCTAGCATTTTTGTGCTCTAAAAAGCTGTTTTTTTCTGCATACTGTACTTAAATTTCTGATTGCATTTTTAAAGTCGTTTTTAGTCGTTTTTGTGTTGATCTCCTAGCCTTTTTGTGCTCTAAAAAGCTATTTTTTGCTGCATATTGTACTTATATTGCTGATTGCACTTTTAAAGTCATTTTTAGTCATTTTTGTGTTGTAATCATCTGTTTAACTGTTGTAGGCTACACACTCAAGTGCACTAGCCTGTTCTTAGCATTTAAAGTGTTTTAGAGTAAGTTACTGTATTTGAAAAAGAAATATATATATATATATATATATATATATATATATATATATATATTCTTGTTTCCTGCCTTTTCTAAGGTAGTCTAGTCCAGTTTTCAGGTTCTGCTGAATTCTGGGCTGTGGTACAAGTTCCTGTGTTGCCCATACCTTACTTGGATAGAAGTAAGTTTTTCTGTGAAAGTGAAACTGGGGAGCTTTAAGCAGCTTATCTGTCCCTGGAGGAGTGGTCTCAGCCCAGAAACTAGTAGTTTATTTGCCATTTTGGGCTAATTTCTATCTCTTTCATCTCCCTGCTTTAAAACCCGCATTGGGGCGGTTTTGCGCACCGCGGGTTAGCTAGGGTTAAACTATTCCCGGCTCCATGAAGTCTGCTCTTCAATTCTTCCCTTGGAACTAGTCAAACTCTCAAATTAAGTACTCAAACCTTCATTTTACAGTCCAGCACTTGCTCTAATCCCTCAGTAAGCACTAATAAACGCTAGCACTACACTCCCCTCTACGATACAAAAGTACAAGGCACCCTATCTGTTCCTACCGGACAATCAGTAAAACAATTCATTTATCCATTCAGGCATGTCCAAAGTTCATTTTGAGGTGTACTCTCCAGTCCAGCTGGTGAAAATGGGCATCTTGAGGCAATGTTACAATTGCTTCATGTACACAGACAACCCTCTCCTCCTTTCAACAAACACAAATGTATGTGCGAGATGCAACTATACTGCCAAACTGGAGGCCAAGCTCTCTCAACCAAAGACTGGGACAGTCAGTCAGGAGGAGAAGGGAAACACTTGCACCATACTACCAGTCTCACATAAACCAGTCATACCTGCACCAGCAAACAACACACATAAATACACAAAAACATACTCAAAGGCTCTAAATAAAAATCTTCCAAAGCAGCTGAGACCTCCAAAACAGACATCCAAGCAACCTCCACCCCCCAACAACAACCACGTATCATATACTTCACAAAGTCAGTGTGCCACGCAATCACAGCCATTAAGGCCAAATAACACACCCAATACACTAATAGGCGACTCTATTGTCAGACACACTGACGTCCCACTCACTAGACTGAACAAGGAGAAGGTTACTGTAAGCTGCCTGTCGGGTGCCAGGATCCGCCACATAACACAAACAATCAGGTCACTCCAAGACAAGTACAAATAAGACTGTCATTGTCCATGTTGGTGTGAATGACCAGAGATGTACCTCCCTGGACTACATGAAAAGAGACATAGAGGAGCTCTCTGATCATGTAGCCCAGGGCGGTATGACCCTGACCCTGAGAAGCATCTTGCCCTCACCAAGAATGATGCCACAGTATAAAGATAAAATGATCAATTTTAACAAGTGGCTAAGCTATTGGTGTCATTCAAAGGGAATCCAGTGTCTGTCAGCCTGGAATGACATGCTTGACAAGCCACGTTGCTTCACCAGAGACATCTTGCACCTGTTGCCCTTAGGCTTTCGTATACTGGCCAAGGCTCTTGCCACCCCCTTAGTGCCTTTTTTAGGCAAGGCTCAAAAGACAAACCCAACTCCATAAACAACACAAGAAACCAAAAACTGAGGGTAATGCTACTCAATGCCAGAAGTCTAAACCTCAAAATGCATGCACTCGAGGCACTCCTTAGTATGGAGAAAATTGATATCAGTGCAGTAACAGAAACCTGGTTCAAGGCTCCAGGGAGCACCCCAGCACTACCAGGCTATAACTCATACCATACCTTTCGGCCCCAGAACCCGGACAGAAATACAAAAGGCGGGGGAGTATCCATTTTCATCAAGGATACTCACACCTCCAGGTCAGTGTCACAGCACAAGGCCTCGGAGACCATCCATGTGTAACTAACAGTGGGCAAAGCTGCTTTTCAGATTGTAGCTTGCTACAGATCACCCACCTTGTCTCAGAAATCCCACTCAGCATTCCTGAGAACATTGGAAAAATATGAAGGTCCTACCAAACACCATGATATTGGGTGATATCAACTACCCAAACAGTGACTAGGAAAACTACTCAAGTACAAACTCCTTTGCCCAACGCTTCCTAGAATTTATAAACTCAAATGCCCTGGAACAACTGGTCAACACTCCCACAAGAGGTGACAACATATTGGACCAAATCATCACCAACATGGGGGATCACTGTTCCACACCAGAGGTAAACCCCTCGCTGGTAAGATCAGACCATAAAATAATTACACTGGACATCCACATCCCAACCCCACCCCCAGCTAAGGAAACCACTGTAAAAAATTTTTCAAAAGCAAACTTCACACTTCTCAAGACCGAGGTGGAAAGTTTCAAAGCTCCCTTGCTAAAGGATAATGCTGCCCAAACCGCAGAATCCTTTACAAATGCAGTCTATGAGCACCTACAGGAATGCATGGATGGAGCCATCCCAAGTAAAACCAAGACTCATTCCTCCAAAAAGAGGAAACCAGTCTGGTGGACCCCAGCCATAAATAAGCTATACAACAGAAGGAGGAAACTATTACATGATAGAGCAAAATCCCAAAAAGGGAAGGCATCCCTGATCAGTATTAGCAAAAAACTACAATCCCTCATAAAATCAGCTAAGGCCAGCTTCGAAAGAAAAATTGCCAGAGACTCTAAAGACAATGACAAAGCCTTCTTTAGCTATGTCAAGAATCTAGGTGGTAACTCTCAGATCTGCTCTGAGCTACTGCAAAATGGCAAAAAATACACTGAACCAACTGACATTGCCAACATCCTGGCTGACAGGTTCAGTGCAAACTTTACCCCCCACTCACCCTCAAAAGGGCCCGTGTCCACCTCAGAAGAATGTAGAGCCCCAGACATCACAGACAGGTGAAAACAGCCCTCTCCATAGCCAAAAACACAGCATCAATGGGAGCGGATGGTATCCCAGGCTGCGTCTTACACGAGCTCCAAAATGAACTAAACCCGCACCTAAATTCACTGTTCAAACTCAGCCTTACCACAGGCTATGTACCTAAAGAATGACGTACAGCAACAGTTATCCCGCTCCACAAAGGTGGTGCCAAAACGGATCCTGGGAACTATCGTCTTATAAGCCTGACTAGCCTGGTCTGCAAGGCTATGGAGTACATCATCATGGAACTCATTAACAGAGACATTGGGAACCTCCAGACACTGGACCCTACCCAGTTCGGCTTTGTTAAAGGCAGATCTTGCCTTCTAAACCTAGTTGACTTCTTTGAAACAGTTACCAAGGCCATAGATGAGGGAAAGGTAGTCCGCACAGCCTACCTGGACCTCACAAAGGCCTTTGACACCATTCTCCACTCTGGCATTATAAATAAGCTTACCAGCTTGACCATTAATTCCCATGTCATGAGATGGGTTGCCAAATGACTCATGGATAGAACTCACATGGTTAGAGTTGCAGGTGCCATGTCCGACTCTAAACCGGTTACAAGTTGTGTCCCACAGGGCTCAGTCCTGGGACCCCTCCTGTTCGGTATATACTTCTCTGAGGTACAGGCAAGCACGGGAGGATTATGGATGACCAAGTTTGCAAATGATTGCAAACTGGGGGCCATAATCGACTCTCCGGCTGACACAAAGATCTTCCAGAAGGGTCTCACAGAGGCAAATACCTGGTGTCAGAACCATGGCCTCAAGCTAAATGCCAAAAAGTGCATAGTCATCCCCTTTGGGAAAAACAAAGTGCCCACAAGCTACCACATAGGTGGTAATCCACTAAATACGGAAGATGTAATTAGGGATCTGGGGATCCAAGTAGATAGCAACCTCTCTTTTGATAATCACATTGCCAAAGTGGTTAGAAAATCCTTCTATGTAGCCCACCTAATCACGAAAGGGTTCACATCTAGATCAAGTGAGGTCATTGTGCCCCTCTACTCATCGCTCATCAGGCCCATAACAGAGTACAATGCCCCATTTGGGATGTACCTTACTCGACACCTGCAACAGCTGGAAAGACCACAGAAGTACCTCACCAAGTGGATCGTGGGCCTCAAACAGATGCCCTATGCAGCCTGACTAAAGAAACTCCAGCTCTACTCGGTTGCTTAATGCCTACTCAGAGGTGATCTCTGCCTGATGTACAAGGCCATGTCTAACCCGGAATTAATGGACATGCTCCACCTCAAGAAAACCAAATCCCTTAGAGCCACATGCTCCAGAGATTTAAACCTCAGCACAACAATAAATAGGACATGCTGCAAGGATAGATTGCTATCCCAGAGGCTTCCCTTGCTCTGGAATAGAATCCCAACTATGTTAGGCAAAGCCCCTCTTCAAGAGAAATTTTGACGAGTGGATGGGAAATCATAAATTTACCCCTGGGATCACTTCAATGGCCCTGCTGGACAGAGGCTCAGGAAACTAATCTAAAAGGGAGGCGAAAGCCAACACATTCTGGATAGGCTTATAAATGCCCTTGGGCAGATAGCCTAGTACCTACCTATGAACCTATGAACACATCCCTCCCTTGCATGCGCTACATGTTGCTTGGGTTCCACTGCACTTAACTCCCAACTTTCCTTTTGTAGTATGTGAACCTACATGCTGAATGTATTTTTTTTTTTTTTTTTTTTATATATATTATTGTTTTGTTTATGGCAGAAAACTTCCATGAAATGCTAATTGCAATACCCTTCTGGGAGAGGGCCTATATATTGGAGAAGTCTTAACTAGCTATGGAAAATGAAATTTGAAACGCCTTAAATATATGCTATCAAATGAACCGGAAAGAGGAGAGAAGGTATTACCCATGTCATTCTTCAGAAACACTGAAAAAACACTGACCTCTTTTGGGTACATTATAATGAGCTGGAAGAAACCATTTCATCAATTTCTGAATATAGGGAGCATGCTCTTCTCTGAAGAAATAAGGAAAGAGATTTGTTTTTGCTGATGTGCCATGGCAATGATGTGTAATATAATGTCATGTAACTAGAAATGATGAACGTAGATGATACGGGTTCCTATTACAAGACCAAATGCGTCTTGGTCGAACATAAAAGACTGAAAAGGCAAAATATTGAAGTGGCCGCTTCGTTACTTTGCCATTTTTGGCACTGTAGTGCGGTCTCAGAGTTGGTATATTTAAGTGGGGGGGGGGGGGTGTAATGTTTCAAAGTGTTTTCTTTTTTTTTTTTTTTTGTTGGAACAGTGATTTTTTTTCCCTTGGAAAAAAATCGCTGTTCTGACAGTTCAACATTGTAAGCTTTCACTTACATAGGTTCGATTAATCTCCGTTCACTTTTTTAAGCATTCAGTGATGTAATATAGACCCAAAGATACTAATGGGGCATCATGGTTAACATATCTTTTTAGTGTTGCATGGAGAGATGGGCCAGTACCTCTCACTGGCACACTGGAACACTGGTCCTCACTTCCAAAAAGGAAGAATGAGAGTATATATCCCTGTTATAAAGGGAACATGCTCCTCAGCCCCCTTGTAAAATTCAAGGTTAAGGTACCACAAAGGAGACTTTGTAAAATATTTTAATATGTGATTCAAGAACAGTGTGGGTCCCTTCTTGTTTGTGGGGCATCACGTCATTTTATAGATAGGTAAACAACTCATAGGTAAATACTAGGCAACCAGTCTGCGGACTATTACATGCCTAGCCAATATCCAGATAGTGACCAAATGTGAGAATCAAACCCTGTACCTTGTGTTTGTGATGTAAACAACTTAATCCACTTTTGTTTTCCTTACACAGATAATGCATAGTCCAGGATTTGGTATGAAGAGGCCAATAATGGGGACTGCCAATAATTCTAGATGTGTGATGTTAGCCTAGAAAAGAATATAATTATCTACCCTTAAATATCTTGTAGGACATGCTGTAACACTACAGTGTTCTTAAATCATTGCGTCATGTGATTTGGCCCATGTATGCGAAGATGAAGGCTTGCATCTCCCTTACCAGCATGAAGACTTGTCCAATCAAGATGAATGATGGAATCTTCTATGGATGATGGACTCCTCCATGGATGTGTCAGTTTCCCTTTTTGTTTATAATTTTCATGGATATACTATCAAGGCACATCCAAGGCTTTGGTGGTAGCAGTTTGAGGATGTGAGAGTTGCATTTTTACTGTTTGTTGAAGATGTCTTCATAGTCTATAGTGTCTTATCTTTTGTGTGTGCTATAGCAATTCTCTGTTGCATGTGAGTGACTAGAGTGAAAAGTTGCAACTCTAAATCAGAGGGCACGGTCCTCCAAAGCAGTGTTTTCCTTTTTTTAGGAGAAAGTGGAGCAGCTACCAAAGGTGGAAGAATTTAAGTATCTTAAAGTCTTGTTCTCAAGTGAAGGAGGAGAGGGGAACAAGAGACTGACCGATGGATGTGTGCAGAGACAGGCACTACTACTGATGTTTAATAACAGTAATGCAAGAAATGAGACAACAAAGCCCTCAGTTTGCCATTCAGTGTATGTCCCTATCATCACTTATGGCCATGAGATCTGCGTAGTGACTGATGAGATCATGGGCACAGATGGTGAAAATGACGGTCCTTCAGGTACTGGCAGGCCTCAGTCTCCATGATACAGTGAGTTGCTTGAAAAAATGGAAGTCTTCTGTCTTTCGGCTTTTCCCGGTTAGGGGTCGCCACAGCGGAAATCCGGTCCGCTAATGATTGGCAGTAGAGTTTTACATGCTGGCTTGCCAGGCCTAACACACAACCTTCAGCGAAGGAACACCCATTCACGCATGTCGACATACAGAAGACGCTCTAACTGAGAATCGAATGTGCAACGTCTAACTGTGAGGCGACAACGCTACCGCAGCACCACCACCGCAGTCTTGAAAAAATGGAAGTATCTGAATATATAGGCACTATTCCTACAGAAATAATGTTTTATTTATTTATTTAGTTGGTTGGTTGACTGTGATAGCACCAATTCAAGTAGACCATGCTCAGTCAGGGACATACAATGGATAGAAAATGAAAACACATACAATTATTTGCACATGCAGAAATTGAATAAATCATTAGCAAAATGCAATACATTTGCACCAATGCATTATATAATGCTAATAAAAGGAAAAAATGTCTTGTTAGCCTATTGTCTTACAGCTTGTACCATGACACTGCTTCCAACGCTCCTAGGAAGGTCAATTTGCACCACTCTGATAGTAAGCAGTGTGTGATGGCTTAAAGGTAGGAAAGTCAAAGCAGTGAAATGGAGATAAGTATTACAGTGTAACTAAAAAGACTGTGAGCAGGAAGGAAGACAGAATTTCTGCATAGAAAAGAATGTTAAGGTTAACAGTATTGTAAAATTAAGATGTGAACAGAAGTTGGGACAGCAACAATGATTCTCCTTGGGAAACATCAAGTTTTTGAGGTAAGTTTGAAATTGAGTATGAATTAATTTTTCAGATCCATAGCAGGATGGTGAGGCAAAGGGAGCAGCTATTTCAAGGTTAAGCTGTAAGGGAGTATTACTGGTGCTGTTAACTACAGCAGACCTGTCCTTTTACGAAATCATGAAATTAATTTAGGCAACCACAAGGGTAATTGCAATATCTTAAATTAATGACATTTTTTGGTGTTTCTTTCTATAGTAAGGAACTATTCACTACAGTTGATCAAAGTAGTAATATGTCTCTTATACAGCCATGGAATCACTCTCTGGCTGATGACTCTAGTATTGTTTGGCAGTCTGTGTTTGCCACAGCATCCAGGAAGATTGCACAGAGGTATCATGAATGTTCTGTAGCTAAATAATATCATTCTGCATGTACTGTGAATCATATTCTTAGGAGGATTTTTTTATATTACATTTAGTTAAGGGAGCATGGCAGAAGGATATCCCTGGACACCTCTCACTGAAAATGTACAAGGTCAGCCCACTGGAATGAGGCTTCTGTCCAGACCTATGGCAAGATTAAGGGTTTTGGATGAATGACTGACAGTTGTTAGAGACTTTTGGTTTACCTGGCTTAACTTGTTACCACCAAATCCACCATCAAGAAAAGTGGTTTAGATAATGTAATGCTGGATAGACAGATGAGTGGATCAGCCCAATCTTTTTAGTATAAGATTTTTGACTGCAGGTTATATCTGAATTCCATATTGGAGATTGTAATTTGAAGGTTAAATATGTATAAAATAATATATTATCCAAGGGTCTTCTTTTATATAGAGTTAATAAACACAGAATAGAAAAATAAATCAGATGACTTAACGCACTGACCACTTAGGCTTTATAATATGCAAGGCAAAAATGAAGAGTCCTCATAAATATAGTATGCCTGATCAAATCAAATGCTTTTTATATGATTTACACTGTTTCATATATATGACCCTTTTGTATTTATTATCATGGTGGCAGCGTAGAAATCACCATTCATTTTTCCTGTGTAAACCCTTCCTAAAAAATGGAAAGCAACCTGCATTAGGAATTTTCTATACATGGAGAAAATGGCAGTTTGTAAATGCATTTGACAAGAGAAAATAAAAGGGTAACAAGCCCAAAACTGGCTCAGAGAAATAACACCTTCAAAACAGGAAAGTGTCTTCGCCATAATCTCGTTAGTCAATTGAACCTAGGTAGAGTCAGGTTTAGAGCATTATATTTCTAAAGCATATGACTGGGCTGTTGACATTTTATTTGGATGCATGTCAGACTAAGTTGAGCATTAGTCATAAGACCATTAATAATTATTTGTACCCTGAATCCTTGGATGGGATTGTAGACTCCCTTCCACCTGTTGAGAGAAGCTAACCATGTATAGTATATGTTAGTTTCCCCATTATGAGTTTGGTTAACTGAAATATTCACTAAGACTATATCATAGCACAGTTAATGGAGAAAACTCCTTTTGTTGTAGGCAAGACTCCCTTAAAGTTCTTTGCTATGTACTTTTGGGGAGGGGGTGGTGACAAGCTATTGACAAGGTAGCATAAACTGGACAGAAGAAAATCTCTGATGCAGAGGCACTACCCAGTATCATACACCACAAACCCATGTATGCAAATGTCCTAAGCTTTATTTTTGATCGTTTTTGTTGCTGTTGTTGTTCAGATATTCTTTTAGGTTGATTACATAGTTAGATATAATGTAGGAAATAAATAGAATCCCATGATACTTGCATAAGTATTCTTCATATTTTATCTTTATTCCCCAGTCAGGATTTTTTGCAGGGAGGTACAAACCCACAGCCCCCCCCCCCCCCCCCCCCGCACGCAGACATTCCAGTAAATCATTACTTGACTATTTCTCCCCAGTTCCCATAAACACTGTTCAAAACTCTCAGTGTGCATATATTTGGATTTAATTTGCAACATTTATTTCACATTTTATAGCACAAACACTGATAGGCATTTGCTACACAAAGCAATAGTCTTACAATGAAAACAGACTTAGCATTACAATTGTTCTACCTTTGAAACTCACATTCACTGAAACAGCATTGAAACCCACATTCAAAAAAAATGCATCCTGCCAGTGGCAGGGCTGTTTTCAAATCATAGGTCCCTTGCCCACATTTTTAGGACCATGCAAACGTTTTTTAATTCACCTTCTTGATTGTATTTTATATGTATATATAATAATTGAATTATATCCCTTGTATAATACAGCACCACTTGTTAAGAGTGTTTTAAATTTATAGTTTTGAACAATTTTCCAGTAAGCAATGAAACAAAATATATGAACTAATAATAACACTGTCCAATTCAGAACATTTCAACCATAAAAGGCCACTCAAAAGTCTGTCATTACAATCCACCAGTATCAATCAATCTGCACAAGTTCTGCAGAAGTCATGTGAATAATTCCACATTAAAGCGATCTGAAACTAATGAAGAGGTTGTTGCTAGAAAACAACTTCATATTTCAGTGTTTCATCTACAAATTTAGTGCCTGCTGCCCTTGAAGTATAAACTGACTATGTTACATTAAAAAAAACTGTAAGCTGGTATATTGCAATAGGGAATGGGTGGCAAGTTTAAAAAC
This sequence comes from Protopterus annectens, assembly GCF_019279795.1. Lineage (NCBI taxonomy): Eukaryota > Metazoa > Chordata > Ceratodontiformes > Protopteridae > Protopterus > Protopterus annectens. The sequence goes on from NC_056750.1 coordinate 731,760,486, forward strand.
AGGTTCATAGTTACTAGGCTGTTGGAGTAGAAGCTACAGCCCTCTGTATCAAGATGCAAGTATGCTCCCTAACACTGCTTTAAAATTCTATACCACAACAGTGATACCATTTGCAAAACAAAACAGTTGCACATTTTAAGCAGACTTAGCATGATCAGCCGTAACCTTTTCTTCTCTTGAAGCTGATAGTTCCTTGAAAATGCACTTGAAAATAAATTCTACCTGCTGACTCTAACTCGGGCATTTCACTCGCTCTCACACGCACACACATACACCTCAACCTCATGGTGCAAGTAATCTGTTCAAAGCCTAAAATAAATAGGGACAGGTTATAAATATTGCTCTCATGAATTTAGAAAATTGATAGCACAACAGGATTTTTGTTAGTATGCATTTTTCTAAAGGATATGACATCTAAAACTCAAATATCTGTCATTATTTAGCAACTTCAGTTCTTTTCAGGAGGAATATGGGGGAAAAATAGTGACATATTATAAATATTGCACTCATGAACTGAACATGGACACTCTGAAAAACCTGGACAGGTGAGGGGTATGCTACATCACTCACAGACACACACACAGACACACACACACACACACACACACACACACACACACACACACACACACACACACACACACACACACACACACACACACACACACACACACACACACACACCCCTACCTTTACCTACTTCTTACATACACGCATACACTACCTACCTTCCTACTTCTTACATCCACACACCCCTACCTACCTATTTCCTACACACACACACACACACACACACACACACACACACACACACACACACACACACACACACACACACACCTCTTAAACACAAACACACAAATGCACACACCTACCTCTCATTTGTACATTTCTCAGTACAAACATCATCTGGAATTCAAATTCCATATAGGCGTGGAAGATGAAGATGTAAACCATCGATCATACAAATGCAGATGAGAAAAACAGGTTGAAAACACCTGTTGGTCTGTGTGATTGGACTCAAAGGGCATGCGCAGACAAGAACGCCCTTAACAAAAAACATTTTTTTTTCAATTAAAACAAAATGAGTCTCCCAGGGGGAGCCCTTGCAGGTGCCCTTGTCCCCCAGTCTCTCGATGTCCATTGTGCTTTTGTCACCACACATTTCAGCTAATAGTTGTTTTTACGTGGCTTCATACTTTATGTGCTCTAAGCAATTATACATACGTGGGCCATCAACGACATTCCTTGTTTGTGCTGCCACTGCAAGAAAACACTGTTACTATAGCGCAAGCTTCCATATAAGACAACTACAAAGTTTACTAATTATCTCAGAATAACCTAGATGTCTGCACTAGTATAGACATAACACCATACATACCCACATTCATGTTACTACACACCACTTTTTTTCTTTCAAATTCTTTCCCTGGAACAAGAAATATTAACTCTGAAATTTGGTAGTAGAATCTTTGAGGAATGCAAAGTTTAAAATAGCTTTGTCCACCTCATTGCTCTTACTAATATTATAAACTCTGAGGTCACTTTACTTCAGGAAAACAACATGCATTCTGCAATATTTAGTAATCTCTGAGTGTTACTCAGATAGATACCTTATTTCCAAATTAGCGCAGGTAGCTGCTGCTTTAGTACAGACCAAAAGAAAAAGTTGTTCTTGGTGACAATCCTAGTATTAGAGAAATTTCAGACTTCCTTACCAATTACCATTTTATCAAACTTTTCTCAGTGTTTGTAGAAGATAGCTATACAGGTGCCATAATTAACTGACTAGGTCAGAGCTGTATCGGGCTTAACTGTTACTCAGTGCTGCTCTCCAATCGTGTGTTGATCAACACTTGAGAAAAAAAAAAATAAAGACACTTCTTGGATCTGTTGCACCTCATTTCTCTTCTAAGGAAGATTGCCAGGTCCTACTGGCCACCCAGCATCTCAAACTAAACAGCTAAAAGGTAAAAATGCATCAAACTATGTGCTACATTGTAGCAAGCAGCTTACTACAACTCAAGACCACATGCAAAGTGTTTCACTCTCGATTGCAGAAGCAATATCAGAATTAGTTTTTGTACTGGCGTTTAGAAATGCCAGCATGTGCATTTATGCTGGTACAGCAAACACACCATCTAAGACTTCACACGAAGGAGGATGCCCCATTCACCCCAGCCTAGGCTTTTGGACTAGAAGGCATATAATTAAAGCAGTCCCCTTGGGTTTTATGCCTAACATTTAAAAGTCACAAGCCTATCAATTAAATCTGAGGACAGAAAACGAACAAGTAGAAAAATAAATAGTGACAAGTTCATTTTGCAAACGAAGATGGCTTTTTCAAAGGAAGAGTAAAAGGATCCCAGAAATCAAGCTATATATATTCTACAGCTAGAGTCCCCAGCATTTGTTAGTGAATTTAATAAGAAAGTAGTGAGTAGTAATTTCAAAAAGTGGAAGGTATATAGTAGGAAAACATGTGGAAAAGAGAAAAGCATTTACAAAGGATTAACTAGGCAGACTACAGCAATAAGCAGAACTTGGAAGAAACTATGAGTTTTTTTCTGGTTAACAAAAGCAGTAAATGGAAAGTGAGTGGGAAATACAAGAGAAACCTTTACAAAGGGTTGCTGTTGTTTGTCTTTCGGCTTTTCCCGGTTAGGGGTCGCCACAGCGGAACTCTGGTCCGCTAATGATTTTCAGTAGACTTTTCACAAACGCCGAGGTGCCAGCTCGACGTTCAACCTTCAACGAAGGCACACCCATTTACGCATGTCTTTCGAACACCTACCCAACCACGGGGAGGACATGCAGACTCCACACAGAAGGCACTCCCCGCACTCCAGCCGAGAATCGAACGGGAGAACCTCTTGCTGTGAGGCAACAACGCTACCGCTGCACCACCGCATATTACATTTAATAAGTTTGATGTCGCTTGCCTGAAATATATTTGATTGCAACCCATGTCCATCTACTTGACTCTTCATTTGAGGAGCATTATCTTTCACAAATGTGGATCTGTGCTCCATCAATATGAAGGTCTCAATGCATTCATCTGAATTTGGTTCACTTGTTCGTATTAGCTCAATATTAATTGTATAGTATAAAGTTTAATGCCTAACTTGAGAAAGACCTGTATATGTAACAGTAGAGTTGACTGTACAGATGTCAAATTGGGACACAGTGGGTGTGGCTAATTCTACACCCAGATAATTTTAAGAGAAAAAATGAATTAAGTCAAGGGTCTGGAGACCACAAGGCAGTAAGATATTTTGGGGTTCTAGATATCTCTATGATACATTTTTGACCATTTGCCAATTTATTGATCCAAATAATGGTTGAAGAAAAACAAGGATTAAGAAAAGAAATTATTTCTAAAAAGGAATAAGCTATGTCCATCTTTTAACATTCAAAGGTGGCAGACAGCAGTTTCTCATAAACGAGAAGAGAAATAGATGAGAAAACGTGAGACACAAGTGGAAACAAAAAAGTGTGAAGAAAGCTACATAAATCATGTAATGTCTATAAATGTAATTTCAGAGAGACAGCAGAGTGATGCCAAGTGCAATGTATAGTATCATCATCTCCTTTTGGCTTGTCCCAGTTAAGGGTAGCCACAGTGGAACAACGGTCTGCAGAACAATTGTCAGTGGAGTTTTATGGTGTTGAGTTGCCAGCCTGGCACCCAGCCAACCACAGAAGGCACACACTCACACCTAGGGCCAACTTAGAGTGTTCAATCCACCTATGGCATGTCTTTGGGATGTGGAAGGAAACCGGAGCACCTGGAAGAAACCCACATGATTGTAGGGAGGACATGCAGACTACACACAGAAGGCAACCTAGCTGAGAATCGAATCAGAGAACCTCTTGCTGTGAGGTGGCAATGCTGACCGTTGTACCACCACAGCCGTCCTAAGTGCAATGTATAGTATAACAATCCAAATGATCAGATAGCATGCCATACGCCAGAAAGTAAAAATATATTTCTCAAATGCAGCAATTTAACAGAAATGTATAAATGTTTTAGAAACACAAGCAAGTTGCTTGTTCTACAAATAATTATGATCAAGTATCTGATAATAAATAGTCTGTGCTCTCTAAAGTTATGTTAAGATTCAACTATTAAGCTTCACTAACTAGCTGCCTTTCATCTATTTCTCAGATAAATAATTTGCTTTCAGAAATTAAAATACCTATCATCTTTTTTGCTCAAGAACTCTGAAAATCGGGGAAAATAACGGGAAGATGAAGGCTCATAAAAAGGGACATTTTTAAAAAAAATTATTGTATTTGCTTTGCTAAGTAGGTAAATCCAATGGTAATGCATCCCTTTCAGAAATGCCCTGACAGCACTGTTTGGTTAAGTGGCTTAAAGTTACAAATCAAGAAAATTATACTGGAAGGAATCAAACCATGTGCTTTTGACCAAAGGAGCAGTTCCTCAATAGCTCATAGCATTAATCCTCTTCCTGTACTGCCAGATAACTATAAATCACTTAAAAAATTGAAGCAGCAGCTGTTGCCCTGAGATGCATTTCTAACCAATAAGTACTATAAAACTCTAATAACTTCCATTACTGACTGATGGCAATCCCCAGGGATTTACCAATAAATGAAGAATTTAATAAGGGTCACACACACACCGTTATTTTACATGTGGCATACTAAGCAGCTTATGTTTTTTTTTTCTGATTCTGGTACATCCTCTACTAAAGTTTAGGTTCATCCTATCACTGGTGTTTAAATCAGAAGTGGAATCAACAGAGAACAGGAAGCGCACGAACGGCCTGCAAAATAAGGTTAGTCTGGAGAGCAAGTCCATGGGAGAGGGCGATGAAAAAAATGTTTTAATTGCTTCAGCATGGCAGCACTACCAGTGTCAGTATGAAATTACATTTTGTCTAAGTAACGTGTGTGTGTAGGAAAGGAAACATCCTCACTTGCAGATGTTAACAAATGATGTTGGCAAACTGCGACATTTACTTTCTTACTCACAGTTAATGCAAGCAACGGAATACAAGTTATTAAATCCTTCAGAGTGGGACACATGGGAACAATATGTGACAGGACTTGGCAATAATGGACTATATTTTCTTGCAATGTTTACAGATATTATATACTAAGTTATGTGAGCACTATTGCTGTACAATATTAAGTAGTATTGTGGGAAAAAATTACAGTAAAATTCTGTTTTCTACTGGTTCACATTTGCAGAGGAATGGAGCCCTACTGTTACCCAGGTGACTGATGTTTGATTGGCAGATTCAGTATTGGAAAAGTCCGGTAGGGATGGAGTGGAATAAATGGGCATGTCCTGCTCACATCTTCCAGGTGTGGGAAAGGGTTGCTCCCATGGTGTGGCACCCTGGGCAGTATGATCTGTCTAGCGGAGACATGGAAGACCACTGCTCATGCTATGCGCTAAGCCAAGACTGTGGAGGACAAAATATAGAAAATACCTCTGATGGATGTCTAAATGAGTGTTCATCCTGTTCAGCTCCTATACTGATGAAGGGGAATGAATGTGCCGATTTTCTTGGAGGGGTACTGTGGTCAGCATGAATTGGGGATAAATACATGCAAAAAAAATGTTCTTTCTGTAAAGTTTCAGTGAAGCACAATTTCTGCAATGTGATCACTTTAAAAAAATTGTTTATATGTGCACTGAACTGATGACAGCCACATATCTTAAATACATTTTTGTAATTAAAAAAAGAAGACTTTTCATAAATGCATATGATATGAAGATCGTGTTGAACTTACATGTATTTAAAACATACGATCATACAACTCTTGCTAACAAAAACTATTTCTTTTCATTTTGTCTCATTGTGTAAGGCCTGCTGTTTGTGTATATATTCTTTATTACCACAATGAAGAATGCCATGTTGTGAGGTTAATACACAGAGATATGAGGAGCTGTATGCATTTCCATACATAAGACACAGTTGGCTTGCTGTATTATTGGGATTCAATCCCTCTGGGCATTCATAAATGAAAAGAAACAAGCACAGAAAGGACATACCAACATTCTGACGTATTGGAGGGTGCTGTTTGCTAGTGTCCTACTTTTTGAGTTAATCATTTAAAAACTTAAAAATATTCTTTAAGTGATACATAGTTTACATAATAAAGGCTATTTTTAGTGTGTGTGCGTTTGCTCTTTACTGTCATGGTCTCTGCCTTATGACTGATTAAAGTTCGAGAACATTTTACCTGCTTTAACATTTAGTTGCATCTATATTGCCTGTTACATTTACTTTGTATCCTCTGCCTGTGGCAGTGGATGGAGAGGGATCCTAATATAATTTAGATTTCAAAGTCATTCTAAGACACAATGCTGCTTGTTCTGACTCAGACCAGGATCACACGTTTTAATGAGGAACAAATTACAAATAAATGTATTTTATGACATTGTAGGCTGGTGCTGAGAAATAGAAGCAGAGGATGAAACAATGAAAACTCTATATAATAATGTCAGACACCAGTCTTTTGACAAATTTATCCAGTTTATTGAAACAGAGGAATGAGTAACATGCACTCTAGGGTGCAATATCTATTAATCATTTCACTGTGTAAGGGTTTGCAAATCAGTGAAAACATTAGTTTTATGATCATGTCACCTCTGTTTCAGAACAAACTGTCTAACAAAGCCACACACTGTTACTATTTTCTGAGAGACATAAGTGTGCCACTGACAGAAAAAAATCAGAAAATAAAAACAACTGTAAGAGTGACAAAGTTCACTTTTGACAGTATTTAACTGAGTAAGAGATGTGTATAAGTCTGTGGCAGTCTTCTCAAATGGCAGAACTTAATGGGTATAAGGCATGCCACATGCTTTTATACAGGCAGTAAGCCTAAACATTATCTGTATTAGTGAGGCAGACATGTTAATCTGATTACTGTGTATGCAGTACATGAGACAAGAATAGACTAGTATTCCCAATAATCAAATTAAACACATTAACTTTTGTGATATTTTGTCAGTGTAAATATTATATTTTTATTTAATAAATAACATTTGATTACTACAGCACTATTAGTGTAGCGGCAAAAAGTAAATAATTCATGAAGTTTGTCTGGGCACATGACCTATGGTCATAAAACCCATGATTACTGCCTAGATGTGCAACGATTTGCATGATGAATTTGAAGTATGTTTTATACATAAAGGCATGCTTAATGTACAACTCATGCAATAAATTATATTATGAAGGATTAGTAAAGCACTGGCCACAACAACCAAATTGTGATAATGTTATACTTTAGTTCAAGTGGCAAGTTATTAAAACAGTGCTTAAAACCTTGGAGCAAACCCATGACAACCACAGAGCCTGTTTGGGGTAAAAAAAGATAATTAAGAGAAAAGAAGAAGAAAAAAAATTGCTGAAATTAAAGGAAAAATAAATAAGCAAGAAAAAGCTACATGTCAGACTGATAGCTTTTAATAAACTAATGTGATAAAAACAGATAGGGGTTGGAAAAAGGCCATATGATCAGGAAATCAAAATGGTAGTCATAACTATTTTTCAGTGAAATAGTGTCACAGGAAGGCTGTCTGAAGATGATTAATAAGATTTTTCTTTAATTAAATAATTGCAATCCTGCACATACCATAGACTTGTAGACACAGCAGTTGAAAGAATTCACAGAGCAGGATCTGCCAAACTGAAAACATGGACTGCCCAAAGCAAGTGCTCTGTTGTATTTAAATTTTAGTATAAGAAAATTCTGAAGAAAGCTACCAAACTGAAACAGTCCAACTCTTTAATGCAGTAATATGAACCTGTCTTGGTGTTTTGATTAATATTTGCATTTTACAGTCAACATCACTTCTGATAAACTGTTGAGATGTGATCTTAGAACATATTTAGACTTAAATCATTAACAATTGCTATGGAACTTCTAACCTCCAGACAGATACTGAATTCAAGTAAAGAAAACAGCATATTTTATACTGAAAGCTGGTTTCAACAAAATAGCAACAAGTGTTTTAGCAAGACATTTCGAATTACCCTAATCTGATAAAATGGAAAATTATCAGAGGTAAGGATTAGGAGAAGCTATGCTACCAGTCCCTATCGATTCTCCCAAATAATAGGCAGCAATCACTAGTAATCTATCAGCTCTGCAAAGCTGTTAGACCCTATTTTGTACAGCTAGATCAAGAATAATTATTTTGTAGGTATTAGTTTATTCATACATATTTCAGCTATTTACGTTCATAGGTAGGTACTAGGCTATCTGCCCGAGGGCATTTATAAGCCTAGCCAGAGTGTGTCAGCTTTCGCCGCCCCATTGATTAATTAACTGATCCTCTGTCAAGCAGAGACAATAAAGTGATCCCAGGGGTGCATTTTCTGTTACCCATCCACTTGTCAAGGTTTCTCTTGAAGAGTGTTAGTGAGGGGCTCTGCCTGATGTAATTTAGAATTTTGTTCCAAAGCATGGGGAGTCTCTGTGACAGGAATCTATCCCTCCAGCATGTTCTATTTATTGTTATGGTGAGGTTTAGCTCACTAGAGTGCATGGCTCGCAGTGACTTGGATTTCTTTAGGTGGAGCATGTCCATCAATTCTGATTTGGACATGGCTTTGTAAGTCAGGCACAGATCACCTCTGAGTAAGCGATATGCCACTGAGTACAGCCGGAGTTTTTTCAGTCGGGCTGCATAGGACATATGTTTGAGATCAGTAATCCTCTTGGTGAGGTACTTTTGTGGTCTTTCCAGCTGTTGGAAGTGTCTTGTGAGGTACATCCCAAATGGGGCATTGTACTCTATGATGGGTCTAATGAGTGACGAGTAGAGGGGCACTATAACTTCTTTATTTCTAGATGCGAACCCTTTAGTATTTAGATGGGCCACATAGAAGGATTAGAGATTACTATCTACCTGGGTTCCCAGATCTCTTATTACCTCTTTTGTAATAAGGGGGCTGCCACCTATGTGGTAATTCATGGGTGTTTTGTTTTTCCCAAACGGGATGACTATGCATTTTTTGGCATTTAGCTTGAGGCCATGACTTTGACACCAGGTGTCCGTCTCAGTAAGGCCCTTTTGGAGGATGTCCGTGTCAGCTGGAGAGTCAATTATGGCTCCCAGTTTGCAGTCATCGGCGAACTTGGTTAGCCATAGTACTCCTGTGGTTGCCTGTACTTCTGAGAAGTATATGCTGAACAGTAGGGGTCCCAGGACCAAGCCTTGTGGGACACCACTTGTGACTGGTTTAGAGTCAGCCCTGGAGCCAGCTATTCTTACCGTGTGAGTTCTGTCTGTAAGACAGTTGGCAACCCATCTCACGACGTAGGGGTTTATGTTCAGGCTAGTGAGTTTTTCTGTAATACCTGAGTGGGGAATGGTGTTGAAAGCCTTGGCGAGGTCAAGGTAGGCTGTGTAAACCTCCTTTCCTTCATCTATGGCCTTGGTGACTGTCTCGAAGAAGTCTACCAGGTTTAATAGACATGATCTGCCCTTAACAAAGCTGAACTGGGTCGAGGCAAGTGTTTGGAGGTTCCCAATGTCTTTGTTAATGAGTTCCATGATGATGCGCTCCATAGCCTTGCAGACCAGGCTAGTCAGGCTTATGGTGTGATAGTTACCAGGGTCAGTTATGGCCCCTCCTTTGTGGAGAGGAATAACCGTTGCTGTGTGCCATTCTATGGGCACGTAGCCTGTGGAGAGGCTGAGGTTGAACAGTGTGTTTAGGTGGGCGGGTTAGTTCGTTCTGTAGTTCGTGCAAGACGCAGCCTGGGACACCATCTGGTCCCATTCACGCTGTGCTTTTGGCTTTTGAAAGGGCTGTTTTCACCTTTGCATCTGTGATTTTTGGGACACTACACTATTCCGGTATTGTTGTGGGCCCTTTTGGAGGTGGGGGGGAGGGTGAAGTTTGCACTGAATCTATCTGCCAGGATGTTGGCAATATCAGTAGGTTCAGTATATTTTGTGCTATTTTTCACCAGTTCAGTGCATATCTGTGAGTTGCCACTTAGATTCTTAACATAGCTAAAGAAGGCTTTGTGGTTATCTTTTGAATCCTTGGCTATTTTTCTGTCGAAGTTAGCCTTGGATGATTTCATGAGGGACCTCAGTTTCTTACTGATACTGATCAGGGATGTCTTTCCTTCTTGGGATTTGCTTTTCTTCTGAACTAGTTTCCTCCTTCTGTTGTATAGCCTGTTCATTGCAGGGATCCACCAAACTGGTTTCCTTCTCTCAAAGGAGTGAGTCTTGGTTTTGCTAGAGATGGCTTGATCCTAGCATCCTTGTAGGTGCTCATAGAGTGCATTTGTAAAGGTTTCTGCATCTTGGGCAGCATTATCCTTTAGCGTGGGGGCTGTGAAACTTACCACCTCTGTCTTAAGTAAGGTGAAGTTTGCTTTGGAAAAGTTTTTTACTATGGTTTCCTTAGTTGGGGGTGGTGGTGGGCGTGGACATCCAGAGTGATTAGTTTATGGTCTGATCTAACCAGTGACGGGTTGACCTCCGGTGTGGAACACCCGTCGCCCATGTTGGTGATGGCCAGGTCCAATATGTTTTCACCTCTGGTAGGGGAGTTTACCAGTTGATCCAGGGCATTTGAGCTGATGAATTCCAGGAAGCGCTGGGCCTGGGAATTTGTACTCAAGTAGTTTTCCCAGTCAATGGTAGGATAATTGAAATCTCCCAATATCAGGGTGTTTGGTAGGACCTTCATGTTTTCCAGTGTCTCCAGAAAGGTGGAGTGGTGGTCCTGGGACATGGAGGGTGATCTGTAGCAGGCCACAATTTGCATTGCAGATTTGCCCGATGTTAGTTGCACATGGATGATCTAAGAGGTATCATGCTGCGCCACTAACCTGGAAGTGTAGGCACCCCCTCCTTTTGTGTTTCGGTCCGTGTTCTGTGGCTAAAACGGGTGGTATGAGTTGTAGCTCGGTAGTGCTGGGGTGCTCTCTGGAGCCTTGAACCAGGTTTCAGTAACTGAACAGATGTCAACATTCTCCATACTGAGGAGTGCTTCGAGCGTGTGCATTTTGAGATTTAAACTCCTGGCGTTGAGTAGCATAACCCTCAGTTTTTTGTTAATTGTGCTGTTTACGGAGGTGGGTTTGACTTTTGAGCCTTGCCTAAAAAAGGCACTATGAAGGCAGCAAGAGCCTTGGCCAGTATTTGAAAGCATAGGGGCGAGAGGTGCAAGCCATCTCTTGCGAAGCAACGTGGCTTGTCGAGCATGTCGTCCCAGGCTGACAGACACTGGATCGCCTTTGAATGAGACCAGAAGCTTAGCCAATTGTTGAAATTGATCATTTTATCTTTATACTGAGGTATCATTCTTGGTGAGGGCAGGATGCTACTCAGGGTCAGGGTCATACCAGCCTGGGCTACATGATCAGAGAGCTCTTCCATGTCTCTTTTCATGTAGTCCAGGGAGGTACATCTCAGGTCATTGACACCAACATGAACAATGACAGTCATATTTGTACTTGTTCTGGAGTGACTTGAGTGCTTGTATTATGTGGTGGATTCGGACTCCTGACAGGAATCTAACAGTAACCTTCTGCTTGCTCAGCCGAGTGAGTGGGACATCAGTGTGCCTGACTATAGAGTCACCTATTACTAGTGTGCTAGATATGTTATTTCACCTTAAGAGCTGTGATTGTGCATCACACTGATTTTGTGTTTATGTGTTGTCTGGTTTGTGACGGGAAGTGCAGGTTGTTTGGGTGTCTGCTTTGGAGGTCTCTGATGCTTTTGAGGGTTTTCATTTAGAGCCTCTGAGTATGATTTTGTGTATTTATATGTATTTTTTGCCAGTGCTGTTTTAGTAGATCTGTGTGCGGCTGGAGTTGTGGTGCAAGTGTTAACCTTCTCCTCTTGACGGTCTGTTCCAGTCTTGGGTGGAGACAGCTTAGCTTCCAGTTTGGCTGTATAATTGCATCTCTCGCATATGTTAGTGTTTTGTGGCAGGAGGAGAGGGCTGTCTGTGTACATGAGGCAGTTGTAACATTGCCTCAGGATACCCAGATTCACCAGCTGGACTGCAGAGTGCACCTGAAATTGCTCTTTGGTCATGCCTGAATAGTAGGGTGAGCTGCTTAGTCGCTTGGTTGGTGAGGGGTGAATAAAGAGCCTTGCCCTGCTGGGCAATCAGTCTCAGGGTATATTAGTGCTTACTATTAGGTCTGAGCAAGTGCTGTGTTATAAGATGCTTTTTGAGTGCTTAGGTTGAGAGTTAGACTAGTTTCAAGGGAAAAACTGAAGAGGAGACTTAGTGGAGCTGGGAATAATTTAACCGTAGCTAACCGGTGCGCAAAACTGTGCAAACATGTTTTTTATAGCAGGGAAATGAAAGAGATAGAAAATAGCCCAAAATGGCCAATAAACTACTAACTTCTGGGCTGGAACCACTCCTCCAGGGACAGAAAGGTTGCTCAAAGCTCCCCTCTCTCACAGATGATTTTGGAAACATACAATGATTACAGTTTTAAGGGGACATTAATCTGAGCCATTGAAGCTCAAAATGTGTGGAAAGAGTTAAAATTCATTATCTGGCAGTTGTAAAAAAAGAACTAAGTTTTTTATTAATTGTCTTTTGGGAAACAGGCTTGTTTTTATGATTAAAGTGAAAGAAAACATACAGAATTTAGAAAGTACTGGGTCTACTATTTGTGACATGAAGGTAGAAACTGACAGACATTTGAGAAAAGTCCTACCACAAATTGTTGCAAGGCTCACCCAGGGTTACCCAGACAGCTTGACTGGCAGTGTGAAGTATGTAAGAAGAAATGAGCATTTGAAGTAAAACAATTTAAAAGTGCACAAAATGACAGCTTAATACAAACATTTTCAACAGCTTTATCTCAAGCTGTAGACAAACTGGCACACAAGACAGTAATTATTCTTGGATAACCTGCATGTTATAGATTCTGCACTGTGTTAATTATCTATGGTATATACACGTAAAAGTAGTAAACAGTTTTTATCATCACCCCTCCCCCAGGAAGGAAGGTGTGAACTCTTTTTAAACCTATTTTACACAAGTATGCATGGTTTGTTGCACAGTTTAAGCATGACTGACTGTAAGTGGATAACATAATTTATCTATAAAGCACATTACACACGCTGAGTAAGCAATTACTGGTAAAATAACAGCATTTGTTGCAGACATTAATATTCAGCTAAGATAAAATCATTGTGAAATGCATGAAAAAATGCCAGTCACTTATCTGGACACTGGATTTGATTGCACTCCTGATGTCTTACCAGAATGAGGATTTTGTGATATGTTCAACTAGTTTGGTTAGAACTGGCTCTGTGGATGATTAAAGGGTTAGATAAACTGTAGAGACATTTATAATTTTGTACAGTCTCTCTCCCTGGATCATTCAGGGCATATTCAGGCAAAGCTGGGCTCTGATAAACAACTCCTGGAGTAACTGAATGCCATATGGATTTTGGATTTCAACCTGTGGCTCCAAAGGTAAACGGCAGTAGAGACTTTAAAGAAACTGGAAGACTCTGGTTAAGGTTCTCATCATCATTGGGTTAGGCACTTGAGCTTGGCTTTCTAGAACATGACGACTCTTTTTGTATCTTACTATTTAGTGCACCAAGTGGGATTGTGGGTAATCCTTTTTTTTTTAAATTGCAACACCAGCTGTGGCCTGATTCTCTCCCTTCCAACTTAAGGCATACTGACTGACCTAAGTGAAGAACAAAATGAGAGTGGTAGGAAAAACAGCAGTAGCAAAAGTCTTTGCAGGAATCTTTTACCCTATAATCATTTCTCATTATACACCTGTAAGAAATGTATTTATTTTCTATTTATTTTTCTTTTGATTACCAGTGAAATCTGACTGAGCCAAGGTCCATCCTCACTAGAGGCTTGGGGAGAAAAGCTCCACAAAAATAAGAATTTAAGAGACTGACATGGCAAAACACTGACAAAGTGTATTTTCCACACAATAAGTGTTACAAAAAATTGACATACAAGATATTAACAAATATGAAGTAGAACAATATCAGTATTCAGTTGGACAGAGGTTTTGAAGTTAGTAATTAAGTTAAGCAGTAGCAATGTACAAGTTTTACACATGGATGATTCAGTAGTTCGTTGGTTAACATTGTCACCTGACAGCAAGAGGTTCTCCAGTTCGATTATTGGCTGTGGTACCTTCTGTGTGGAGTGCACATCCTCTCTGCATTCACAAAGGTTTCTTCTGGGTACTCCGGTTTCCTCCCCCATTCCAAAGACACACATCTGGAGAATCCTTCCTCATGCATCCATTGAAAATATGCTCTGCCCTAGTCAGACTTTCCCAATAAACAAAAGTTAAATAAATAAAAGAAATACAATGTTAAAATGTAACATAGTACAGTATATATATATATTATAGTGAAAGAGGTTGGAACTGGGTATGCGTAGTAACGCAGTTTTGAACCAGAGACTGCTAATAATCATGTTAGCTTGGCTGAACTACAGCATATCTGTCTCAGTTCTTATTAGTCTTCTGTAGCACTGTACCAATTACCATGGTAATGTGACAGGGGTGGGAAATTCAGGTTGTCTAAGAATCCTTTTAGCAGTCTGAACCACTCTTTCATCAGCTCCATTGGACTGCAGAGAGTAAAGATTTGAAGTAGGATGCATGGAGCCATAAATCTCAGCAAACTGCTGGCATTCAGTCAATACAAACTATGGGCCACTTTGTATAACCAGTTTGATAGGAATGCCATGTTTAGTAAACAGAGTCTGTAACTGGGAACTTATTTATTTACTAGCTGTGGTTAATACCTGCAATATCTCTTTGTCTCATAGTTCAATACTCCAATGTAGCTCTTCAAAATTCATACAAGTTCGCAACTGTGCTTTGCCAAAGACCTTGTGGTAATGGAGACGGTCATAATGGTTCTCTCCTCTAGGATGGTTTGTGTATGAAATGGAATTGGCATTTTGACAAAATTAATGAAATGCCCATGTTGATTTTAGGCCACCATACTGACATCCTGGCTATTCTCTTACCCATTGTGAGATCATGATGTTCCTGATGTATTGTGAAGAAGGTACAACTATTCTATTGTACACTAGCAAACCATGATATTTAGATAATTGCGCTCTGACACTGTAGATTTTGTATATCAGATATTTAGTTTATGCCCATTGATTAGATCATCCATCCTGGGCATGCTTGATGATTGCTTTTAATTTGATGTCCTTTTGTGTAGCTTGTCTTAGCTGCTTTTGCATTATCACATGCACCACAACTTAAGCAGCATCTCCATCATTGGCAAATTGTGTCTGCGGAGATATTGGATTTCTCATTCTCATGTCTACCACGATTAATCGTTTTTCAGACACTTGGCTTAGTGTACCATTAAAATATTTCAATCTAATAATCTGCTTTTGACATCCACCCGGCATTTTCCCCAAATCTCGGGAATTAATTACTAAAACTAGCAGTTTGTGGACAGTCTGGAGTCACAAACTCTCTAGCCCAAACAGCTCTCTTGAGAATTTTTCACGTGCCCAAATACTTGCAAGGCACTCTTTCTATATATGTGATCATCACTGTTCAGCATCATTTAGTGTCTTGCTGCAATTGTCAACAGGTCTTACATTAGGAAAATATTGGAACAGTTACGATCATTTATTTGATTTTTCTGAATGTTTTGTGTTGACCATCTCACAATGATTAGGATACATCTTTCTTGAGTAAATCTGTAAGCAGATGTAGCTCTCTAGATGGATGTTGTGCAAGTTTGTCTATGCAGCTTATCATGCCTAGTGTAGGATATTGTTCAGATATGCAGGGCAGGATCTCTCACTTTGATATTGCTCTGACCTTGCTTTAATCTGCACACATTCTATTAGCTCTTATGCTGTGACTGAAATATTGAATCTCAGGCTTTTGAAGACAGCATTTAATTTTATTTAGTTTTAGTGGTGAGTTTTGATCATTTGTACCATGGCTTCCGATCTCAAGTTAATATGACTTTTCATCAGGATGCTTATTATCCATTGCAATAACATCTTCATGCACTTTCAATGGATTACTCCTTTCATACTGAAATATTTCTAGTGCTGAAGTTAAAGATTCATAGTTGGATACTAAGCTACCAGTCCATGAAACATTTTAAGCCGAGCTAAGCTTATCCCAAATGTAACAAAATATTGGTGATATGTGTCAAATACAAGTAATTTTAATTTCATGATATAGCTTTGTACACCTCAGATGTTTACAGGCTGCTTTTATAATAAATAGCAGTCCTTAAAAACAGAAATATCTAATTAGAATAATGAAGACTGTGAGATTTTCATTTTCAAAGTCTTTCTCTGGGATTATCTGCTAAGATATATTTGAATCACCTAATGTGGGAAGAACTTTGTCAATGACCAGTTTTGGTGCTCTGTCTCTCAGTGTTTGTTGAATGAACCTTTCTTTCATAATTACATAATTTAGCTTTTTCAAGCCAAGACATATTTGGACATTGACATTCTTCTTAGTGGCATGGACAGTAAAGGCACAACATTTAGTCTGTTCATTACACTGTCAATCAATCACACCCAGTACTTGCATGCATTTGAGTTCCGCCACTATTTTGGACAGTATAGGAAATGGCAGTCTAATGACTGCGATCAAAGCAGACCAACATATCCACATTTATTCATTTTATTCAAACAAGCAGATCCAATTTGCATGTTGTAGCTCTGCTAAACAATTTATTTATCTAAGGGACCTTACAGCACATAACCCAGAAGTTATATTTATGCTGTTTCTGCTTAGTCATAGCTAGAAATCTACTATTACACTTAAGTTTGCTTGCAGAGCTACATAGGTTCATAGGTATGTATTAGGCTATCGGCCCTAGGGTCTATATAAGCCTAGCCAAAAGAGGTTCCCTGGCTTTTGCCACCCAAGAAAATTATTTTCCTATGCCCCTGTCAAGCAGAGCCACAGAAGTGATCCTCGTGGTGAATTTCCTGTTTCCCATCCAATTGTCAAGATTTTAAAGAGGTCTAATGAGGAGCTTTGCTTAACATGAATGGGTAGTCTGTTCCAGAGCATGGGAAGTCTCTGGGACAGGAATCTATCCCTCCAGCATGTTCTGCTTATTGCGGTGATAAGGGTTAGGTCCCTGGGGCATGTGGCTTGGAGATACTGGGATTTCTTTAAGTGTAGCATGTCCATCAGATCTGTGTTAGACATGGCTTTGTATGTTAGGCAGAGGTCACCTCTGAGTACGCGATATGCGACAGAGTAGAGTTGGAGTTTTTTGAGACAGTCTGTGTATGACATCTGTTTGAGGCCAGTAATCCTCTTAGGGAGGTATTTCTGTGGCCTTTCTAGTTGTTGTAGATGTCTTGCGAGGTATATGCCAAACAGGGTGTTGTACTTTATAATGGGTCTGATGAGGGGTGAGAAGAGAGAAACGATAACCGCTCTTTTTTTGGAGGAGAACCCTTTTGTGATGAGGTGAGCCACACAGAAGGATTTCCTGACTACTGTGGTAACGTGATTAGCAAAGGAGAGACTACTGTCCACCTATGTCCCAAGGTCTCTTATCACACGTTCAGTGTTTAGTAGGCTACCGCCTATGTGGTAGTTCATGGGTATGGTGTTTTTCCCAAAGGGGATGACAATGCAATTCTTGGCATTGAGCTTTAGGCCATGACTTTGACACCAAGTATCAGTCTCAATGAGGCCTCTTTGTAGAATGTCCACATCCTTAGGCAAATCTATTATGGCTCCTAGTTTGCAGTCGTCTATGAACTTTGTTAGACAGAGACCAGCTGTATTAGCCTGGACTTCTGAGAAGTAGATATCGAACAGGACAGGACCCAGGAATGAACCCTGTGGTACTCCGCTTATCACTGGTCTGATGTTGGATTTGGAGTCAGCTACTTTCACTGAGTGGGTTCTGTCAGTGAGCCAGTTGGCCACCCATCTTGTGACATAGGGATTTATGCCCAGTCTAGTGAGTTTATCTATAATACCAGAGTGGGGGATGGTGTTGAAAGCCTTGGTGAGGTCAAGACATCTTTTTGTTTCTGCTTCAGCTTCTTTAAGTAACACCTGATACCACATCACATCAGTCTGTTAGTCCTGACAGTGCATACCAAGATTATATACTCCTAATTCTGAAGGAGGGATGGACCTCCTTGAAACTGATTACTTGTATAGATGTGAAGTCAAGGGACTCCACACATCTGCTGACCTCACAAGACCCAAACGTGGCGAAAGTTTTGAAACATGAGGAGAATAAATCTAAGATGACTTCTCTTTTTAAGCTAGCAGAAGCATATTGGCATCAAGCTAGAATGGAAATTTAACCAGAAGCAGACAAAAGTCAGGAAGCAACTGAATGTGACTAAAAACAAAAGAAAGAATATAAGGTGAAGGACCAGATGAGAAGGCAAGAATTGGGGAAAATGCATAAACATAGTTGCAAGTATAGAAAACTTCTGGAAGAACCTCATGTGGATCATGGATCAGAAGTGAAAGCAGGAATGGTTAGGGAGAGGCAAATTCAAACCAAGAGAAGAAAGGTTAATATTGGCAGCCCAAGATAGTGAGCTACATATACATTGATTTACAAAGTCCATTGAACATGTGGGAGAAACACAAATGTAGGTTTTTTAAAATCGAATTGGAAAAAGTTGCACACCTTGTTGCTGGTTGTGACATACTAATGGCAGAAGGGCTGTATACTGAAAGGCATAATAACAAGACAAAATTGTTGCACTGGGGATTATGCAAACATTATGGTACTGAAGTAACTGAAAAGCACTGGAAACATGAGCCACAAAGCATCATAGAAAATGACGACGTCTACGGTTTACTATCATTAACTCGAAACACAACATTTTACAGGCATGTTACCGGCCCATCATGTCAAAAACCACTATTGTGGAAGTGCAAAGTACAACTCCAAAAAAACTGTTTGATATTAATGTGAAACTCCTGGGCAGAGCTCTCTCTTTTTCTTCACTTAGAATGCATACCTATCACGTTTTTGCAGGGGGGTAAGCCCCCTGCACCCCACACACACCCTCCTACTAACATATTCCAATTCCAAGATCACACTACAGTGGGGATTATGGATGAATTTTCAATCCCCACTGTTCCGCGATCTCTGTACATATAGTCGAACACACTTATGTGACTGCACTACTGCATTTGCATAAGTGTGTTCGACTATCCCATACACTTATCATTTTGTGCACAACATTCTGATTTTCGGCAGCATATGTGCCGAGAGAATGTAGTTCGCACAAATGATAGTAAATCGAAGTCTACATCACATGGGATCACCCATTGCCAACAGTTCAAAAGCTAGATGCTAGAACACCTGATATAGTGGTACATGAAAAAAAGACAATGACTATCATATGGTCCCAAACGAGCTGGCAGAAATAATGGCCTTGTGTCTCTTAATATGATTAGTGTCATTAGTTCACTCAATCTAACAGAGAACATTTGTGAAGGCCAGCCCACTCAGATTCTTAATGTTGAATTAACTTCTGTTCCAGCTTTCTCCATTTCCACTTTACGGAAACGAAATTCTAAGCTTGCTTCCCTGTGGCAGGTCAGATATGGATTTGCTATCTCCAGGACTGTTTGTGAGCTCCTAAGCCCCCCCCCCCCCACACTTAACTGGGGTTAAACTATTCCTGGAGCCATGAAGTCTGTTCTTCAAAATTCCCCTTGCAACTAGCCAGCATTTTAGTTTTAGCACTCGTTTCTTTGATCTCAGCACTTGTTGAGAACTCACTGTAAAGCACTAAATAAGTTACAAATTACTACAGCACTCAACTTTCCTCACTTGTCTAGAGGAAAACAGTTTTTAGTACTTAATAAATAAGCACCTATTCAGACATGTCTAAAGGTCAGCTCCCAGTGTTTTCTCCTGTCTACCTGATGAATCTGGGCATCTTGGGACAATGCAGCAATTGCCTCATGTACACAGACAACCCTCTCCTCCTACCACCCAACACTACGACCTGTGAGAGATGCACTTATATAGCCAAACTGGAAGCAAAGCTCTCTTCACCAAAGACTGGTCTACACAGTCAAGAGAGGAAGGTAAACACTTGCACCGCACCACACTCATCACACAATCCATCAAAACCTACACCACCAAAACACACACACAGAACCACAAAACACACATTCACGGAGGCTCTCAGTACAAATTTGCCCAAACAACAGAGACCTCCAAAGCAGAAATGCAAGCAACTTCCACCCCCCCAACACAACCCAAATGACACATAGCCCACATACTCAGTGTGTCACTCAACTACAGCCCATAAGGGATAACGTACTCAACACTCTAGTCATAGGTGACTCTATAGTCAGGCACACTGATGTTCCACTCACCAGGCTAAACAAGGAAAAAGTTACTGTCAGCTGCCTGTCAGGTGCCAGGATCCGCCACATAACGCACGCACTCTGGTCACTCCACAACAAGTACAAATATGACTCTGTCACTGTCCATAGGTTCATAGGTTCATTGGTTCATACTAGGCTATCTGCCCTAGGGCATTTATAAGCCTAGCCAGAGTGTGTGTGGCTTTCACCACCCCTTGGAATGAGAATACTATGCCCATTTAGGGTTTAGTTTACTGTGCCTCTGTCTAGTAGGGACATAAAGCTGACCCCCGGGGTAAACCTACGATCTCCCATCCATTCATCAAGATTTCTCTTGAAGAGAGTCAGTGAGGGGCTCTGCCTAACATGGACTGGGATTCTGTTCCAGAGTGTAGGGAGCCTCTGGGTTATGAATCTGTCCCTCCAGCATGTCCTATTTATTTCTGTGTTGAGGTTCAAATCTCTCGCTGTCGTGGCTCTGGTGGATTTGGATTTTCTGAGGTGGAGCATGTCCATTAATTCTGGATTGGACATGGCCTTGTACGTCAGGCATAGATCACCTCTGAGTAGGCGGTACGCAACTAAATAGAGCTGGAGTTTCTTCAGCCGGGCAGCATATGACATATGTTTGAGACCCTTGATCCTCTTGGTGAGGTACTTTTGGGGTCTTTCTAACTGCTGCAGGTGTCGGGTAAGGTACATCCCAAATCGGGCATTGTACTCAATTATGGGCCTGATAATGGAAGACTATAGGGGCACAATGACCTCTCTTGATCTAGATGTGAATCCTTTCATGATAAGGTGGGTAATATAGAAGGTCTTCCTAATCACATTGGCAATGTGAGTGTCAAATGAGAGATTACTGTCAACTTGGGTCCCTAGATCCCTGATTACTTCTTCTGTACTTAATGGATTACCACCTATGTGGTAATTTGTGGGTACTTTGTTTTTCCCAAAGGGTATGACTATACATTTTTTGGCGTTCAGTTTAAGGCCATGGCTCTGGCACCAGTTATCTGTTTCTATGAGGCCTTTCTGAAGGATGCTTGTGTCCGCTGGAGTATCAATTATGGCGCCCAGTTTGCAGTCATCTGCGAACATTGTCAGCCACAATCCTCCTATGTTTGCTTGCACCTCGGAAAAATAAATGCCGAACAACAGGGGTCCCAGGACCGAGCCCTGTGGGATACCGCTTGTGACTGGCTTAGAGTCTAACATGGCTCCAGCAATTCTGACCTTGTGGGTTCTGTCCTTGAGCCAGTTTGCAACCCATCTTATGACATATGGGTTTACATTTAAGCTGGTGAGCTTGTCTATGATGCCCGAGTAGGGTATTGTGTCGAAGGCTTTTGCAAGATCAAGGTAGGCTGTGTGAACTGCCTTACCCTCATCAATGGCCTTAGTGACTGTTTTGAAATAGTCGACCAGGTTCAAAAGGCAGGATCTGCCCTTGACAAAGCCGAATTGGGAAGGATCCAGTGTCTGTAGGTCCCCAATGTCTTTGTTTATGAGTTCCATAATGATCCTCTCCATAGCTTTGCAAACCAGGCTCGTCAAGCTTATGGGGTGGTAATTTCCAGGGTCCGTAGAAGCACCTCCTTTGTGGAGTGGGACCACTGTTGCTGTACGCCATTCTTTGGGTACATATACTGTAGTAAGGCTAAGATTAAACAGCAGCCTTATGTGCGGGTTTAGTTCCTCTTGGAGTTCATGTAGCACGCAACCCGGGACACCATCTGGTCCCATTGATGCTGTGTTTTTAGCTTTGGAGAGGGCGGCTCTCACCTGGGCGTCTGAGATGTCAGGGAGGCTACACTCTGCTGGGATAGATATTTCTCCTTTTGGGGGGGAGGGGGGGAGAAATTTGCACTGAACCTGTCTGCCAGTATGTTGGCAATTTCTGTGGGTTCAGTGGATTTTTTTGTCATTTTGGACTAACTCTGAGCATATGTGGGAGTTTCCACCCAGGTTTCTAACATAACTAAAAAAGGCCTTGTGATTGTCTTTTGCGATTTTTCTGTCAAAGTTGGCCTTGGATGATTTTATGAGTGATCATAGTTTTTTGCTAGTACTGATCAGAGATGCCTTCCCTTTTGGGGATTTTGCTCTGTCATGTAGTAGCTTCCTCCTCCTGTTGTAAAGCTTGTTAATGGCTGGGGTCCACCAGACAGGACACCTGCCATTGGGGGAATGGGTCTTAGTTTTATTTGGGATTGCATGATCCATGCATTCTTGAAGGTGTCCATAGAAAGCGTTTATAAAGGATTCAGCGGTGTGGGCTGTGGTTTCCACTGGCCCAGGGGCCTTGAAGGATACCACTTCAGTCTTAAGAAGTGTGAAGTCAGCATTGGAGAAATTCTTCACTGTGGTCTTTTGTGCTAGGGGGCGGGATGTGGATTTCCAGTGAGATTAATTTATGGTCTGATCTCACCAATGAGGGGTATAATTCTGGTGTGGAGCATGGTGTCCCCATGTTTGTGATGATCAGGTCTAGTATATTATCTCCTCTTGTGGGAGTGGTGACTAGTTGTTCCATCGCATTTGAGTTTATGAATTCTAGGAACCTTTGGTCTAGGGTGTTGGGGCTTGAGTAATGCTCCCAGTCTATGTTTGGGTAGATGAAGTCTCCCAATATGATGGTATTTGGAGAGACATTCATACTCTCCAGTGTCTTCAGGAAGGCTGAGTGGGGTTCCTGAGTTTGAGAGGGTGGTCTGTAGCATGCTACAAACTGTAGGGCAGTTTTGCCTATGGTTAGTTGCACCTGGATGGTCTCTGATGCTTTGTGCGTTGCCACTAACCTGGAGGTGTGGGTATCTTTGATGAATATGGATACCCCCCCTCCTTTTGTGGTTCAGTCCAAGTTTTGAGGCCAAAAAGCATGATATGAGGTATAACCTGGTAGTGCTGGGGTGCTCTCAGGAGCCTTGAACCAGGTTTCAGTCACTGCACAGACATCAATGTTCTCCATACTGAGGAGGGCTTCGAGAGCATGCATCTTGAGGTTTAGACTTCTGGCGTTGAGCAGCATTACCCTTAGTTTTTTTCCACTTGAGTTTTCTAGGGAGGTGGTTTTGGCTTTTGAGCCTTGCCTAAAACAGGCACTATGGGGGTGGCAAGAGCCTTGGCCAATATCCAGAAGCCCAGGGGTGACAGGTGCAAGCCGTCTCTTGCGAAGCAGCGTGGCTTGTCAAACATGTCATCCCAAGCAGACAGACATTGGATCCCCTTAGAATGACACCAGTAATTGAGCCAATTGTTAAAGCTGATCATTTTGTCTTTTTACTGTGGCATCATTCTTGGTGAGGGTAAGATGCTGCTCAGGGTCAGGGTCATACTGGCCTGGACTACATAATCAGAGAGCTCCTCTATGTCTCTTTTCATGCAGTCCAGGGAGGTACGTCTCAGGTCATTCACACCAGCATGGACAATGACTGAGTCATATTTGTACTTGCTTTGGAGTGACCTGAGTGCTTGTGTTATGTGGCGGATTCTAGCGCCTGACAGGCAGCTTACTGTAACCTTTTCCTTGTTCAGTCTGGTGAGCGGGACGTCAGTGTGTCTGACTATGGAGTCACCTATTACAAGTGTATCAGGCATGTTGTTTGGCCTTAAGGGCTGTGACTGTTTGGCACACTGACTTTGTGAACTATGTGTTGCATGTGCTATGTTTTGAGGTAGTGGTTGCTTGGATGCCTGCTTTGGAGGCTTCTTTTGTTTTGGTAGATTTTTAATTAGAGCCTCCGAGTATGTTTTTGTGTGTTTATGTGTTTGGTTTGTAGTTGTGATAGGTCTCTATGTGAGACTGGGTTTGTAGTGTGTTTGGTTACCTTCTCCTCCTGACTGGTTTTGCCAGTACTGAGTCGAGGGAGCTCAGCCTCCAGTTTGGCTATATAGTTGCATCTCTCACATATATTTGTATTTGTTGGGAGGAGGAGAGGGTTGTCTGTGTACATGAGGCAGTTGTAACATTGCCTCAAGATTCCCAGATTCACCAGCTGAACTGGAGAGGACGCCAGTAATTGACCCCTCGACATGCTAGAATAGTGTAAGGGATTGTTGTGTAACTGAGTCAGAAAGGACCTATAGGGAAATGGGTACTCAATGGGATTGTAGGTGGATGTAGTGCTTTCTTTTTGTTTAAGAGTGCTTTACCTTTGTAAAAATGCTTTAGGAGCAAGTGCTGGGCTTTTCAGATAGAGAATAGACTGTTTAGATTGAAAGTAGATCAGTTCTATGGGAAAAACTGAAGAGCAGACTTAGCGGAGCCATAAATAGTTTAAACTTGATTAACCAGCGCTGCCCGATGCTGCGCTATGCGCAACTTCGCGCAAAATTGCGCTAAAGCGGGCTTTATAGCAGGGGGTTAGAAAGAGCTAGGAAATGGCCCAAAACGGCCAATAAACTACAAGTTGCTGGGCTGGAACCACTCCTTTAGGGACAAATAGGCTGCTCAGTGCTCCCCACTCCCACTGGTGAACAAAGAAGCTTCCTCCTATCCAAATAAGGATATGGACAACACAGGAACTATGACACAGCCCAGAGATCAGCAAAATCTGAAGACTGGACTATTCTAGTTCAGTAAAGGTGGGAAAACAAGGATTTTTATTTTTTTTTTCACAAACAGATAAAAAACAGATACAGTAACAAACAGTAAATGCTTTAAATCGGCTAGCGCACTTGAGTGTGTAGCCTCCCAGTTAATTTAAGCAAAAAACAAACTTTTAAAGTGCAAAACAGTTTAGAGACAAACAGAAATACAGTGAATCAACTTGCAGAGCTAGTTTAGTAATAAAAATTTGCTTTTTAGGCAAAATACAGCAGTCGAAAATAGAAAGCCAGAAAAATACTTATAAATCAATGGAAAGTCACTCATCCACACTATGCTGCTTGTAGAACTCTGCAGTACACCACGAGGGGCTGTGCTGAGTCGTATACAAGCGCAAAAGCGCGCTAAAGCTGGCTTTATAGCAGGCGGTTAGAAAGAGCTAGGAAATAGCCCAAAACGGCCAATAAACTACAAGTTGATGGGCTGGAACCACTCCTTTAGGGACAAATAGGCTGCTCAGTGCTCCCCACTCCCACTGGTGAACAAAGAAGCTTCCTCCTATTCAAATAAGGATATGGACAACACAGGAACTATGACACAGCCCAGAGATCAGCAAACTCTGAAGACTGGACTATTCTAGTTCAGTAAAGGCGGGAAAACAAGGATTTTTTTTTTGTTTTTTTTGTTTTTTTCTCACAAACAGATAACAAATAGATACAGTAACAAACAGTAAATGCTTTAAATCAGCTAGTGCACTTGAGTGTGTAGCCTACCATTTAATTTAAGCAAAAAACAAACTTTTAAAGTGCATGTTGGTGTGAATGACCTGAGATGTACCTCCCTGGACTACATGAAAAGAGACATGGAGGAGCTCTCTGATCTTGCAGCCCAGGTCGGTATGACCCTAGCCCTGAGTAGCATCCTGCCATCACCCAGAATGACACCACAGTACAAGGACAAAATGACTGACTTTAACAATTGGCTAAGCTTCTGGTGTCATTCTAAGGGAATTCAGTATCTGTCTGCCTGGGATGACATGATCGACAGACCACGCTGCTTTTCCAGAGATGGTCTGCACCTGTCGCCCTTGGGATTCCGGACACTGGCAAAGGCTCTTGCCACCCCTATAGTGCCTTTTTTAGGCAAGGTTCAAATGACTAACTCACTACCGTAACAGGTACAAGCAAGCAAAATCTGAGGGTAATGCTACTCAATGCTAGAAGTCTAAACCTCAAAATGCACTCACTCGAGGCACTCCTTAAAATGGAGAACATTTACATCTGTGCAGTGACAGAGACCTGGTTTAAAGCTCCAGAGAGCACCCCTGCATTACCAGGCTATAATTCATACCACACCTTTCGGCCACCAAACCCGGACCGAAACACTACAGGTGGAGGCGTGTCCATATTCATTAAGGATATCCACACCTCCAAGCTAGTTGCTCAGCATAATGCATCCGAGATTATCCAAGTTCAACTAACTCTGGGCAAAACCGCAATCCAGATTGTAGCTTGCTACAGACCCCCCATCATGCCCCAGGATTCCCACTCCTCTTTTCTTGATACACTGGAAAATATTAAGGTACAACCCAACAATCTAATAATGGGTGATTTCAACTACCCTACCATTAACTGGGAAAACTACTCATGTACCAACTCTTTTGCTCAACGTGTTCTGGAAATCATCAATTCCAATGCTTTGGATCAACTTATCCACACCCCCACCAGGGGCAGCAATATCCTAGACCAGGTCATCACCAACATGGGTGACCGGTGTTCCACACCAGAGGTCAGCTCCTTGTTGGTCAGATCCTACCACAAGCTAATCACCCTAGACATCCAATCCCGCTCCCACCCCCATTAGGAAAACAACCGTAAAAAATTTCTCCAAAGCCAACTTCACGCTTCTTAAGACAGAAGTGGCAAACTTCATGACACCCATGCAGATGGACAATGGAGGTATGACTGCTGAATCCTACACAAATTAACTTTATAAGCACTTACACGAGTGCATGGATCGTGCTATCCCTAACAGAACCAAGATGCTATCCTCCAAAAAAAGAAGGTCTTCTGCCATAAACAAACTCTACAACAGAAGAAAGAAACTGTTGCAAAAAAGAGTAAAATCCCACGAATGGAGGAACTCCCTGGTCAGCCTCAGTAAGAAACTGAGATCCCTCATAAAATCCTCCAAAGCTAGTTATGAAAACAAAATTGCCACTGATTCTAAAGACAACCACAAAGCATTCTATAGCTATGTCAAAAATCTCAATGGCAATACTCAGATCTGCTCTGAGTTACAGCACAATGACACTAAATATACAGAACCAACTGATATTGCCAACATCCTGGCAGATAGGTTCAGTGCTAACTTTACCCCCTCTCACCTCTTAAAAGGCCCATCTTTATACTGGAAGAATGCAAAGTTCCTGTAATCACAGCTGCACAGGTAAAAACTTCACTCTCAAAAGCCAAGAACACAGCATCCATGGGACCTGACAACATCCCAGGCTGCCTAATACATGAACTACAGAATGAAATGGCACCCCACCTAATTACCATGTTCAATCATAGCCTCACCTCAGGCTTTGTGCCCATTGAATGGCGCACCGCGACAGTTATCCCACTCCACAAAGGGGTGACCACAACAGACCCCGGGAACTACCACCCCTTAGCCTGACGAGCCTCGTCTGCAAGGCCATGGAACATATCATCATGGAATTCATAAACAAAAGACATTGGAGATCTCCAAACTCTGGACCCCACACAGTTCATAGGTTCATACTAGGCTATCTGCCCTAGGGCATTTATAAGCCTAGCCAGAGTGTGTTTGGCTTTGCCACCCATTTTAAATGAATTTTGCTATGCCCTTTTTCGAGGTTAGTATACTGTGCCTCTGTCTAACAGTGACACAGAAGTGATACCCAGGGTAAACCTACTATCTCCCATCCACTCATCAAGATTCCTCTTGAAGAGAGTCAATGAGGGACTCTGCCTAACCTGGACTGGGATTTTATTCCAGAGTGAAGGGAGCCTCTGGGTTATGAATCTGTCCCTTCAGCATGTCCTATTTATTTCAGTGCAGAGGTTCAAGTCTCTCGAGCACGTAGCTCGAAGGGATTTGGATTTTCTGAGGTGCAGCATGTCCATTAATTCCGGGTTGGACATGGCTTTATACGTCAGGCACAGATCGCCTCTGAGCAGGCGGTATGCCACTGAGTAGAGCTGGAGTTTCTTTAACCGGGCAGCATATGGCATCTGTTTGAGCCCTTTGATCCTCTTGGTGAGGTACTTTTGGGGTCTTTCCAGTTGCTGTAGGTGTCTGGTAAGGTACATCCCAAAAGGGGCAATGTACTCAATTATGGGCCTGATGAGGGATGAGTAAAGAGGCACGATGACCTCCCCTGATCTAGATGTGAATCCCTTCATGATTAGGTGGGCTATATAAAATGTTTTTCTAACCACTTTGGCCACGTGGTTGTCAAATGAGAGATTGCTATTAACTTGGGACCCCAGGTCCCTAATTACTTCTTCCGTACTTAATGAATTACCACCTATGTGGTAATTTGTGGGCACTTAGTTTTTGCCAAAGGGGTTGACTATACACTTTTTGGCGTTTAGCTTGAGGCCATGGCTCTGGCACCAGTTGTCTGTTTCTATGAGGCCCTTTTGTAGGATGCTTGTGTCGGCTGGAGACTCTATTATGGCGCCCAGTTTGCAGTCATCTGCAAACTTGGTCAGCCACAGTCCTTCCATGTTAGCCTGTACCTCTGAGAAATATATACTGAACAAGAGAGGTCCCAGGACTGAGCCTTGTGGGATGCCACTTGTAACTGGTTTGGAGTCTGACATGGCTCCAGCAATTCTAACCATGTGGGTTCTGTCCTTGAGCCAGTTTGAAACCCACCTAGTGACACAGGGGTTTAAATTTAAGCTGGTGAGATTATCTATAATGCCCGAGTGGGGTATTGTATCGAAGGCTTTTGCAAGGTCCAGGTAGGCTGTGTGGACCACCTTCCCCTCGTCAATGGCCTTGGTGACTGTTTCAAAGAAATCGACCAGGTTTAAGAGGCAGGATCTGTCCTTAACAAAGCCGAACTGGGTAGGATCCAGTGTCTGTAGGTCCCCAATATCTTTATTTATGAGGTCCATGATGATCCTTTCCATAGCTTTGCAGACCAAGCTAGTCAAGCTTATGGGGCGATAGTTTCCAGGATCCATTGAGGCACTACCTTTGTGGAGAGGGACCACTGTTGCTGTACGCCACTCTTTGGGTACATAGCCTGTAGTAAGGCTGAGACTGAACAGTAGTTTTATGTTTGGGTTTAGTTCTTCTTGGAGTTCATGTAGGATGCAGCCCGGGACACCGTCTGGTCCCATTGATGCTGTGTTTTTTGCTTTGGAGAGGGCGGCTCTTACATGAGCATCTGAGATGTCAGGGGGGCAGCACTCTGCTGGGATAGATATTTGCCCTTTTGGTGGGGAAGGGGGGAGAAGTTTGCGCTGAACCTGTCAACTAGGATCTTGGCAATGTCTGTGGGTTCGGTGTATTTTTTTGTCATTTTGGACTAATTCTGAGCATATCTGGGAATTCCCACCCAGGTTCCTAGCATAACTAAAGAAAGCCTTGTGATTATCCTTAGTGTCCTGTGCAATTTTTCTCTCGAAGCTGGCCTTAGACGATTTTATGAGTGCCCGTAGTTTTTTGCTAATACTGATCAGAGATGTCTTCCCTTTTTGGGATTTTGCTCTATCATGTAGTAGCATCCTCCTTCTATTGTATAGTTTGTTTACGGCTGGGGTCCACCAGATAGGACACCTAACTGTGGAGGATTGGGTCTTGGTTTTATTTGGGATTGCATGATCCATGCATTCCTGAAGGTGTTCATAGAATGCATTTATAAAGGATTCTGCGGTCTGGGCCGTATTTTCCACAGGCTCGGGGGCTTTGAAGGATTCCACCTCGGTTTTGAGGAGTGTGAAATTTGCTTTAGAGAAGTTTTTCACTGTGGTTTTCTGGGCAGGGGTTGGGGTCGGGATGTGAATATCTAGTGAGATTAGTTTATGGTCTGATCTTACCAGTGTGGGATACACTTCTGGTCTGGAGCATAGAGTCCCCATGTTGGTGATGATCAGGTCATGTATGCTTTCCCCTCTTGTGGGAGTGGCAACAAGTTGTTCCATAGCATTTGAGTTTATAAATTCAAGGAACCTTTGGGCTAGGGTGTTGGAGCTAGAGTAATGCTCCCAGTCTATGTTAGGGTAGTTGAAGTCGCCCAATATAATGGTGTTTGGAGATACCTTCATATTTTCCAGTGTTCTCAGGAAGGCCGAGTGGGGTTCCTGGGTTTGGGAGGCTATAAACTGGAAGGCAGTTTTTCCCACTGTTAGTTGCACGTGGATAGTCTCTAATGCTTTGTGCTGTGCCACCAACCTGGAGGTGTGGGTATCTTTGACGAATATTGATACTCCCCCTCCTTTTGTGGTTTGGTCCAAGTTTTGGGGCCAAAAAACATGGTATGATGTATAACCTGGTAGTGCTGGGGTGCTCCCGGGAGCCTTGAACTAGGTTTCCGTTACTGCACAGATATCAATGTTCTCCATGCTAAGGAGAGTTTCAAGTGCATGCATCTTGAGGTTTAGACTTCTGGCATTGAGTAGCATTACTCTTAGTTTCTTATCCCTTGTGATACCTATGGAGGTGGGTTTGTCTTTTGAGCCTTGCCTAAAAAAGGCACTATGTGGGTGGCAAGAGCCTTTGCTAATATCCGAAAGCCCAGGGGTGACAGGTGCAAGCCGTCCCTAGCAAAGCATCGTGGCTTGTCGAGCATGTCATCCCAGGCAGACAGGCATTGGATCCCCTTTGAATGACACCAATACTTAAGCCAATTGTTGAAATTGATCATCTTGTCTTCATATTGTGGCATCATTCTTGGTGAGGGTAAGATGCTACTCAAGGTCAGGGTCATACCGGCCTGGGCTACATGCTCAGAGAGGTCCTCTATGTCTCTTTTCATGTAGTCCAGGGAGGTACGTCTCAGGTCATTCACACCAGCATGGACAATGACCGAGTCATATTTGTACTTGTCTTGGAGTGACCTGAGTGCTTGTGTTATGTGGCGGATCCTAGCACCCGACAGGCAGCTCACCGTGACCTTCTCCTTGTTCAGCCTGGTGAGCGGGACGTCAGTGTGCCTGACGATAGAGTCACCTATTACAAGTGTATCAGGTGTGTTGTTTAGCCTTAAGGGCTGTGACTGTTCAGCACACTGGCTTTGTGAGCTATGTGCTGCACGTGTTTTGTTTTGGGGTAGCGGTTGCTTGGGTGTCTGCTTTGGAGGTCTCTGCTGTTTAGGCAGAATTTTATTTAGAGCCTCTGAGTATGTTTTGTGTGTTTATGTGTTTGGTTTGCTGCCATGGTAGGTCTATGTGAGACTGGAATTGTAGTGAGTGTGGTTTCCTTCTCCTCCTGACTGGTTACGCCAGTACTGAGTTGAGAGAGCTTAGCCTCCAGTTTGGCTATATGGTTGCATCTCTCACATGTGTTGGAATTTGTTGGGAGGAGGACAGCGTTGTCTGTGTACAAGAGGCAGTTGTAACATTGCCTCAAGATTCCCAGATTCACCAGCTGGACCGGAGAGGAGATTAACAACTGACCTTTGGACATGCTAGAACAGTATTGGGAATTCCTTTATAATTGAAAAAAAGGGCCAGTGGGGAACAAAGTACTCAAGGGGAGTTTGTGAGGGTGTAGTGCTTTTTATTTTTTAGTGCTGACTTATATAATTGCTTTAGTGAGCAAGTGCCAGGTTTTATAGTGGGAATAGGGTGTTTATTATGAGAACTAGATCAGTGCTAAGGGAAAAAGTGAAGAGCAGACTTTGTGCCGAGAATGGTTTAAACCCAATTAAGCAGCGCTGCCCGATGCTGTGCTATGCGCAAAATCGCGCAAAGCCGTGCTAAAGCGGGTTTTATACAGGGGGACTTGAAAGAGCTAGAAATTGGCCCAAAACAGCTAATAGACTACCAGATTCTTGTGCTGGGAACACTCCTCCAGGGATAGATAGGCTGCTCCAAGCTCCCCACTGCCACTGGTGAACAAAGAAGCCTGCCTTTATCCAAGAAAGGAAATGGGCAACACAGGAACTTTTCAAAAGTCCAAAATACAGCAAAGCCTGTATTTGGACTACTCTAGGTCAGGAAAGACGGGAAACAAGGATATATATTTTTTTTTTGCAACAAACAGCAGGAAAATTCAATAAATATATAACACAGACTAGAGCACTTGAGTGTGTAGCCTCAACAGGTAAAAGCAACAAACAGGACAAACTTTAAAAGTGCAGGTGCAAAAACAACTTTAAACAGTTTAAAACAGTTCAAGAAGCAGAAATACTTGCAGTTTAGCTAGATCGGACAGTCGCCCAGGTAGTAGCAGGAAAACAAACACTTTTATCAGGTTAGCAGTCGCTCTTTTAGCCTCTCTGCTGCTAGCACCACTCTGCAGGACCACAAGGAGCTTAGCTGAGTAGTAACAAGCTAAAAAACCACGCCAATGTGGGTTTTATACAGGGGGACTTGAAAGAGCTAAAAATTGGCCCACAACAGCCAATAAACTACCAGGTTCTTGTGCTGGGAACACTCCTCCAGGGATAGATAGGCTGCTCCAAGCTCCCCACTGCCACTGGTGAACGAAGAAGCCTCGCTTTATCCAAGAAAGTAAATGGGCAACACAGGAACTTTCCAAAAGTCCAGAATAGAGCAAAGCCTGTATTTGGACTACTCTAGGTCAGGAAAGATGGGAAACAAGGATAATTTTTTTTTTTTGGGGGTTTGTAAAAGGCAGATCATGTCTCCTAAACCTGATAGACTTATCTGAAGTAGTCACCAAAGCCATAGATGAGGGTAAAGTGGTTCACACAGCCTATCTAGATCTCGCCAAGGCGTTTGACACCATCCCTCACTCTGGAGTTATAGATAAACTCACTAAACTAGGTATAAATCTCTATGTCACAAGATGGGTTGCCAACTGGCTCACTGAAAGAACCCACACCGTGAAAGTACCAAACTCCAAATCAGAATTCAGACCAGTGACAAGTGGAGTACCACAGGGTTCAGTCCTGGGTCCTCTCCTGTTTGGTATCTACTTCTCTGAAGTACAGGCAAACACAGAAGGTCTTTGGCTAACTAAATTCACAGATGACTGCAGACTAGGAGCCATACTTGAAACTCCTAATGATGTGGACATCCTACAAAAGGGCCTCACTGAGACAGATGCCTGGTGTCAAACACATGGTCTCAAGCTCAATGCCAAAAAGTGCATTGTCATCCCCTTTGGTAAAAACTCTGTACCCATGAACTACCACATAGGCAGTAGTCTACTTAACACCAAAGGTGTGATAAGAGACCTTGGGACACAGGTGGACAGTAGCCTCTCCTTTGATAATCACATCGCCACAGTGGTCAGGAAATCCTTCTACATGGCACACCTCATCACAAAAGGTTTCTCATCCAGAAAAAAAGAGGTCATTGTTCCCCTCTACTCATCACTCATTAGACCCATTATAGAGTATAACGCCCCTTTTGATATGTACCTCACAAGACATCTACAACAAATGGAAAGGCTGCAAAAATACCTCACAAAGAGGATTACTGGCCTCAAACAGATGCCTTACGCAGACCATCTAAAAAAACTCTAGCTTTACTCCGTCGCATATCGCCTACTCAGAGGCAATCTCTGCCTAACATACAAAGCTATGTCCAACCCAGAGCTGTTGGACATGCTCCACTTAAAGAAATCCCAATCCCTCCGAGCTACATGCTCTAGGGACCTAAAGATTGTCACCACAATAAACAGAACATGCTGGAGGGATAGATTCCTGTCCCAGAGACTTCCCATACTCTGGAACAGACTACCTATCTATGTCAAACAGAGCTCCTCATTAGCACTCTTCAAGAAAAATCTTGATGATTAGATGGGTAATAGGAAATTCACCCCAGAGATCACTTCTGTGGTTCTGCTTGACAGGGGCACAGGAAAATAATTTTCTTGGGTGGCGAAAGCCAGGGTACCTTTTAGGCTAGGCTTGTATAGGCCCTAGGGCCAATAGCCTAGTACCTACCCATGAACCTATGACACTGTCACAGTGAAGTTTGTGTGTTTTGAGGGATTCATTGCTTAACTAACTATAAGTGGTATATATATAAGAAATTATTATGCAAACTGAATGAAGGAAAAAAAAAACATCTACATGCCTAGCAGCGGTATATTGTTAGAGAATATATAAATGACAAATATAGATCATACTTTTGATCTGTGAGCAAAGAAAGTCTTTTCTGTGTGCTATTTGCAACATTTGGAACGTTTTTACAGATACGTCTTAGAGAATAAAAATAGAGGAATAGAATGAAAAGAATTGGAGGCCATATTTATTAGCATGGATGATGACAGAATTGTAAACATAATTAAGGTTTGTATAGGGTTAATTAAAATGAAGACCCATATAGGAAATGGTAGAGAGTAAGAGATGCAAAATTAGATGGAAGAGCAGAGAAATAGACTAAGATTTAGGTGAGGTGATCTGAAAAAAATAAGTATTAAGGAAGTTTCCACTAGTATTATTCAAAAATCAACCACTATAAACAAAAATGCATAGTGATATCAGTGCAGACCTACCTCTTCAATCACACAAAGCATCCTGAGACATGATATAAATGTTACCTGCAGTAAACCATAAAGAAATGATTTATTGCAAGAGGTAAGGCCTATACTACTTCTAACTTTATATTTGAAGTTAAAGTAACTCTCAGAAAGTGTGATCACTGTAGATACAACGGTGACAACAAAATAAAATGATTTGCCTCTATTTCTCCAATGTGCTGTCACTGTGGAGTTACTATTGAATAGGTATGGTATGAGCCCAAACATTGCTCTTAAGAGTTAGGTTCAAATATCAGAAGGTCAGTAACTGCAAAACATTCAAGCAACGAAGGTAAGTAACTGCAAAACAATCAGTTGTACTACAGGCATATAAATGCTAGCCAGGGAAAATATGGAAGGTGAAAAACACTGTAGAAGTAACCGCATGGAGTGTGGAGTGGCATTCTGGTGTATGAATGACACAGAACTGACTGACAGCTGAGAAGGGAAACTATGAATCACTACCAAATGTGCTAGCCCTAAAGGATTGTAGGAAAGATGGATAATTTCCTCAAGAAGAATGCCAATGGCATAAAATTCCTAGTCAGGTGCTGAAATATGTGTTCACAGGGCAGCTGCTTTATTTCAAGATGTTATGTGACATCTGTCCCTTTAAAGAGTTATTAGAGGACTGGAAATCCCATGGGCTTATCTTTGTATGACTTAATTTCTTTATATTAATTTTCCCACTGACCAAGACTGTTCAGGGTCCCAGGCTTACCACAGGAAACAGGTCACTAGAAGCCATAATTCTATATTTGATATTTTCTACAGTTATGTTACACATTTCCGGCTGATGTAGGAAATACACATTTACAGAGCTTAGTAGGTATGGTCTCAGTAGCAAGGGATGGAGGCACTAATCCAGGAAATATTTTGTATATGCTAACCGGCCAAGCAGGCAGGAAACAGGTAGGGTGCATTGCGGGTTTTGCCATTATGCATGATGGAGAAGGAGATGGCAGAGAGAGGTAATGCATGCTTGAAATATTTTAAAGCTATAGGCACTATAAGGTAGAATGCACTTGGGTATTTTGAGTATCCTAAGTTCAATCATTCTGCATACTGTATACGGGCAGGGCCAGAGGTCAGTGCTCTATTATGGCACTTGTGAAGTGCTCTTCAGTGGGTCAGAGCTCGTCTTTCTGTGCATGACATTGTACATAATACAACTAAAGAATTCTGTAGATAAATATTCTTTATTAAATGTTCATAATACTATATATATTCTACCTTGGACAAACTAGTGTGGCTTAAGTCCCTTAAATTTCTAATACACCTGTAATACAGCACGTGAGAATCACTATATTCTAATACTATTACCTGTGAAACTGGGGTAGTGTCCATATCAACATGTTGAGTGGCACGATATATGGAATAGAGGCCGCAATAGTGTACGAGTGACACTATTAAATGTTGCTGTGTGCACCCACAGACCCATCTGACTGCATGATTAGCAAAACTTACCTGTTAGTGTAGAGACTCCTTTCTAGAACATCTTGAGCTATACTGTGCTAACTTTGTAGAACTCGGCCTATAATGGAAAATAAAGTCTACAAAGCATAATGTAGTGGGGTACAATGCCATGCTGTGCATCAGCAATATGGTGAGATAGAGGCTTCATTAATCTCACATTACTGCCAAGCACGGGCTTTGGGAGGTGATGCATTTATAAACAAGGGCCTGGGAGATGAGCAATTTACAGGCCACCTGTGTCTATTAGAGTCATAGGTGCCAAACCAGGAGACGAGTTTCCGATTCTCCATCGAATTGTCCAAGTTGCACTTAAATTGGGTTAGGGAGGAACGCTGCTTCACATGAATGGGAAGCCTGTTCCAAAAAAGGGGTAATCTCTGAGATGCATACCTGTTTCTCCAGCAGGCCTCATTTATATCACCAACAAAGTTTAAGTCTTTAGAACAGGTAATTCTGATGCTGTTTGTTTTGCAAATATGTAGGAGGTCTATCAGAGTGGGGTATGACAACACCTTGTATGCCAGGCATGGATCTCTCCTCAACAGCATACAGGAGACAGACTACAGGGATAGGGCCTTGAGGTGGTCTGCATAGGACATATTACTTAAACCCTGTATTCTTTTAGTGAGGAACCTCTGCAGACATTCCATTTGTTGGATATGCCTGGTTAGGTATATACCAAAATGTGCATTGTACTCAATTATAGGTCTGATGAATGCCGAACACAGTGCAGTAATGACTTCCTTGAACCTAGATCCCATACCTGGTTTACAAGTTGCACAACATAAAATGATGTCCTCATTACTGTAGACATGTCATGGTCAAAGGCTAGATTACTGTATGTGTGTGACTACTGGGTCAGCTCTTAGGGATGTGTTTCCAAAATAACTACCAGGGGTGGATGACTTCCAGAAGGATATATTATGATGCATTTCTTGGCATTTAGTTTTTGTCTATGACTATGGCACCAGTTATTTGTCTGTGTCAGTCCTTCATGGAGAATACTTGTGTCTGTGGATGATTCAATGGCAACAACTAATTTGCAGTCATCTGCAAATTTAGACAGGCAGAGACCATTGCCATTGGTCTTGTCTTCAGAGAAGTAAATGCCAAAAAGTAGTGGTCCCAAGAGTGATCCCAGAGGGACTCCACTTGTGACTAGCCTCTTTGTAGAGGTGTGCTCCCCAATTCTAACTTTGTGTGTCCTGTCTGTGAGCCAGCTGGCTATCCACCAGATGACAAGGATTTGTGCCTAACCTCTTAAGTTCGTCATCAATGAGGTAGTGTGTCATATGCCTTGGCCAGGTCAAGGTAGGCAGTGTGAACCATTTTTTTCTTATCCACTGCTTTGGTGATCTTCTCAAAAAAGTCCACCAGGTTGAGAAGGCATGACCTACCCTTGATGAAACCAAACTGGGTTGGTCTAGTGTTTGGAGGTTTCCTACATCATTATTGATCACAACCATGATAATTATTTCCATGGCCTTACATATTAGCCTAGTGAGACTTATCAGTCTGTAATTTCCAGGATCTGTAGATGGCCCACCTTTGTGCAGAGGGATGACTGTTGCCATTCTCCATTCATGAGGTATGAAGCCTGTTTGGAGGCTACAGTTAAACAGTAATCCCAGAGGCCCTGATAGGTCATGTTTCATGCTATTTAGAAGGCATCCTAGGATGCTGTCTGGGCCCATTGATACAGTGTTCCTGGTCTTAGAGAGAGCATTAAGAACATGTTCCCTAGTGATAGTAGGGGTAGTTATGTTTAATGCTTATTTCCTGAGGGAAGGTTGAGGGGGAGACAGCGGTAAACTCTGAGCTGAATTTATCAGTCAGGAGTTTTGCTATATCTTCTGGCTCAGTATTGGTGGCTCCATTTACAATGAACTCTGCACACAATTGTGTACTGCCTTTGAGGTTGTGGACATAGCTAAATAATACTTTGGGGTTGTCTTTGGCCTGGGAGGCCACCTTACCTCAAAATTGGCTTTGATTGACATTATTTGTCCTCTGAGAGGTTTGTTTAGTTTGACAAGCATGATTTTATCCTGCTGGGTGCTGCACCTCCTAATTTTTGCCATGATTTTCTTCCTTCTTTTATACAGCCCACTGATGCTGTGATTCCACCAGGGTGACTTGTTTTTTGAGTTACTTTTGTACTTCTTCCTGGTGGGTACAGCTGCCTCTATTCAGGTATCAACATGTTTGTACAGGGTTTCTGTGAACAGTTTTGTGTAGGCAGTAGTGTTCTCAGGGTTTAAGTGAGCTTGAAATTTTGCCAGGTGGTCACTTAATTGTAGGAAGGTAACCTTAGAGTAGTTTCAGAATATTCCAGGGTTAGCTGGGGTTCCAGGTTTTACTTTTTCCTTCAAAGGAGACCATTTTGTGGCCTGACCCCATAGAAAACATTGCAGTAGGGGATCTGCAGCACACTCTCATATTTGTGAGGACAAAATCTGGTATGGTTGCTTCCCTTGTTGGTATACTGACAATCTGGTCCAGGGAGTTTGTGTTTACAAAATCCAGGAATCTCTGTGCCTGTGCATTTGGTGTTGTATACGATTCCCAGTTAATTGTGAGGTAAAGTATCACATGAATATGGTATTGGGTTGGATGATAAGTGTTTTCAATAAGCTTGCAAGGAAGCTGTACTGGATTTTTGCTTATGGTGATTTGAAGGGGTCTATATCAGAACATCGAAGTTTGAAAACTTTGAATGTTCTAATATCGACCCATTTTGAGCGAATGCTAAAAATAGTGAAGCTGCAGAACACTGAATTCTTTCCTAGGGTAAGAATTTGGTTGGTCGGTTCTGTGGCTTTGCTATTTTCAACGCTGTGGTGGAAATTTACAGGTCGGGTTCAGGTAAGTGTGCAATTGTGTGGTTGTTAGGATTAGGGCGCAGGTTAGGTGAATTAGGGCACGGATTAGGTGAGTTAGGGTTAGGGCACGGGTTAGGTGAATTAGGGTTAGGGGCGGGTTAAGTGAGTTAGGGTTAGGCGTGGGTTAGGGAGTGTGCGATAGTGACGGACCTTAGGGTTAGGGTTAGGGTTTGCGTTAAGGTAAGTGGATAGATAGTAGTGTATGTATAGTTTAGTGTAGGGTTAGTTGTGGGATTATAAGTGTATGTGTGTGGATTGATGTTTTTTAGGTGTGCTTGTGTTGTGTGTATGTGTTTCGGAATAGCAAATTTTTTCCCAAGGAAAAAATTTGCTGCTCTGAATGTTCGATATTATGTAGTTTAGATATTTTAGGTTCAATGAAATAGCATTCGCTATTTTCATCTTTGATAATGTGATATAAACGCGATTTCAGCATGGAGAACTTCAAATGCATTGTCCTGTTTGACCAGCCTGGTCTAAATGTCTGAAAGGCATTATAACCTTGCACTGATGGTGTGCTCTCCCTTACTTTAAACCATATTTCAGTGACTGCAGAAACAAGAGTATTCCCTAGGGTGAGGAGAGCTTCTAGGGAGTGGAGTTTTTTGTTTGGACTCTTAGCATCGGGCAGTAACACATAACACCTTTGATTTTCTCAGTTTTGATCTGCTATGATGGAAGTATTTTCAGTTTGGCATTGCTAATATTTGAAAGCCTAGAGGGGAGAGGTGCACATCGTGCCTAGCAAAGCATCGTGGCTTGCTGACCATCTCCTTCATGCTAATATTGCACACCTTTAAAATGACACCAGAAACTAAGCCAATTATTAAAATCAATCATCTTTTGTTCATATTGTGGCATCATCATTGGAGGAGGTAAAATCCTGCTCAGTGCTAGGCTCATACCACTCTGGGACATATATTCCAAGAGCTCCAAGATGTCTCTCTTCTTACAGTCTAGGGAATTAGACAAACAAAACAAACACAAATATAAATATATATCTATATTGCATCAAAAACATTCCATTTATTTAAATTATACCACAAATACTGCAGTCTCTCTGTAAAATTAAATTTGTCTACTTATCATTTAGCAGGACAACAAATATATATTTCATAAACAACAAAGGTTTCCTTCTCGTGACAGTATACCGTTATGCACAGTGACAGCTGTGTACTTTATTACACCTGATCTTCTAGACTGTTTTCCACCTGTGGCATCAGCCCCTACTATACCCCTGAGCAGGCTTTTCCCCAGCAACATTCTCCATGTTGGACATAACTGTGCTTAGATAAGGGGTTGTTACATTGTCTCGCTTTCACAGTTTTTATTAGATTTTTTTAAATATTGTGACGGAAAATAATTCATCCATGTAATGCTTCAGAACTGTTGTGGTTATGTCATTATAGTTGGGGGAAGTATTTTATATCCAAAATATAAGTTACGTAAGCATTTAATGTCAAAACCCACACACGCACACCAAGAGGCATACAGATAAATATGCAGAGACAGACTCACATACATATATAGAAACAAGTGCATGCATAAATGTTCCCAGAAATTAAAGCCACTTTACTGACTGAATCCACTTCACCTCTCATTGTGACCAAATAAATGAAAAAAAAAATAATCATTCAGTGCAAAGCATTGCCCCTTCCCCACCCAAGTATCCCTGATTTTGCAGGACTTCCCTGATTTGGTTCACATTTTTGGTCCGATTCTGAATACATTTAATGTTCTTGTACATCACTGAGTATTATACTTAGTCAGTAAACCTAGACATTATAGTTCCATACTTCTTATTGCTCAGATAATGCATGTTGATGAAAAACCTCTTTAGAGCCAAATCCTTGAACAAAAAAGTGAAAAGTCACTCTCTCATACTCTCTGAATTGAATTTTTTCTGCATTTTTCCTCCTCACTAAACCTAGATATTTTAAACTCCTCTTAGCAAGCGGTTAGGAAAATGGCAAGTCCT
The DNA here is from genome assembly GCF_019279795.1 of Protopterus annectens. Lineage (NCBI taxonomy): Eukaryota > Metazoa > Chordata > Ceratodontiformes > Protopteridae > Protopterus > Protopterus annectens. The sequence goes on from NC_056750.1 coordinate 731,801,428, forward strand.
AGTAATTTCTATTACATTTAATTTTTCTTACTGAATGATTCTTTTTTTCTTTTTATTACTATAATTGTTATTAATTTACATTTGCCAGCAGAAATGCCATATTTAGTGAGAGTAAACAAAAAATAGCGGCCGTTTGTTATTTTCAGTCAATTCTTCATAGCAGCTTAATATCCTGCTATGAAGTAGCCAGCTTGTTTTACTGAATTATATCTGTACATTAACACCTGCTAGAGAACATTCTTTCTCCGATAATGTGTGGATGTACATTTAGCTGATTATCTGACATGCTGTATGCCTTTGGCTAAATCTGGACATGGTACAGTATAATCATCATTCTACCCCTGAAAACAAATTGGAGTAAGTAAATTAATAAGTGATATGGGAGCAGTTTTGACACCTCAGGGAAGCATGGGATATCTGGAGCATTTTTTTTATCATTGTTCCTAGGGACAAGCACTTGTTAAGGATCCCTTTTTGGTTTATCCCAGAAACACAGTCCTCCCCAAGTAATATACAGTTCTGTCAGACAAATGAGCTCCACAGAGCATATTCCAATCTGAACTCCCTGTAAAAGAACAAATTTACCAAAACAAAGTGACAAGAGCCAGCACCCCCCACAGCTTCTATACCCAATGCTATCCAAGGCAATGAATCCACCGTGCAATGTAATATTTAGCTCTTAGAAAAATGAACTCCACAGAGCCCACTCCAATCTGAACTTTCTGCACAAGAAAAAATCTACTAAAACAGAAAGTGACAAGGGCCAAGACTGCCACAGCTTCTGTAACCACCACTATTCAAAGCACTGTGTAATGTATGTTCTACTCTAAGGCTTATTAGTTATTAGCCCTTACTTGCTTGTATGTTAGCAAATACACATACTGACAAGGGTCGGACTTTGTAATGGGACATAGCCAGTAAACTGAAATACTTCCAAATTAATATTTTCCCCTGCTTAGAATTATTTTTTTCTCTTGTGCATCATCTTTATTGAAGGAACAAGGTAACCTCCTCTTCTCCTGTAGCCAAATTAATTAGCTGCATGCCACTCAGTCTGCGCAGTCCTGTGATACTTCCTGGGCCAACTATAGAACATTTCTTTCTCTCCCAGCTAATAGTCTTCATGGAAAAGACATACCTGAATCATTAACACATGCATCAACAATCACTAAAAATGTATACCTTACTGATTTTTTTTCACCAGATGACTAAGCTGTGGCCTTTTCCTATTTTCCCCTCCACAGTACTTTACCAGCAACAGATATATGACTTTTATCGCCCTTTTCATCCTCCCAGAATGCTGTGCACCTTATAAACAAATATTCCTTGCACACGTGGTGTCACTTTTTTTCTTTTTTATTCTTATCTACACATATCACTCATTAGGGACCCCATTTTGGTTTCTCCCAGAAAAAGAAACATCCCGCTAATAAGCTATGTGAAATCTCTTACAATATATTTAACCTCTGCTCTGCTGTTCTATTGCTTTATTACTAAGGGATCTGTATAAGTCGACAACTGTGTTACACCACCATCGTCTTATATACACTGTTAGTGTTAGCCATGAGGAATGTTAAAATAGTGTTCCTCTACATCACTGAATTGTTGAACCTCCCATGCTTCCTTCCATTTTCAAGGACTACCAATGCATTAACTCTCTGTAATGCAAGCTTCAACAAAACCTCCATGTGCATCTCAGTAACTTTAGCAATTACTTCATTGGTGTCATTCCATAGCGGTGGTGCATACTGAGAAAGACTTCATGCACTCTGGGCTGAAATGTCCTGACAGTGCTATGCATTCTGTAACATCTGAAATTATAACATCAGAACGGGAGTGTCTGGCCTCAGTGATTGCTTGACTCTATCTACCAGTATTATGTTTTTAGTTGACAGTATGCACGCAATGTTTTTTGTTGAGTTTGTTCTTTAACTGGTATAACAGATTTGGTTTTGATGTGTTCTGCTCTTAAACAGTAATAGTATTTCTCGCATGCCACAACAACTTAATTGAGAATATCAGAAGGCCTGTGCAAAGGCTTCAATGAATGATTTGAATCTGTCTATTGATGATAATTAATACAAGCCCTTAAAAGAGCACAAGCAGTGGTAGGCAAGACAATCACTAAAAATTTGTACTTTACTGATTGCTTTTTTCACCAGGTGACTAAGCTGTGGCCTGTTCCTTCACTCTCCATTCCCTTTCGCTACCCTTGGGCTCAGTCCACTCCCCTACCCTACCCTACCCTCAAATCTCACACATACCCACTACAACTACATTTATACAATCCTTAACTTCACCATTTCTAGCACTCCCACCAATCACATACATATCCACATTATCTCTGTACTCTACCCCGCTCCTTCGCTATTAATCCAAATCTTTCACAACAGCTAGCCCATCCCCTTTCAAATATCACCTCAAACCCATTACAAACTCTACCTCTGCCAGCTCTCTTTATTCTTTCACTCCTATCAGCTACTGTTAAAAATGTCATACTTTCATCCTACAATACTCCACCTCTCCTGCCTCACAATAACTCTTTTGTTCCAAAAACATTGTACAGCACTCAGATCTCAAAAATCAACATAAATATAACATCTGTCACATCCTGCACAGGCTATGAAAAACAACGAGCTACTCAAACATATCACCTAACCTATTTAATTTATACAAACTACAATTCATAATTCTCCAGCCCTACTCTAATTCTAAACTCTCTCTCCTCTCACAACCAAAACTATCATCTATTTGCACTAGCTACTACTCCTTCCACTTCTCAGATGGATCCCCCTACACAGGATCAAAATGTCAGAACATTGAACCTCTGATCATCAAATGGGCAGCCATAATGGTGCAGCGGTTAGCGTTGCCGCCTCACAGCAAGAGGTTCTCCGGTTCAATTTTCAGCTGGGGTGCCTTCTGTGCGGAGTCTGCATGTCCTCCCTGTGGTCATGTGGGTTTCCTCTGGGTGCTCTGGTTTCCTCCCACATCCCAAAGACATGCTGTAGGTGGATTGGACACTTTAAATTGGCCCTAGGTGTGAGTGTGTGCATGTGTGTGCCTTCTGTGGAAGGTTGGGCGCCGGGCTGGCAACTCGACACCGTAAAACTCCACTGCCAATCATGGGCGGACGGGTGGTCCGCCGTGGCGACCCCTAACTTGGAAAAGCCGAAAGAAGAAGAACCTCTGATCATCAAATACCAGAGGATTGAAGTGTTGAAATACAGAATCTTGTGAATGGAGATCACTGTACAGTGCAGAAATAGAACTTTACCATTATTTTCACTGTAGTGCCATCTCAGGGTTGGTATATTTAAGTAGTGGGGGGGGGGGGGTGCAGGGGGCAAGTGTGAAAAAAGAAGTTTTCACATTTTAGCTTTTTTTTTTGGTAGGTTCGATATTTCAGCATGTTGATCCTCTGGTCTTTAATGATCAGAGGTTCTGTGTTCTGAAATTTCGATCCTGTGTAGGGGATCCTTTCAGATACACCCCAATGTGGGGACATTCACCCAAACCCAAGTCCTACTCCAAATGTTATCTCTAATAACAGATCACCTTCTAATACTTTATATCTAGTCACACTAAACCTACACAGTATCTGTAACAAATTAACAGATCTCCACGTATGGCCATCACACCATACCCCTGATATACTCAAAATCACAGAGACATGGCTAAAGCCAAATATACAAAACTCTGAACTGCTTCCTCAAGGTTTCAATATAATAATAACAAAATGCAGGAGATATAGCATTAATCTACCCTAACTCATAGACACTAGTACCCTACTGCAAGCCCATCCCAAAATCCAGTAATGCTGAAATCTTTATAGCCTTCTTAAAACTAAACAACTATGCATTACAGTTGTGTACATCCCCCATGGTCATTAATACTCCCATCCTGGATGTCCCAAAATATCTCCAGTGAAATTATAATGGGTGATGTCAATATCAACTGGCAAAACTTAATCTCCAACATCACATTCAATACTATAAATCTATTTGAATTCACACAACTTATTAAAACTCCAAATAGATTTCTTTAAAACAGCAACCTGGGATCTACCTTGACTGGATCTTAGTCAAAGATCTTAATAAATATACCAATTCTGGTACTCTCCCTGACACACTAAGTGAACACCTACCTGCATATACTTACAGAACAGCCACCCAACCAACCAAAGGCTATAATTATAAAACTTCCTGAAACTTAAACTTTAACCCACAACTCTTCATTAAAAACTAAAATATTTAAACTTGTCTGTGTTGAAAATGAAGCTGCTAATTACTTTGACAAACTATTTCTGGATACCCTAAATAGCCTAGCTCCACTTCAAACAAAAATCTTTAAAATCTGTCATGCACCCTGGCTAACAAAGTCCCCAAAATATCTAGTAAACAGAAACAAAGCTTGGAAGAAATAGCAAAAGGACAGAAATGACCTAAATCTGCAAAATTATAGACAACTGTACAATCAGGCAAAAGGCGTATAACTACTGATAAAAAACAGTATTTTACCCAAAAACTAACCAATCAAAAAACAACCCCATAAAGTTCTGGCCTACCATCACACCATTACTCACCCAAGGATCTAAACAAAACCCCAGCCCATCCACAGATAAATCTCCATCTCAAATTGCAGAAATGTTTAATGCACACTTTACTGAAAGCATGGCTAACTTTGTCAGTGACCTAAGCCACCCCCACATTTCCAGCTTCAGAACTAACCTAAACCAACATCTCTCTCAAACCTCATCCAAACATACTGAATTCACATCCATCTCATCTCAAAACATATTAACTACAGCTTCTCAACCTCCAAACCTTGCACTGCAACCTGTTCCCATTAACTATATATGAACGCTACTGCAAGAAATAAAACCCTGCTCTGTTTCTGCTGACAACATCCCAGCTAAATACTTGAAAATGGCTGCTAATGCCATTGCGTATCCAGTCAGTATTCTTATTAATGGAGCCATCATGGAATCCCACATCCCTTCCCTCTGAAAAAAATCAATTATAACTCCACTACACAGAGGAGGAAAAATCTAATGAAATGTCTAACTACCGCCTCATCACCATCATATCGCCTCTCTCCAAATTCCTAGAAAAATGTGTAAACAAACAACTCCTTAACCACCTTATCCACAATTAATTATTAACACCCACTCAACACTGATTTAGACCAGCATGTAGCACAACTGCAATAATATCCTTCATGGACACAATTAAAGGAAGAGACTCTGACCAGCTAACCTCAACAATATTTCTTGATCTATCCAAAGCTTTTGATGCTGTTTTATACCCCAAACTCTTACAAACAGTTCTCTTCTCTAGACCTTTCACCACCTTCCCTACAGTGATTTACTAGCTATCTATCTGCCAGACAACAATGTGTAAAATGGCAAGGCTGTCTCTCTCAATACCTAGCCAACAAAACTGGAGTTCCACAAGGATCCATCCTTGGACCCCCCCTTCTTCAATGCCGTTATAAATAATCTCCACATTGCTTCCTGTCAAACTTCCCAAATCAAATACACCAATGAATCAATTTTCATTACCTCTTCCAAATAACACCTGAGACAAATAACCTAAACTGCCTTCTACTCCATTGAGCCCAGGCCAAGTAACGCACAACTACTACTCAACCCCAATTAAACTAAGCTCCTTTTTACACCAAGGATTCTCTCAACTGACTTCAAGATCTATTCCTTAAATATCACAGAAATCAAAGTGGTCCCACACACTTAATTATTAAGAGTAACAACAGACAAACTTATCTCTGACCTTCATATACATAACACTATAAAAAAAACACACCAAAAACTAGGTATGCTCCATCGGCACAAAAACATCACTGATACAGCCACCAAAACAAGATTCGCCACAACCTACCTGCTACCCTCCTTACTATATGGCACCCCCATTTTAACCAACCTACAGACTACACTAAAAAATAAGCTTGAATCCTGCTACAATAAAATTGCCAAATTTGCAACAGATGCATCACACTAGAAACACCACTATACAGCTCTTACCTTCCTCAATTGGCTTGAGCTCCCCAACATTTTACTTACCTCCAACTAAAGATCATCCACAAAATTATCTATAAACCTGAAGTCTGCCCTGCCTTAAATTCAATATTCCAAATCGACTCACCTAGCTGGGCTGCCTGATCTAAAGACAAGCAGCTTCTAACTCTATATAAACAAAAAAAAAAAAAAAAAACTGATGGACAATATCTATACTCTTACTCAGTGGCCAAACTATGGAACACTCTACCTTTAGACATCACCCTCCACCCCCATATGTTGCATTGTGGTGTCAACCATCAACCTACCTTGTGCGGAATTAGAACTCTCAACATTTTACATCACTGACATTGAATTACATATATATATATATTTTTTTTACTAATTTGCAGAACATTTGAGTACAATGGGGACATTTTTTATTTATTTTATTTTATTTTATTTATTTTTTATTTTACATTTGTTGACCGGGAGGATCCGACTGGATGCATGTCCATTTTCAGCGGAGGCCCGGGGAGAAAAGCTCCAAAACATAGGTACCAAAAAAACAATTTGAATAACAGTGAAGTATATTTTACATTCAAAGTTAGAACATATATTATTCTTTCTAATTTATCTAAAATGTGAGAGGATTTAGGATAGTAAGGAGATGTAGGAGAGTCATGTGTAATGACTGTTTGTCTAGCCGAAGGTTAACTATCCCGGATTTAGGCAGTGACAATTTCGCATTGAACCCAGATGTGTTTTTAGCTTAGCTTTGAATTGACTTAAAGTAGAGATGGATATAATATCATGGGGAAGTTTGTTCCAAATTTTACCTGCAACGTTGTTGAGAAGGGAGTCACCAGCAGAGTTATTAGTTTTGAATGTTTGGATTAGGAGACGGTTGGATGACCTCAATGGGCGTGGATTGTTACAAAGAGGAAGCAGCATTTTGAGGGAAGGAGCATATTCAGGGTTATATATGATTTTGTGTGTAAGGACTAGTAGGTTGAAAGAAATAAGGGTAGGAAGCTCAGACCAGTTGAGCTTGGCTAAGTTGGTACAATGATGGGTCCTATATGGTGACCCAGTAACAAACCTAGCAATATGATTGTAGCAGTTAGAGAGTTTGTTCATGACGGTTTTACTTATGTTGTGAAGTAAGGGGGACGAGTACAGGAGTGATGAGAGAAGGTGAGTCTGGGCAATGGCCATTTTAGCTTGGGGGGTCAAGAAGCTATTTATTCTATATAAGGAGCCTAGCTTCTTGTTAATGGTCTTGATCATTTGGTTTACATGTATATCATATTTTAGTTTGTTATCTATGGTTACCCCTAGTAATTTTGTTGAGAGGTCTGGAGAAATTATGGTCCCATCCTTAGCTTGGATAGTAAAATTGATGGGGCAGGACCTTTTAGTTGGAAGAAACAATAACATTTTAGTTTTTTTAGGATTAAGAATCAGGCGCCGATTAGAGAGCCAGTGTTCTATTTTGCTGAAAGTAGACTGGGTTAACAATTGTAAATCTGAAGGGGTTGTACAAGAGCAAATTAACGTAGAATCATCTGCATATTGTATGCAACTGGCATTAGGAATAACTGTATGCAGATCATTGATAAAGATGGAAAATAATAGCGGCCCTAAAATAGATCCTTGTGGGACTCCCAATGTATTGGGTAGTAACTTAGAGAGTTTGGTCTGCCATAAAACTGCTTGTTTTCTACCAGATAGATAGGAACTAAACCATTGTACAGCAATATTGTCCAGACCAAGTGAAGGCAATGTATTGATTAGAAGTTTATGATCCACCATATCAAGGCCTTCGACAGATCCAGAAATAGTGCAGATGAGATTTTATTATTATTACGATGGGAGTTTATGGTGTTTGAAAAGACAAGGAGGGCTGAGGTAGTGCTATGGAGGGGTCTGAAACCATGTTGGGTATCAGCCAGTAGTTGGTTGTCAATTAGGTGTTGCATGAACTGTTTCTGAACACATTTTTCCATTATTTTGCTAGAGGGGAAAGTATGGATATAGGCCTATAGTTTGAGAGATCAGTGGAAGTGCCTCCCTTGTGGAGAGGAATTACATATGATATCTTCCAGATCTCTGGGATTTTGGCCTCTGGTAAGGAGCGGTTGATGAGGATTGACACTGGGTAAGCAATTACATCAGCTGTTTTTTGCAAATATTCAGCTGGGAGTTGGTCAGCAGAGAGTGTTGAGGGTTTTAGTTTTTTAATTAATCTACAAATAAATGAAGTTGGTACAGGTTGAAAGGTAAGTAGGGAAATATTATTGGGTGTTTGAGAGTCAAAGGTGTGAGGGCTGGGTGGTAATTGATTAGATAGAGTTTGAATTGTCTCAGTGAAGAAGTGGTTAAAACTATTAGAGACATCGACAGGGGATTTATCAATGAGTGTGGCAGGGACAGGGGTAGTAGTACAACCAGGGTGAAGAAGTTGATTTAGTCCAGCCCAGAATTTTTGTGGGCAGTTTTGGTGGTCAGTTTGCAATTTACAATAGTATTGTCTTTTGTCTAGTAATATTTGCCTTTTGGTTGCATTCCTAAGTTGTCTGTATTTAATTTGGTCCAGAGGGAGTTTAGTAGTACGCCAGGCAGACCATGCTTTGTTTCTGAGATTAATTTTCTGCCTTGTTTCTTTTGATAGCCAAGGAACATCTACAGTTTTGGTTTTCTTTGAGCGAATGGGAGCATGAGAATTAAGAATTTCTAGGAATTTTTTGTTAAAGTATAGCACTGCTTCATCTAGGGGTAGATATTTTAGTATTGTCCAGTTACAAGAAGAAAGTTCTAGTTGTAGTTTAGTTAAGTCTAATTTCTTTTTGTTTCTAACAGCTCTGAGTGTGGGTTGCTTAGGAATGGCTATCTTATGCTTAATGATGTAAGTAAGGTGGTGGTCACTTAAACTATCGGGGAGAGTACCAGATGTATAATGGTCAGGGTGACTATTTATTAGCACCCAGTCAAGTGTACTGTCTTTCTGGTTAGATTTCCCTAGCCTGGTGGGAGTATTAATAATTTGCTTGAAAGAGTAGAGGTTAATATGTGTAGTGGGAGCTGAGGGGGTACAGGTATTCCAATCTATGTTGAAGTCTCCGAGAACTAAGGTTTCTTGAGGGAAATGAGTAGATATCCAGTGAAGGGTGGATTCGAGGGTTTCTATATTATTTCCTGGGGGAATGTACATACAAATAATATAGATAAATTTATTGCTGTTAATCTGAAGCTTGGAGATTAGTATTTCTGCATTGTTAAATTGAGGTGGTTGCATAACATCAATTGACACAATTAGGTCAGATTTATAGAGTATAGCTACCCCACCTCCTTTCTTAGGGACTCGATCTCTCCGATATATATTGTAACCCGGGATTAGTATTTCATTGTCGGTAGTTGTGGGTTTTAACCAAGTTTCAGTTAGACACAAGATGTCTGGGGAAAGGTCTAATAGAACTGCGTGAAGTTCATGTACCTTGTTGTTTATGCTTCTGATGTTCAGATGACAGGTTAGAAGAGAGTTAGTAGGGCGGTAATGGGGTTGGAGATAAGGTCAATGCTAGGAGAGGACTGCTGGTCAATACTTGTAGGACCAGGGTTGGGGTGTATATCGCCATGAGGAAGCAGATTAAGTCAAACTTTGGAGATGAGTTTTAGGAATTTATCTAAAATTTTATAAGTTTGTTTCAGTTTGGGGCTTTTATTTCTATTTGCGGTAGTTGGATAAGGTAGGAGTGAGCAGGAGGTTGCTTCTTCCCAAGTACCATAAACATGAAAATAGTTAGTGAATTGGATTCCAATGGTATTGGTCTCTGATGTAGTAGTAGAGAGTAATACCAGATTTTGGGTTTCATACAATGTTGCGAAGTAAGAGGTTAATAGCAATGGAAGAAGAAAGAAATACCACATGTTTAAATACTTGTGATAATGGGCCATAGAAAATACTATAACCGAATGAAAAATGGAAAGAATGGGTAATTATAGAATGAGAGGGAGGGGGAGCGAGCGGGAATGGTTAGAATGCTAGGTAGGTGGAGTTTCAGGGATTGGGTGGAGAATTGTTTGGTAACAGCAGGGATTGGACCCGTTTTTAGAGGGAGTGGTTTTATGGCTATAAATGTGGAGGTAGTGGGGGCGGGTGGGAATTGGGGGCAGGGAGGGGAGCGAAGAGAGCCCGAGCGTAGCGAGGGCGAACGTAGCGGGGCAACACACACAGCGAGATGGTCAGCTTTTTCTTTTCTGAGAAACCCTACGGGCAATGCAGCCTTTTTCTGCTGTTAATATCAGATTCAGGTACAATTCACAGCTTTTTCTGCTTGTAATATTAAATACATGTACCAATTTACAGCCTTTTTCAGAGTTTGATTATACTTTTCAGGCACCAAATTCTAGATAGTTGCCCGTTTCCAAATTAGATAGGTGATAATATGGCCTAGAACTAATATAACCTTGGATCCTATAGGCAGAGATCTGCTAAAAGTAAAAGGTACTAGTTTAACCACCTTTTTGTTTGGATACTGGAAGGCGGCGTACTCGCTCTAGTTTCTGTCAGGGGATTTAACTGAGTCCTCACATACAGGGGATCTCAAGGGCTGCGATTCAAGGGAGCCACCTAGGATGAGAGAGGGAGGCCAGGAACAAGGGTTAGAAGGCAGCGAAGAAAACAATCAATGAAAGCATTATACACTCTACCTAAAGTCGCTAACAGATATACAATTTTGTAGTTGAACACTATCACTATTACAGCCTGAGGCAGTGAACAATTTGTCCCTCCACTCTAACTGAAAGTCTCTAACAGAATATAGTTCAACACTAGCAGTTTTTGTTAAAACATTCATAGCATTTAGTTCAGAAGCGTAACTGCCGCTCTAGCGACATTCAGTTAATGCATTCTAGAGTAAGAAACATACACATGAAAAACCATAGCATCAAAGTCTAGCGTAGTTAGCGCTATAACGATATTAAAACACTCGTCCAAGGAGTAGCAAAGTACATATACCGTTTTACAGGCAAGAAGTTCAGAGTAAAACTGTAATAACAGACTTTAGTTACATTGTTTCAAAAAAAAGACATACCGCTTTGGATGGGAACGCTACCTGTAGGATCCAGGTATTCCTAGGTTAAGAAATGGCGGGTAACTGCAGTATAATTTAAAACCTCGCTTGTGGGGGAGGAGTTATTAAATATAGCAGAGTTTCGATGGTCAGCTTTTTCTTTTCTGAGAAACCCTACGGGCAATGCAGCCTTTTTCTGCTGTTAATATCAGATTCAGGTACAATTCACAGCTTTTTCTGCTTGTAATATTAAATACATGTACCAATTTACAGCCTTTTTCAGAGTTTGATTATACTTTTCAGGCACCAAATTCTAGATAGTTGCCCGTTTCCAAATTAGATAAGTGATAATATGGCCTAGAACTAAAATATCGGACATCTGTCTAGCAAGAATCATTAATGATGTCATAAAAGAAATCACGTCTTATAAATATGAAAAATATGTTTTTAACAGAATTTTACTAATCTTTAATAACAGATGTTGTAATGCAGTTCATTCTATTAAGAAAGATACAAGCCTCTATGTCAGTGGAGTGGATGCTTGAATATGTGTAAGAAATTACATCTGTGTGTGCTTACCTATATTTTATATATATATATATATATATATATATATATATATATATATATATATATATATATATATATACATATGTGTGTGTGTGTGTGTGTGTGTGCTCTGTGAACTGAAGTAATAGGGTAGGTTGCTTTTCTGTCAGTCTTGTAGAAAAGAGAAGTCTATGGTGAGAAATATACAGTACTGACTGCAGTTAAATATTTATTTGTGGTAAAGTAAATAGGCAATCTTCATTTGCAGAAACATTTTAGTATGTCTATGATATAAAATTATTAGGAAGATTCCATATATTGCTTGCTTCAGCTTTGCTTTAGAAATGTGAAATCATAAAAACAGGAAGGCATCTGTATGCTCTTCTGCATATTCAAATGGGAAAAAAATCCAGCGTGCTTGAAATTTAAACACTGGAAAATAGATATGATTAGGTTTCCTAATTTTTCCTTCAAAAAAAAAAAAAAAACACTAATCAACTTGATTAAGGATAATATCAATGTAATTAGACACCAAATCAATGTAGGGCCATGTGGAAAGAAATATTGTATGGAGGGAAACAAAATCTCTTAACAGATGTGTTAAAACTGTTGATTTTATTTAATTAGGGAGCTGAATTCTGACGGCATTTCTCCCTGCTTTGCTTTTCTTTGCCCTCAAGTCCTTGATGTGCATATATAACTCATCATGGGTAAAGGAATGCAGTCAGCTTCTATTCTTTGATTTTCTGTAAAATCCTTTAAGCACTCATTATATTGTACTTTTTAACAAAATAAGATACATTTCATTAGCAACTGAAATTAATTTATTTTGTTAAAATATGGCATCAGCACAACAAAACCTTTTTTTTTTTTAATGTTAACCAGTTTAATAATATCTCCTACCAAATAATGCATTTGTCTAAATGTGAAATGCCGCATTTGGTATTATGCTTAAAATGAAGCTCTTGTCATAGATGGTACAACCACTAAACAACGATATTACCATTATGAAAAAAGAATGTCAAATGTTACAAAATCCAGCTTTACAACAAAATTCCTAATTTAGCTTTCTGTATACGATATAGCATTAACATCTGCATTAAGCATCAATAAATATTTTAATCAGCAAACTTAACACCCATAATAAAACATATCTCAGATTTATATTGTGAAAATCAATTCTGTTAATGTGGATTATGCATATTTAACAGTAGGGGTGGTAACCTGGTTGCCATACTTAAACTCATGTGAAAACCTTATTTTACTGTTTTTAAAAATCAAGACTCATTGTCTTTCAGTTTTGTCATTTGTGCAACACAGTATCCTAATTTAGCTATTGCACTAAAGAATTAACAATGTTAATATGAAATTAATTGCAATGTATTTACTTTGTCATTTTTCTACACATTGAATACCATAGCTGTGATAAAAAAAATGCATTAGGACACATTATTATGTCCTCCCATTAGCTTTAAACACCAAATCCAGTATATGTTTCTAATAATACTAAGAAAAAACAGTTTTGCAGATACGGATCTTTTAGACAACATGTTTATTCAACGGTAATGATTACGCTCTAGTAACAGTTAAATAACATGTTGATTCAGAGCTACTGTAGTGAGAGACCCAACCTTAGTAATACTTACAAGGATGCTTAACAACTGTTAAGCACCCCTGTGCTCTTAAGAGCACATTTAGTGCTAAAAGCTGACAGTGCTGACCAGTAAACAGCAGCAGCAGAACATGAAATTCCTTTGTTTGAACTATCATTTCTGCCTGCTGTCTGCTACATTACAGCTAGGATTTTGAATCAAACTGCTTCTCTTATACAGGGAATATGTAAGGACACCAACCACTTTCCCACTACTGACTTTCAAAGCTGGTACAACTCATTACATTTTTTATACACTTTCATGTAAGTAGTAGTAGATGCAGCAGATAAATCTCCATGCAATACAAAGAAATATTGTCGGATCTCTGATTGTAGCATAGTGCTATGTGGTATTGACATAAATGCCAAGACACTAGTCTCACTCTTGAATTTCTTGTTATCTATGTCTCAAACACATAATATACACATTATGATTGGAGACCCGATTATAATCTTCTATATTAAAACTAAATCACTCAGTTCAACTCCTAAAATAAACAAATATGTGCAGCCAAACAGATGGCCAACTGACATATTTAAATTTAACGTCACTGGTAATGTACAAGATGGAAAACGGGAAAAGTAAACTAGTAATCAAATGTGCAATCCCGTAACAGAACTCAATAAAGGCTGTCCCACAAAACGTCACCAAAATCAGCAAAATCAGACTCTTCAGTCCAAGATAAAATTCCACGAAGGTTTAATACACAGTAAAAGTTAACATAGGTTAAGCGCTTTCATTTCCACAGTAAACGGAAACTTCTTCAGAACAAAGCAGCACATCATATATCACACCTATATATATCATCCATTAAATTGATTTATCTGATCCAATTAATCAGTCATTCAATTTTACAACCACTTTGAAATTTAAAGTAACATGGTGGTATAGTTGTTGTTGGCTTAAAAAACGTGTTGTTCACGTATTAACTTACATACAATACACTAAACTGTACACCTTATACTGTATTTATGTGCAAAATCGCAAGGTATCATAAGTTCATAAAATCACATACCTATCTCATATCTGGTTTGACCAACCATATATATAAAAAAAATGTACATATGTAATAACAATATATAAAATTAAATATATAGAAATATGTAGAAAATATATATAAATAAATATAAATATAATTATGCCTGATATATAATTGTATATAAATATAAATATAATATAATATAATGTGGTATGTGTGTAATAATTACATCATTAATTAAAATATTTTCGTCATAGGTTAAAAAATTCCTCTAGTTTTAGGCCTTATCTTGTATTTTCCTTTTAATTTAGTTGGCTCTCAGTTTTAAAACTGGTAAAAGGGACATGTGGTCATTCAACCCAGGAGGTGTGTTGGAATCAAGTCTTAGTTGCCAAATAAGCTCCCTGTAACAGAGCTGGTTCTCCCAATCACCGCCTCTACTGTTTTTTGGCACCTTCTCCAAAACCCAGAATTTATAGGTAGCCTGTTCACAACTTAAGGTATGCCTGTAAAGGGCATTAGTTTCCTTTTTCCTGGTAATATCCTATGTGTGTTCATATACCCTTTGGCGCAGATGCCTTTCAGTTTTCCCTACGTAATGTGCCCAACAAACAGTACAATACGCTAAATAAACTACTCCACTAGTATAACATGTACAGTAACCTTTTCCTTTTAATACAAAATTAATGGTGGGTAGTTTAATTTCATCCGTGTTAGCCATAAATGTGCATTGATGGCACTTGCCACAACGGAATGTACCCTTTCTTTTGTTATCTTCCCCTTGCCACTTTCTCTCAAAAATAGTTTTTAAATTTGCCCCTTTTCTAAAACTATAACGTAAACATCTGTCAAATATGCCTGCACTGTTAGGCATGCTCTTAAACATATTCCAGGTCCTATTGATGACCTTTTTTACTAAATTAGTGTTTACACTATATGTCATAACCAAAAAAGGGGTTTCTACAGATGTTTCGGGTGTTACACAATCAACATCATCCAGGTTGTTTCCCGTAATAGTATGCTCATTTGTTCTCTCCATATTTAATAAGGGAACATATTTTGTCCCCCATCCCTGTAATATTTCTTCCTTTAAAGGAGAAGTAATGGAATTGGGATAACCTCTTTCCTGGAATAATTTTTGTACATAATCTAATTCCTTAATTAATTCCTCGTGTCTTGTTGTCATCCGTGCCACCCTTACCATCTGTCCTTTAACAATATTCCTCTTCTGTAATGGAGGATGGTTACTGTTATAATGAAGATAGGCATTTGAAAAACAAGCCTTCCTATAAATACTGGATATAAATGTACTATTGTTGTAGTCCTTCTTAATGGTAAGGTCCAGAAAATGTATTTCGTCCTTGTTGAATTCATGTGTAAAACGAAGAAACGTAGTGGATTAATTGAAGTACTGTAAGGCCTCTAAGGCCTCTTCCTGTGTGCCTCCCCATACAATTAAAATGTCATCTAAAAAGCGATAATGTTGGTCATAAAAGGTGACTTGAAGACATAGTGTAGTTCCCAGAAAAGCATGACAATATTGGCAAAAATGGGGGCACAAGCTGCCCCCATTGCAACACCATCAACTTGTTGATAAATTTCATCCTGAAAGTAAATGAAATTGTTTTTTAAAACCAATTCAATATTCTCAAGAATTAGTCTAAATTCATTATTGGACAAAAACTTAAATTCAATTAACATGTACTCAAACCAATCTAGTCCTGTGCTGTGCGGAATAACAGAAAAAAGATCCCTAACATCTATAGTAAGGAATGCATAATGGGGTTGAAAGGACAATTGATTTAGTTTCTTTAATAAGTCCCACGAGTCAATATGGATATGCGTGTATAATTTATAAAAAGGTTTCAATTTTGAATCTATATATATTGCCAATGGTTGTGTTTTTGAACCTTCAGATGTTACAATGGGTCTCATTGCCACATTTTCCAACCCTTTATGTGTTTTTGGAATGCCAAACATTGTTGATAAAAAAGGTTTTTCCACCTTGAAAAATCTGTATAATTTTTCATCAATCAGACCTTGTGTTAAATTGTCTTCTATCACCATGTCTATCTTTTGGTAGGCTATGTTTAACTCATTTCTGGAAGAAATAGTGTACCTACCATACCCATTTAAAATGTCCATCATTTTGGCAGTGTACATCCAGTTGTTCATTAGAACTACACCACCCCCTTTTGTCAGGCTTCATGATCCTGATATCAGGGTGTGAAACCCTAAATTCTTCCAACGTCAGGCGTTCTTCTACTGACAAATTAAATCCACTATGTTTCTTCGTTTTACACATGAATTCAACAAGGACGAAATACATTTTCTGGACCTTACCATTAAGAAGGACTACAACAATAGTACATTTATATCCAGTATTTATAGGAAGGCTTGTTTTTCAAATGCCTATCTTCATTATAACAGTAACCATCCTCCATTACAGAAGAGGAATATTGTTAAAGGACAGATGGTAAGGGTGGCACGGATGACAACAAGACACGAGGAATTAATTAAGGAATTAGATTATGTACAAAAATTATTCCAGGAAAGAGGTTATCCCAATTCCATTACTTCTCCTTTAAAGGAAGAAATATTACAGGGATGGGGGACAAAATATGTTCCCTTATTAAATATGGAGAGAACAAATGAGCATACTATTACGGGAAACAACCTGGATGATGTTGATTGTGTAACACCCGAAACATCTGTAGAAACCCCTTTTTTGGTTATGACATATAGTGTAAACACTAATTTAGTAAAAAAGGTCATCAATAGGACCTGGAATATGTTTAAGAGCATGCCTAACAGTGCAGGCATATTTGACAGATGTTTATGTTATAGTTTTAGAAAAGGGGCAAATTTAAAAACTATTTTTGAGAGAAAGTGGCAAGGGGAAGATAACAACAAAAGAAAGGGTACATTCCGTTGTGGCAAGTGCTATCAATGCACATTTAGGGCTAACACGGATGAAATTAAACTACCCACCATTAATTTTGTATTAAAAGGAAAAGGTTACTGTACATGTTATACTAGTGGAGTAGTTTATTTAGCGTATTGTACTGTTTGTTGGGCACATTACGTAGGGAAAACTGAAAGGCATCTGCGCCAAAGGGTATATGAACACACATATGATATTACCAGGAAGAAGGAAACTAATGCCCTTTACAGGCATACCTTAAGTTGTGAACAGGCTACCTATAAATTCTGGGTTTTGGAGAAGGTGCCAAAAAACAGTAGAGGCGGTGATTGGGAGAACCAGCTCAGTTACAGGGAGCTTATTTGGCAACTAAGACTTGATTCCAACACACCTCCTGGGTTGAATGACCACATGTCCCTTTTACCAGTTTTAAAACTGAGAGCCAACAAAATTAAAAGGAAAATACAAGATAAGGCCTAAAACTAGAGGAATTTTTTAACCTATGACGAAAGTATTTTAATTAATGATGTAATTATTACACACATACCACATTATATTATATTATATTTATATTTATATACAATTATATATCAGGCATAATTATATTTATATTTATTTATATATATTTTCTACATATTTCTATATATTTAATTTTATATATTGTTATTACATATGTACATTTGTTTTATATATATGGTTGGTCAAACCAGATATTAGATAGGTATGTGATTTTATGAACTTATGATACCTTGCGATTTTGCACATAAATACAGTATAAGGTGTACAGTTTAGTGTATTGTATGTAAGTTAATACCTGAACAACACGTTTTTTAAGCCAACAACAACTATACCACCATGTTACTTTAAATTTCAAAGTGGTTGTAAAATTGAATGACTGATTAATTGGATCAGATAAATCAATTTAATGGATGATATATATAGGTGTGATATATGATGTGTTGCTTTGTTCTGAAGAAGTTTCCGTTTACTGTGGAAATGAAAGCGCTTAACCTATGTTAACTTTTACTGTGTATTAAACCTTCGTGGAATTTTATCTTGGACTGAAGAGTCTGATTTTGCTGATTTTGGTGACGTTTTGTGGGACAGCCTTTATTGAGTTCTGTTACAGGATTGCACATTTGATATTTAAATTTAAGTGTCTATGCTCATCTTTATCAAATCACAGAATAGTATTGCACCAGGTTATATTAGGAAAATATGTTCACATATATGCCCTCAGAAGAGCTGCAAAAACAATAGCCATACAAGGCAGTCAGATGCCTCACAGAACAGACAGCCTGTTTAATTAGGCTAACAGGTAACCAAGATAGGAATTACATAGTTGTAAAAGTATAGAATACAAATCCTGGAAGTTTCTCGTACGCATACAAATATTCTAAAATCTCAGTTGACAAAAGTTCATCAAATAATCAGTGAACATATTGAATAACACAACTCTGTGTCATGACAGAGGCATCATTAAAAATAAACCAGTTCCGGAAAAGCAAATTCCACTCTTGAAATATTTACAAACATATTGATTTCCTCTAACATTTTCTCTATTTTGCCCAAAGATCCCAAGAAAGGCAATTGCAAAAACCTTGCAGAATGTTAGATGCAGAAAAATGCCCGGGTAACATCTAACCTATAGGATGCAAGGAGATCCAGCACCCCATCACCAATCAGGTGTTTCAGATGAAGTACACTGTGCCAAGTAGCCAAGCAGTCCTCCCAAATGATGATGATTAAATGTTTTAAAACAGGATTACAGCAGAAGAATACCTGCAAACTTTTTACATGATTTTAAGTCTGTACAAAGGCAGCCATTCACCATTATCTTTGGACTGAATTCAACCATGAATGCAGACAGATCATAGGCAATAGGTAATATATGGACCATCATACCTCTCAACGTTTCGGTGTAGGAATCTGGACAAGAAATAAAATAACAGGGGGAGAAAGGCCCAAAAATAAGGACAGATTTTAAACATTGTTCTTATAAACTTAGGTTACTAGAATAATAGGAATTGGGTTAGCATGTGTTTTCTTAAGTATATGATGTCTGAAACAAAAACTAATGTCATTATTTATTGACATTAATACTCAGTAATTTGCCTGAAAACCACTAATTTTATAAGAAACACACCACAAGTACAAGGCAGAAATCTGGACATTCTGAAAAAATCTAGACAGTTGAGAGATATGCAGACCATTAGTCTGTTGCAAGCTAGAAAAATAATTACATTTCAAAAATCCTCCAAAAATTTAATCTTGCTCATAATGATGGCTAGTGATCTGCTAGGCCACTAACAGAATTTGGTAATTTACTCCATAGCCTAGCTTACATATTGAAAATGCTCTATTCTGTAACCTACTGGTAGAGCATATCACACATCTCAGGAATGAGTTATTCCTGGTGTTCAAACCATGCTTTGAAACTAAAAGATCAATACTGGCACTCATCACTCCATTATCTACAGCTTTATAGGCATTTTTTGAGATTACTTGTCATTAGCCTATAGCTCACAGTGAAAATATATAGCAATTTTAGTCAATGGACATACTCATAAGGTTCAAGCATGGCAAATACCCTACTAAATGATTATTCGATGCGCTTAAGTTTCTATAAGCTAGTAGTGCTGTTCTTGCAAAAATGATGCTCATATTCAATAATAGGTCTTATCAGTGAATTCTAAACTATAATCACATTCTTGTGTTCTAGAATTCATAGAGCTGCATATCAAATTGTTTGTTTCTTTCGGCTTTTCCCGGTTAGGGGTCGCCACAGCAGTCCGCTAATGATTGGCAGTAGATTTTTACGTGCTGGCTTGCCGGGCCTAACGCACAACCTTCAATGAAGGAACGCCCATTCACGCATGTCGCCACACAGAAGACGCTCTGAGAATTGAACAGGCAACGTCTAACTGTGAGGCGACAACGCTACCGCAGCACCACCACCGCAGTACAGAGCTGCATATCAAATATTAATTAGAAAAAAAAATTGAATATTTTCTGCACCGGGGCATCAAATAAAAGGTCAGATGAAATTAAATAATTCCCATGTCCTACATTTCCAAGTATCCTGAATGATAGTTGCATCAATACCATAAGTTTGAATCTCCTGTTTAACCAACATGCATGACAGCACATTTATGGAAACTCCAGAATATATTTTCTGCCCATACTGTCCAAGTAAACAGACAGAAGATACCAATGACCACACAAGCTGCTTACTACAAGACATGCTGTTTTGGTATCAGTGCCCAAACTTGAGCACTTTTCTTGGTTAGGTACCGTCAGGGTTGATACTTGCTACACCATTTCCTAGATATATGACCTAACTTACAGAATTACTGAAATTCACTAAGTAAAAGTGGATTGTTTTTTAGTTAAATGGCATCGATTGAAATTATTTAAGGTGCCTAAATATATTCCATCCAAAGTAGCAAAGAGACCTCTCAGAAAATGAGTTCCAATATACGTTCCAATATATGTTCCTATATATGCAGTTAAGTTAACAGTCCTATAGTTCTCTGTCCTATCAGCCACATCCCACGTATGGATGCACTATGCAAAGCCATTCTACAACATGGAGGGACACCACAAGATGTTAATAACAGATTGAATAAGTTGGTAATACCGCACAGTAAGTACTCAAGAACTCTGTGAAAAAAAAAAAAACCTTGTTCTCCAGGACTACTATACCTTTTTATTCTACTTAGCTATTCCTGTACTAAATCAGAAGGAAAGGTAGGTGGCCCGAGCAATAGTTGTTTTATTCCTTTCCGCTGTCTCAAGGCCAAACTCTGTTACTGCTGGTTAGAGCAAAATCTGTGTTGTACGTTATGGATTCCATCATTACTCGTTCCTTTACAATCCATCCCTTGTAAACTATGGGACCTATTCTATCAGGTGTCTTTTGGATACTATTTACATATGAGAAAAACTTATTATTGCCAGCTTCAGTGAACAAAGCTTATTTTACACTTCTGAAAGGATTTTTTATGTCCCTACTTTCCAAGTTATAGGCCTTTTTTGCAGCCCATGTATTTCATTTCCTTTATGCCTGTTATTTCTTTCTTTAAATTTTAAACACTATGACGTGAATATTTTTTCACGAAAGAAGATTCATTAAATTGTGCTTATTACAGTGGTCTATATGCTATGACAGTTGTATTCTAAAGCTGTCCATGCCTTGCTAATTTCATTACTGTTTGCTAATTTTTTTTTGAATGAGCTTACCTTTGTTATATTTCCTGTTTTACATCCTGCATTATGCATAAACTTTGATTGACCAAACACTCATGATTTTTCTTTCTTTAGTTTCATTATTAAAGCATTTCTATTCTAATACACAGGGTATGTTCTACAACACTAACAGCATGCATGCCTTAAGTACCACACACCTTGTATATGACTGTATTAAATATTATTTTCTTAAATATATATGATGATTTATCTATCTACAAAATGATTCACATGTGGAGTTTTTCTTGCAGCACCTCCTCTGAGAATGGGTTATTAACTAGTCATACTTTCAGAATAAACAAAAAAAATATATGCAAATAAAATAAATCTTGATTAAAATAAGTTATGACTGAGATATGATGTTTACTGTAGTAATGATCATCCAGATCAAACAATACTGAAAAAGAAAATGACAAATGATTAGAATACCCCAAAGGACTGAGTTGGACAGTTTTGAAAATTTTGTTAGGAATATCGGTTATTAAGAACTCAAAAGTGTTGTTCTGTCTTGAAAAAAAAAAGCCAATTATCCACATAAAAGTCTTTAAAGAAAGTGTTTCACAAAGTTCCTCTTTCGACTGCTGTTGACTGAGTGTTGTGTTTCCAATTTATGTTAGGAGAAATAAAGTCACATAATACAGGATCATAGGAGGTTACTATGCTAATGGTCTTTACAAGCCTAGCCAAGAGTGTAGCCCCCCCCCCCCCCAAAAAAAAAAAAAAAAAAAAAAAAAAAACTTAGTCAGCACTTGTCACCCCTGTCAATGAGGGACACACATGGAACTCCTGGAACAGATTTGTGGTTTCTCATCCACTCATGAAGGTTGTGCTTGAAGAGAGTCAGCGAGGTACTTTGACATGTATGGGAAGTCTATTCCAGAGAAAGGGTGGCCTCTGGGAGACAGACCTGTCTCTCCGGCAAGTTTTGTCAATGTTGCATGATTTAGGCCTCAAGTTATGTAAGTTCAGACTACTCCAAAGGCAGTCAATTTTCTTGGCCACAACTGTGGCATTGAGGGATGAGGCATTTACTACTGCCCAGATGACCCAGGTTCAGTTAGCTGCTCAGGACTCTATAACACTGGCAGTGAGAGATGTGTGTGGTGATCTGAGATCCATAGAATATTGTAGTCCTTGAATGTAATGGAGGGGCTGGGAGGAACAAATGGGTATGTCAAGCATGAAAAATTCAGCTGGTGAAAGCAGTCAATGGCATAAACTCAAAGGATAACATTCGGCTTCATGCTGGCCACGGCTTTAGAACAAAGATAATCTATGGGTTGTAGGAGAAGCTGGTAGACTGGGACACAGGAGGAAGCCAGAAAGAATGAAGCAGAAGGGGGACAAAAAAATGACAATCAATATGCTCAAGGTAGTCTAACGTTTTGATTTTTTAACTTTTATAACACACCATTAGCCTCAGTAGATGCCTTTCATTGGATTCCATATATTCTAGCATGGTAGTTTTCCTAAGACTATCTGCCAGTAAGACTGATAAAGTAATGTTATTTATGAAAAAATAACTACCCCACCACCTGTGAACAGTTTTCAAACAATCATATTTATTCTAACGATGGAGAGAGATTCCTTTACTGCAAGGATCCAGTCAGTGAAAATTTGTATTCATAGCATAGTGCTGTTAGTTCTTCCATCTTGTTACAAAGACTACAACATTAATATAATAAATGTCAGTCTCTATTATCATAGACATAGCCCAGGTCCTGGGCCTAAAAATGTTTAACTATCCCACAAAGTTTCTTCGTTAGCATTTTATCACCCTGTTTTTTCAAAGGACTTCATCTTTCTTACAAACATCTTCCTGCACACTTAGAAGTTCAGTTTTGCATTTTGCAGACGTTATTCAGCAATTTGGCAAATAAGAGACCTTTGAACGCTAATAGTCTGTCAAAGATATAGATGGTAAACTTTAACTGAAATAAACAGATACTTTCTCTTTTGCAGGCAATAAAAATGTCTTCAGCACTGCTATACATATAACACAATGTAGGAACTGAAAGACCAATAACACATGTATGAATTATTACTGAATCACATGACCTTTTACCTGGCCATTACATCTGTAATGCATTTGAAAAATCTAGTATTGCTGCCCTTTAAACACGAGGCAGTTGTCTTTTTTTTTTCTTTATTTGCACTGGAAACAGGTATAATTGATTTAGTTATCACTGAGTCTCCCAGAAGCAGGACTCTTTGGGGTTGCTCTGCGGAATCTCATTCCAATTCATTATCTGAGTTAAGGGTAATAATCTGAACATTAACCCCGACAGCACATCTTTTTAGTTTCCTGTTTTCTGTAGGGCAGCCAAAGCTGTGCAGACTATACTACTAAATCTTTAAGTTCTTTTTGAAGAATAATATGATTTAACAGGGCAACTATTCTATTCCTTAGTAGTTTAGCATTCAGTGTTCCCTCTAGTTTCATGTCTCTGAAGTATATTTACTTGTGATTGGGAGAAGTAGTAATTAGTTTGCACACCTGTTTCATTTGACAATATTAACAATGTTGGTTCACATCTCTGGCTAATAGTTTCCTTTTTCCTCTAATGAAGGACATTCAGTTTTGCATACCCATTTCAGTTTTGGGCATAAAAGTAGTCAACTCAGCTCAAACAAATGCATTACAAGAATCCCCTTAATTTTTTTTTTTAATTTACATACGTGTTTTTTCTTGTATGCTGTCCACAGTGCAAGGCAACACATTTCCCTCCCATCTACATTTTCATCTGTTAAGGTTTCTTCAAGCCACATTTCTCTCCCAGTTGCATAATTATCTGATTTTAACTCAGCTAAGACTGTACATTTAATGCCTAAAGTCCGGTTTCCTTTAACGAAACATTCATTGAGAAAGCTTTACATGGTCCATTAACAGCATTGAAAAATGGATTTTTCATCCAGCAGGGACTGGCCCCATGTGAGAGAGAGAAACAATCCATAAAGAAAAAACAAAATAGTTAAAATATATCTAGTTTGAATCCAAAATAGCATATAACTACCTTCTCTGCTCTTTCTGCTAGTCAGGGTACATACCAGACCATAAAATAAAAAAGTGGCAAGTGAATAACTTGCCTTCTTTTGAGATGCAAACAACACAATTAGACCTGGCTGCTCACAGCAGTAACCATTTAAGTTCACAGACAAGCACCTCATCCCCCTGGTAGTGTACACATCTGTCTGTCTCTGTGTTTATAAAATAAGTAGATATGAAGAAATAAAATTATTTCTGGTGCCCTGCTCGTCTGGGTACACAGCAATCTATTTAAAAAAATTGAGATTGGATAGCTTGCTTTACTCTGCCTTGTTTGGTTTTGGTGTAATTGATGAACAGCATATCTCCAACTCCTAATGTTATTTATTTATTAGTTATTTATTACATTTGTTAACCAGGTAGTGTCTGACTGGGCAAGTATAGCCCGTTTTCAGCGGAGACCCAGCGAGAAGAGCTCCAGTACTAAGATACATAGAAATAAAAACTAAAATAGTAATACATATTAAAAATAAGAACAGGAGTAAGAATATTATACAATAAAACGAATTAAACATAGTACAATTAAAAAAAGGACATATGATACAGTGGAAATAAAGTATCAAAAAATTAGAACTTCTGTCCATAGGTTCTTGAAACAAGAATCATTGAGCAGTAGATCATCGTTTCTTCATTGATTGAGTATAAAAAATTGAAGCTCACTTGCAGCATTGTTACAGCTACATATGATATACAATAAAACGTGCCATTGAGTAAAATAAATCATTGTAGAAGTGACATTAGAAAATAAGTTGAGCAGTAAAACATGACAGAGTATGTGGAGAGAAGGTAGTAGGCGAGTTGAGATTACCCTGGTGAACAGTATGTGCAGAGCCAGTTAACTATAAGGTATTCCTTTAGCTTTACTTTGAAGGAAGAATAGTAGGGCATGGCTTGTTTGCTTAGAGAGAGAGAGCATTCCAGGACATGGCTATTTTATTAGAGTAGAGGCAGTCACCATGGTAGTTGTGAGATTGTGTAATTTTGAGCAGTGGTTTATCAGAAGACCTAAGGGAACTCTGGTGTTAACCTGTAGTTGGACTGGGGTAGAAGTTGCTGGGCAGTTATCGGGGTTGTGAATGATTTTTGGTGAAAGAAAGTTGGTTGAGTGTTAGCAGGTTGGGGCATTCTAACCATTTTGAGTTGTTGAAGAGCGGTACAATGATGAGTTTTGTGGGAGTGATTGATGGCAAACTTTGCTATTTTGTTATAGCAGGATTCAAGATTATGAAGGTCGGTGAATGTGTGTGAGCAGTAGAGAAGGGTAGACAGCAGTTCTGATCTAGCAGTGACTAATCTGGCTTGGGGTATTAGGCAGGGTTTGGCCCTGTATAGAGCATCAAGTTTAGCATGGACTTTTTTGATGGTTTGGGGAATGTGAACATCAAATTTTAGCCTGTTATCTAGTGTCATAACTAGGAGCTTGGCCTGATTTGTAGGCTTAATTATCATACCATTAGCTGATTGTATGTTTTGGGGTGGGCAACCGTGCTTGTTAGGTTTGTTGGAAAAATTAACAACTTAGTCTTATTTGGATTTAGAATGAGCTGGTGTTTTGATATATAAGTTTCAATTTCCTGGAATGATTTTTGCATCTTATCATGTAGTTCTAGTGGTGAAGGTGCAGAGCAGATAAGGGATGTGTCGTCTGCATACTGTATGATTGTGGCATGTTGGGTTGGTGAAATTAGATTATTAATAAATAAATATGATGAAGAGAAGGGGGCCATGTATGGATCCTTGGGGTACACCAGTGGATACTTGCAGTACCGGGGAGAGAGTGTTCTCCCATTTAGAAGCCTGTTGATGGTTAGACAAATAACTGTGAAACCATGTTAGGGATGAGGCCAGTTTATTAAGCAATACTTGGTGGGAAACAGTGTCAAAAGCTTTTGACATGTCCAAGAAAATTGCTGACACTAGTAGTCCTGTGTCCATAAGGTGATGGATAGTGTTGGTGAAGGATATGGGTCTAAAGCCATTCTGGGTTTCGGATAGAAGGTTATTAGGGGTAAGGTGGTTCAGGAGTTGCTGATGAATGCATTTCTCTAAGATTTTTGCTATGGATGGGAGGATAGCAATGGGGCGGTAGGTTGAGATATCTCTAGAGGGGCCACCTTTGTGAAGGGGGATGATGTGTGAGACTTTACAGAGTTGAAGGATGTATTGTTCCGAGATTGAGCAATTGATTAGTATGGAGACAGGGTAGGCAACGGATGGAGCTGCAATTTTTAGGAACTCATTTAGAAGTCAGTCAGCTGCGAGGCAGCATGGTTTTAGTTTGCCTAGGAGCTTTTTGATGTAGGAAGTTTGGGTTTACTATTGAAAGGTCGAAATTAAAAAAAAAATGTAAATAAAAATCAAAATAAATTGCTGAAATTATGCTAAAACAAATGGTCATAATGTCGAAAATGTTGAATATGACAATTTATAACAGTTTTCTGAAATGCCATCCATTTAGTGCTCCAAATGGTGAATCATGCTTCAGTGCCATCCAAAGTGAAAGAGCAGATCAATGCATCATCAAGTTAATGCACGTTTCAATTCCAAACCCGAAATTCCAAAACATAAATTTGAAAAGCAAGTGTTTTAAAACATAATAATCTGTTTCCAATAAGGTGATGAAATAATTTCACTCCCATATTAATAAGTCATAGTACTATTAATATATAAATGGGAAATGTATTAATCAACCCTACCACCAGTGGAAAATTGTAGTAATTCTGTTAAAAAGAACAATGATGTGCCATTAATTGAATGAATCCTAGTGGTGTAAATTCATCTTGTTTAGCTATTAATCATTGTATCATTTCTTCTTTATCTATCATTCTACACCTCTTAGGAGAGGAAGGAACGCAGCATAGCAATTTCTGTTTAAGGTCTTCCAAGTGATTCTGTTCTAGGCAAACTGCATGTAAAACATCCATAATGTATAATTTTTTTTTTCCCTAGTAAACTCCTTAACTTGCGGTGCCAACCTTCCACCGTGGTTTTACTCCTAGGGTACCCCATAGTACAGATATCTGACTGATTCCAAAAAAGATACATCAAATAGTGGGGGTCACCTCTCAGAAGTATTACCATGCATGCCATATCTGCGAGGATGACCTAAAATGTAGCTATTATTTATTTATTTATATTTGTTGACCGGGAGTGTCCGACTGGACGTTAGGTCCATTTTCAGCGGAGGCCTGGAGAGAAAAGCTCCACAGTTAAAATAAACAGACAGTAGTTATTCTTTAAAAAGTCACATAAACCTGCACTTTTTCACCCAAAGCCTCTTCAATTAAACAATGTTTCAATTAAATGTTCTGTCCATATGAATGCCAACACAGGAATCTGCTTTCATAGCAATGCAAACTTACTGAGTGTCATTATCATACAGTGTAGTAAGATTAATCTTTTGAATCTGCCTCCACAAAATCTAGCAAAAATGGAACCTGTAACCTTTAAATGTACTATTAGGCAGATGTTTCATTATACTATTCAGAGACATTTTTTCAAAATCACTTAGTACCATTTTAGGGGTTAATTGCTGTTTAAATTCTCCACAAATAGACAGTAATGTAGACCAAAACTGATCTTAACCATTCTTCACATTTTGAAGGAAGTATACCATAAATGAAAGGCACAACCTTACTGTTTCCAGAACCCTGCAAACTGCAATGCACTGAGTATACTTGCTTACACTCTTGAGTACTGATAGGAAAAGTGCCATCCGCCAATATAAAACTGATTTACAGAGTATTTCGATATTACCTTCAGTCTTCATGATGACATCATCATAGGTATGACTCCTCAATGCAGTATGTTTAACAATAAACTGCCAACCCATGTTTTAAAGGTAACATATCTGGAGTGAGATCTTTTAATGTAGCTATGTTAGCCTGAGGTAGTGTACGGATCTTCCTTCTAAGCCTACGTACAAACTACTTCAATGCATCTGTATTGGTCATAGTAGTAACATCTGTTGATGTACTAGCTGGTTCAGGGGTATTTGGATGTGGAAGGAGTGGGGGTGAAGTTTTTTTTCTAGAGTAGAGGAGTTGGTTGATTGTTTGCCAGAATTTCTGTGGGTTATGTAGGTACTTTTATTGAGAAGGTTTGGTAGTAATGTTTCTTATCATTGAATATTTGTTTCTTTGCTTGGTTTCTTAATTGCTGGTGGGCCGTGAGGTTGTTACTGTTTTTAGAAGAAATGTAAAGGGCCCTGGCTCTGTCTCTTTTTTTGATTTGTAGTTTAGTGTCTTAAGAAAGCCATGGTAATTGCTTTGATTTGATGCAGATTTTTCTTGTGGGGGCTAGACTATCAAGTATTTTAAGAAATGTGTTGTTAAAGAATTCATCTGCAAGGTCAAGATTTAGGTTTATTAAAGGTGACCAGCCATAGTGTTGTAGTAATTGGTTGAATAGGTCAGGGGAGAAGTGTTTCTTACTGCGGATGTATTTGAAGGGGTTTACATACTGACTATGAACTTTTTTCCTAAGCAGATATGCAGGGGCATGGTCACTGAGGTTTATAGGTAGGCAGCCAGGTTTAGCTTGTTAGTTAATATCCAATCAAGCAGAGACTCCTTTTTAGAGTGTTTGTCTGTACAAGTGTGGCAGTTTATAACTTGGCAGAAGTTGTAGAGGTTTATATAGTTGGAAAGGCAGTTGGAGGAGCATGTGAGCCAATCAAGATTGAAGTCACCTAAGATGATAGTTTCTTGATTGAATGTAGAGGCAGACCAAGATAGTAGAAGTTCAATTTTGGAAAGATTGTTCCCATGAGGCAGATAGGTAGCTATGATTATCATGGTTTTATGGAGGTTTATATGCAGACAGGTGATGAGGATTTTTGCGTTGGGGATGTTGGGTGGTGGATAGTTTAGTTTTTCTACTTTTAGAGAGTCTTTAAAGATGGGGTGGCCATGGTGCTGCAGCTGTTAGCATTGCAGCCTCACAGTAAGAGGTTCTCCAGTTCAATCCTCAGCTGAGGTGCCTTCTGTACAGAGTCTGCATGTCCTCCCTATGGTAGTGTGGGTTTCCTCCGGGTGCTCTGGTTTCCTCCCACATCCCAAAGACATGCTGTAGGTGGATTGGATACTCTAAATTGGCCCTAAGCGTGAGTGCATGCATGTGTGTGCCTTCCATTGAAGGTTGGGTGCCGGGCTGGTAACTTGACACCGTAAAACTCCACTGCCAATCATGAGCGGACAGGTGATCCAGTGTGGTGACCCCTAACTGAGAAAAAAGCTGAAAGAAGAAGAAGTAGAGAGTCTTTAAACATAACTGCTACACCACCACCTCTTTTGCCTGTTCTGTCTTGTCTGATTGCATTATAACCATTGCATGTGATTTCAGATTCTTTGATGTGAGGCTTTAACCAAGTTTCTTTTATAACTGCAATGTCAGGGGAGTAGGTGGCAAGGATAGCATGGAATTCAGAAATTTTATTTACAAGGCTTCTGAGATTAAAATTGGTTATTAGTAGGTCAGATTTGGAGATTGTAGGTAGAGTGAAAGGAGTGTTAGTTTTGGAGAGAAGTTGTTTAGGAAAATGTGTATGAGTTTTGGGGGGGAGTGACGGAATATGGGGTGAATCTTTGAAAGGGCCAGGGTTGGGGTGGATGTCAGATAGTAATTTAATATATATAAGGGAGTGCAGTAGTAGGTTTTTTAGTTTGGTGATTGCCTGGTGGTACCTGAATGTGGGCAGTTGACGGCTTGAGGATTGTATGTGCTTGAAGGAATATAGCAGAGAGAGAAGGAAGTACTGTATAACTGTGGGCAGATGTTGCTATATGGTGTAGGTGCCTGTTGGTAAGATGTTAGAGTCTGAGCTGAGGGGGAATGGTAAATCCTGATTTGATTAGGAGGGTTAGTGGCATCATAGGTAAGGTAAAAAAGGCATGCTAGAATACAGCAGAAGTAGTTCGAGAAGTAGTGCTGCATACTAAGAGGTATAGCAGAGGAAAAAGAGGGATTTGTTAAGCCAAGAATAGGTGTGGAGGTTAAAATGATGTTAAAGTCAAAGAGCTAGTGGGAGTGGTTGGAGGACTGAGCCGAGCTGGATGGGAGAGGGAGGAGAGGGTGAGGGGGTGGGGTGTGGATTAAATAAGTGCAGCAAGAAGGGATGTGGTATGGTTAGGTATAAATGTAATTAATGTTATTCCAAGACTGTCTGTAAAAATGCACATTTTTGCTGAAGAGAGTTTAGGATCCAGTACTTATCATTCAGCAAGTTTTCTATGATTCCCTATGATTTTAGTTTCATGTGTTGTGGCCTATATTTCCAGTTTTTCCCATTTATTATAAAAGCTGTACTCATCCATGCATGAGATGGATGTGTTATTGGGGTTTGCTATTAGTAGTGGATGAAAGAGTGCTCTAGCCTTTGGCTCAATATCACCAGATGGCCCTAAAATGAGAAACCATAATTACTGTCATTATTTTTGCTCACCTTATAAGTGTGTGAGCAGGCGACATAGTCAAGACAAAGTGGATAGTCTAATAACATGATAGCTTGGTTAATATGGGGTTGAAGCTCTATAAAAACATCCACTGTAGTGGAATTTTGACTTGGTATTACATATGATACAGGTAGAGTAGTAGCAGTGTGAATGCTGGCTGTGCAAAACCTGAGTAGGAAGGTAACCTACTTACAAGGCAAGGTGTGTGCTAATCCCAGCATGAAGAACTGCAAGGTCAGTAGAATAAGAGGGAAATAAAAAAAGCTAAATACTGCACAAGAAACTGAAGAGCTGAGTGGCTAAGAACAGAGTGAGAGGAAAATGCATGGGTTACTTGATACAGCAGTTATATAGCAAAATATAGCTTTGAGCAGCAGTTTGCAAAGAATGTGTTTTGGCGGTTAACATAGGAGTAAAGGAAGAGCAGTCGTATTGAAACTTGCTCACTTTGTTGATGTGTTTATAGGTAGTTTGTGAAAGTTGTTGTGTCTTTTGACTTTTCCCGGTTAGGGGTCGCCACAGCGGAACTCCGGTCCGCTAATGATTGGCAGTAGATTTTTACGTGCCGAGTTGCCAGCCCTGATGCACAACCTTCAACGAAGGTACACCCATTTACGCATGTCTCCCCACAGAAGACGCTCTAGCTGAGAATCGAACAGGACAACGTCTTACTGTGAGGTGACAACGCTGCCGCGGCACCACCACTGCAGTTCTAGAAAGTAATATAAGAAAATATATAATGGATATATAGCATTGCTTATTCTGTTTGGTTAGACAGTAATGTTGTGGAAGGAATATTACAACTGTTGAGTGGACATTGCCAGAAAAAAGGGTAAGCTTTGAGAGTTTTGAAAAAATAATGTAGGTGGCAGAATAAAATAATGTACTAATGTAGGTGGAATAAGGTACAGAAGAGTAATAACGCTATGTGCGGTTGACCCATTTGGCTTTTGGAAAATCCGAGAAAAAACAATCAGCATGAGTAGGGAGAGAACAGAGGAATCTCTGCAGGACTTAAAACTCATTCTGAGACCAGCATGTTAAAAAGTTGCATCTATCAGGTCTGCAAGCTACACAGCACCATGCACAGGTAATACTAGCTTTACTGAGTATTTTATCTGCACCATTCAACAGTGTGAGAAAATTGGGGTCTGCATCATAGAGGAGGATACCTTAAAGTTCTCATAGCCTTAGATACTGCAAAATATGATCAATATTAGGGCACATGTAAAGTAAAACATATCTCTAGTTAGAGATCACACTTCTTCAATCTAATCCTTTAGGGTGAGTAACAAATTGACTCTACTTACATTAAGCCTTTCACCTTCTGTGGTCCTTTTTGAAATCATGTGCAGGCAAGGGAGCACTGAAAGAAACAAGGGTTGAAATAAAGCATTATTATCCTTTACCAGCTGGATGGATATTAGTGGTGAGTAGAAATTACGGCTGCACTGGTCTTTAATGGTCATTAAGCTTTCTGTTGTCTTTTTTGTAGAGTTGGGAGCCATGGGAGCACTGAAACAAACAGCTGCCCAAATAAGGCAGTGTTATTGCAACATTGTGGCAAGTAGAAATTAGCAGCATGCTGATCTATACCGAAACTATTGTCTGCTTTGAGTCAGGAGCAGGGTCAGGTCAGTGCAGTATTTCCACAAAGACAGACCAACAGAATGGTATTCATATACACAGGTAGTAGTGGTTTATTTAACTGCAGTTCCACTGGTTAACATTGCTGCCATGGCAAAACCTGTAATAGTAATTACAAGGGGTCTAATTCACGTTGTCAAAGGCCGGCAATATCAAAGCTGATGTTGTCGGCACCAGATTAGCAAAATCAAAAAAACATTGAACGTTTAAACGGAAATCTCCGAAAGGGGAGATTTCCATTTAGTTCACTGTAGTGCGATCTCGGAGTTGGTATATTTAAGTAGGGAGTGTGGGGGGAGTAGCCCCCGACATGGGGGGTGCAGGGGGGCTTTCCCCCTGCTTGCAAAAGTACGTTTTTATTTATTTTTATTTTTAGGCATTTTTTTTTTTTTATCTTTCGATGTTTCAGAATTCGATGATATGGTGTTGACCATATCAGATTTGATATTCTGAAACTTTGATAAGATAATATAGACACATTACAACTTCTACAATTTGTTAAAGTATTTCAAATATATCTTTAAGAGAGTTTTAATCTAGAGAACAGTGACTAATAATTAAGATGGATTCTGCACTAGTTTGACTTTGTTGTAAATCATATATTAATCAACTCTACACAAGAAAATAAATACTTTACATAGATATTGTATCTTCCCGTCTTTTCCAACCTGCATGACCAAGGATAAGATTGTTTTGCCATCCTAGATATATGTATATTTATTTTCAAGAATAAAAGATGTGTAAGTTTGATCTTTATTTCTTCAAGCTTAGCTTCTGCTTTAATGATCACTTTTCATAAGAAAAATACTATGCAGTTATACACAGTTTGTGATCTAAATGAGTTCTGACTTTCACTTTTTCCTTTGTTATACAAATAACTCTTATTTAATGTTCCAGAGAGGGCTAGCAGTTACATGTTCATTAATGTTACACTGTGCATGCATCCATGTATATTGTGGAGTTCATATTCTTCACTACTAATTGGTTAAGGACAAATGCAATCTGTATATACATAAAGTGTTGTATGCAAAACATGTTAACATTAACCGATGCACTTTACAAGCTGAGATATAATTGTTGTGTTACCCTTTGCACTATAAAGTGAATCTTTAATAAGGTCTTGCATGCTAAGTCTTCCCTTAAAAATGATCTCTATCTCAGCTAAACCTTGAGGTTAACAATTATTATACATAATTACTGAATAAATAAATACAATGTATTTAGCCTTTGTCATTTTACCTGTGGTGCTGTTGTCAGAAAACAGTCACATTAGTTCACAGACAGCAAACAGAGGAACAAAAAACATATTAGTAAGATACCTGCAATAACATCAGCATTACAGTCACAGAATTGTGACCCTGCTTCAAGGAACATTACGCACACATACACACAGAAACAGAAGGAGGCATACTTGTATTTTTTCTTTTTTTTTCACTTTTGGTGGCAAGTAACTTTCACAAGCAGATATATGTGGTTGTTCTGAACTGCTTTTCTTTAATATTCATTTCAGGTATTTAAAATCTGTACCTTCTGATATATATTGGCAAATAACACCTAAGCTTTCTTAGTGTATGAATACATATTGACTTTCTGTGGGTAATCTTGTCAAAGTGGAAATCATTTTCTCTGTCAAATAACCATCTGTATATTAGCTCAGCATCTCATTTCTGTGAAAATGAAACTCGTTTTTTGTTATGGGTCTAATACTGCAAGGTTATGTTCAAACATGGGGTGAAGCTTGAACCTTATGCCTTTTGACGCTCAGAAGTTCTTGTTGATAAAGATTGTGTGTGCTCAACCTGGTTGTATTTTTTTGAAAGGGTCATTAAGGCCATGTATAAGGGGCATACAGTCCACACTACTTACCTAAACCTTCCCTAAGCCATTGTCAGTATTCCGCCATGCAGGGATTACTAACAAAGTCACCCAACTCAACATTAACAGATAAGCTGTTCTCTGCATTGCTAAGTGGCTCTATGACAGAACCCATACTGTTAAGATTGGGGGTACCTTCTCTAGACAGAAAATGTTCCTAGTGGTATTCCACATGAAAATGCCTTATGTCCCTTCCTCTATTTCTGTGGTATAAAACAAGATTTCAAGGGACTATGGCTAACCAAGTTTTCTAATGATTGGCGACTAGGAGCAGTTATCAAATCCCATTTTGATGCACAAATTCTCCAGCAAGGGCTGGGCGAAATAAATGCTTGTTGTTTTATTCATGTTGTTAATCTCAGCATCAACAAACAGAATATTTTCCTTTAGTAACTCTAGCATCACTGCCACTTATCATAAGAAAAACTACAACATAAGTAACATTCAACTTAAATTTGACACAGTCATCAGGGAATCAGGTACATATGTTGATAAGAGACCATTGTTTGACCACTATGTCTTTGTGTAGTTAGAAAATTTTTCTACCTTGCAAAACTTAACCTTTCTGGCATTTCTTCAAAGCTTCAATAATTTCTAGTCTCACTTTATTCATACCTTACCACACCTTATTAGACAGATGCGCCATTCACCTTGTACCTTACCAAGCAAGTAAACCAGCCTGAGAAACCTCAACTGTTTCTCCACACAAAAGATCTTAGGTCTCAGTGTTTTTAGCTACTCTGATAGACTAAAAGCTCTGCTGATTTACTCAGTGTCACACAGATTACTGAGGGATTGATTGCTGCTAAGCTGTCTGTGCTAAGAATGACCCACTGCTCTTTGAAGTCCTTCATCTAAATACAACAAGTGATAAAGCAAACACTCATTGTAGAGATCTAAACCTACAGTATCACATCAACAGCACTAAGTAAAGTGACAGATACCTAACCAATGTATCTCCTGTTTCGGCAATAGGCTGCAATTATTTAGTATGCAGAGTACACCCCTAGTAACCATTAAAATTACTCTGGATGAATGGATGGGTGACTGCAAATTTTCACCAGGGATTTGAAAAGAAAGTCTACTTAATGGGGGTTACTGCTATTCTGTGCCTGAGCTTCTTGATGGTTTCCATTTTCCATATGCTTAGTAAGAATGTATAAACCTTTGAACATTGCATGTATCTAGCTATCAACTGAAATACATGTAAACAGACCATAATATGCATTACTGATACTGACATGTCGGTGACCCTTTTATTATAATAACCATCTGCCTTTCAACATAATCAGGTTTTACTTTAATGATAAAACTTTTGTTTAATAAAATAAATTAAATGCAACACATCGCTAAATGGCAGGTTATATTTTGCCAAGGAGCTAAGGAATTGTTTGACAGTTTTTACTTTGAGATAGTTGCAGTGTGGAGATGACAGCAGCTAAGAACGTGAAGCTGCGAGTCAGCAGTACGTACAGAATCTTCAGAATTAAATGTAAACTTATTATGTATCTAAGCTGTCTGTTGAATACTGTTGCTCACCTCAGATCTCTGACAGTTAAAAATAATGAAGAGCATAATTAAATGGATACAAGACATTATCAGACATTATTTCAAGTAAACTTTAATAGTTACCACAATGTTTGATTATGCCTGAATTCAGGTATATACAGGTCATGTAGCTGCAGGAGTGTTCTTTCTGCCACTTCCTACTGTGAAATAATAGCCTTAACAAATCTTTCTGTAGATGGGGGTAATACTAGTGAAAAGTATACATAGTAAAATATAAAGAATAGGGCCATAGTAAAGAAAAAAAATGATGAATGTAAGATGTTTAGCACCGTTTTCTCTCCATCCATTTAAAACAGTTTTTAGTTCTAGTGTGCCAGTTTATTATTTTATTAATCTATTCTCCAAAACAGTCATTTATACAAAGTCACAAAATAACAGCAAGATAACATTTACATAGCAACATGGGGAAACAGAAGTGCAACCCCTAAAAAAGTGATGGGGTGAGTCAAGGAAGAACTGAGGTAAGCTGCTTTTTTTAACAATAATTATCAGTAGCCATCTGACACAGATGTCATGTCTCCAATCACATGATAATTTCATAAAATCTTACACCATTCTGCAGCTCCTTTTATTGAAAAGCAGTTCATTTTGTTCCCATTAGCCTGCTCAATAGGACAACACATAAACAATGCAACAGTTTGTTTATTTCTTAATTGGAAACCAAATAGCTTTACCAACCAATAAACAGTCTCATCCAGTTTTTTTATACAGAATGTTTATCCACCTCAGAGGCCTCTTTTTGCTAGTCACCTGACCATACGATGTAATGGGTGTATGGCAATTACAGAATGTTTATCCACCTCAGACGCCTCTGTTTGCTAGTCAGCTGGCCATATGATGTAATGGGTGCACGACAATTACGGAATGTTTATCCACCTCAGAGGCCTCTGTTTGCTAGTGACCTGGCCATATGATGTAATGGGTGCACGACAATTACAGAATGTTTATCCACCTCAGAGGCCTCTGTTTGCTAGTGACCTGGCCATATGATGTAATGGGTGTACGGCAATTACGGAATGTTTATCCACCTCAGAGGCCTCTGTTTGCTAGTCAGCTGGCCATATGATGTAATGGGTGTACGGCAATTACGGAATGTTTATCCACCTCAGAGGCCTCTGTTTGCTAGTCACCTGGCCATATGATGTAATGGGTGTACAGAAATTACAGAATGTTTATCCACCTCAGAGGCCTCTGTTTGCTAGTGACCTGGCCATATGATGTAATGGGTGCACGACAATTACGGAATGTTTATCCACCTCAGACGCCTCTGTTTGCTAGTGACCTGGCCATATGATGTAATGGGTGCACGACAATTACGGAATGTTTATCCACCTCAGAGGCCTCTGTTTGCTAGTGACCTGGCCATATGATGTAATGGGTGTACGGCAATTACAGAATGTTTATCCACCTCAGAGGCCTCTGTTTGCTAGTGACCTGGCCATATGATGTAATGGGTGTACAGCAATTACAGAATGTTTATCCATCTCAGAGGCCTCTGTTTGCTAGTGACCTGGCCATATGATGTAATGGGTGTACGGCAATTACAGAATGTTTATCCACCTCAGAGGCCTCTGTTTGCTAGTGACCTGGCCATATGATGTAATGGGTGTACGGCAATTACGGAATGTTTATCCACCTCAGAGGCCTCTGTTTGCTAGTGACCTGGCCATATGATGTAATGGGTGTACGGCAATTACAGAATGTTTATCCATCTCAGAGGCCTCTGTTTGCTAGTGACCTGGCCATATGATGTAATGGGTGTACGGCAATTACGGAATGTTTATCCACCTCAGAGGCCTCTGATTGCTAGTGACCTGGCCATATGATGTAATGGGTGTACGGCAATTACGGAATGTTTATCCACCTCAGAGGCCTCTGTTTGCTAGTGACCTGGCCATATGATGTAATGGGTGTACGACAATTACGGAATGTTTATCCACCTCAGAGGCCTCTGTTTGCTAGTGACCTGGCCATATGATGTAATGGGTGCACGACAATTACAGAATGTTTATCCACCTCAGAGGCCTCTGTTTGCTAGTGACCTGGCCATATGATGTAATGGGTGCACGGCAATTACGGAATGTTTATCCACCTCAGAGGCCTCTGTTTGCTAGTGACCTGGCCATATGATGTAATGGGTGCACGGCAATTACGGAATGTTTATCCACCTCAGAGGCCTCTGTTTGCTAGTCAGCTGGCCATATGATGTAATGGGCGCACGACAATTACGGAATGTTTATCCACCTCAGACGCCTCTGTTTGCTAGTGACCTGGCCATATGATGTAATGGGTGCATGGCAATTACAGAATGTTTATCCATCTTAGAGGCCTCTGTTTGCTAGTCAGCTGGCCATATGATGTAATGGGCGCATGACAATTACGGAATGTTTATCCACCTCAGACGCCTCTGTTTGCTAGTGACCTGGCCATATGATGTAATGGGCGCACGACAATTACGGAATGTTT
Organism: Protopterus annectens; assembly: GCF_019279795.1. NCBI lineage: Eukaryota > Metazoa > Chordata > Ceratodontiformes > Protopteridae > Protopterus > Protopterus annectens. Next base: position 731,839,922 of record NC_056750.1, read on the forward strand.
ATCCACCTCAGACGCCTCTGTTTGCTAGTGACCTGGCCATATGATGTAATGGGTGCACGGCAATTACGGAATGTTTATCCACCTCAGAGGCCTCTGTTTGCTAGTGGCCTGGCCATATGATGTAATGGGTGCACGGCAATTACGGAATGTTTATCCACCTCAGAGGCCTCTGTTTGCTAGTGACCTGGCCATATGATGTAATGGGTGCACGGCAATTGCCTGAATAATATAAATAATGGCAGCAAAAATACCTAAACACAAAATACTGACAGTCAAAAATACTTAAACACAATATGTTGACAAAACTGAAGTTACATCAGGGAAGGGTATACACCCTTTCCACACTGGTGTGCAACCTCAGAGCTGGTATATGTAATTAGGAAGGCATGTGCGGGGTGCCAGAAGCTTGCTTCCCTGCAAAAATATTCAGTTGGGATGTGGTTAGGTTTTATCAATATTTCGTGTTTAGGTATATTTTGAACACTAGGTATTTTTGCGTCTGTATTTTTTATATCAATATTTATGTTAGTCAGGTAACTGTTATACACCTGATATAATATCGTGCCTGTAACCAGCCTGTTTGTCCAATGCATGCCAAGTGGAATAATCCAGTACCCCTTTGGCTGCCATGAAAACAGCTCATACATATAACTATGCATTGCTCATGCATCTCTTATAACCATGATGTAGTGGCCCAGAAAATAAAAGGGGGGAGGGCTAAGGCTGCATAATGATTGCTCAAACCTTCTTTTACCACCAGTGCCTGGGAGGGGAAAATTGAGCAACATACTCTACAGAAGTGGCAAACACTTTCTTTACCATGAGTTAAATACCCTGGTGTCTCAGAAGAATTCCACACCTCTTCATAAAAGAAAGCAGGGGTCAACCCTTTGGTTGCAACACGGCCTATATCAGTTGTCCAGATCTCAGAATGATGGTTTTATAAAGGCATGCCAAGTTTCTCAAACATGTGACTATAGTTAAGTCACTATATTGAGCAATATCAAACCTCCATTTGAATTCAGATGCTAAGTAAACAATTTCTGAACTGATGTGTTTATTATATAGCACTTCATGGTGTCTTCATTCTGAAGGCAGAAAGACATTAACCAAAACCAAGTTGTTATACAAAAGCAGTGTTGACATTTCCTTAAAATGTCATAATCTTGACGATTTGTAGTGTAGGGCAATGAGTTATTCAACAATAATCAAGCATCCTTTGTCAATGATAACATGATATGCACTTAAGGCTACTTGATACTACTAAGAATTAAATATAAATCAGGTGGCATTTCTTTGAAACATGAAGGAAATTATTCCTAGTGTTATCTCATTAAAATGCTTATTGCAAGTATGTCCCTAATTATTAATATTCATAATACAGAAAAACAATAAAAACATCCATTTGTATTTTACTCTTTGCTTACAAATTAAGACTTCCTATCATAATCATCTACCTTCAGAAATTACTTAGAATATCAAATAAAGTAACCAGTGGAGTTTGTGGGAAATGAACCCATGTTTGGAAGATGTGGAGTATTTGAGAAGGGTGGTGGCTGACATGCTGACATAGAAAATTGTGAGAAATCAGATACTGATTACCATTAGTAAGGAGTATGAGAGTCTGTACTGTGATATTGTTCCCCTCTCTTTAAATGTCTTTCTCATTTTGTTGTTCACTATTTTCTGTTTTAGCAGTACAAATAATAACATATCCTAGCTTAAATTTTTGGTGTATCTCAATAAGGTTTACATCAAACAGCACTAGTATTTGTGCTAACTATATATATATATATATATATATATATATATATGTATACACATATATATATATATATATGTATGCATATATATATATATATATATATATATATATATATATAGAGAGAGAGAGAGACATGATGTCAAAGCAGTCAGCTATAAAATCTTAACAGAAATATTTTGTGACCATGTTCTGTGGGCTGTATCAGCTCCTATTAACATTTTTGTGAATATTTTGAATTTATCTACTTATTTTAACCTTATTAAAATGTTAGGCTATGGGGGTACTGTTTGTGAAGTCATTTTGTCAGCCATACAGTGTCATACTGAAGACAATTTATACCCAGATTTTCAAAGGAATTTAAAACATCTTCTGAACATAATCGTAGCGTTACACATTTCTTCTATTTTTTCTCTCCTTGTGATGTGGTTGTAGACAGATGTTCTCTCTCTTTCAACTCTCAGACTCTTCAAAACACATTCGATCTTGCCTGGAATAATGTCCAGGAATCCCAGTGGAATTCATATAACTTACTTCAAGATGTTGTCTCCTCACAATTACTTATATTTACTTGTACTCTACACATGGAGTTTGGAAGGTGAACCCCCATGGACAACATTGTTTAATTGTTTGCCCATTCACTTTTTCTGGCTCAGACAAACAGAGTTAGATTTTTTGGGCATGAATGTGTGTAACTATTCCTTCATAGAAACAGCAAATATAACCAAAACCTGAAGCTTGGTACAGTGTTATCACCCCCACCTTCTACTTAATCAGCATGATATTGGTTACTTCAACTTCAGATAACAAAACCAGTGTATTTGCCAGGGATGGGAGGGGTAACTCAGATGTCTTTAACACTTGGTCATAATTTTAGAAGAAGAAAAATAAAAAAACATTAGCCTTACATTTACTGAAGAATATATTCTTAGCAAGTAAACAAGAACTGGCTAATAGATACAAGATATTTCAGAATCAATACAAAAGCTGTAGGGACATACACTAAAATGCAAATTAACAAATATGTATAAATCCAGAATGTGAGCTGACAAATCTTGCGTGCTACCGAAGAACATATTTTTACCAAGAAAGCAAGAATCTTCTAAAAGTTAAAGGAACTTCTGTAATTAATACAGCAAAATAACAAACTCTAGGGAGATATATGCTTCAGAACTAGAACAAAAAAACTTCCAAGTTATTAAAAAAAAAAAAAAAAAAAGAAAGAAAAAACTGTGTATATGATTAAATCATTATAGGTTCATAGGTTGGTACTAGGCTAGCGGCCCTAGGGCCTATACAAGTCTAGCCATAACAATTCCCTGGCTATTTCTTCCCACAGTATTTACTTCCCTGGACCCCTGTCTAGCAGGGAGACTGACGTGATCCCCGGGGTGAATTTTCTATCTCCCATCCAATCATCAAGGTTCCTTTTAAGAGGGCCAAAGAGGTGCTCTGCTTGACATGTATGGGCAGTCTACTCCAGAGTCTAGGGAGTCTCTGGGTCAGGAACCTAACCCTCCAGCATGTTTTGTTCATTGTGATGACAAGGTTTAGATCCCTGGTGCGTGTCTCTCTGAGCAATTTGGATTTCTTTAAGTGTAGCTTGTCCAACAGCTCTGGGTTTTAACATGGCCTTGTATGTTAAGGAGAGATCGCTTCTGAGTAGACGATATGTGACAGAGTATAGGTGGAGTTTTTTAGATGGTTAGCATAGGGTATCTGCTTTAGGCCTGTGATTCTTTTAGTGAGGTATTTCTGTGGCCTTTCCAGTTGTTGCAGATGTCTTTAGAGGTACATACCAAATGGGGCACTGTATTCTATAATGGGTCTAGGTCTGTGATTCTTTTAGTGAGGTATTTCTGTGGCCTTTCCAGTTGTTGCAGATGTCTTTAGAGGTACATACCAAATGGGGCACTGTATTCTATAATGGGTCTAATGAGGGATGAGTACAGTGGGACAATGACCTCCTTTTTTCTGGAAGAAAAGCCCATAGTGATGAGGTGTGCTACATAGAAGGATTTCCTGACTGTTGTGGCGATCTGGTTATCGAAGGTGAGACTACTGTCCGCCTGTGTCCCTATGTATCTTATCACACTTTTGGTGTTTAGTGTACTGCCCCCTATGTGGTAATTCACGGTTACATGTTTTTTTTCCCAAAGGGGATAACTACACATTTCTTGGCACTGAGCTTGAGCCCATGGCTCTGGCACCAAGCATCTGTTTTTGTAAGGCCCTTTTGTAGAATATCCACATCATTTGGGGATTCAATAATGGCTCCCAGTTTGCAGTCATCTGCGAACTTTGTTAGGCAGAGTACCTTAGTGTTGGCCTGTACTTCAGAGAAGTAGATGGCAAACAAGAGCGGTCCCAGGACTGAACTCTGAGGTACTCCACTTGTCAGTTGTCTGGAGCTGGATTTGGAGTTGGCTTCTTTTACAATGTGGGTTCTGTCAGTAAGCCAGTTAGCATCCCATCAAGTGATGTAGGGTTTAATGCCCAGCTTAGTAAGTTTATCTATGAATCCAGAGTGGGGGATGGTGTCGAAGGCCTTGGGTAGGTCCAGATAGGCTGTGTCGACCACCTTACCCTTGTCCTTTGCTCTGGAGACTGATTCGAAGAAGTCAATCAGGTTCAGGAGGCAAGATCAGCCCTTCACGAACCCAAACTGTATGGGGTCCAGTGTCTGAAGGTTGCCAATGTATTTGTTTATAAGTTCATGATAATACATTCCATGGCCTTGCAGATCAGGCTCATCAGACTGATGGAGTGGTAGATCCTGGGATCCAAGGTGGATCCCTTCTTGTGGAGTGGGATAAATGTAGCTGTGCGCCACTCAGTGGGCACGAAGCCTGAGGTGAGGCTATGATTAAACATGACACTTAGGTGAGGTGCCATTTCATTTTGTAGTTCATATAGTTCACAGCCTGGGATGTCATCTGGTCCCATGGATGCTGTATTCTTAGCTTTGGAGAGTGCATTTTTTACCTGTGCAGCCGTTATTACCGGAATTTGGCAATCTTTTGGTATTGAGATGGGCCCTTTAGGGGGTGAGAGGGGGGTAAAGTTTGCACTGAATTGATATGCCAGGATACTGGCAATATCCTTGGGATCAGTATATTTAATGTAATTCTGTTGTAGCTCAGAGCAGATCTGAGCATTGCCATTTAGATTCTTGACATAGCTGTAGAATGCCTTGTGGTTGTCTTTGGAATCTTTGGCAATTTTATTTTTGTAACTAGCTTTGGAGAATTTTCTGAGGGATCTCAGCTTCTTACTGAGGCTGGTAAAGGAGTTTTTTTGCATCCTGGAATTTTCCTCTTTTCTGTAACAGTTTCTTCCTTTTGTTGTAAAGTTTGTTTATGACAAGGGACCACCAGATTGGCTTCCTTTTTTTGGAGGAGAGCATCTTGGTTCTATTGGGTATGGCACGATTCATGCACGAGTGGATATTTACATCCCGATCCCACCCCCTGCCCAGAAAACCACAGTGAAAAACTTCTCTAAAGCAAATTTCACATGCCTCAAAACAGAGGCGAAATCCTTCAAAGCCCCCGGGCCTGTGGAAAATACGGCCCAGACCGCAGAATCCTTTATAAAAGCATTCTATGAACACCTTCAGTAATGCATGGATCATGCAATCCCAAATAAAACCAAGACCCAATCCTCCAAAGGCAGACGTCCTGTCTGGTGGACCCCAGCCATAAACAAACTATACAATAGAAGGAGGAAGCTACTACATGATAGAGCAAAATCCCAAAAAGGGAAGGCATCTCTGATCAGTATTAGCAAAAAACTATGGGCACTCATAAAATCGTCTAAGGCCAGCTTCGAGAGAAAAATTGCACAGGACACTAAGGATAATCACAAGGCTTTCTTTAGTTATGTTAGGAACCTGGGTGGGAATTCCCAGATATGCTCAGAATTAGTCCAAAATGACAAAAAATACACCGAGCCCGCAGACATTGCCAACATCCTAGCTGACAAGTTCAGTGCAAACCCCCCCCCACCCCCACCAAAAGGGCAAATATCTATCCCAACAGAGTGCTGCCCCCCTGACATCTCAGATGCTCAGGTAAGAGCCGCCCTCTCCAAAGCAAAAAACACAGCATCAATGGGACCAGATGGCGTCCCGGGCTGCATCCTACATGAACTCCAAGAAGAGCTAAACCCAAACATAAAACTACTGTTCAATCTTAGCCTTACTACAGGATATGTACCCAAAGAGTGGCGTACAGCAACAGTGGTCCCTCTCCACAAAGGTGGTGCCTCAACGGATCCTGGAAACTATCGCCCCATAAGCCTGACTAGCTTGGTCTGCAAAGCTATGGAAAGGATCATCATGGACCTCATAAATAAAGATATTGGGGACCTACAGACACTGGATCCTACCCAGTTTGGCTTTGTTAAGGGCAGATCCTGCCTCTTAAACCTGGTAGATTTCTTTGAAACAGTCACCAAGGCCATTGACGAGGGGAAGGTGGTCCACACAGCCTACCTGGACCTCGCAAAAGCCTTCGATACAATACCCCACTCGGGCATTATAGATAAGCTCACCAGCTTAAATATAAACCCCTATGTCACTAGATGGGTTGCAAACTGGCTCAAGGACAGAACCCACATGGTTAGAATTGCTGGAGCCATGTCAGACTCCAAACCAGTTACAAGTGGCGTCCCACAAGGCTCAGTCCTGGGACCTCTCTTGTTTGGTATATATTTCTCGGTACAGGCCAACACGGAAGGACTGTGGCTGACCAAGTTCGCAGATGACTGCAAACTGGGCGCCATAATCAACTCTCCAGCCGACACAAGCATCCTCCAAAAGGGCCTCATAGAAACAGACAACTGGTGCCAGAGCCATGGCCTCAAGCTAAACGCCAAAAGTGTATAGTCATCCCCTTTGGCAAAACAAAGTGCCCACAAATTACTACATAGGTGGTAATCCATTAAGTACAGAAGAAGTCATTAGGGACCTGGGGACCCAAGTTGATAGCAATCTCTCATTTGACAACCACGTGGCCAAAGTGGTTAGAAAAACATTTTATATAGCCCACCTAATCATGAAGGGATTCACATCTAGATCAGGCGGTCATCGTGCCTCTTTACTCATCCCTCATCAGGCCCATAATTGAGTACAATGCCCCTTTGGGATGTACCTTACCAGACACCTGCAGCAACTGGAAAGACCCCAAAAGTACCTCACCAAGAGGATCAAAGGGCTCAAACAGATGCCATATGCTGCCCGGTTAAAGAAACTCCAGCTCTACTCAGTGGCATACCGCCTGCTCAGAGGCGATCTGTGCCTGACGATAAAGCCATGTCCAACCCGGAATTAATGGACATGCTGCACCTCAGAAAATCCAAATCCCATCGAGCTACGTGCTCGAGAGACTTGAACCTCAGCACTGAAATAAATAGGACATGCTGGAGGGACAGATTCATAACCCAGAGGCTCCCTTCACTCTGGAATAAAATCCCAGTCCAGGTTAGGCAGAGTCCCACACTGACTCTCTTCAAGAGGAATCTTGATGAGTGGATGGGAGATCATAGGTTTACCCCGGCTATCACTTCTGTGTCACTGTTAGACAGAGGCACAGCATACTAACCTCAAAAAAAGGCATAGCAAAATTAATTTAAAATGGGTGGCGAAAGCCAAACACACTCTGGCTAGGCTTATAAATGCCCTAGGGCAGATAGCCTAGTATGAACCTATGAACCTATGAACCTATGGATGTGCTCTTACAGTACCTTAGTGTAGGATTCAGCAGTCAAACTTTCAGTTCTCGTCTGCATGGGTGTCATGGAGTTTGTCACTTCTGACTTGAGTAGCATAAATTTGGCTTTGGAGACGTTTTTTACAGAGGTTTCCTTACTTGGGGGTGGGGGTGGGATGTGGATGTCTAGGGTGATTAGCTTATGGTCAAACCTGACCAATAAGGGGGTGACCATAGGTGTGGAGCATCAATTTCACATGTTGGTAATGACCAGGTCTAAGATATTGGAGCCATTGGTGGGACTAAGGATTAGTTGATCCAGGGTGTTGGAATTTATAAATTCCAAGAACCGTTGGGCAAAGGTGTTGCCACATGATTAGTTTTCCCAGTTAATGGCAGGGTAGTTGAAATCACACAGCATTAGGGTGTTTGGTTGTATCTTAATATTTTCCAGTATGTTTAGAAAGGTGTAGTGAGAATCTTGGGGCATGGTGGGGGATCTGTATCAAGCTACAATTTGGATGCAGTCTTAACTAGTGTTCGTTGCATCTGAAGTATTTCAGACGCATTGTGTTGGGCAACTAGCCTGGTGTTGTGAATATTCTTGGTGAATATGGACACTTCTGCACTTTTAGTGTTTCGGTCCGGGTTTTGTGGCCGAAAAGTGTGGTAAGAGTTGTAGCCTGGTATTGCAGGGGTGCTCTCTGGAGCCTTGAATCAGGTCTCAGTTACTGCACAGATATCGATGGTCTCCATTTTTAGGAGTGCCTCGAGAGAGTGCATTTTGAGGTTTAGACTTCTAGCATTGAGTAGCATTACCTTCAGATTCTGCATGTTTGTACCAGTTACGGTGGTGGTTTTGTACTTTGAACTTTGCCTAAAAAAGGCACTATATTGGTGACAAGAGCCTTAGCCAGTAACCTGAATCCCAGGGACGACAGGTGCAGACCATCTCTGGCAAAGCATCGTGGTCTGTCGATCATGTCATCCCAGGCAGACAGATAATGGATCCCCTCTGAATGACACCAGAAGCTTAGACAATTGTTTAAGTCAATCATTTTGTCCTTATACTGTGATATCTTTATGGGCGAAGGCAGGATGCATATAAATAGAGCCAAAATATAAAATAAGTAATTTGGTAATGTGGATGTGGTGTTGTGTTGAAGAGAGTCATTTCATGAGATGAACAGCGCACCGAGGTTTTGAAATACAGTCAGAGTTAAATGACAAGCTGGTCATCTCAATGAAAAGATGGCCACTGTCTGGGCTAAGTATGTTTAATGCCAGAACTATTAGGACCATTTTATGTAAACTTAGAAGCTATCAAGAATGAAGAGCACTGGGGGGGGTATGGCTAGCATGAGCTCTGAGTAGCAGCTTTTCACTTCAGCTCTGTCTTTTCAAATTATCTTTGACAGGAACTTTTAAAAAATACTATCCTAATAGTGGAAAATGTTATACCATTGGATTTCTTATAACATATACTTGGGATAGTATTAAAAATTTTGTTTTTGATACTATTCATTTTCTTGTCAAATCAGCAGTGAGAAGTTTTTTTTCAACAGACAACATGAGCTTCACCAAAACTTCACATACTGACATAACTTTTAAAAAGGAACTGCAATCTTTATTAATCAACATCCAAGAATTAACTTCCAAAATAGACAGATTGGATATGAAACTGGATAATTTTAAAGAAAAATCTTCAGAGCAGAGGACATTCTTCATGATATGCAGCAACAAAAACAACTAACTTCTGGGATTGAAACAGCCTTAAATGACATGGAAACTCGGATACAAGAAGGTGAGCACAACATAGAATTTCTTTTGAAGCAAAATACATTACTTCAAATAAAAATAGATGACCTTGAAAATAGGTCCCGCCGTAATAATATAAGAATATTTGGCTTACCTGAAAATATAGAAAATAATATGGAGAGATTTCTGTCATCCTGGATACCTGAAGTTTTAGATCTTCCTGAGGCTCTTTTCTATGGAATTGAGAGAGATCACAGGTCTCTAGTTTCATCAAAAAACAGTAAAACTAACTTAACAAGGTCTGTAACTGTTAAATTTTTATCTTCTCATGACAAAGAAATTGTCCTTAAAACTGCTTGGTCTAAAGCTGCAATCAAAATAAAAGACAATTTGATATGTTTGACGATGGCTATTCTCCTCTGGTATTATCTAAAAGAAAAGTCTTTTTACCTTTGATTAGAGAATTAAAGAAAAAACAAATAAAAAACACAATTACTATTTCCTGCTAGACTGAAAATCTTTCATTAAAACACTACAAATATATTTGAAGATGTAGATTCTGCCCTCTCATACATTAAAACAAACAAAATACTAGCAAAAGTTGATGATATGGAGTGGATAAATACAAGACCAAAAAGACTTGCTGAAAATGGAACATGGATTAGTACAGAACAAAAGAAAAAACATAAGAAATGACTATCTTCACTGCATATAAAACCAATAATGCCTAAATTACTTGCATAAAACCCAGAAGTTGGGAAGAAGGAAATTGAGACAACTGGTAAGTTATTATTTAAATATTTCCCTTTGTTATTTTGAACATGTTACAATTTATAATCTTAATCTTCTTATTTAAACAAATATCAAATAGTTCTGTTGCATTGCTTATATAATTAAAAGGGTGTTTAGTGTTTCATGATGTTGCTAAAGTAATTTATTAATTTCATCTTTTGGTTATTATAGTAAGCTATAGTGTTATAGAGCTTGTTGTTACTAGTAGACAGAAACAAAACTGATTGGTATATTTAAACAGTAGTGTATAATTAGCGTTTATATATAGTGATGTCTCTTTAGCATCTCTTTGTCTATGAGATGTGTGGCAACATACAACAGCTACATGTAATAGAGAGGTGATTGTTATATATTCTATTACATGTATTGCAGAGAGTGTTGTCATTTCTGACATTGGTGGTCATGGATCTCTGGTTTTATGTGGCTCTTCTCATGTTGTAAAGTCGCTGAGATGATGGTTACTTCTGGCTCTTGGTTGGGGTACTTTGTGTGGGTAGTAGTGTTTGTGTTTTGTGCATGGTTTTGGCTACCCTCTCTTGGTTCACAATTAAGTTGTGTTTTATAGTTTTGTAGCTGTGCAAATGACTGAAATACGTAGATTTTTGATGTAGGATGTTATGGTGGCTTGGTTCCGTTTTTCGTTTGCCCCCCCCCTTTTTTTTTCTTCTTAGATTCCAGGTTTGTAAACGCTGGGCAAGTCTCGTGGTGCTCAAAAGCTTCAAACTTGAAGTACATTTTCCTGCTAAGATACTCTCGAGTGTAATCTTGAGTTAGCAGGGCTCGCGACCAGACCAGAGAAGCCTCTCCAAGTATAATTATTCCCTCTTTATCTCGACGCTCAGCTCCTGATGTATTTGACTGAACTTTGAACTGGCGTGATTACCTCAGTCACATAGAATTTTCAAACGCACATAAGAAAATGGTATTACTTTCACTGCTTTTGTTAAAGAACTGAGGAGTGATATCTAATACCTTTAAACTACATTTTATCATACCCATATCCGAAAATGATACGATTAAAGAAAGAACTTGAGGGGGAGTGACTGGAAAAGTGTAAGTAATGACCAGCAACATACACCAATATATTTGAGCCTGATTTCTAGTATCATTATTCTATTTTTATTAATTTTACTAATTTTTATATTGTAATTTTGTAAAGACTGATTTTCACCTACAAATAATATATACATATGGTATTAGTATTATGCAAATATAACTATATAAGTTATCTTAGTTTTATTGTAATAATTATTTCAAAAGATTTTTCATGTTATGTAGTGCTTTGAAACTGTTAGAGAACAATTAATGAATAGTTATATGCATTGTGATAAGTTAAGCAGTCAAGGCACTAAGGTTAATAATAATACAATAGAATATATAGATGTTATTTCTTTATACACTGGTTCAGCAAAGTCAATATATATACATTAACAATATGCTTGGGATCACATGGATGTTAGATTACATTTTCATGGCCTAAAGTTTTAGTAGAACTATAGCAATAGTTATTTGATTATTATGCTAGAACAAATTTTATACTGCTGTTTGACATTTACTGTTTATACCATACTAAGATGAATATAACAAACTGTACATAAAATTTAAATACACTAAAGCTAAATGATTAGGGAAATATTATTTCTCCCTTTTCTTTTTTCCCTTTTTTCTCTTCTCATTATAAAACATGAATTATTCATTACATTTTTTGCATTTAGATTAAAATTGTCTAGTTCAATACTTTTATTAATAAATCTGCTTTTTCTATAGCAAGGTTCCAAATGAATAACTATAGTTAAGAACACCTTTTCATAAATATTTTGCATGCATGCCTCTGGCCTACCTTACTCATATTCTCAAACTTTCATTGTTTGTTTTTCTTATCCATTGTACCCATAATATTGTTTTCCTCTGTAATATTGTTAATTTGTCTCTATTTGTATGTATTTGTATGTCTGTTTGGGGCTTTTCCCCTCGGGTCTCCACTGAAAAAGGGTAATTCTTACCCAGCTGGACCAACCCGGTTAACAAATGCAAATAAATAAATCTTACTATTACTTATGCAAATCCGATGAACTGTACTTAATGTACAGACATTTTATTAATGTTTTAATTTGTGATTGCAGTTCTTGTGTTCTAATATTTTACTAGTATAGTGTTTTCATATGAAGCCATATTAATTTTTCCTAAATATATATATATCTTATTAGACAATTGCTGAATGGAGGTTGCTATTGGTTAGAAGGTGAATTTGAGTGATAGTATGTCATTCAAATTGGGAGTTTTATACTCCAGGTGGGTTCTAAGAGGTTATAGTGTTTGGGATTATTATTATCAGAGTTTTATAACATTCATTCTTTTGACGTTCTCAACCAAAGATAAAAAAACAAATAATATTTTGCTTTCATCTGTATTAGACTTTAAACACAATCATACAGTATTCCTACATTTATCAATAATAAATTAAATTGGTCAATTTTTTTTATACATTTCATATTCCTTTAAATTAATTCACTAAGAGGTATTTCTCTAAACATTAATGGACTAAATAATCCTAGAAAGAGGGATAACTTATTTAAATTCATCAAACTACATAAATCTCAATATTTCTACAAGAAACACATTTAATAAATGAGGATATAGTCAGACTAAATAATAAATCATACAAAGTAGTAGTAAGTTCAGAACACACTAAAAAAAAGAGGAGTTGCAATTTTATGGAACAATTCTTTACCAAGCCCAAAAATAATTGACATATTTAGAGATGATAAAGGAATGTTTTGTCTTGTGTCAATTGAATTAAATAAGAAGATTTTTACGTTAGTAAATATATATTGGATCCCAGGAATAGGAACCAACACTGTGAAACAGCATCTAGACCTTATTATACAACTATGTAAAGGGAATATAATACTGGCAGGATATTTTATTTATTTATTATTTATTTTATTTTATTTTACATTTGTTAACCGGGGGTGTCTGACTGAGCCGAAAAGGTCCTTTTTCAGAAGAGGCCCGGGGAGAAAAGCTCCACAAAGAAAAATTACAGAAACAGAAACATTTAGTTATTTAGACATAATCAGTATACACACAAAGTACAGGAGACATGTTTTTACAGTGGTATGTGGCACATAAACAGTTACATTGGAGAGAACAAACAAAAAAATATTAATTTTAAAAATAAAGGTAATTAATAGATTTGTGGTGTACAGCTGAAATTTGAAACATAGGTAAAATACACACATAGTACACAGGTACAGTACATGCATTGTAGATTAGCCAGTGTTTGTGAGTAAGATTGAAAACTATTATCAAGTGCTCTAGATTTTGTATGTATGTGTTATCCGCTTTCACTAGCCTGAGGAGCAATCATGGCACTGCCAACTTTCCTTGAGATGTTCCCTGATGAGGTCTTTAAAGGAGGCTTTGGATTATGTGTTTTTAATGCTTGTAGGGACAGACTTCCATTTTGTAGCCACTGAAGTACTATATAGTGCATCTCCAAAGCTATTATTGCTGTTGGTGACTTCTAGTAGTAGTTTGCTTGATGATCTAAAAGGCCTTTTGGCTGAGTGATGTTGTACTAGGTTTTTGAGGGCAGGACACTTATTGGGGAGGTAATAGATAGAATGACAGAGGCAGAGCTGATTGTAGGTTAGGAGGTTGGGCAGTTCAAGCCAGTGGAGCTGTCTCAAAGCAGTACAGTGATGAGTTACATATGAGCAATTTGCAGCAAAGTGGGCAATTCTGTTATAGCAGGCTTCTATTTTGCTTAGTTCAGTTTTGTTGAGATTAGTCAGAATGGAAGATGCATAGAGTAGGGTGGATAGAAGTTGGGAGCGAGCAATGGCTGATCTTGTGTTGTTGGTAAGAAATGGTTTGATACGGTAGAGCGACCCCAGTTTGGCATGTACTTTTTTAATAGTTAGGTTGAGATGACTATCAAATTTTACGTGGGAGTCTATGGTTTTTCCCAATAGCTTAGCCTGTGCCACTGGAGCAATTGGAGTAGCATTAGTGGAGTATATAGTGAATTGACTGTTAGTGTTTTTGTTAGAACTGGTTATAATCATAAGCTGAGTTTTCTTTGGATTGAGGAGAAGTTGGGCTTTGGTAAGGTAGTTTTCAACGTCAGAGAATGCTAGTTCAGTTGTTTGCAGGAGTGTGGGAATGTTTTGTGCAGCACAGATTAAGGTAGTGTCATCTGCATACTGAATTATAGATGCATGCTGTGTGGAGGTATGGAGGTCATTTGTGAAGACTGTGAATAGTAGTGGTCCTAGGATAGAACCCTGTGGGACTCCTATAGTTATGGGCAGCTGAGGAGAGAGAGAATTTTCCCATTTCACAGCTTAACTGTATTCTTGATACCAAAGATTCAACTTCATGCAATAAAAGAAGAATCTCACCATCGGCCAAAAAATTAAAGGAATTCTCAGATATATATCTATTGAAAGATATAAGAAAGTTCGCTAATCATAGTTCCTTATTATATACTTTTTTCCCACAGACATAATACATTTTGTAGGATTGATAGAGTCTTTTTCTCTAATAATTTAATAGATTCCTTAATAGATACTAAAGTAATTACATGTCCATTATCAGACCATAATCCCATTCTATTTAAAATTATAGTTAACAGTAATTACAATACCCAAATAAGAAGAATACCTGCCTATATTACAAAGTTAAAGGAATTTAAAGAATTTATAGATCTAGAAACTCAGAGCTTTATAGACAAAACTACTACTAATAAAACCAGTGAAATATATATATGGGATGCCCTTAAGGCTTATCTCTATGGAAGAATTTTTAATTGGTTTAATAAAAAAAAAGAAAAGTTGGGATGAACTACTACTTGACATACAAAATAAATTAGACATCTTAAAACAGAATCAAGGGAGAGATATTGATATCAATGGAAAAAATAAGGAAATAAACTTACTAAACAATAAGTATCTAGAGATATTAAACCATAAAACCATGATTGCTTTAGAAAAATTTAAATTTATACAATTTTCCACTAATCCATAATCACTAAACATGTTACCTAACAAAACTAAAAGACTATCCAAATTTAATCATATAAATGAAATATATTCATGTAAGAAAAAAGGACGGTCTCAGATATACAAAATATATTGACTGAATTTAGACAATTTTTCATCAATATAAATCAGCATACCAAGACAATTGATTCTAATGAAGAAATCAAAACCTTTATTAATAAATACATTCATAATAGACTTTTGAATGAACAAACTAATATTATAGGCAAGCCCATTACCTTTAAAGAAAAGAAACACAGATTGCTAAATTACAATTAAATAAGGCACCAGGAAATCTCAGCATTATTCCAAAAATCTATAAGATCTTGCCTTCAAATTCCCTAGAATTATTACATAAGGTATAAAGCATTGCTCATAATGGAAATATAATACCACCCTCATGGAAGTACACTTTTATAAACCCCATCCTGAAATGCAATAAAGATCCCATTCATTGTTCATCATATAGACCAATTTCTCTGTTAAGTGTTGACTATAAAATGTTTATGTCAATATCATTTTACCATCCCTAATAGAAGATGATCAAACTGGTTTCATTATAAATAGAAATTCTTATGATAATATTAAAAGAACCCTATCTTTAATAGAATCAGTTAAACCTTTAAATAAAAATCTAACATTAATCAGCCTAGATATAAATTGTGCATTCGATTCAGTTAACTAGAGGTCTATATCAGTCCGTCGAAATGGCTGAATATCGAATACCAGATGTTCAAACTGTAAAGTTTGAAGACTGGTAATCGTGAAGCCATGGCACGCCAAATTCTTTCCCAGGGAAAGAATTCGGTGGGCCGTTTCTGTGGCTTCACGAGCATCAGGACTGTGGTGGGAAGTTATGGGTTGGGTTGAGGTAAGTGTGTAAATGTGTGGATGTTAGGGTTAGAACATGGGTTAGGTGGGAGTGTGATAGTGAAAGACTTTAGGTTAGGGCGGGATAGGTGAGTTAGGGAGCAGGTAAGATGAGTGTGCGGTAGTTACGGACCTTAGGGTTAGGGTTGGGTTAAGGTAAGTGGATAGCTAGTAGTGTATGTATGGTTTAGTGTAGGGTTTTGTAAAATGTATGTGTGTGGATTATGTATTTTGGTGTGCTTGTGTTGTGTGTATGTTTGTTGGAACAGCAAAATTTTTCCCTGGGAAAAAAATTTGCTGTTTTGAGTGTTTGATGTTGTGGTGTTTCGGGTGAAATGGTTTGATATTAGAACATTCGAAGTAGTAATACTTTGATGTTCTAATACAGACCTGTTAACTGAGACTACTTATTTATTTTATTAGAAATATTAAACTTTTCGTATAATTTTATTAGTTTAATAACCCAATTATATCAAGGTAGCCAAGCATACATTAAAATAGGAACAAATATTTCTCAAAATATCTCCATTATTAAAGGCAGCAAACAAGGTTGTCCATTATCTCCATTATTTACATTAATTATGGAGTCCTGGGCCAAACTGATAAGAAATAATGTGGAAATTGAAGGATACAAGTTAACCTCAAATGAATCCTCCAAAATACAAATGTTTGCTGACGATGTTCTACTCACATTAGAAGAAAATAATTCCATCAGAGCATTATTCTCAGATATGGAGTATTTTCAAAAAAAAAATCAGGGTTAGTCTTTAATAATAACAAAACACAAATACTAATAATTGGCCCTAAGAAATTTGATTTACACGATGATTATAAAAAATACATAACACAATCGGAAGAATTATGTTATTTGGGTATTGTAATTACTAAAAATATTAAAGAGATTGTTCAAGTAAACAATAACAAAAGTCTAAAGGCAATAGAAAACCTTACTCAAAAATGGATTAAGATCCCATTCTCAATGGATGAGAAACTTTTAATAATTAAGATGATCTTTCTACTCAAAATTTTGTATATTATTCAATCTCTTTACCCCCTCCTACTTATATTATTAAAAAATTCAATTCTGTGATGCATACATTTTTATGGTACCCGACCAAACCCAGAATAGCTTGGTCCACTCATATGAAAAACTGGAATAATGGAGGTATAGCTATCCCGAATTTAGAAATTTATGGAATCACATCAATGGTTAAAACTATTTCTCTTCTTATAGATCCACAATACTCAGCCAAATGGAAAAAAATCTAGAAATTTTAGTTTGTAAAGCAATAAATAACAACAGATCGCAGAAAATAGACCAGTTAAATAATACTTTCATATGGGTTTTAAAACAATACATTACTTTTAATAATACTCAGAATTTTAAATCAAATTATATAAATCTTTTATTGAAATCTTTCAGAAATGTAATGTTTAAATTTAATAATTTTAAAGATTGGTTATTCCTGTTATTTTCAATAGCCTATACACAGTGTTATATTCTATTCTGATTATACAAAAATGTGTTCATTTAGAGAAAAAAAAATAACATTTTGGTTTCACGTGATGTCAAATAATTACTTAAAAATGTATTACCATACTTAAAAATGAACATGAAGATGTCTCACTTTCTTGGTTGGACTTACATGAAGCAAGGAAATATATTTTAAATAAGTTTGATACTATGTCTTTTACAACCAAGAATTCAATACCTAAGATTATTCAATATATGGTTTTATCGATACAGCATAAATCTCATACCAAAAACATATTTCACATATATAAAATAATTAAACTTGTTTTGGATACTGTTTTAGATACCAATTGGAACTACTTTACTTTAGTTAATAATCATTCTCCTACAGAAAATGATAAAATAAACATATTCCAATCAGCTAGTCTTACCACCTCATTGAAATTGAAACTTTTTACTTGGAGATATTTACACAGATCTTTTATTACCCCGTTCTCTCTTAGTAAATTTAGCAAAAGTAATGTCAACTGTTGGAGGTGTAATAAAGAAGTAAATGCAAAATGGGCTCACATGGTATATGATTTTGTAATTTTAAATGAATTTTGGAAAAATGTTAATTCCTTTTTACAAGCTATTTTCACAGATAATTTTACTCTCACCAAGTCACTTGTTATTTTCAATACTCCAGTACCTAACTGTATATAAGCAAAGCTAATCAATCTTTAGTCTGGACAATATCATCAGTTGCCAAAAAAATAATTACAAAAAACTGGAAATCCAGTACTACTTTCTCAATTCAAGAATTCAAAACTTACTTCTGGAAGTCTGTAATTTGGAATTTGTAACTATCAAATCAAGATCTCCTTGGAATACTGTTAAATGCAATATATGGAAAAAAGTCTACAATTTATTACAAAAGTAATTATTTAATCAATCCATTTTCAGTGGAGACCCGGGGAGAAATGCTCCACAAATATGACAGTACATTATATTGGTTAGCATTTCCAGTTATACAAAACATTAGTTAACATTAGTATAAAATAAGACAGTATTCATGCAGACAGTTACAGTTAGTTTCCTTACAGTGGTAATATTTGTAAGACACAGGATATTTTGACTCAGAGTACAGTATGTTGGTTGAATACAGATAAAAACAGTAGTTTGATACGAGTTATATTAGAGTATCTTCTAAAATTTGTGCAAAAGGGGTAAGACAGTAGAGCATAATTTGTTTTACAGCTTTGTGTCATTAAGCTATTAGTGGTTCAGAACAATGGTGTTTATTTGAGTATTGATAGTAGTGAATTATTAGGTCTAGCCTGGGGGAAGACATGAACATAGCCAGTTTTGCATAAAATGTGATTTGATGTGTTTTTTGAAGAGGTAAGGTGAGGATGTTGAGGTTAGGTGATTGGGTAGAAGGTTCCAGGTTTTTGCAATGCAGCAGGCGTAGAGTGATTTACCAGCTTCATTTTTGTGCTTGGTGACCATTATGTGGTTTTGTTGTGCTGATCTTAGGTTTCTGGCGGGAGTATAGTGTTGAATTACTTGTTGCAAGGCAGGGGTTTTCAAAGGAAGGTAGTAGAGCTTATGGACAGTGGCAAGTTGGTTGAGCAGAAGGATTTGGGGTAATTCAAGCCAGTTGAGTTGTCAGAGGGATTGGCAGTGATGGGACCTATGTGTGGCCTCATTAGCAAATTTGGCAATTTTGTTGTAGCATGATTCAATCTTAGAAAGCTCTGCTTGGTGAAGGTTTGTTAAGATTGGGGAGGCATACAGAAGTATAGATAACAGATGAGTTCTAGCTATGGTGGTTTTTGTGTGTCTGGTCATGTAGTTGTGGTTTCTATAAAGGAGTCCTATCTTTTTATTGACTTTCTTGATTGTTTGAGAAATATGGATGTCATATTTAAGTTTATTATCAATTACTACTCCTAAGAGCTTGGTGTGAGGTGTAGGAGTAATGGTAGTATTGTCTTTGGATATTATTGAAAAGTTATTGTTTGTGGGGGGGGGGGGGATCTACTTGGGCTAAAAAGAATAAGTTGAGTTTTCTTTGGGTTAAGCAGCAGTTTGATGTTGGTGAACCATTCTTCGGCTAGGGTAAAGTTATTCTGGGTTATAATTTGGAGCTTATCAAGGGTGCTAGCAGCACTTATTATAGTGGTATCATCTGCGTATTGGACTATTGAGGTGGAGGGTAGGGATGGTGCTATGTCATTAGTAAATAATGAGAATAATAGTGGGCCAAGGATGGATCCTTGTGGTACACCAATGGTTATTGGGAGGAGGGGTGACAGGTGGTTTTCCCAGAGAACAGCTTGCTGTCGGTTAGATAAATAGCTACTGAACCAGGATAAGGTGGAAGCGTTTATGTTAAGAGTGGCAAGTTTTTCTAGTAGTAGACTGTGGTTCACCATATCAAAGGCTTTGGATAGGTCTAGGAATATTGAGGATACAAACAGGCTGTTGTTTCTGTGGGTATTAATATTGTTTGAGAAGGATAGCAATGCTGTGGTAGTACTGTGTGAAGGTCTGAAACCATTTTGGGATTGTGATAATAGATTGTTGTGAAGCAAAAATTTCATTAGTTGTGAGTGGACTACTCTCTCTAGAATCTTTGATAGGGGTGATAGTATTGCAATAGGGTGGTAGTTACTAAGTTCAAGGGATTGTCCCCCTTTATGTAATGGTATTATGTGTGATATTTTCCATGATTTAGGTACTTTGGATTCAATTATAGATCTGTTGATGAGAATGGATACAGGATAGGCTATGGCCTCTGCAGTAATTTGTAGGAATTCTGCTGGTATTTTGTCTACTGCTGGGGTAGTTGACTTCAGTTTTTTGAGTACTTTGGTAATAATTGTAGTACTGACTGGTTCTAGGGAGAAACTATGTGTATTATCATCTGAGTTGGAGGGGGTGTGGGCTGTAGTTGATGTTGTGTGAGAGCTAGTTGTTTGGGTATTGGCTAGGGCTTGGATGGTTTCAGTAAAGTATTTGTTAAAGTGGGTGGGGATGCTATGTAGATTGTTTGGTAGTATAGGGGCAGGAGTGGTAGGTTTTCCATGGTGTAATAGGTTGTTAATTGATGCCCAGAATTTTTGAGGGTTATGAGAGTGTTTTTCCTGTAGTGTTTTATAGTAAGTAGTTTTGTCAATTTTTATGTGTTTTTTGGCTTGATTCCGTAGTTCATGATATTTTTGTTTTAGAGTTGAGGTTTTGTGTTTATGGAATTGCAGCCAGGCTTTGTCTCTTTCTTTCTTTAGGGATCTGGTGTCTTTAGATAGCCATGGTGCAAGGTTGGTTTTAAATCTAGTGGTTCTAGGTGGTACATGGGAATTTAGGATGTTCAGGAAGGTTGTGTTGAAGTATTCTACAGCTTCATCTAGTGGTAAGTATTTTAGTGGAGTCCATATACAGGATTTGAGTGAATTTATCAAGTCTTGAGCTTTAAAGTACTTTTTGTTTCTTATGACCCTGATAATTGGTTGTTTAATTAGTTGGGGTCAACTCCTAATTAGGTATGTTGTCTGATGATCACTAAGGCTGTCAGGGAGACATCCTGAGAGATGGACTTGAGAGGGGTTGCATACTAGTATCCAATCTAGGATTGATTGTCAATTAGAGGTTTTGTCTATTCTTGTAGGGCTATTAATCATTTGGGTAAAACCATGGAGGTTTATATGGGTGGTGGGGTTGTGATTGTTACAGTCAAATCAGTCTATGTTAAAGTCACCTGCAAGAATGGTTTCCTGTGGATGATTGATTTTTATCCAATTTAGTAGGTTTTCGAGTTCATTAGCGTTGTTGCCTGGTGGTATATAGCCTTCAGCTAATATGATTTATTTACTGGGGTTAAGTTTTAGTGTTGCTAATATTAGTTCTATGTTATGGATTTCTTGAGTGTTGTATTCAATTTGGTCTATTGAGAGGTGACTTTGGAAAAGGATGGCTACACCCTCTCCTTTTTTGCCTGGCCTATCTTTGCGTATGATATTATAGCCAGGGGCTGTTATTTCGTTACTGTGGTGGGTGGGTTTAAGCCATGTTTCAGTGAGTACTACGATGTCGGGTTTGTGTAGGTCTAGTAGGGCATGTAGATCATGTGTTTTGTTGAGAATGCTTCTTATATTAATGTTTAGAAGAAGTAGGAATGATATAGGCCGGATATATATTGGATTGGGGTTAGTTGGGTAGGAGCTATTGCAGGTGTTGGGACCTGGATTTGGGTAAATGTCACCACAGCATGAGAGTTTTTGTAGTATGTGGATGAAGAGTTTGTTTAGTTTGTGAATTATTTTGCTTATTTTATTGTGTGAGTTGTTTGGAAGTTTGTAGGTGTTAATTCCATAAAGATAAGAAGGTGATGTAGAAGGGTAGAGGTCACTTAGAGTTATTGGTGAAGAGATAGTAATGGAGGTGGTTATAGTTGAGTCAGTTTGCCATGGTGGTAGAGGGCTGATATACAGATGTGTGTGGTAGGATGAGCACAGGGATAGGAGGAGGAGAGAGGAGAGGCCTACTGAGTGTAATAGGGTGAGTAGAAGGTGTTTGGTTGGAGTTTGGACCATATTGTTTAGTTGTGAGGTGGGTTATGGACTAGGATAGGGCTGAGATATGGTAGAGGTTGAGTTGAACTATAGGGTGTGTTCTGCAATATTGACGTGTAAAGATGGAGTTAGATGTGGTAATAAGGTGACAAAGCATCACTAATTCTCAGTAAGTCCTGTGTTCTGGAACTGTGTTTTACACAGTACCCTGTTGAAATGAATTGTGAATGAATATTTTTCACTTCAATTGATTGTAAATGAGTGTTTCAGTGCAGAGGTAGGAATGGTTTAACATCTGCTATTTTGTTAGATTCTGAAGTTGTAAATGCAGATGTAAAGAAAATATACTCCTGTCCTTCACCTCTTTCTTTTAAAACAGTAATGACAAGTACTTAATGTTAAAGCATTTAAATGCATTGACCTATCAGCTTTCTTTACCACCTGGACTTCTTTAGTTCCTTTGTCTCAATATTATACAGCTAGCAGTCAAAAAAAAAAAAAGCAATGCCAGAAATGTTTTTTAAATCAGTGTTTTCTTTTCAAATAGTCTGTTTATATATTCAAAGTCTGGTTTTACCAGTATAATAATTTCAAAGGATGGACTGTGCAGTTTAAATAGAAAAACAAAACAACAACAACAAATCACTTGTTTAAACACAGCTCAAGTAGGACACTGGATTACAAAAGCAAAAATGTCATTGAATGAGCTGTGAGGCAATGATGACAAAATGCTTGTAACACAATATAGTTGCAAACATAGGGAAAATCCGTATCCATACAGCCAGCAGAATATAGAATAATAATAAAAAAATAACTGAACCAATATAAAGATAGAGAATAAAGACATTTAGAAAAAAAACATCTGTACCAAAAACATCCATCCACCCATCCACAACCTTTTCTCATTTTTGCACATATAATTATGAAAAATGTGTCCAAATAATAGTGCAATGCTTCCACTTTGATAGAGAAAATCAAAGTACAATCCCTAAAGAAACTGAAGGCAAAATTCTAAGTTAAAGTAGTAGAGAAATTCAATGTGTATTGCCATGCAAAGAGCTGTTTTACATAATAGTAGTAATTAAAAATAACACAGCCCTAACAAAATATTGTTTATTAAAATAATTTAAAACTGGTGAGAAAAGTATACAAAAATCTACTATCCATAGTCATTATTTGTGATTCAAAAGTTCATGTTTGCTGAGAATAAACTGGGAAAGACTTGTATATCTATTAATTTCTATAAATGTATGCAGTGTTGTAGAGTGTGCAAAATTATATATGCATTGTGTACTTCTATAGGTTAACTCGAATACACATCTATTCTCTGTTTCCCAGAACAGGACACCTGCCCCACATGGAATGCCCTGCAGTTGCAGATGGCAATACAGGGAAGCCAATAAGTGCAGCAAATAAACAGCTTTCATGAATCTTACAGATGTTGTTGGAAGTAAAACAGCAAGTTCAGCTCTCTTGCCCAAAAGTTAGTAAACCATCATCTTAAAGTCCCAGCCCTTCAAAACCTTCTCCAGCCCTACTGCTCAACTAGACCACTATGCTCCAGCAGTAAAAAATCTACTTCTAGTGACCAAACCCAAGAACTCAGTGGGAGAAGCACCATTCTCCTGCGACATATCCAGATTATGGAATAATCTCCCCCCTCTGTAACCACATTACCTGCTTGCAATCACTTCAAGACTGCACTAAAAATTCACTTAAAAAGTCTCTGGTTATGCCCATGCACCAATCCTGTAACCCTCCTTTTTACCTCCCCTTCCTCTCCCCTCCCCTAGCCACCCTGCCTCATCACACAGTCTTATCATTGCATTCCTTCCTGTACAAGCTGTGGTTCACCCTTTACCCTCCCCTTCCCCCCCTCACTCAATCTCTCAGACCTGTTATAACATGCTTAACTACCTCACTTCATCTCAACTCCAAATACATATCCAACTGACTTGCACCTAGCTTCCTCTCACTACCACACACACTAATCACTCAGTCTCCTCTCTTACTCCTCTACTTCCTCTTCCATCCCATTAGCCCTTCTAGCTTGTTCCACCTTTGTGTGGAGCTTCTGCTTTATATCTGCTTGAGCTTAGTGCAATATTTGTATATAAGATTTAGGAATATGCGTTTAGAACGGTATCTGTTTGAGCTTTGTGCTATCTGTATATACATCCTACCATTATTCCTAGCCTCCAGCTAGAAATTGGTAAATCTGCTCAATACTATATTTCATATTGTATGTATAGCTTATGTATGCTGCAGAATGTATTACTTGCTATTTTATGTATATTCAATTGTTCTTCATGTACTCTGCTGCTCATTTATTGTTCTGCGGAGCTTTTCTCTCCAGGCCTCCACAGAAAAAGGACCTGTGTCCAGTTGGAATTTCCCAGTAAACAAATGCAAATAAATAAATAAATAAATACATTTTGTAAATGTATTTGCAAAAAGTAAATGTCCTTTCCGACTGACTGGTTGAAGAATGCATAGTATCACATGGCGTGAACAGTGACTTATATTTGTAAAGGTGCTGATTAAGGCACTTAACCTGTACAATAACTGACTCTGCATGCAGTAGGGACATCATCAAGAAAAATGAAACGTAATTTGCCAACACATGCCAATATTTATTGAATGCACCCTTATTTTTGAAGTTAATGATGCCATAGGTGGTAATATATCTTAATATCTGGTTTTGATGGGTGTCTACCCTTATGTGACATATGATGGTGTCCACTGCGGAAGTATTGGTGTACATGATCAGTGTCCAAATGTTTCTGTCCCTTCAATTTAAATTTACTCCTATTAGAAGTTAGCAAACTACTCCTATAAGAAGTTAGCAAACTAAATTCAACAAGGGTGGTTCAAATTCTCAAAAGGAATGCTTATAAAATGATTGGAAATTGGTTACATGGTTTTGGTTGTTTTATATCATGAAGTCTCAGTTAATTTGGAGATTAAAGTGCTTAGTCATATACTGATAGCACTGTTTGATGGCAGCAGACTCCCTGCATTTATATTGCTTAAATTTCAACCTAATAGCGGACCAAAATAAAATGTCAAATAAACTATCTTTCAGCAGTAACATGAGCAACGGTCCAAGATGCAGATGGATACCTATGCAAAGTATAGCTCTGCGCCTTCTTAGAGAAACTAATACAGAGAATTCTTTTTTTTTTCAAATACATTTGAATGAATTCCATAGTATTTATACATAACATGTTAAATAACTATGTACACTATTTACATTAGCCTGACACTATATCAGATCTTAATGTATACAGTTACTTTATAAGTATGTCCAATCCATTTTCAGTGTCTCTGATCAATTATTGTGTCAATCAACGATAAGACTTTTCCCCAAGGGTTGTTGATAAATGGCTTTGGATAAATTCTTAGTTCTTTAATTTTAATTACCAATACTGCTGTGGTCTTTAGTAGGCTGTATAAGTCTTCCAAAGTTGGTACTGTGTTTGTATTACATCTTCTTGTTATACACTTCCTTGAAATTGCAATTATAATCCATACTAGATACATGTTTGACCTATTCAATTGAAGATCTTTGTTCACATTTAATAACACAAGAGCTTTAGTTAAATAAAATGATTAAATAAAGCTTGTAGAAAGTTATTAATACCATTCCAAAATGGCTTAATTTTAACACAATCAAAGAAAATGTGGTTCCAGTCTGCATCGTGTACTTTCTCACATCTCCAACATATTCCTTTTATGGAAGAACTAATTTTACTGATTCTGTCTGGGGTTAAGAATGCTCTCTGCAAACATTTCCAATTAAAAACTTTCCAGTATTGTGTAAAGGATGTTTATTTTATCAATAATCAGATATTTGTTTTAATATCTTCAGTTAACTGTATTGAGTGTCCTTTTGTTATATATTTCCAGTATGAGATTTTGAGTATTGTTTTATAGTTTAGCAAATATTTTGTAAAATTTTGAAATACTGTTTCCCATGTCAAAGCATTATATATGATTTCATATATGTATTTTGTAAATGTAGGTATTTCTTTAAATGAAGAATTGCTAATTATTCTACTTAAATCTTGCGAATATGAAAGAACACACTGTAAAGTTAGCCAGTCCTGTTGTGGAATTTTGTTTGTTGTTTTTATTACTTGCATATCTAAAACTTTTAGTTCTTTAATACATTGGAGCCAACAAACAAATCCTTTCTGTTGCCAGGAATTAATAATTTCTCTATTACAGAGAATTATTTTTATTGTGGCTCACATCTTGGCTTTATATTCCATCATTTGAACTGACTGCAAGGGTGGGTGGATAGTTTGATGAAATGGCTAGTGGAACAAGCTTAGCCATATTAACAGATATTTTGACAAATCAGTCATTCACTTTTAAAATTTAAAATCATGGCTACTACTAAGAAATTTGGCTGTTCAATTTCCTTATCTAATATAGGCACTGAGTAACTAAGGGACTGTGTCACTGATGTTTATTATTATACTATTGATGTTTGTCAGTTGTATATTTGTGCATTATTGTATTACTCCTATAAGCATTCACTTCTTGTAATTGACCATTCCTTTAGAATACTCCTTAATATTTATATTATTTTGTTATTCTGTACAGTATGTTATTTAACTTGTAAAGTTCTTAGGACTGATTTGTAGAAAGAGATGCCAGCTCCTAGAATGAGAACCACATGACTTTGTTGCTAAAGAGGTCCTTAGCAACGGTTTACTATCAAAATTGCGAACGGCACTACGTCGACTGTGATATACTCGAACATGGAAGGTCGTAATCGGTAATGTCGAAGATAAAATAATCAATCTAGGAATGGTTTAACATGGGTCGAGGTAGGTGTTTAGTATTATTCCGAACTACAAACATCTCCCCTACCTCGACCCATGTTACAACCATTCCTAGATTGATTATTTTGTCTTCGACATTACCAATTACGACCTTCCATGTTCGAGTATATGACAGTCGACGTAGTGCCGTTCGCAATTTTGATAGTAAACCCTTAGCAACATATGGCTCTTGTGTGCCACATCTCATTTGGATTACAGAATAACTTGTACCTGTCTCTTGACAACATCATTACTGTAACAATGCCAATAACTGGGCAGTAGTACACAGCCTGAATAAGTCATGGGAGTTGAACAAGGAAGTGGCTGAGATTACTCAATATGCAATTCTGCAAGGCAATAACACATTGTATTTAAAAAATGCAAATAAATACAATTGTGGCATTTGTATGGAAATGTATTGCTACTCACAACAGAAAAGGTTTGCATAGCATAATCAATTAAGGTTGATAACAGCAATGTGACTAGAAAGAGCAGTGACAAACGCAGAGGAATGCTAGAATGCTTGAGAATATGCACAACTTCAAAAGATGTCAATGTTTTTCCTATTACAACATAGAGTGCAGCAAATTTACTAAGGGAAGTTGAATGGTGAATTTCAGTAAAAGTTAGCTGATGGTATGCAACAGACAAGTCCTTTTTTGCAGATAAAAAAAGTGGGCATTGCAGCTTTGGTATGTTGAGTCACTGCAATTTCACAATGTAAGTCATTTAATGAACCTGGCTAATTCAACTATTGTTTTCCAGCAACATATCTACCTAACTAATGAATATACAGTTCATTCATTGACTATGGCTTTGGTCAGAATGTATTTCTTGTAATATATGTTATCTGCTCTCCAAAGGCAGTTAAATTATTATTATAGTTAAGGCTAGATTACTTATTATAAAGAAGGTAGACATAGTGTTGTCACCATGATATTATTTATCTTAATTACCATAATGTAAAAACTACAAGACCCAGAAAACCTGGAGTCTTTACTGCGTAATACCATAAACCTCCAGTAGCGGAGGCCCATGTAATATATGCAAATGAATCCTTAAAGGCATACTAGTGTTTCAGGTGTAGACTTCCGAATGCCAGTGAATTTCTACTTTTACTTTTTTAAGTCTTTGATGGTTCAGTAATAGAAAGACAAACCTAGCTGTAGACATACCATGAATCAAGCATATGAATGAATCTGTATGGTGGAGTAAAATAATTATGCTAATGACTAATAGATGATCAGATCAAGGGAATGAAACAGCAACCCGAAGAACTGGCACAGAACAATACAGGGATAAGGCTTCTCAGAGACAGTGAAGGATATAAACCTTTCTCTGACTCTAAGACATTAATGACCAGTGCTGGCAAAGCAGGAAAATGATAGGAGTACTGTTAAAATGACTGCAAGCAAGGGTAGTCATACTATGGATAAATTAGATAATTCACAATTATTTATAGGTTACTAAACATAAACAAAAAAGTTTCATGAAATAAATACAGGGTTTTTGATAAGTACAGCAGTAACTGCATTTTTAAACAAAATCTACTGTTAATCATCATAAGTAACAAACTTACTGATTTTGCAGTAATGTTATATAAAAATATAAATACATTATACATTTACATAAAGTTTTATTTCCTGTCAGTAGTAAGCCTCTTAATGTGAAAATCGGTAAAACAATAATTTTTTGATCCTGACCATAGTAAAGCAAACTCTCACATAAAAAAGAAGAAATAAATGCTACCTGTCAGACCAGCAGTAATGATTTAAAGGTGATAACAGTGAAAATGTAATCATAATTATTATAATAATAATAATAATCATAACAACAATAATCCACAGGTAGAGACATCTAGACATCAGTTTGATTAGTTACTGACACTAACTGCGTAATATACAAAGTAGTCAGAAGGCAAGCTATGCATAAAGAAAAAAAATAATTTTACCACTAGGAAATGTAACACGTTATCTGTTGTGCTGGCAGATGCAGGGGAGAATGTAATTACCTCGCAAGAGTAGCAAGCTTATGGAAATAATCTAATAAAAGTAAAATGCAACTCCATATTTCATATAATTAAATATATAGTGTTATTTTGTTTAGAAGGCATTATTAATCCGGCTGTAAAAATGCTTGACTGTCTGTAACTAAATAAAAACATGATAAAACCTTTGGAATTGAAAAACACTTAATGGAGACAATTTTGTCAAGTTCAGTATAACCTGAATGTCCTGCCTAATGGGGTTGTTGCTGTTGGAGGCTGTCTGCAGGAGGCTAATGGAAGGTAAATGCATCTAGGCTGATGTTGATAGATGCATTGGACAAGAATATCCTATTATTCAGTAAAGCAAATGCAATACAGTGAGAAATGCTTTCCTTCACTTCTTAGAATCCCTTCATCTACTGTTTTCCTTCTGTTATGGGGTTATGACATGTAGAGACAGAATGCTATATTTGCCTGTATATTCCACGAACTCTTCATGAAATGATTTTTTCATATTATTAAGTAGTCTGTCACTCTTGTATGATGAATTGCATGTTTGTGCAAAGCAAAATTCATACAAGTGAAACAGTTGCAAAGCAAGACTGCACTATAGAATTCCAGACACTTTCTTTTACATTATTGGAGTCTGAGTTCACTTTCAAACATATGTTGTATTCCTTTACATTAATCTGTCAGATGACTAGGCAGTGCAAGTGTGTGCTTGTACATAATCTGTTCAGACAACCAGAATGAAACTGCACACAATATTGATAGACTGTGATTCTTCAATCACTCAGTCATATCCTGATTCTTACAAAATACAGTTAGTATTCTCACAGAGTTCAGAAAAAGCTGTAGGTAGGGAAGTTTGCACTAGCTTCGAAGGATTTGTAAACGTGAAATAATTCTTCTAGACATGCATGGATTTAGAGCGATAGCCTCCTTCGGGGACTGCAAAACACTTTATTTATTTTTTGCTTTGTTGTAAAAGTCAGCGTTGTTTGTTACTGACTTTAATTATTTACTTGTATACTACAGAATGATTCAGTGAGGCAAATGTTAATACAATCACTGAACCAACCTATGAACCTACACAATACCTCTCCACAAAGGTGGCTCCTCTATAGAACTTTCTACAGACCAACATGCATTCTATTACCTCTCTCAAAAAATTTGGAAAAGGGTATCCATGCACAATTACCTGATCATCTATTAACCAAAAATCTTCTAACCAATTCACAACATGGATTTTGGCCCAACCACAGCACCACAACTGACCTAAGTTTCACTAACACTGTAAACCAACTCAGAAGTGATGGACAACTTGCCTCCTCTGTTTTTCTAGGTATGTCAAAGGCATTTGACACAGTATCCCACCACAAGTTCTTACATGAGCTCACATCCCTAGACTTATCTAAAGAAACCCTCTCCTGGTTCCACAAGTATATTTCCAATTGCCAACAAGCTGTCTAGTGGCAAAACATCCTTTCTACCATACTACCTGTAACTCTAGGAGTCCCAGAAGACTCAATACCTGGCCCACTTTTCTCTGTCTTCACTAACAAACTTCACGCCTCCACCAGCCTTGCCACTGTCATAGGTTCATAACTGTGTACTAGGCTAATGGCCCTGGAGGCCGTAGAAGCCTAGCCAATAGGATTACCCTGGCATTGAGCCACCCGACCTTAGTTCCTGGTGCCGCTGGTGAGTAGAGCCACTGGAGTGATCCCTGGGGTGAATTTTCTATTTCCCATCCACTCATCAATATTTCTCTTGAAGAGGGCCAGTGAGGTGCTCTGCTTGACATGTATGGGAAGCCTATTCCATAGCATGGGCATTCTCTGGGTTATGAACCTGTCCCTCCAGCATGTTCTGTTGATTGTGGTAATGAGGTTGAGGTCTCTGAAGCATGGGGTGCAGAGGGATTAGGATTTCTTTAGATGTAGCA
Organism: Protopterus annectens; assembly: GCF_019279795.1. Taxonomy (NCBI): domain Eukaryota; kingdom Metazoa; phylum Chordata; order Ceratodontiformes; family Protopteridae; genus Protopterus; species Protopterus annectens. The sequence continues at coordinate 731,870,657 of NC_056750.1, forward strand.
TTTCTAACAGAGCTGGGTCAGACATGGCTTTGTAAGTCAAGCAGTGATCGCCTCTAAGTAGGTGATATAAGACAGAGAAGAGTTGGAGTTTTTTGAGTCTGTCCATATAGGACAAGCGTTTTTAAGGCCTAGGATCCTCTTTGTGAGGTACATTTGCGGCCTCTCCAGTTGTTGCAGGTGTCTAGTGAGGTACATGCCAAATGGGGCATTGTACTCGATGATTGGCCTAATGAGGGAAGATTAGAGGGAGACACTGACCTCTTTCTTCCTGGATGGAAAACCCTTAGTAATGAGATGTGGCACATAGAAGGACTTTCTGACCACAGTGGCAATGTGGTGGTCAAAAGAGAGGTTGCTGTCAACCTGTGTTCCCAGATCTCTTCTAACGCCTTCTGTGTTCAGTGGACTGCATCGATTCAAGGGAACTGGGTTTTTCCCAAGGGGGATGACGACACATTTTTTGGCATTGAGCTTAAGGCCATGGTTCTGACACCAGTCGTCGGTCTCAGTGAGGCCTTTCTGTAGGATGTCAACATCACTTGGGGAGTTAATAATAGCTCCCAACTTGCAATCATCTGTGAACTTTGTCAGACAAAGTCCCTTCATGTTGGCCTGGACTTCAGAGAAGTACATACATAACAGGAAAGGACCCAGGACCAAACTCTGTGGGACTCCACACGTGACTGGTCAGCAGTCTGATTTGGAATCAGCTACTTTCACACTGTGTGTTCTATCTGTGAGCCAGTTTGCAGCCCACCTAGTGATATAGGGGTTGATGCCCAGCTTATTGAGTTTTACTATTATTTCTGCATAGGGAATGGTATCAAAGGCCTTGGCTAGATCAAAGTAGGCTGTATGAACCACCTTGCCTTCATCCACAGTTCTGATGACTGACTCAAAGAAGTTGATTAAGTTGAGCAGGCATGATCTACCCTTCACAAAACCAAACTGTGTAGGATACAGAGTTTAGAGGTTCCCTATATCCTTGTTTATTAGGCCCATGATGATGCATTCCATAGCTTTGCATATCATACTAGCCAGGCTAATGGGGCGATAGTTGTCAGGGTCTGTAGTCGCTCTGCCTTTGTGGAGAGGGATGACTGTAACAGTGCACCATTCAATAGGGACAAAGCCTGAGTTGAGGCTGTGATTGAACAGGGCAGACAGGTGAGGTGCCAGTTCACTCTGTAGTTCATGTAGAACACAGCCAGGGATATTGTCAGGTCCCATAGAAGCTGTATTCTTGGCCTTGGAGAGTGCTGTTTTAACCTGTGCAGCAGTAATACTGGGTGCCTGGCAATCTACTGATATTGTGATTGGTCCTCTGTGTGGGGGCGGTAAAGTTGGCACTGAATCTGTTGGCCAATATATTGGCAATATCTGTTGGCTCGGTATAAGAGGTACCATTGTGCAGTAGCTCAGAGCAAATGTGGGTATTGCCATCGAGAGTCTTTACATAACTATAGTTGACTCTACTGTTGTCTGTGGCGTATCCTCCCTGCCACAACTTCAAGAAATCACCCATTCATTTATGCCATACAAACTTACCTGCACAACTATCAGCTCATTCTAAATCCTAACAAAATCAAACTGTTGCTTTTTTTTTTTTAGCAACAATCATAAATCCTACAGCCTTAGTCAGCACTTTAAAATCACCTCATCTAACAAAACTATTATCAATCCAATCTTAGAAACTAAGCTCCTAGGCATCACCATTGATAACAGCTTCAGATTTGACAAACATGTATTACTAGTTATTAACAATGCCCACATAAAATTAGGTTCTCTCTATAGAATAAAGACTTACCTCACCAACCCATCTAGACAAGACATCACCAGAACTCTCTTGTTTTCCACACTAATGTACACCTCCCCTATATTCACAAACCTCAAAAAAAAAAAAAAAAAAAACTAGAATCATGCCGCAAACCTACAACACAGAACCCATCATTGGATTGCTCTCCAACAACTAAAATGGCTTGAGCTATCCAATATCCTGTCCTTATAACAACTAATAGTAACCCACTCTATCATATATAAAGCTGTAGGTAGGGAAGTTCGCACTAGCTCCCAAGGATCTGTAAACTTGTATATAAACCTGAGAAATGTACAGCTCTCCAATCCTTAGTACAAACCCACACCAATAATAGACAATTGAGATCATCTAACACATTACTGATAAAAGTTTTGAAATCTAACAGCAACTTTGGGGACTTCCTTTATTCAAATCACATCACTAAAATATGGAACTCCATCCCACACAATAGTCTTAATACCATTAACCCCACTCAGTTTAAAAACCTGCCTAAGTTTCATCTAAATGTCAGCTGGTTATGCTCCTGCTTATCCGCAGGCTGAACAGATTTATTTTTCTCTAGCTCCACAGCCTCCACACTCTATTATTTATTTATATCCACTCTTTCTAATTTCCCAGATCAGCCCGGCCACTTATAATTTTCTCCATGCCCCATCTCTAGCTGTATTTCAGAAGATTCCTATTCAGCTATCTTCACTTTCATCTTTTCTTACTATTTACTCATTTATGACCACAGCAGAGTTCTGTACGTGAACTGCAGAATGTTCTGCAATATGATTAAGGTTGTGAAGGACTGTGACAATACTTGCAACCACACCTTTTGTGCACCTTGTGATCAGTTTTATGCTTGCATTGCTCTATTGAAGATGTTTTACATTAATGATGACCCCAGACTTCTGTAAACTAATTTTTATATAGTTCTGTCATCATCTGGCCTATTTTGACTCTCTGCATAACAAATATAGCTTTTTCATACTGAGGTACATAACTACTGTAGTATTGTACTTATGTGAGATCTATACCTTAAAGTTGTATGTTTGTTTTAGTTCATCTAAACTGTTATTGAAATCTTAAGGTTGTATTTTGTATGTAAGTTGCATAGTTTACATGTGGAGTTTTTCTCCCCGGGCCTCCATGGAAAATGGACTACTTAGTCCATTCGGACCCCCCAGTAAACAAATGTCAAATAAATAAAAATAAATATAGTAGAAAGCAACTTTGTGAAGTGATAATAATCAGAATGAATTGTACAAAATATACCAAATAAAAAATAAGACACCAGCCAAAATTAAGTTTATGAATATGTACTTATTACATAATATTCGGTGAAGTGTGGCCGCAGTGGTGCAGCAGTTAACGTTGCTGTCTCACAGCAAGAGGTTCTCCAGTTTGATTCTCAGCTGGGGTGCCTTTTGTGCGGAGTCTGCATGTCCTCTCTGTGGTTGCTTGGGATTCCTCTGGGTGCTCTGGATGTTCTTCATTCCACATTGCTGCAGTCCTAACTATTGGGTAGTCCGCTGTCCAGTCGGCCCGAATACCAAAGTATATGGCTGACGTCGGTCAGGGCGCATTAGACTGACGTCAGTACGTCAGGGTACTAATGCGCATGACCGACGTCATATCCTCAGTCTTTTTTGCCGCATGGTCCGATGCAGAAGCAATTTTGCGAGTGCAGGTTGGCGTTCTGAAAGTTTCTGAAGTCAGAGTTTCAGACCGAATCAAAGTTGGCTAAGTACCCCGTTGGGGAATATTTTGTTTTGTTCTTGCCTCAGTATTTAACCGGATGTCAGAAAAAGTGAATAACTGCATTTCTTGTGGGAAACAGATACCTCATAGGGATTACCATACTTTGTGTATACCTTGTTTAGGGCCTGAGCACGACGTTGTTGGATGCCGCTCTTGTGCTAGATTTAACAAACGCACTATTAAGAGAAGGTTAGACTGTGCCAGGTTAGTTTTGGGAAGCGTTGTAATTATAAAATGCCGTCGGAGGCTCCGGCCGCTTGCCAAAAGCGCAAGGACAAAGCAGCAAAGCCTAGAGTGGAAGAACCGACAGTCCCAGGCGTCGGATCTTTAGAAGGCTCAGTGGAGCGGAGGTTTTGCCAGGTGTTTCTTTGGAGTCTCAGGGAGAGACTTTACTGTTACAGGATGTATCCTCGCAGGAAGTAGGCCAGGCTGAGGGGGCTTCTCAGGTGGCTGTTCTTCCCTCTCTTCCTAAGGTGGTTAGAGCCTCCCCTTCTGTTTCCAAGGCTTCTTTGAGAGGCAGGCCAAGTTTAGCTTCAGTGGGGTTTCTCCTAGTGCTTCAGGGTCTTTGCCTAAGAAACATATGCTTAAAATGGCAGAGGATTTGATTACTATGATTAGAGGTTCTATGCCCCCTCCTGATAAGAGGCCTAGGGTGGAACCTGAGTTTGAGAGTTTTGAGCAATGTTCGGAGGCTTCTGAGTCTTCGGCTGAAGACTTGCAGGAGTATCCTCCTTATTCTGATTCTGATGTGGATGATTCTACTCCTGCTTCTCCTCCTGAGGATTTTTCATTTTCAGAGACTCTGCATTCCATGAGGGAGCATTTTAAATGGGAAGGTCAAGATTTCTCTGATTCCAGGAAGAGGCTTAGGGAATTCTTGTTTTACCCCAGCATAGGCCTTTAGCTATACCTCCTGTTCTGAATGTGGTGGAAGATGTTTTTGCAGAGGCTTCCCTGAATCCTGATTCTTTGCCTCCTGCCCCAGTTAAACCGGATAGGTACTATAGGGTGCCTGAAGCTCATAAGTATCTTTTAAGAGTCCTAGGGCAGACCCGAAACTGTCTCTCAGGGGCCTAAAGGTGTGAAGGCCTCTGTTGTTAAAAATCCTGTTCCTCCTGATAAAGAGGCAAGGGCTTTGGATAGATGGGGAAAGAAAGTGTATACTTCTTCCACTTTAGCCATGAGGGCGTTGAATTGTCAGTTTCACATGTTAAAATATCAGAATTATCTCCTTTCACAATTGAAATCTAAGGTGGATGCTCTGGCAGAAGGTATTGAGTGTAAAGAGTTGCAGGATTTAGTTCATGTGTCTGAACAGGTGGGTAAACATTCCTTGCAATGTGGTTTTGATGCTGTGCAGGCCTCCTCGAGGGTGGCTGCCACTGGTTCTGTTCTTCGTAGGCATGCCTGGTTGAGAGATCAGAATTTAGCTGAGCATGTTAAAACAAGGATTTTGGATGCTCCTTTGCAGTCTGATGTGTTGTTTGGTTCGCCTGTGGAAGCAGTCTTAAAGAAAATGGAGGACAAGGCTAAGTCTATGCAAACTGTTAAGGATTTTTGCAGGTGCAGCCTCCAAGTTTAGTAGAAATTGGCCTACTAAGGGATGGACTTATCCTGCTTATGATTCCCAGTCTAGGGGTAGGTCTAGACGTGGTAGGGGCAGAGCTCAAGGTTCTTTTAGGCCTAGGACAGGAGTTCCCCTGCTCAGACTTCTGGTGAGGGCAGGGGTCAGTCCTTTCGTAAGCAGACCCAATGACCTGCCTTTTCAGCTGCCAGTACATTCTCGCCTGGCAGCACCTTTGGGAGGAAGGCTGTCTCTTTTCAAAGAAAATTGGGATTTAATTACCCAAGACAGATGGGTTCTGGATATCATTCACCACGGTTACAGGTTTTATTTCCATACCTTGCCTCCTTTCAAAGGCATGCCAGACATTCCTCCTCTACAAAGACAAGAGGCTCGCAAGCAAATTTCTCTGTTGCTCCACATAGGGGCCATTCAGCCAGTTCCTGTGCCAGAAAGGGGCCTAGGATTTTATTCTCGCCTGTTCCTAGTACCGAAGAAGGGGAACACGTGGAGGCCAATTTTGGATTTATCTATCCTCAACACTTATCTGGACATTCCCAAGTTCAAAATGTTGACGTTACAACAGCTTTTACCTTTGCTGGGCAAAGATCACTGGATGGTAACTTTAGATCTCAAGGAAGCTTACCTTCATGTGCCTATAAGACTAAGTTGCAGGAAGTATCTGCGTTTTCGAGCTGGAAATTCTCATTATCAGTTCTCTGCATTGCCCTTTGGCTTATCCACTGCGCCCAGAGTATTCACAAAGGTTCTGGCTCCAGTGATAGCTTACTTCAGGCTAAAAGGAATTCAAATCTATCCTTACTTGGACGACTGCCTGATTCTAGCTCAAGAAAAGGAAGACCTTCTACAGCATTTGGATTATGTCATAGCAGTGCTAAGATGCCTAGGGTATTCTGTGAACGAAATAAAGTCCAGTCTAGTACCCTCTCAAGACATGTGCTTTCTGGGTGTGAGACTGAATACAGCAGCCCAGATGGCCTTTTAACCCCGGACAAACAAAAGAATCTTTCAAGTTACTTCCATCAACTATCTCTTCAGTCCGGGCTGACTGCAAGGACAGTCCTTCAAGCCTTAGGGTTCATGGCATCTTGTATTCTGGTGCTTCCCAATGCCAAACTGCATATGAGGAAGCTGCAATGGTATCTCAAAATGTATGGACACAGCACTGCCAGGATTTGGACACTGTCATTCAAATAATACCTTGCATTCAAAAGGAATTTTTGTGGTGGGCTCAGGAATGTCACCTAAACAAGGGACTCTCTGTGACCCGGCCAGAGGCGAGTCAGATTCTAACGACAGATGCCTCAGACATTGCTTGGGGAGCTCATCTAAATGGAAAGTGGATACAAGACAAGTGGCCTGCCAGACTACAGCATCTACATATCAACATGAAAGAGATGTTAGCAGTCCAGTTTGCATTAATGGCTTTCAAGGAGTTACTTCTTCCGGGCAGGTGTTGATTCTAACAGACAACACAACTGTCATGTGGTACATCAACAAACAAGGGGAACACATTCTTACCCATTGTGCAGGCAAGCAATGATTTTATGGGAGACTGCGCTCAGCTTGCAACTAACTCTTCAGGCAAGGTTTCTGCCGAGCACAGAACTCCTTAGCAGATGTGTTAAGCAGACAAATCATGGATCCCCACGAGTGGAAACTGGATCTTCATGTATTTCAAAATTGACAGTGTCATGGGGAACTCCAGACATAGATCTGTTCGCTTCTCCACTAAACCACCAGCTGCCAAAGTTTTGCACAAAGAGGTTTCATCACACAGCTTGGAAAGTGGATGCTCTTTCTTTCAGTTGGAAAAATCTTCATGTGTATGCTTTTCCACCTCTGCCTCTTCTCCCAAAGGTGCTTCTAAAGGTCAGACAAGACAAGCCAAGGATGATTTTAATAGCTCCAGATTGGCCTCGGCAGCACTGGTACCCATTACTGAGGAGTCTGGTAAGGAAGCCTCCATGGCCTTTACCCTCGATTCCACACCTGTTGTCTCAGAGGGACGGTCACCTGCTCAATGTCAAGCTTCAATCTCTTCATCTAACAGCCTGGCATATTCTGTTTTGAAAGACAGTAGGTCTCAACTTCCTCAACAAGTTTTAAATGTGATCATGGAAGCCAGAAGACCTAGTACAAGGAAAGTGTACGCAGAAAAATGGAAGAGATTTTTATTTTGGAGTGCAGCAAACAATTTGGAGATTTCTGAGCCTAATTTGAGTGTGGCTCTTCAATATCTTACTGAGTTATTGGACAAAGGTTTGTCTTTCTCTTCCATTAAGATTCATGCTGCAGCAATTTCAGCTCACTATGATTGTGACCCACCATTGTTTTCGCATCCTTTGTTCAAGCAATTTCTTAGAGGGGCAGAGAATATAAGACCCCCACGTAGAGCTCCTACTCCTGCTTGGGATCTCAATTTTGTGTTGGAGAAACTTACTCTACAACCTTTTGAGCCTCACGGCTACTGCTGAATTGAAATACTTGTCATGGAAGACTGCTTTTTGTTGGCCATTACTTCTGCAAGAAGGGTTTCTGAGTTGCAGGCCCTTATGGCGGTAGAGCCTTTTTTGATTTTTCATAAGGATAGGGTATCTTTACGTACTAATCCTTCCTTTATGCCTAAGGTGGTTTCTAGTGTGGCTTTAAACCAAACTATTCATTTGCCTACTTTTTATGCAGATCCCCAAAATAAAGGGGAAAAGATTTTGCACACTTTAGATGTACACAGGCAATTGCGTTATTATTTGAGCAGGACTAAGGATTTTAGGCAGTCTCAGCAGTTGTTTGTTTCTTTTGCTTTGGGTTCGCAGGGCAAGCCTGTGTCAAAACAAACTATTTCTAGGTGGATTGGGTTTTGCATTGCATTTTGTTATTCCCATCATGGCAAGGAGATTCCAGCTGGAATTAGGCCTCATTCCACTAGGGCTACTGCCACTTCTACAGCATTTCTAAGGGGGGTGGCCACTAAGGATATTTTGGAGGCAGCTACTTGGAGTTCAGTGCATACTTTCTCTAAGCATTATCACCTTCCTCTCTACTCTAAGTCTAGGGCTGGTTTTGCCACAGCTATTTTGCAAGGCATGTTGTCAGTTCCTGCTTCCTTATGATTTGCCAGCCTCCCTTACCTCTGCTTTGGGATTCTACCCAATAGTTAGGACTGCAGCAATGTGGAATGAAGAACATAGTACAGTTTTGTACCTACCATAAATGTAGATGTTCGAGGATCCACATTGCTGCAGTCCAATTTACCCTCCCTCCTTCGGCTCTGTGTTTAGGGGTGGTTGTGTAGGTGAGGTTATATTCTGGTAATTTTGTATATATTGTACATATTTTTGGTGCAGGTATGTTTGGAATTTTTGGTTTTGGCCTTATCTCTTCAGGGTCTTCTGACATCTGGGGCAAGAAAAGACTGAGGATATGACGTCGGTCATGCGCATTAGTACCCTGACGTACTGACGTCAGTCTAATGCGCCCTGACCGACGTCAGCCATATACTTTGGTATTCGGGCCGACTGGACAGCGGACTACCCAATAGTTAGGACTGCAGCAATGTGGATCCTCGAACATCTACATTTATGGTAGGCACAAAACTGTACTTTTCCTCCCACATCCCAAAGACATGCTGTAGGTGAATTGGACACACTCAAGTGGCCCTAGGTGTGAGTGTGTGCATGTGTGTGCCTTCTGTGGAAGGTTGGGCACTGGGCTGGCAACTCGTCACCATAAAGCTCCACTACCAATCATTCTGTGGACCGTTGTTTTGCTGTGGTAACCCCTAACCGGGATAAGCCAAAAGGAGATGATGACATAATATTCGGTGATCATAATATATAATTTCCTCTGTCCAGGTTTTAAAGACCATGCAAGTAAATATGTATGCTTTCATATCTATGACTTCACATCTAACAAGAAAAACATATCAGAGTTAAATTAAAGGAATGTCTTAGCCACCTCTTAGCATGTGCCAGAGTAGTCATTGTCCCTACTCTTACTCTGGAGAAAAGGGGAAATTGGTAGAATTACTAGATATTTGACCCTAGGAGCATCCCACTAAGGATGCAACAGTCATAGTTTCCTCATGCAAAATCTTCAAGGATTCTTGAATTGAGATGTACAGACACATTCAAGCCACTCCAGAAAAAGCACACATGAAATACCATGGTTATTTTGGTCCTAAATAGGGTTAGTACCACTATATATCTGCATGATGTTGAAGAAGATCCTTGATATAATAACATGACAGCCTGATGACCATCGAATATTTGTGTGAACTTGGTGAAACATAATAGGTTGGAATGTAGACAGAAGGACCTAATTTAGGAAAGAGCAAAATAACCAGATAAATAAAAACAACGGACTTGGCAATAATAAAAAAAAAATGACCAAGTTCGCTGCCTGAATTTAAAACTAACCTGATTTTTTTCCAGTTGAATATTAATCATTCTTGAAACATCAGATACAATGCATTTGCATTTTTTTCCAAAGGTTTTCAACCATTTCCGAGGACCCTCCATTAATGACAAAGCTCTCTTCAGCCAAACACAAACAATGGCTCACTCCTTATCCTGATGCAATGTTCTCTTGGCATTAGAATTGAACATCCAGGAACAATGTAAGCAATATGCTACAAGGTCACCACTAGCAATAAGGATAGATAATTAGTTACATGGCTTACGTCTGTGCTACATATCACCATACTTGATACAAACTCTTTAGTATCATCTGTACCTGCCACTCATTTCTATATACCCTGCCCCCCAAAAATATGATCAACATATGCAGTGTCATTCAGACAGACTCATATTGCATATCATAACCTGCATATCACATGGTAGTGGTACTGTATATTGTATATCATATCATGCATATCATGTGGAAATACTGCTGTGATTATCAGGGCCAAGATCCATTCTGAAAGCAGTGGTAATAGTATTATCAGGTCTTTTTCCTGGTATAAAGAAGCACAAAAGTTCATCAATATGCCAAAGTCCTTCGTTTTAGGCATACTATGGCTGTATGATATGGCATAACATTTTATATAAAAACATCATTACTCTGCATACTGAAATATGCACTTTTAACTTATCTTATTCATACAAATATGCATATCATACAGAGATGTTTTGTGACAGTATTTTGGATATGGCATTATCATTATCAAAAAAGAGGTCACCAGTGAAACATGTTTTCAATGGACCCCCTATTGGCACCCCTCTGTCAATGTGAATCTCCCCTTCAGTTTAACAGGCCAAACCCTCTTCACAATAAAGTCACATACCTTATTTGGGAGTGATATCAGCAAACAATGATATGCAAAGTTATACACTATACATAAATGCAATTAATTTATGAGTTACATACTTCAGACACATAAACATCCCCCTTTTTTTCTAAATTGTCCTCCATAATATTTAATACCAAGTTCTGAAGCTGATAACATGGAAGCATATTACAGGACCCCCAGTGGCACAGTATGTATTATAGCAGAACCTTATGCATGACATACTGCATTATAGAGCCATACATATCTGGTTGATAAACATAAGGTTTTTATTGCATGGCCACTGATGGGTGAATATGGGTATCCATTATCAGTATCAGTGTATATTTGAATCTCTTGGTAGAGTGGTTCATCACAATAATTCACCATGTCTGATGGTTGTAAAATCTCTAGCTGTTCATACTATGCATCTCTATAAATCAAAAGCTAATCCACTGGTAGATACGCTGTCAGACTTGTGACATCTTTCTACCAAAATACAGGGGCAATAACAATAATAAACTTGCACAGCAGGCAAACTTTAGGTATTTGTAAAATACTTCTACAAGGTAGGCAGATGATCTAACATGGATTTAAAAATGAATTGTGAGATCATTATGTAATGTAAGACATTACAGAATGATTATCCCTAGTATGTCAGGGAAATTAATGGCATTGCAGGGACACATCAGTGACCTTCCTGTAAGTAAGTGGTATTTGTTAAGTTTGAGTATTACTACCACCACAACACTCTAGTTCATTACTGCAAACTCTGCTGAGTGTCATGCACCATGTATGGTTCACAATGGTGTGTACAAGTCCTTCAGTCATGCTCATATTGGTCAGTGGATCATGTCATTAACACTAGGGATTCTTTGCTTCATAGCCACATCTGGATCCTGCCCTTGAGGTAGATATGGTGGTAGAAATGATGAAGAATATGCAACTATCAGAACCAAAGTAGTACACGAAATAGAAGAAAGCAAAATTAATAACAAATAGTAATGGATGTAGAATGTTTGTTTTGTCCAACAAATCAAGTTGAGAAAAATCCACTTTTCACTCTTAGGTGCTAAACAAATTACTTATCATTAAAGTTAATAATGCTTAGGGCAAACTTATTAACCTATTACAGAGAGACTATCAAAGATTGCTCCTTTAAGCAATAGAAAAAGAAATAAAACTGAAATAAATAAATAAAAAAATGCATGCACATATGTCGAAATACCTTTGACAGATTTTTTCAATCAATTAAATATACACATTTGCAAAATTTCAAATTTTTGCCTCAATAGATTGAAGGTAAAGAAATATGAACTTGAATGAATTACTACTTTTAATATATAGGTTCATAGGTTGGTACTAGGCTATTGGCCCCTAGGGCCTATACAAGCCTAGCCATAACAATTCCCTGGATATTTCTTCCCCCAATATTTACTTCCCTGGACCCCTGTCTAGCAGGGCGACGGACATGATCCCCGGGGTGAATTTCCTTTTCCCCATACAATCGTCAAGGTTCTTTTTGAAGAGGTCCAAGGAGGCACTCTGCTTGACATGTATGGGCATTCTATTCCAGAGTAAGGGGAGTCTGTGGGTCAGGAACCTATCCCTCCAGCATGTTTTGTTCACAGGGTTTAGATCCCTGGAGTGTGTGACTCTGAGGGATTGGGGTTTCTTTAAGTGGAGCATGTCCAACAGCTCAGGGTTTGACATGGCCTTGTATGTTAAGCAGAGATTGCCTCTAAGTAGACAATATGCCACAGAGTATAGCTGGAGATTTTTTAGATGGTGTGCACAGCACATCTGCTTTAGGCCTGTGATTCTTTTGGTGAGGTATTTCTGTGGCCTTTCCAGCTGTTGCAGATGTCTTGTGAGGTACATACCAAATGGGGCTTTGTACTCTATAATGGGTCTAAAGAGGGATGAGTACAGCAGGACAATGACCTCCTTTTTTCTGGATGAAAAGCCCTTAGTGATGAGGTGTGCTACATAGAAGGATTTCCTGACTGTTGTGGCGATGTGGTTATCGAAGGTGAGACCACTGTCCACCTGTGTCCCTAAGTCTATTATCAGAGTTTAGTGTACTGCCACCTATGTGGTAATTCAAGGGTACATGGTTTTTCCCAAAGGGGATAACTATACATTTCTTGACATTAAGCTTAAGCCCATGGCTCTGGCACCAAGTATCTGTTTCTGTAAGGCCCTTTTGTAGAATATCCACATCATTTGGGGATTCAGTAATGGCTCCCAGTTTGCAGTCATCTGTAAACTTTGTTAGCTAGAGTCCCTTAGTGTTGGCCTGTACTTCAGAGAAATAGATGCCAAACAAGAGTGGTCCCAGGACTGAACCCTGAGGTACTCCACTTGTCACTTGCCTGGAGCTGGATTTGGATTCGGCTACTTTTACAGTCTGGTTTCAGTCAGTAAGCCAGTTGGCAACCCATCGAGTGACGTAGGGATTTATGCCCAGCTTAGTAGGTTTATGTATGATTCCAGAGTTGGGGATGGTGTTAAAAGGCCTTGTTGAAGTCCAGATAGGCTGCGTGAATGGCCTTACCCTCATCCACAGCTCTAGAGACTTATTTGAAGAAGTCAGTCAGGTTCAGGAGAAAGGCTCTGCCCTTAACGAACCCGAACTGGGTGGGGTCCAGTGTTTGAAGGTTGCCAATGTCTTTGTTTATAAGTTCCATGATAATGCGTTCCATGCCCTTGCAGATCAAGCTCGTAAGACTGATGGGATTGTAGTTCCTGGGATCCAAGGTGGCTTCCCCCTTGTGGAGTGGGATAACTGTAGCTGTGCGCCACTCAGTGGGCACGAAGCCTGAGGTGAGGATATGATTAAACATGACACATAGGTGAGGTGTCAATTCATTTTGTAGTTCATGTAGTACACAGCCCGGAATATCATCTGGTCCCATGGATACTGTATTCTTAGCTTTGGACAGTGTGGTTTCTACCTGTGTGGCCGTGATTAATGGAATTTGGCAATCTTTTGGTATTGAGATGGGTCCTTTAGGGGGTGAGAGGGGGGTGAAGTTGGCACTAAATTGATCTGCCAGGATATTGGCCATATCCTTGGGATCAGTATATTTAATTCCATTCTGTTGTAGCTCAGAGCAGATCTGAGCATTGCCATTTAGATTATTGACATAACTATAGAATGCCTTGTGGCTGTCTTTGGAATTATTTGGCAATTTTATTTTCGTAACTAGCTTTGGAGGATTTTATGAGGGATCTCAGCTTCTTACTGAGGCTGGTAAGAGAGATTTTTGCATCCTGGGATTTTCCTCTTTTCTGCAACAGGTTCTTCCTTCTGTTGTATAGTTTGTTTATGGCAGGGGACCACCAGATTGGCTTCCTTTTTTTTGGAGGAGAGTATATTGGTTCTATTTGGAATGGCATGATTCATACATGAGTGGATATGCTCATAAAGTGCCTTAGTGTAGGATTCAGCAGTTGAACTTTCAGCTCCCGTCTGCATGGGTGACATGAACTTTGTCACTTCTGACTTGAGTAGCATGAAGTTGGCTTTGAAAAAGTTTTTTATGGAGGTTTACTTACTGGGTGGGGGGGATGTGGCAGTCAAGGGGGATTTGCTTATAGCCAGACCTGACCACTGGTGTGGAGCATCTATCTCCCATATTGGTAATGACCAGGTCTAGGATATTGGAGCCCCTGGTGGGACAATGGATTCGTTGATCCAGGGCGCTGGAATTTATGAATTACAAGAACCGTTGGGAAAAGGTATTGTTACCAGAGTAGTTTTCCCAGTTAATGGCAGGATAGTTGAAATCACCCAGTATTAGGGTGTTTGGTTGTATCTTAATATTTTCCAGTATGTTTAGAAAGGTGTAGTGAGAATCTTGGGGCATGGTGGGGGATCTGTAGCAAGCTACAATTTGGACTGCAGTCTTACCTAGTGTTAGTTGCACCTGGAGAATTTCATATGCATTGTGTTGGGCAACTAGCCTGAAGGTGTGAATATCCTTGGTGAATATGGACACTCCCTCTACCTTTAGTGTTTCGGTCTTGGTTTGGTGGCCAAAAAGTGTGGTAAGAGTTGTAGCCTGGTATTGCATCTGGAGCCTTGAACCAGGTCTCAGTTACTGCACAGATATCGAAGATCTCCATTTTTTGGAGTGCATTTTGAGGTTTAGACTTCTAGCATTGAGTAGCATTACCTTCAGATTTTGCATGCTTGTATCTGTTATGGTGGTGGTTTTGTTCTTTGAACCTTGCCTAAAAAAGGCACTATAGGGGTGGCAAGAGCCTTAGCCAGTAACCTGAAACACAGGCGTGGCAGGTGCAGACCATCTCTGGCAAAGCATCATGGTTTGTCATTCATGTAGTCCCAGGCAGACAGATACTGGCTCCCCTTTGAATGACAACAGAAGATTAGCCAACTGTTGAAGTCAATCATTTTGTCCTTATACTTTGGTATCCTTCTGGGCGAAGGCAGGATGCTACTCAGGGCTAGGGTCATACCGGCCTGGGACATATGATCCGAGAGCTCTTCCATGTCTCTCTTCATGTAGTTCAGGGAGGTACATCTCAAGTCATTCACTCCAACATGGACAATGACAGAGTCGTATTTATACTTGCTGTGGAGTGACTTGAGTGCATGCGTTATGTGCCAGATCCTGGCACCAGACTGGCAGCTGACTGTAATTTTCTCCTTGTTCTGCCTAGTGAGTGGGATATCAGTGTGTCTGACTATCACCTAGGACTAGGGCTGTTATTGGGTGGCAAACTGATGTTGTGAGCTATGTGTTAATTTAGTTGCGACTGGTGTTTGTTTGCGTTTCAGCTTCGGAGGTCCTTGTTGCTTGCGCAGGTTAATGTTAAGGGCCTCTGCATATGTGGGTTTAGTGTTGCTATGTGTTGGTGTTGATGGTGTGGGTTTTGAAGGGCTATGTGTTGTTTGGGGTGTAATGCAGGTGTTAACCTTCTCCTCTTAACTGTCTAGCACAATCTTGGCTGGAGAGAGCTTTGCTTCCAGTTTGGCTATGTATGTGCATCTCGCATGTTGTAGTGCTGGGTGGTAGGAGGAGTGGGTTGTCTCTGTACATGAGGCAGTTGTTGCATTGCCCCAGTATGCCCAGATTTACCAGGTGGACAGGAGAAATCACTGGAAGTTGACCCTTGGACATGCTTGTTTAGGTGCTTTTTTGTAAAGTACAAGGGCTGTTTTCCCTTACCTTTACATGGCACTTTGCAATTATAGGCTGTTTAGTGCCTATGATTAATTTCTCCTTATTAACAAGGAGAGTCGAGTGTTTGTATCAGTTTAAGGCTTCTTGGTGCTTTCCTGCAGGTTCTAGAGCAAGTGCTAGTCACAGGAGTTCAGATTTTAGTGCTACTACTTAGAAACCAGCTAGTTCTAAGTGAAAATTTGAAGAGCAGACTTTCTGGCACCTGGAATAGTTTAACCATAGCCCCGTGGTGCTGCATGATGCAAAAAAAGCGCAAACACACGTGTTTTTAAGCCAGAAAGTTGAAAGGGATAGAAATCAGCCTAAAATGGCTAATGAAATTACAATTTCAGAGCTGGAAACCACTCCTCTACTGTTAGATGTGCAGTACAATGCTCACCACTCCCACTGGTAAGCAGTAGGACTTCCCTCTACCACAGCAATGTCTGGATAGCTCTGAACACAGAAAATAAAGTCTTGAAACCAGCAAAGCCTGGGATCTGGACTACACTAGCTAGGAAAGGTGGGAAATGAGCAAACAAGATAGTTTTTTTTTTTTTTAAAACAGGCTAAACAATGCAATAATACAGTAAATAAACACAGAAAAGGCTAATACACTTGAGTGTGTAGCCCTAAACAGTAAATGCAATTAAAACTCTACAAAATTAGCAATTTAAAACTTTTTAAATGAAGTAAGGCAAGTTCACAACTGAAAAACAATTTAAGAGGCAGTAATACAGTAGAATAAGTAGCTAGTCTATATATACAGAAAAGCAGCTAAAACACACAAAGAATTCAGATGCAGTGCAACCTAGAGCACTTGAGTTGTAGCAATATTAAGGCAAATACAGTTTTAATAAATGCACTAAAATATGCTCTATATTTCAAAATGTTTGAGAAGCACGATTTTTTAATACACTTATTTTCCAACAGGATTTGTGCTGGCTCTTTTTTTGGTTAAGCACAGTCAGAACACAAGGAGATTCAGGCATTTTTTTAAAGAACGGTAGAAAGGCGGTACAGAAGGAAAGAAACTGGTAGGTTGCTGTAGTAATTTGTAGCTTATTTAGTGCTTGCAACAAGTTCTGAACAAGTGCTGAGCATGAATAAGCAAATTCATGTGCTAAAACTAAGAATCCGTATCTAAACTAGACTAGTTACAGTTAAGAAACAAGTGCAAATGCAGGCGTTTAAATCAAAAAATTGAAAGATATGAAAAAAATTGCCCAAATGGCCAATAACTACAATTTTTGGGGCAGAAACCACTCCTTATGTGGTAAATAGGTTACCTAGTGCTTACCACTTCCACTGATAATCGAGCAGGCTTCCCTCCAACACAGAAAGGCTTGGGGGCCTCAGGAGCTTACCAACAGTCCTGGATACAGCAAATCTGTATCTGGACTAGACTAGTTACAGGAAAGGGGGGAAAACAAGTGCAAATGTGGGCTTTTATATCAGGAAGTTGAAAGAGATGGGAAAACTGCCCAAACGGTCAATAACTACAATTTCTGAGCAAGAAACCACTCCTTATGTGGTAGATAGGTTACCTAGTGCTTACCACTCCCACTGATAAGCTAGCAGGCTTCCCTCCAACACAGAAAGGCTTGGGGGCCTCAGGAGCTTACAAACAGTCCTGGATACAGTAAATCTGTATCTTGTCTAGACTAGTTACAGGAAAGGGAGGAAACAAGTGCAAATGCGGGCTTTTAAATCAGAAAGTTGAGAGAGATGAAAAAACTGCCCAAATGGCCAGTAATTACAATTTCTGGGCCAAAAAACACTCCTTATGTGGTAGATAGGTTACCTAGTGCTTACCACTCCCACTGATAAGCTAGAAGGCTTTCTTCCAACACAGAAAGGCTTGGGGGGCTCAGGAGCTTACAAACAGTCCTAGATACAGCAAATCTGTATCTGGACTAGACTAGTTACAGGAAGGGGGGGGCAAGTGCAAATGTGGGCTTTTAAATCAGAAAGTTGAGAGAGAAGGAAAAACTGCCCAAATGGCCAATAACTACAATTTCTGGGCCAGCAAACCAGACATATCTACCTGTTCTTGGATTCTACATGCTCCTCCTTGCAATACCAAGTTCCTCACACATTTAGCAGTTATATCACAAAAATAGTCCTTTGACTTCAACAGACTACTCCTTTGTTTCAGAGTTGTGCATTGGAGGGCTTTGCTAATTTTCAACTCAAAAGAGTTTTGATACTGCAAGACAAAGTCCCCTTATAGAATCAGGAACAGGTTTCTGCCAGTGTCCTTTATCAGATGATGAATGAGGACTGAGGGAGAGAGGTTTTGTTATTAGACAGAGGAAAACTGTTCAATGTGTGAAATGCTACTTCATACCCAAGTTCTAGTGGAATTTGATACTTGGTTTTTATATCTTCATGACTATAATAGTGCAGGGTGGTCAGAAAGCAGTTGTATTTTCATGTAATTATTCAAGGAAACACAGCATAATGAGTTATTTACAATGTGCAATAAAATAATGTGAAAGTGTATAAACTAGAGAGTAATGTAAAGAAAGCTATAGGTGACCAGTTAAAGTTTTGAAACAAAAGGATTCTTCACCATTACAATCATCACCGCTGATATCATTGCTTATATTACATCTAGTTTAGATCGTATGGGTGGGTTTGGCATAATAGTTAAGGTCCTCATCTTTCAACATCATAAAATGCCATGACTGCTAGATTAGTACTAAGCTAACTGCCCTTGCAAGCCATTTTAAGCTTAGCCAATTATCCCTTGTGAGACTCAAACCCTACACCTTGTGTTTGTAAGGCAAACACCTTAACCATTAGGCCACCCTCCCAACCCAAGTTATGTTCCTCACTATCAGACTGCCCTTAATGCTTTACCTTTAATTCTGGACACATTTAATATGTATACCAGATTAACTCCTAAGTTTCCTAGGTCTTTATAATTCTGTGCCATACTTATAATGTGGTTACCCAATCAAGAACCGTAATCTGGCCTTACTTAACTGAAGGGCATAGATCCACATTTATTAATTAAGATTGTTGTCCAAACATAAGGAAGTTATAGATGACCACCAACTGTTAAATAATGTATTTTCATTTTTGATGTTATATAGGCCTGAGTGTAAACCTTGTCTCTATAGGATTCTCACTGTTGAAGTAGCACCTTGACCACGTGTGCAAAAAAAAAAAATGGGTTGTGGATGGATATAGGCGCCAAGTTTTATCTCATTTGCATACTTGGAAATTCAGTAGGTTGTAGGTTGGAAAAGTTGTGAATAGAAAATTAAACAATAGCATGTGCATATTTAATACAGCACAGAGTGAATGAAACTGTAGACTTGTTTAAGGACCTGGATATATGGATAGAGTTAACTCTGAGTTTTTCTAATCATATTGATCCAGTTGGTTAATAAAACTATAGGCCTATTTAAGTCTAGCAAATTAGAAATGATGAATTTATTGTTTGGAAGTTATTTTGGACTAAAACAAGAGAATGGAACAACAGTATGAAAACCTTGTAAGAAAACAAGCATGATTAAATTGGAAAAAATACAATGTAAACATACCAAGGTCATGTATGCATATGAAAATTTAAGTTACTCTGAAAGATTAAATCGTTTGAACTTCTACAGTGTCTCATATAGTTATTTAATAGCACATCTTAGGCATATAGGGCATTCAGAGAGAACTACAGCTGGGAATGTTTGGGGTTAATAGAGAAAGCAGCACAGGATCATCAGACAACCTATGTAAAAAATTATATAGGAATGAGAGATGTACTGTTTGATTCTCTGAGAGTGTATCTCATTAACGGAATAGACTACCAAATTACATTAAAGCAAGTGCTAATTTACATAGTTTTAAAAGACTTCAATACTTATTATGAGAATGTCTGTTTAGGTATATGGGTTATTGCCTGTGCCTAGCTATTTGTATGTATGCATGTAGTAGTCACAGTTCTAATACCTGTGGAACTCCTGCGAACACAGTAGACTAGTTAGAAAATTATTCTTGCCCCTTAACACATTTTGAACCCCTGCTTAAACAGTTTTGTACCCAACCACCAATGTAATGATATTTAATTTAGTCATGCTATCAATAAATTTGGTGCATGGGATACTGTCAAACACTTTTGCCAAGACATTATAGACAACAGTCACACCAGTTCCTGCATGACAAGCCTAACAGGTTAATAAAATTGTACTAATTTAGTAAATGTGCATCTATTTTTTTTTAAATCAGTGTTGGCTAATATAAAACATAAGCTAATCAGTTTATTATCAATATTCAGTATAGATAATAAACATATGTCAAAATATTTACTAAAAGCAATGTCTTTATTTATTGAGACATCATATTCCAACGTTCATGTATTGAGTCTGATTCTTTTCTTCAATAATATATTAAATAGTTTTAATAATGAAGTAACCAATACATGTGTACATCTAGAATGAAACTGAAAAATATGTTGTCAGGCTCAGTACTGCTCTCGGCATTTATTTTCTTAATGGACACTTAAATTATTTTGTCTACTATTTCTGTGCAAGACTCATTCTTTTATTTGTTTTTCTCAATTGCCCTGTTACTTATGCCAATAATTCTGAAATTTAACTGCTAAGCTTATTATTAATTTGTTTACTATAACTAATAATTTTATCACTTTCATATAAATCACTGATGGGTACTGTCTTATTTTGTGTAGCATATCCCTACTCATAAAAGTTTTTATTAATAAAGTTGGAGGCTAACTTAATTTCATATATGGCCCATGGATCTCATTATTCCAGTTCTTAATTCTTTGCATACTTTATTAAAAGTATTTTTGCCTGTATTGTACATTTCCTGTAAACTTTATACTTTTCCCTTTTTCCTCAGGCATTTTTGTTAAAGGAGCATTCCACTGCAGGGGAATAGGAATGACCCACCCTCTTCTAATTTTTCATAACTGTTTACATTCCCCTGGATCTTAGCGCAAAACATCTCAGACATATCCCAATAGTTTGTTCCATTTGTAAAGCTGATGTCAACCCGTATACTGAAGTAAATCTTCCTTGACAAACTTCATCTGTTTTAGAGCAGTCATGGCATTTTATGATCACTCACTAACCAAGTAATCTAATAGCTTTAAGTTCAGTAATATTCTCAACTCCTCATCCATAACTTTTCTTTCTTTTATGCATAACTAATGGAATATAATCCCAAATGCTGTAACATCTGTTCATATTCCATATTATTGCATTCATCAATTTAACTAGTAAACTCTTTCTATACAGTTAATTAATTCAAGTTCATTAAACCTCCATTTCAGTAATTACAAAAAAGTAAATTATGATGTAACATGGGAAACTTACAACACTTTTTTAGATAACACTTTAAGGTTTATACTACTGAAATGGAGGTTTAATGAACTTGAATTAATTAACTGTATAGAAAGAGTTTACTAGTTAAATTGATGAATGCAATAATATGGAATATGAACAGATGTTACAGCATTTGGGATTATATTCCATTAGTTATGCATAAAAGAAAGAAAAGTTATGTTTAAGATATAGAGCACTTCTGGATGAGGAGTTGAGAATATTACTGAACTTAAATAATTACAGATATATATACTTATATGAAAGGTATGAGAGGAGAAACGTGGAAAGAGCAAAATTTGTTGCATAAGTGTTTGTTAAATCCAGGAAAAAGTTACCACTGCAAATAAGGAACAGCACATATTTGCAATCCTTTAAGATAGCTTTAGATTACTTGGTTAGTGAGTGATCTTATTCACTTTAGCCTTTAACTCATCCTGCCACTTGCTTCAGTGTTATGCAATACCAAGCAATATTTACACATTCACTTTGAAAATGGCCAGCACAGTGGTGCAGTTGCAGCACTGTCACCTCACAGCAAGAGGTTCTCTGGTTCGATTCTCGACTGTAGTGCCTTCTGCCTTATATATATATATATATATATATATATATATATATATATATATATATGAGATCATATTTGTCAATAATTTATAAGATCTTAAGATCTGAAATTGTGAATTTTGATGTGTTCCATTGGGATTATTCTACAAAAATAAACAAAGAAACATTCACAGAAACTGATAAAAAGTTATACTTAAAGTTTGTTACTACCACAACATCTACTTACAGGAATATTTTTACCTGGAAGTTTTTTTTAACACCACACAAAATAGCTGTTTTTTTTTTTTTTTCCAAAAATGAAAATTTAATATGCTGGAGATGTAATAATAATTTGAAAGCTGGTTGTAAACATATGATTTTGAAATGTCAAGTGGTTGTCTCATTTTCGAATGAACAATGAAACCAAAAAGAAAACTTTTGAAACAAACAATGCAAAGTAAGTTTTCTGCTTTGCATTCCATTTTGAAATGAGTTTAGAAATTTTGCTAAAGTCTTGTCAGACAAATGTAATATTACAAATCATTTAATTTTATATAATGTTCCTATTCCAATTCCTATTCCTACAACTCAAGTGCCTCTCCTATGGTCTAACCTGGTTATTGCCAGAAAGGTTATTACAATCAACTGGAAAAACAAAAGTATCCTCTCTTTTTCAGAATTTATTTATCTAGCAAGAGATGTATGTAACAAACTTTGTATAACAGAACTACAAATGTTACTCATAAGAAATTATACTGGCTAAAGCTTAAGACATTTTAGAAAAATATTAGTGTTATTGATCAAAGGTAATATTTGTTATGGACTCTGATTCTAGATTTTTATATATTTCTACTTGTTGGTTAAATCTTGCTCATGTTCTTTTTTTGAAAAATTTAATAAAAATGAATTGAACTGGAATTAAATTGTCATTTATTATTCTGGATGTGAATTGAATTAATTTTGACCTGTATGTTTAATAACGAAGGTGCATGTCTGTAAATGTAAATAGTTTATTTTACTTTCCTGTCTAAATTTTGATTTAATATATAATAAAAGGGAAAAAACTGCTCTTAAGTAATGTCATAAGACTGAAGCTAGGATTATGGAGGGTCATCATTAAGTCATTGTATTACAAACATGCTTGTAAAGTGATCTGCATTTCTCTAAAGGAAAGTCGTCAACCTGAATTCTAGACGAATGTTTAATTTCTTTCTCCAATTATTTGCTTGACTTTGTTTCTTTGTTAACTGGCTGAGTAGATTGACACACGACCCTTTGCAGCCACAAAACAGGCTACCTAGCAAACATACAAAACAACAAATTTTAGGTTTAACTACATACAACTACATAGCAGATAATACAGAGCAAGTATAAAGTCTAGTAATGAGAAAATTAGAACTCCTAAACATATATTTTTATCTTATAATAATATATATTGATAACATTATAATATAATAATTATATTACAATAATTATGTTTGCAAAGGTCCTTTTGTTAAAAAGCATAAGATTAGTAACAAACAAAAGGTGGAGAGGAGATGCATTCATACTGAGAAAAAAAGACTATCCCCTCACACATATAAAAATTGAAACAGTTCAAGGAACACTTTGCATTCTGCAGCTATAGCTTCTAAAAAGATTGCCCAGATAGTGAAGAAAGTTAAAGCCAAACAACACACTTTCCTGGAGCTAGAGGCATTATTATCCCAGACTTGCTATTGTATCTCTTGGGATTTCTGTGTGCGTTCCCTTACTATGGGCATAACTGGCTTTAGTCATTTCTGTAGAATAGCATAATGCTCTATTATGCTTATAAATGTTGTCTTCTCTTCTATGCTTTATAAATCTCAAGCAGACCTTTGTATTGCCAACTGTACAAGATTTTAAATGGGGAAAACACTGCTGAAGCTTGTCTCACCTCATATTGCAGTCAGTAAGTAGAGAAACAACTGGTCCCAATTCTTGACTTCTGCAGCAGTTATACCTTTCTTAATGTCGATTTCATTTTTTGCTTAATTGAATGGCTTTACTAAACCATCGATATTCAAGCAGCATACTGAAATTTTTAAATGCTTAACCTTAAAGCACTGGAAAAATGAATGCAATACATTTGACATAAAGGTTATGCCTTGGTCAGTATGTATCACTTTTCTGGATTGCCATTGTAGAAAATAACAGTATGAACTCTCTGTCAATAATCCTAGCATTAACATTACCTTTGAGTAATGGAACACCTTGTGGACATTTTGCATCATAGTTCATTTTTAGTGATTTATACCAATACCCATTGCTGCATTTTATTAGTTATACCTCCCTACTACTTATGTATACCAACACAAATATTGCACTACAACAGTGAAAGGGCAAACAACTAGTTCCACTGTACCCTGATCTTGTACAACATACGACCAGCATTTTTAAAAGTAAAAAACAAGCCAGAAACAAATGAGTTAACCTTGCATGTTTTAATGCATTGTGGTCAAAGTTGTAGTGTGTGGTGCATCAGTACATTGACATTTTGAATGCATCTCAATAAAAAGCAGATCTGCAGAAGCAGAGTAGTGCAGGAGAGCATTCCTTTTTCATGAACAGTTATCTTGTATATAAATTAGATTGTGGATTTTGAATAGCTGGGAATAGGTCTGGTAATGTGGTCAATCTAGCTAATTTACTTGCTTTAGGGCCAAGCAGTAGTGGGTCCTGTATTACAGGTTGGCAGTGAATTTTCCAGGTTTATAGTAGCATGTGTCAACCTTCATTTTTTGGGTACACTGAAGATTTTTGAGAATTAGTGAGGAGTATCTAAGTGACAGAAGAACATAAGATGTGGTGATAAATCACATAGCTATGCATGAGACACACATTTGTCCCAGTAGGGGAATCAAACATTCTATAATTTTTTTATCTGTAATGAAATGGGATAGGTTAATTCAGCCACAAAAAGGGAACTTGGCTAGGCTTAAACTGGCCCATAAGAACAGCCAGCTTAATACTTACATATGAACCCATGAACCTATAAATTAGGATTTTGTTAATCGTTATTCCTACATTTTGAGTATGAGTTACAATTTCTATAATGGAAGTATTTCTTGAGATAAGTTAAATATATATTTTGGGCCTGCAATTTGCTTGGCTGTAAACAGCATTTACTTTAGTTTTCTCTGCATACAGGAGTAGCTTGGCATTTTCTAGTTAGGATTCAATTGAGGAAAAGGATACATAGGTGATTTGTTGCAGTACTGTAAGGCTTAGAGCTATACATTTAATGATAAAATCACCTGCAAACTGCTTAATTCTGGTATTTTGGTGGTTTTCTGATGACTGTTTATAAAAATGTTGATCAGCAAGCAACCTAAGAATGATAGTCAAAGGACTGAAATTATATTGCCATTTAACAGGGTCTGCTTTAGAGAAACGAAAATGCAATCTCTCAAACGCTCATATGAGTGAATAATCATAACATTGGAAGTGGTATTTTGGGATTGCAGTACAGTGAAGAGTGGGATATTTGCCCTTTCCTCATTGTAGTGAGACCTCGGAGTAGGAATATATATTTAGCAGGGGGTGTGGGGAGCTGCACCCCCCACAATACCAATTTCGATGTTATGATTATTTGCTCATCTGAGCGTTCAGCAGATTGCATTTTCATTTATCTGACAGAGACTCATTTAACAGCCTGCTCTCAAATGCAATGAAAGCTGTGGAACTAGGGGAGTGATAAATGGAAGATTCCAAAGAAAAATAAAGATGAACAAGTCAAGGAAAAGCAAAGAGACAAAGTTGCCTGCATTTCGGTTGAGGCTAACTACTGGAGAAACTAGTGACTTGACTGCAGTCATTGTACTGTGATTAGGTGAGAAAACATTTTTGATTGTTGATATTTTCCTATATTTTTGATGATTTATGAGTACATGCATTTTTTCTATGATTTGAGATAGCAGTGATAAGACAGTAATAGGACTGAAGTTACAGAACTCTGTAGATATTGTCAAGTGTTGTAATATGTCTTTTTTTTTTTTTTTTTTTTTTACATAAGAGCAGGAATGTGTTTTCCTTTGATGGAATGGTTTATCAGGGTTGAGATGGTTAGGACTGAGCTTTGGCTTCAAGTTTAATACACTCATCTGATGGATTGTCTGGCAGGCCTATTGCTTTCAAACTTGAAAAGATTTTTTGTATTGTCTAGGTTAGGGCAGTTTAAAAGGTAAATGTGGTTTGCTGGTTATCTTGGTTGGAGGGGATTGGTAGAGAGGTGGCACTGGTTTCTTTGAGTAAAGTAAGGAATGACTGAGAGAGGTAAGTCTTAAGTTGAGAACCAATACTGTTGGTGTGGTTACTTGTTGCTGGTGAGTGTGAAGTAATTTGGCCAGGGTATGGAACATATTTAATTGAGGCCCAGAGTAGTTTTAGAAAATTTGAGAGTCTGTGATGGAGTTTAGTGCAGTAAAATATTTTGTTGCTTTTAGATTGATGCCTTGATAGATTACAATGATGTGAAATTCTCAAGGTATATTTTTAAACAAACTTTTCATTCTTTGCCCTGATTAGTATGAGTTGTCTGGCTTCTTTAATTAACCATGCTGTTT
The DNA here is from genome assembly GCF_019279795.1 of Protopterus annectens. Lineage (NCBI taxonomy): Eukaryota > Metazoa > Chordata > Ceratodontiformes > Protopteridae > Protopterus > Protopterus annectens. The sequence goes on from NC_056750.1 coordinate 731,896,736, forward strand.
AATTAAACTGTTTTTGTTCTTGCTGGGGTTTGTTCATTTAAATATTTATGAATGTGGTAGTAAATTCTGATACAGCATCATCAAGTGGCATGGTTTGCAATACTTTCTAGTTAATATGACGACGGTTTGCAAAAAAAGTAACTTTATTGAAAATGGAGTAATTATGCATGACTCATGCATAATTGTGCAGAATCATGCACGAGTCAAACTTACTCACCACTACATGATAGTATGGTCCAGCATTAAGCATATGCATTCTGAATGTCCCCAAGTATACTTTTAGTTATTTTAGCCAAAATATTTTCCTATGTATCTATCCAAGTATATATTTTTACCTTTGTTAACAATCTGCTTTGCTTTATTGTAAACAAAAACTATTATTACTTGCATAAAAATGTGCTTTTCTTTATGATCTTTAATCGTATAAACTAATATGTGGTTACTGTAATATGTTATTATTGCTACTTATAATTGGAGCTTTTCTCCCTGGGCCTCCGCTGAGAAAGGACCTGTGTCCAGTCAGACTTACCCGGTAAACAAATGTTAAATAATAAATAATACTAAATAAATTTAGCTATAAAGGACTTTTTTATATGTGGTTCACCTGTCATAGAGCAACAGTCAGAAGGTGGGCAGTGGTGTCAGGTAAGCAAGCAATAGTGCTGTGTCTGTCTGGGATATGTTTGAGGGTCCAGACTAGAATTAACTACCTATTACTACTTTTGTATATCCATGCTGGAGTACTGATTATCTGTGTGAAATTATACTGGTTTACTGAGTGAACAGATGTATCGAATTTGACAAGTTGTTAGTCTATATTGCGGCTTCATGGTCAATGTTGTGAGCTATCCAATGAAGGATATTTCAGTTGTTGTGATATTGTTACATGGAGGAATATATACAGCTGTGCTGCATATGGTCATTTTAATTGCTGAGTTCAAGGAAAGGAATAAAAAAAAAATGTGTGTTATTGAATTTGAGATGGATGTGTGAGTACAGAATGAATTCCAGAGTGTTTTATTATATGATTTCCTCCTGCCTTTTTATATTTTCTATCAATTCTAATGATGTTGTTTTCTGATCTTTGTCATCCCTTGTATCTTGTTTGAACCACTTTTTTGTAGAAATAAGTGCATCTGGGGAACAGTGGCCTTTACACACATGTATTTCTGGTTCGTAGATTTACATTATGTAGAAGTCGATTAGTCCCTTTATTGGAAGGGTAAAGGATTATGGTAGTGTGTAGTATTGGACAGAATGACGTATGATGAGGCCGTAGTATACGATGAATTTGGAACAATATTATAATGAGAGTGCAGATGAGGGATATTAATATGGGAAAAACATTTACATTTATACATCAGTTTTATGTTGAGTTTGTAGCATATGGAGTTATGTTATAAGTAGCTGTGTTTAATAAAATCACTGCATTGTAGTAAAATACAGTTCAGAAGATATGTTGAGAAGGTAAGATGATGAGTTGTAAGTTAGGCAGCTGGTGTTGGTGGGAACTATGTAGTCAGTTTGTAAATGAACATGACAGTCTGTGAAATGTGCATGTCGAGTTATTAGTGGCCGTGTAGGTATCAGAGTAAGTGGCATTGTGTCAGGAAGACAGACAGTAGTACTGTATGTATATGGTGGAAGCAAAAACAAATGCTGTAGTAGGTTATGGTGAGAATGAGTCATATGAGAGAAAGAAAATGGTGGGAGGTTATTAAAAGCAGGTAAGAGAGAAAGGAACACAGATATTTTTATTGTTAATTTGATATATTTGGAGAAATGGAAGGTAGTACTTTAGGGAAGAAAGTTAAGCAATGATTATTGTGGTATGTGACTGTATGAATGCAGATGTACAATTAAACTAATGTGTGCTTGGTTGTGGAGGCCTGGTGAAGGAAAAGGTGTAAAAGGGAATATTTGGGACTTAGTAAAGAGTTTGACAAGTGGTAAATGTATTTTACTATTAGATAAGTAATGTGCATTACAAATAAGTACACGGATAGAAGGAAGTATTGATGGATGGAGGTATGAGATTGAAGTACTGGTGAAGCCTCAGTTAACAGAGGGAAAACAGAGGGAAAAGACTACAGTGTTGAAAGAGAGAAGTGGGTAAGGACTGGCATGTTAATATGGAGTCTCTTGTACAGCTCAAAAGAATGTGAATTGGGGGGTGGAGTCTAGATGGCCAACTGAGAGCAGTGAATTTTGAGAGCTCCATAAACTAATATAATAATATAGGAAAATGTTGTTATTTTTTTAAGATTAAAACATCTGAAATCTATAAACTACTAAACTACACAAATATCAATTTTGGTGGAGATATACAAAAATTTTCCTGTCAAGTAACTTGGAGATATATTGAGTCACTGAATATGAACAACTCAAGGAATACTCATCCAGATGCTGTTTTGCAAAAAGAACTGCAATTGATGACATCTACCTTACAGGAAATATCTTTGAAGATGGATGGCTTTAAAAATTACTTAGAAAAACTCAAATTAAATTCTCAAAAACAGACTGATACTCTTAAGGAACTATTATAGCAACACCATACAAAAATAACAAATATAGAGACTTCTCTAAATGACATTGAAGGGAGACTCAAAGAGGAAGAATTCCAAAAAGAATTTCTGCTTAAACAGAATGCATGGCTGTTCAACAAAATAGATGACTTAGAAAACAGGGAAAGGGGAAACAACATAAGGATCGTTGGTCTGCCTGAAAAGACTGAAGGAGAAGACATTATTACATTCTTAACAACCTGGATTGCTGAATTTTTAGACTTGAAAGAGGGACTTTCATTTGGAATTAAAAGAGAGCATAGAGCACTGAGAAAACCTGCTTCTAACTCAACAAATACTCCACCTAGAGCCATAGTTATAAAATTTCTTTCATTTCTGGACTAGGAACTAATATTAAAATAGGCTTGGAGAAAATCACCCTTAAAATACAATCAAAGCCTGATAAGGTTTGATAATGATTATTCTTCCAGAATACTAGAACAAAGGAAAAAAAGTCTGGCCGATAATAAAACTGTTGAAACAAAACACATTAAAGCACAGCTGGCCTTTACAGCCAAGATAAACATATGTTTGCCAATGAGATTAGAACCTTTAATGACTTAGAAGAAGCTACTATATTCATCAAAAACAACAACATAGTGTCTGTCCCAGAAGAAAATGAATGTATGGCCCCTACTCTTAAAATAATAAAATAAACAAATCCTTGGACTGATTCTAGAAAGAAGAAACAAAAAACTGATTCCAAGATAGCTGTCCCAAAAAAATAACTCTTACAACTACATCTCAAAGTACTGACTGATATGATACATCACTTGTCATTTGATTTTATTTAAAAAAAAAAAGAGTTTCTTAAACAACTGAGAAACAGTAATAATTTATTCAGAATGTTCAGCGTCCAATAATTCTTCACAAACAAAGGTAGGTCAAAGATGAGTTACTATTTACATTATATACAAGCCAAACAAAGCAACATGTAATACAAACATAGAAGTTTCTATTCCCCTACTTCAACTCAATGAATACTTATCTTGTTCATTTTTCATTGATTTTACTTATAATAATTCAAATAATTAATTAACTAATTCAACAAGGTACCATTATTCAAAGTTCAGACTCAAATGTAACAAATTAACATTGTATATAATAGCAGTAACAGTATAGTGTTTTGGAAAAAAATATATTGTCAAAGAGATTAATGCCTTCTTCAGTTAAAGTCATCATCTTCTTTTGGCTGTTCCCATTAGGGGTTGCCACAGCAGATCACCTGTTTCCATTTCTTCCTGTCCTCTGCATCTTGCTCTGTCACACCAACGACCTGCATGTCCTCTCTCACCACATCCATAAACCTTATCTTAGGCCTTCCTCTTTCCCTGTTACCTGGTAGCTTCATCCTTAGCATCTTTTTCCCAATATACTCAGCATCCCTCCTCAGCACATGTCCAAACCAATGTAATCTTGCCTCTCTGGCTTTGTCTCCAAACCTTCCAACCTGGGCTGACCCTCTAATATACTTATTCCTAATCCTGTCCACCCTCGTCACACCCAGTGCAAATCTTAACATTTCAAACTCCTGCCTTTTTGTCAATGCCACTGTCTCCCATCCCATATAACATAGCTGGTCTCACTACCCTCTTGTAGACCTTCCCTTTCACTCTTACAGGTACTCGTCTGCCACAAATCACTCCTGACACTCTTCTAAGCCCACTCCATCCTGTCTGTACTCTCTTCTTCACCTCTCTTCCGCACTCACTTTTACTTTGAACTACTGACCCCAAGTATTTAAACTCATCCACCTTCGCCACCTCCACTCCTTGCATCCTCACCATTCCTCTATCCTCCCTCTCATTCACACACACATATTCTGCCTTAGTCCTGCTGACCTTCATTCCTCTTCTCTCTAGAGGATATATCCATCTCTACAGGGGCTCCTCCACCTGTTCCCTACTCTCACTACAGATCACAATGTCATCTGCACACATCATAGTCCACGGGGACTCCTGTCTGATCTCATCTGTCAACCTGCCCATCACCATTGCAAATAAGAAAGGGCTCAGAGCTGATCCTTGATGTAACCCCACCTCCACCTTAAACGCATCCATCACTCCCACCGCAGACCTCACCGCTGTCACACTACCCTGGTACATATCCTGTACCACTCTTACATACTTCTCTGACACTCTTGACTTCCTCATACAATACCACAACTCCTCTCTAGGCACCCTGTCATATGCTTTCTCTAAGTCTACAAAAATACAATACATCTCCTTCTGACATTCTCTGTACTTCTCCATCAACACTCAAAGTATGATTTAGAAATGTCATGTATATCCTGGTTAAATAATAGTAGCAAGCTCTTAGTACAAATGTCATCATTATTCTGTCTAACTATAGTTAATATCATTTATGGCAGGTATCACAGCTACGGGTGCGGTTTGGTCAATCCTGATATGGTGTACATGGATGCAGCTGTGTCTGGCAGCTAGTACAAATGTCATTATTATTCTGTGTAAACATAGTATCAATTATTGCAGGTATCATAGCTTTGAGAGGTGTTTGATCAGTCCTGATCTGGTGTGGGTAGATGCAGCCATGTATGGCAGCCAATACAAATGTCACTATTATTCTGTCTAAACATATTTAATATCAATTATGGCAGATATCATAGCTTTGAGTGCTGTTTGATTAAGCCTCTCATGGTGTGTGTGGATGCAGCTGTGTCTGGCAGCTGTTGTATGTTGCTGTTTTCATCTCCTGGAAGCTGTGGGTTGCAGCTTGTGATCGAGGTTTACTGATGCTTGTATATTAGGAAGAGACATTTGGTGTTTTAGCCTGGATCCAGGGGAAGGGAGTTGATAAAACTGTGAGTTGGCATATTTTGGCAGAGAATAGTTTGTTTATGCATCTGCTGAGTGAGAGGTGGAAAGGCTGGCAGAATGTGTTATCTCTTGTTGTGGAGGCTTGTTGGGAGTTTTTTTTTTTTTTATCTGTCTGCTCTCCTTTCTTTTCCGGGCTGCTGCCTCACTGAAAGGGAGGGAAGTTAGGCTTGAAGTTGTAGTAAAGTGAAGCTTTGCTTCAGGTGCATCACTAGCCTCTGGTATGCAGTACACAGACACACTAACAAACAGACGCTCCCACGTTGCTAGGGTAACAGAGACAGAGCGACGATAATGCTTAATGGCTCTGAGGAGCCTCCGAGACGATTCTTGGCAATGAAGTTTTTGGTTTAAAAAAATATATATAATAAAAGGGCTGTTTTAAACCACATGTACCCATACTGATGGTCTCTTAACACTTCGTTTAGCTCACTAAGTTGATTCTTAATAAACAAAATAAAAAAAAAAACAATAAGTACGATTTTATATTTAAAATGTATTTTGGTCTAAACACATTAAGGACTTACATAAGAGTGGAGGTCTGTATTATTGTGAAAGACTAAGAGCACTTGGTCTTGTGCAGTACCATTTGCAGTGATCTGGGAGGTGAGCTTCCTCTGACATGTTGGCCATATGGGGATAGCTGATTCTAGGGGTGTTTGGGTTGTCAGGAAGTGCTAAAGAGTCATTAGAGTTCCTTTGTGGAAGTTTCTGCGGGAATGGAAGGTGTGTTGAGTGGTTCAGTGGCAGAGTGGCCACTGCATGGAACAGGCTGGTAAAATGGAACAGGCAAATATTTTGTTGGATATTCTAAGAACAGCCTGGAAACACACCACATGAACTAGTGAATGGTATTCTGGCAAAACTGGATGGGCATTGTTGCAGTCTATGGACTGTATAAACATGCTTGGAAGGAGCTAATATTAAGAATAAGCATCACAGCCTGTGGTCCCTCAAATAACTTGGCAACAGCAAAAAAAAAAAAATGTTATGTAATGTATGATTTTAGTAAATCTAGACATAAAATATATAACTGTCATATAAGATGAAGTAGTCTGCTGAATTTAGATATTAAAGACAGGATTTAATAACATGGGCTTGTGTATAATGACACTACTGTCTTAACTTGTCATAAACGACATACACTACATTGAACATCAAGGGGAAGCATGATGATTTTCTTATATAAGTAAATATGCATAACAAGTCACGTAATTGCTTTAACTTGAATTGTAGTTTTTGTAACCCATCTTGACCATATATAATATTTAAGAGATTACCAAGGTAACTAATGTTTTATACATGACATCAAACTGACAAAGTTGCTCAAGAGAAACAATAGAAGCCTGAACTTGCAATGTCACAGAATGTAACACTCATATTCTGAACAAATAGTATTACATTGACAATAGACACTCAGTTTAAAACTTGAATTGTGGTTTTGTAACCCATCTTGACCATACACATATCACATCAAATTGACAAAGTTATTCAAGGGAAACAATAGAAGCCTGAACTAGGAATTTCCCACAATGTAACAATCAGATTCTGAACAAATAGTTTTAAATTTACAATAATCACTCAGTTTAACCTTTGCTGATGATAACAGAATAGAATGTTGCCATTTAAATCGAAAAACTTTCAGTACATGCCATAAAATGGCTATTTATGAATATGGAAAGGGAACTTGTAATCATTAATCACAATAAGTGAATTTGTTGTTTTTACCATATAATTTCACTCATTTTATAATAAGAAATAACAGATGTGAAAATCCTTGTGTGTAGAAAATGGGGAGGAAGAGGGATGCACTGATAATTAAAATGCGTTAACTTTCATCAGTGTTCACATAAAACAAATGTGATGCTTTAAGTAAGTTAACAACAAAGTGATTACTTAAAATACATTGTATTATAAACATTAGGTATAAATATTATTACCATCTATTTATATTAAGTAATAAGTTTTGAAAGACTTCATCAATAAGGGTGAATATGTTAAATAACTGTGTGCTATAATCTTTTACTGAGGTATTATATATGATACATCCTACTTTACTATGAATTAATGGCTTGTCATCTATCTTTCATGTAAGTATTAATTGCTTATACAATAACTAGACATTTATATTGTATTAGAATTCTGTCTAATCTACAATAGTACTATATCTGTTCAAAATAATATAAATATTGCTTATTCCTATCACAAATATTCTCCATATGATAATTCAATTTATGGAGCTCAGATGTTCTGGATTGTCAAAGTATGAGTGATAATCTAATGGACTTAGGTTTATCCATCAGAATAGGAATGATTTTCATTCCATGGCTAGGGCGGATCTTAGTTTTGTTAACATTTATTAATTTAAATTTATTTCACAAAAACATTTTTAGTACGCCTAACCAAAACATTACTTTATTAGTAAACACTCAAAGTATAAAACTGATAACTTCCTATAAAAGCTCAAACATACACGTTATAGTTATCAGAGGAAAATGATTAATAGTCACAATAAAACAAAAAATGCATAGTCTAAATAACCTAAGATAAATTTAACTTTATTATCTTTAAATACAATTGGCTTAAACAATCCTAGCAAGAGATCAAATCTACTGAAATATTTAAAACTGAACAAAGAAGGGTAGACATCTTCCACAAACTAAGAACCACAGTCAAGAAATGAGTGCATCTGGACCACAGAAATCAAACCAAGCAAGTTTAATGCCACAAAGTCCAACAAACAAGGTTAAACAAACAACCCAGAAATCATTTATAAGCATGACAATAAAGAAGGCCTTATGGCATTAGTAATAGTTAAATATAACAACAGAATATGGACCCTAGCCAATCTATACTGGTTCCAATGCATTAGAACAGGAACTGTTAAAAATACTTTAGATTTCTTCATTATCAATAATTATAAGGCAACTTAATATTAGGAGGAGATTTTAACTGTACATTTGATATTTCTGAAACTACAAATAAAAGACCACTGTGAATATCTGCTGTATCAAAAGCTTTAAACAAGTGGGTAGAATCATTTCATCTTGTAGATATTTTCAAATTTAAAGATGATCACAGATTTGGTGCTCAAACTAGACTAGACAAAATATGTTCTGCCCATGACATACAGCCTAAAATCATTAATTTCTCAATCACTCCCTGCCCCTTTTCAGACCACAATTCATTGATACTAAAACTTCAAAATGGGTACAAAGCATTAAACTTAACTCCAGAATTCCAGCATATACAACTGAAATTAAAGTGGGCAAACCCTAGTTATTATCTTAATTACAGTTCTTCTTAGATATTAATTCCACCACAGAAATAAAGTAAGGATTTGGGACTCATTAAAAGCTTACATATATGGTAAAACCCTAACTTGGTATAAAAAAAAAATCAGAGAATGGGAGTCTGAATTATTAGATCTACAATTCAAACTTTTGACAGTAAAATTTATTTATTTATTTACAGTTGTTGACCGAGAGTGTCCGACTGGACGTAGGTCCATTTTCAGTGGAGGTCCAGGGAGAAAAGCTCCACAGTTAAAATATACAGACAGTAGTTACACTGGATTTACATAGCAATTAACAATTTGATTAACATCGCAATTAATTACAAACATAGTTACAGATGAAGAACATAGTACATCCTAACACACAAAACTAGTTTAGCTTTAGAAAAACTAAAAATTAATACCTTGACCACTTCTCCAATATATCTACATAATTTATCCACAAGAATCAATATACAATCAAAAGCTAATAACATTAAAATTATCTTCCATGAAAAGAATGAGAAAAATGTCTCAGATATAGATGACATTCTTGAGGCCTAAAGAAATCACTATATTGAACATTTCCAAAAAGAAAATATACATCTCAATCAATTAAATCTAGATGAAAAATGTTCTAATATAAAAAAAAATTCAGAAAAATTTAAACTAGATCTGTAAGCACCCATATCCTACAATAAATTACAGATACAATAAGAGAGGGTAAAAATAATAAAGCTCCAGGTATAGATGGCATAATTATGGAAATATATTAACTTTTTCCTTCAAAGATACTATCCCTATTCTATAAATCTGTATTAGAATTTCAGTCACAAGGTTTAATGCCACCCTCTTGAAGGTGTTCCTGAATCACATCAATCCTAAAGGAAAACAAATCCCAAAACCTCTTTACCTCATACAGACCTATACTATTATTAAATAATGACTATGAGATATTTATGATAATATTAACTAACAGAATGCAAATACCACTATCCAAAACAATAAATAATGATCAAACTGTATTTATATATCATAGACACTCACACGACAACATTAAAAGGATAATTTCTCTTGTAGATTATCTTAATAAAGAAAATAAAGAAACACTCATAACTGGCTTCCCTATAGAGAAAGCCTTTGATTCCCTAAATTGGGACTATTTATTCAAAATCCTAATGCTATTTGAATTTCCTGCTTCCTTTGTTCATCTCCTAAAGAATATATACAGTGTGTATATATTTATATATATATCTATATATATATATATATATATATATATATACATACAAATAATTTAGGGTATGTCAAATTAGGTCCTTTTACCTCTGAATCTATACATATAACAAAAGGCACTAAACAAATATGTCCCATGTCACCAATTCTATTTCCTCTGTCTACTGAACTATTGGCAGATTCAATTCTTAATATAAAAATCAAAGGAATAGATGTTTATGAACAATACTCCTAACAAAGACTTTAAGTAAAGTATATGTACTGCTTAATACCTTGTAGTAATAATAGACATTTTACACCAGGTCGCAGTACGCTTACCTGCCAGGCTAGCCAGCAGCCACAACCCCTCTCTCTCACACTGATTAACTAATCCTTTTCTACCTTTTTATAATTACTCCCTCTATCCTGGTCCATGATATCTCCCTCCTTTCCTTCTACCTGATATCTCTCTTTCTGGGTCCTTACCACCTGAGACTGACTTGCCACTAGGTGGTGCTCCTCTCCCAGGTCCACCTATCTGTCCTCTCTCCTCCTTAAACACCCCTTCTCTACCCTTTATAAAACCTCTTAACTTCTCCTACTGGCCTTCATCCATATATCCACCCTCCACTCCTTTCTCCCTCAGTCTTCCTTTCTCTCACAATTCACTGCAAGCTTACCTTTGACTACCACTCTCTACTGATTGTCTTCTTCACATTCTTCTCCTTTGGCTCCTGTCCCTCTAATCTTATTTTTCTTCATATCTTGTCTCCCTTAAACTACTCCTTTTCTTATTGACTATTCCTGGTGTGACCCTGTCACTAGTACTGTAATCTCCCCTTTCTCTCTACCCACTGTAATTCCTCTCTGTCTTACATCCTGACCTGCCAGTTTCTCCCTTAAGACTTCCGGTGTGTATTCTGCTCCCACTGTACTTTCCCTTTCCTCCCCTGCCCACTTACTCCTCCCTTTCCGCCTTTTTCCACTCCTACTCTATATAGTCCCCACTTCCATACAGACGCCATCTTAGATTCTGTATCCTGGCCCCCGGCTGCTGAGCATCCCTGGCTCCTGTGTCTGCGCCAGAATGTAAGTTTGTTTAACGGACTCCACTGATAACTGTACCGCTGGACTTGTTTTAATGTGCTTGTTTCTTCACTTTGCTGGCTTTTCTAAATATAAACATGTATTTTTTCCCCGCTGCAAACGCCTAATTAATAAGGCGCTTTGCATGCGGAAAGTGTCTACTCAACAGGGTCTGCTCCTAGTAGATTCTTTGAATCTGCATTAGTTACCATAGTTTGCTACATAGTAGCATTACTGGGATAGTTCCGCTGTTTTAAATCTTAACTAAGTATATTTTCTTCTGCAAACGCTTAATCATTAAAGCGCTGTGCATTCGGAACTTGTGTTTTTATTTCTGCTGCAAACGCTTAATCATTAAAGCGCTGTGCAGTCGGAACCTGTGTTTCCCGATAAGGTTTATTTTTTAGTGGATTAATGAATATGTACAAATAGCTTCTACTGATGCAATTTTGAAAATGTACGCTACTTTATATTAAGTGTGCAGTCGGAACTTGTGTTTCCCAAAAAGGTTTGTTTTTTAGTGGATTAATGAATATGTACAAGTAGCTTCTACTGATGCAATTTTGAAAATGTACGCTACATTATATTAAGTTGTGCTAGTTGCTTAGTAAGTGGTACTTTGTTATCACTTCCTTCTGTTTCAGTAAACGCACAACTTTTTTAGCGTTTTAGCACGTGGTTTGCAATAGCTGTTTGGGGCTCTACTTTGTCATTAATCGGCATGTATGTAAGTGTCGCTATTGCCCTCAATCGATAGTTGTTTTTGTGTATGGTGTCCTCGCTTGCTTGAGGATTCCAAATTAACTGTTTTTTAGGGTTGCCTTAGTCACTAACCAAAGTTCAGCCATTGCAACTTGTTCCTACTGTGCATTTTATTATTGTCTGTAATTAATTTCTGTTAGACTAAACTAAATTACTCTGCCTAAGAGGGACAGTCTAACTCACATTTGTTACCTATCTGCACTCAAATACTAGTTGCTTACAGTCAGGCTGTCTAACATATTATTTCTGCTTACTTAAAGTAACCTTATATCCAAGTAACTGTTTTATTCTTAGTTTACCTGTCTGTACCTAAACTATTTGTAAGAATGTTAGTTCTCTCTAGCTCTGCTACTACATACATTAATTTCTGAAATGTATATTGTGTAAGCTAATTAACAATCTGCCTGTGAACACTTGGCTCATACTCAGCCTGTTTCTTCATATTTTTTCTCTCTCCATTGCTTCTTCTAGCTTAGGCTCCTGCCTATCCTGCTCTAACCCACCAACAGTGCCCTCCCAGAGGTTCTTGCCAAGAACCCACAAAAAGGACACTTGCAAAACTAACTAAGAGCTCATACTGCTCCCTGAGTACAACTCCTAACAAAGACTTTAAGTAAAGTATGTGTACTGCTTAATACCTTGTAGTAATAATAGACATTTTACACCAGGTCGCAGTACGCTTACCTGCCAGTCTAGCCAGCAGCCACAACCCCTCTCTCTCACACTGATTAACTAATCCTTTTCTACCTTTTTATAATTACTCCCTCTATCCTGGTCCATGATATCTCCCTCCTTTCCTTCTACCTGATCTCTCTCTTTCTGGGTCCTTACCACCTGAGACTGACTTGCCACTAGGTGGTGCTCCTCTCCCAAGTCCACCTATCTGTCCTCTCTCCTCCTTAAACACCCCTTCTCTACCCTTTATAAAACCTCTTACCTTCTCCTACTGGCCTTCATCCATATATCCACCCTCCACTCCTTTCTCCCTCAGTCTTTCTTTCTCTCTCAATTCACTGCAAGCTTACCTTTGACTACCACTCTCTACTGATTGTCTTCTTCACATTCTTCTCCTTTGGCTCTACCCACTCTGTTCGCCCTGCGGGCTCACTCCGCTCCCCTACCCTGCCCCCATTTCCCACCCGCCCCAGCACCTCTACATATATACCTTTCAGACTCCTCCTTCATACCTCAGTCAACCAATTACTATCCTATTCCTTTACCCCTCCCTCCTTTATCAATTAGCCATTCTCAGTCCTCCTTTTTATTTTCCCCTCCCTCTCTTCCTCCTCCCACACTACCCTTACTCCTCCCTCAATCCTTCTTCTCTTACCCCTCCCTCACTACTCTTACTCCCCCCTCCCCTCTCAGCTACACTCTCTCTTGTCTAAACTCCTCCTCTCCCATTTGCTAAATTATAACATCCCTTCTTCCTCTTCACCTCCTCTCCTCTTCTACCCTTCACTTCCTTTCCACTCTTACCCTTCTTTAACCCATCCAAATTCTCACCATTACCCGACTCCCCTGCTCCCTTCTCATCTTACTAATTCCTCTTTATCATGCTACTTCCTTCTCTTCCAAATCTCCCCCATCCCGCACTTCTGCTTACACCATCCCATATACTCACCTTCACCCTCCACTACTCAATCATTTCCACTACATATCCTCCTTCCTCATTCCACCTAAACTTCTATACCTTTTCCAGCCCAAAATCTTTCCCACCTCCACAGACATTTTTAAACCTAAACCACAGCCAATCCCAAACAACGCCCTATTGTACCAACCCAAAAGGCCAAAAACTGGTCCCAGAAATGCCATAGCCTTATCTGGAGATATCCAACCTAACCCAGGCCCCTGCCTCCATACAAACAACCCCTTCCCTCCTCCCCCTTCCTCCTCTTCTACTAACACCCCTTTCCCCCTTTCCTCTACCTCCTGTACTTTCTCTCTTATTACACTTAAGTTCTTCACCATCAACACTCAGAGCCTCAACAATAAAACCCACCAATTACAAGCTTGGATAAACCACAATCAACCAGACATCTTAGCCATCTCTGAAACCTGGCTAAAACCTTATATTACTGACCCTGAAATCTTACCTGCAGGCTTCCACATCCTTAGAAATGATCGTTTAAATAAAAAAGGTGGAGGCTCTGCTCTAATCTACTCTAACCATCTCTCTCTAATCCCTATGCAAATCCCAACCCCACATTTCAAAAATACTGAATTAACTGCTGGTCTCCTCAGATTGAATAAACGTAAGAATATCTGCTTTATCTCCTTATATATCTCCCCAGGTGACAACATCTCTACCCTTGCAAATATTCTTCACTGGGCCTCAACTGAAATAAAATATGAAACTTACATTCTTGGCGACGTTAATATAGACTGGAATAAAATCACCTCACCTTCCCCTTCTCTATCCATTAACCTATACAACTTCACCCAAGTAATCCATTCAACAACTCGTCCTAACAAAATCCACCCTCCTGGATCCATCTTGGACTGGATTCTAGTTTCTCATCCCAATAAAATAATTCTCTCAGGCACCAACCCCGATACTTTCAGTGACCATCTCCCTGCCTTCACTCATCGGTCAGCTAATTCCACCCAATTTCATCACCAGTACATTCAAACTCGAAATCTTAGCAACTTTAACCCTACAATTTTCACAAACACCTTCAAACTAATCAACTGGCAAATCCTTAATACTCTCCCCCTAGACAATGCTGTAGAACATTTCAACTCTATTTTCCTAGACACTCTGAATTGCTTAGCCCCTCTAAGAAACAAACGAATCAAAACTAACTCTGCTCCTTGGCTGACAAAAGATACTAAACAAATCATGCATCACAGAGACAAAGCCTGGAAGCATTATCAAAAAAACAAACTGCCTTCTTCCTTCCTCCAATACACCCAACCGCAACCAAGTAAAAAAACTAATCACTTTAGACAAAAAAAACTACTATAGTAAACTGCAGTCTAACAAAAATAAGAACCCAAAACAATTTTGGAAATCAGTTAACTCCCTTCTACACCCAGGGTCCAAAATAATCCCTGCCCAGACCCTAGTTTAACTGACAAGGAATTGAGTTCTCACTTCAACACCTTCTTCACAGAATCCCTAGCTAATCTAACCAAAACATTCCCAAACAATAATCCACCTAACATCCTCTCCTCAACACCCAATAACCTTAATAAATGTCTCTTGAATTTCCAGTTCAAACCAGTTTCAACCAGCTTCATAAAAAGGCTCTTATCTAATCTTAAACCATGCTCCAATGCCCCTGACAACATACACTCCTCCTTCCTCAAATGCGCAGCTGAAGGTATTGCTCTCCCTATTAGTATCCTGATAAACAGATCCTTAAATGAGTCATACGTACCCAAACTCTGGCGTTCAGCCTACATCCTACCTCTCCACAAAGGAGGCAAAAACACCACTATCTCTAATTTCTGCCCCATCGCCCTACTCTCTCCAATATCTAAAGTTCTAGAAAAATGTGTCCACCACCAGCTTTTACCTTTCCTAATACAGAATCACCTTCTTACTTCCACCCAACATGGCTTCCGCCCCGGCCATAGCACCATTACTGCCTTACTATCCTTCCTTGAAACAGTCAACCGAGCCCGAGACTCTGGACTCCTTGTATCCACAGTACTACTAGATCTTTCCAAAGCCTTTGACACCATCTCCCATACACACCTACTCTTTAATCTCGCCAACCTTAATCTCTCCCCACATACTCTTTCCTGGTTCTCCAGCTACCTATCTGAAAGATCTCAAGCTGTCAGATGGATGAACTCTACCTCTTCCTTCTTGCCCACACCTACCGGTGTTCCCCAGGGGTCCATCCTTGGACCCATGCTCTTCAACATCTTTATAAATAATCTACACTCTGTCATACCTAACACCACAGTCATCCAATATGCTGATGACTCCACCTTAGTTTGTGCTGCCTCTAACTTTTCTGAACTCCA
Source organism: Protopterus annectens (assembly GCF_019279795.1). NCBI lineage: Eukaryota > Metazoa > Chordata > Ceratodontiformes > Protopteridae > Protopterus > Protopterus annectens. Next base: position 731,912,449 of record NC_056750.1, read on the forward strand.
GACTAAAACACAAATAGCCTTTTCCACCACAGAGAACTGGATGCACCAAAACCACCTCTCCCTCAACTCTAATAAATCCAAAATTCAAATTTTTACCCCTTCCAGAGCTTCCTCATCCTTTGACAAAGATTCCTTCAAAGTCCTCAGCCAAACCAACACTGCTATAGAAGTAGTGCCTTCCGCTAAACTACTCGGCATTACCATAGACGAACACCTAAAATTCGATCTCCACATTCAACAAAACATAAAGAAAACCCACCAAAAGTTAGGTATGCTCTACAGAAACAACCAATTTCTTTCCAACTCCTCTAGGCACACCCTGGAAATTGCATACCTTCTACCCTCTCTTCTTTATGGAGCCCCTCTTTTAACCAATCTATTTCCAACATCTCAAAACTTGAAACTTGCTATAATAAGATCTCTAAATTCGCAACCAAATCCAAAACCTCAACTCACCACTGCCTTACCCTTAAATCTCTAAATTGGCTTGAATTTCCCAACCACTTGGACTATCTCCAACTAACCACCGCTCACAAACTAATATTTTACCCAGACTCATGCCCTGCCTTAATAAACATCCTTCCACCATACACTCCAAACAGATCTCTGAGATCTGAACACCAAAACCTTATCTCCATCCACAAACCTAAACGTCCTGCCGGCCAGCTTCTACTCTCCTTCTCTCTAGGTAAAAAATGGAACTCTCTCCCTCCTTCTGTACCTAACTCCGAATCCTTCAAGACCCTACTTCTCAAATACCTGTCATCCAAATGGAAATGTTCCTGCTCTCACCAGATATAATTTCCAGGGATCTCTTTCCCTGAGCTCTCCACTTCCTGGCCCTCTCTACCTCCATGATTTTCCTGACTTTTCTAACTTTCTCCTGACTCCAACTTACTTTTTGCACATCTATGTATTTTTGTTATTTTTCTCTGCACTGTATTGCTTTATTATGCTTGTTCATTATGCACATTTTATGTAAATGTATTTTCTGACTGCTTGAATCTTACTCTTGTATTATACCATTAACTTTATGTAACCATGTTTCATTGTATTGCTTGTGGAGCTTTTCATGAATGAATGGACTGCATGAATCTTTACTCTTGTATTTTACCATTAACTTTATGTAACCATGTTTCATTGTATTGCTTGTGGAGCTTTTCTCCCCGGGCCTCCACTGAAAATGGGCACTTCTTGGCCCAGTGGACTTCCCCAGTAATCAAACTGAAATAAATAAATAAATAAAATAAATAAATACAATTCTGAAGTAATGCTACTTGCTGATTACATATTACTAGCATTATCTAATACAAGAGAGACATTAGAAGAATTAGATACATTAATTGACAAATTTCACATGACTTCAGGAATCCATTTCAATAAATAAAAATCAAAATTTTTATTTTTAAATAAAAAAGAACTGCAGAGTAAGGGGGATCACGTCATAAGGAAACAATTATCTACCTTACAACATCTAGGAATTGAGTTATGCAAGAATAATAATGAGTTAGTCTCAAAAAACTACAATAATTTTATCAATAAAATTAAAATCTCTGTGGAAAAATCGAACAAAATAATATTAACATTTGAAGATAGACTACAGTTAATAAAAATGGTTTTACTGCTCAAGATCCTATATATAGCCTTGGCAATACAACTGTTACCAGAAAGGAATATACTTAAAGTAATAAATTCATGCCTAAAATTGAAATAATATATAATGACTTTGACATGGCAAACAGTATTTCTAAATTTTACAAAATATTGATAAACTATAAAACAACACCCAAAACATCATATTGGAAATGTATAACAAAAGGACACTCAATACAGTAAACTGAATATATTAAAACAAATATCTTATTATCAATAAAATATACATTCTTTTCACAATACTGGAAAGATTTAATTGGAAATGCTTGCACAGAGCATTCTTAACCCCAGATAGAATCAGTAAAATTAGTTCTTCCATAAAAGGAGTATGTTGAAGATGTGAGCAAGTACGCAATGCTCATTGGAACCACATTGTCTTTGACTGTGTTAAAATTAAGACATTTTGGAATGGTATTAATAACTTTCTACAAGCTTTATTTAATGAGTCATATTATTTAACTAAAGCTTTTGTATTATTAACTGTGAACGAAGGTCCTCATTTGAAAAGGTCAAACATGTATCTAGTATGGACTATACTTGCAATTTCAAGGAAGTGTATAACAAGAAGATGGAATACAAACACAATACCAACTTTGAAAGACTTTTACAGTCTACCGAAGACCACAGCATTATTGGAAATTAAAATTAAAGAACTAAGAATTTTTCCAAAGCCATTTATCAACAACCCTTGGGGAAAAGTCTTATCATTTATTGATACTATACAATAATTGATCAGACACACTGATAATGGATTGGACATATTTATAAAGTAACTGTATACATTAAGATCTGTTATAATATCAGGCTAATGTTATTAGTGTACATAGTTATTTAAGATGTTATGTATAAATACTATGGAATTCATTCAAATGTATTTGAAAAATTAAAAAAAAGATTTTTTTGAGGAAAAAAAAAGAATGTGAATTACAGAGCATTATATAGAAAACAGCCTTTTATTGCATTCCTACTACAACCTACCAGCATACAAATATAGAGACATGGACACAGAGCAGAGATGTCTCAGAAGAGTGTCTGTGTAAAACATCAGCACACAGTACTCAGACGTTAGCAACATTTACCAACATGTAATTATACTACACAAGACGACAATGATTTTCGGCGTACACAATCCTTGAAAGACAAGCAAAACAATCTGTGCTCCATACAGTGACCAAAAGAGGTCCTATGACTGAAGATGTTTCTACCAATTGATCACCGTATTTAAAATTATATCAATGATACCAGCTCCATATTACCGGATAATGAGGGCAAAACATTAATGAATCACCCTGCATTGGCTGTATGAAGTATAGTACCCCCTGTGTTCTGCCATACGCCAGGCCCCAAAAGAGATGACTGTAGTAAACATAGTACATTGAACATACATAACACTATGTACACTTGACATATTTGTTGTAGTTATACAGTTAGAATATTTTTGCATAAATGCCTTTGTGATGAGGGAGCACAAGTCACAGTTTCCACAAATTAGGGGAATTAGCTATTAGAGCTACCGCTTTTAAAAAAGTTAGAGGTGTTGGATGGTAATATATGTTGATACAAGTATGAAATTACTTAGAAGTATATTTTCTACTGATAAGGTTATCAGGAAGATAGCTGTTAATAGAGTACAACAGGGGTGAGACGGGGCTCACACAGTAACATAAATGCTGAATCTTGAGAGGCAGATAGTTTCAAACACCTACATGTGGCAACCTAAACTTGCACAGTAGAGTTTGTTACTATATGGACATGCACTACAGTCTAAGGGTTCCACTGTCAATGTGTTGCAAATTCTTAGTTTATATTACTCATCTCTGAGAAGTACTGATTACCTGTGTGAAATGATATTGGTTTACTGAGGGGAAAAAAAAAGCCCCTGGTGTACTACTAAACCGTAGTACTAGTAAACCATAGAACTAATATTACTAACAAGTATCAACATAGCCATACACATTGCTAGTTTTGTTTGTTAGTCTCTTCCTAAATGAGGAAGTAAAAATATATAAATCATGAGCAGGCATCCCAGCTGTGTGCATGTCTATTCCTGTATAACAGGTGTGTTCCACAAAACAAAATGTAGCATTTTTCTGCCGCCTTGCATATGTCAGAGACTTTGGGTAGCATTTTGAAACAGCTGGTCTAATTATGACTGTTCTTTTTCACAGCCATGACAATGGGGTATGCAGCACAGAACAGGTCTCCGTATATCCTGTCTGGACTGTACTAGGGGCAGAGTCAGTAACCATAGCTGACAAAGTATATAATTGTGAGAGACTCCATATTCAAATACAGCATAACGTCTTGCTTAAAATCCACCACTGTATGCCTGAATTAAGCCTTACATGTATTAAACAAACATTCATCAGATACCTGTCAGCCTCTTACAAATATGATGCAAGACTTAAGACGTACTTATTTTAAACTATTCTTTTGTTCATACCAGGAAACATATAATCAGTACACCATCCTTTGTGGACATCACTGCACAATACACACAATCCATGTCCATAGCAGAAAGAGGAAGACAGCGATGGTGAACAATCTCAAATTAATGAGTTTCACCTTAAAGAATCGTGCTAATGTCCGGACAGCATGCAGGTAACACCATGGCACAATGATTAAGAATATGCTGTTCCTCCATTATACAGCAGTGCCTAGATTAACCATAACGGCTATGGCATTTGTTTCAAGTTTCTCTGACCCAGATTTCTTTTAGGTCGTAAACCTTAGGATATGCGTCAGACCACATACAGCCATTTAGTAGTCTGTAGTCAACAACTACTGAGATTACATTTCAGATTAGTAAGATGGTCATCTAATGTGTTTTTAAATGTAACTGATGATGTTGCTTTCTGGTTTGATGAAGATGATCTTTTCAATTGCTCTGGGTTGTTCTTTCCTAAAAGGCATTACTTTTCATTTATTTCTAGTAATTTCCATGCCTATATCATTCCTGTACAACTAGTTTTACTGCTTTTTTAGTTTTTATAAATATTTATATTGTGATGTGCAGTGGTTAATTTAGTTACTCCAGTGTACTAGTATTATTAATATTAACCCTTAACAATCATCTGCTCATAGAATATCAGTGTCAGCAGTTCCCATTGATTTGTGCATTCAAAGTCTTGTAGAGAGGTTATGAAACCAGCTACTAACCAGAAGGGAAATAGAACTACACAGCTCTAAAACAAATGCACCAAAGTGTGGCATTCACTTTTGTTTAGATAAAATGCCAGAAATTAACTACAAAAAAAAAAAGCACCTGATGTACCACTAAACCATACTACTAGTAAACCACAGAACTATTATTATTAACAAGTATCAACATAGCCATACACATTGCTAGGTTTGCTGGTTAGTGTCTTCCTAAATGAGAAAGTAAAAATGCATAAACTGAAGTCAATGGAGTGGTCATAATAATTCTAGTTCAACCAAAATATGAATACTGCACTAGTTTTGCATGCACAGCTAAAAACTCTGCAATGCAGCCTTACCATTATAGGCAGGCTAAGTCTTGGCACTTCTGTTTATTCTGCTTTAATACAAAGATGCATCCTTATATGTCATGTGAAATGTACACGAGCAATTTCAAATAAAGGCTGCTCACAGTGAGCATTATACTTACAGTAAACCTCACAAGAAAGGCTGAAAGAAAACTAGTGGTTGCCAGAAAAAGGTCAATACTTCTGCCTAAGTAGCTGAAATACATAGAGATTAGTCAGAAATCAGTCAGCTGGTCAGGTACGCAGCTTAGAAATATAATGGCCATTTCCAGTAAGGGTTGTATTTCTAGCAAAGCTCTCAGGAAATTCTATTAGAAGACCTGTGACCACAGGGGTAGGAAAATGCAGTAGTAAATAACAACGAAATCTAACTCCTTCCCCAAAGAACGTATTCACAGCTTTCTAAAAGGAAAGGGATAATTTAAATAATATCTGCTTTACCCATTCCGGCTCTCCCTTTTACTTCACTTCTCTACTGTACTATGTTGCTCAAACCATTCTCTGTCCTTCTCTACTGTACTATGTTGCCTACCAGTACTAACAATTAAACTAACCTCAAACCATCCTCTGTCCTAGTTAAAAAAAAAAAAAAAAAAAAAAAAAAATTTAAAAAATGATTACTCTGTGTTTTTTTCCCTCTCAAATATTGTTTATTTTTCTTATTTGATCTTAGTTCATTCCCCACTAAATAACTCTGTACACATTATTTTTTTCTCTCAAATATTATCTGTTTTTGATCACAGCTTAATATTTTATATTAATATTGTATAATAAGTTTCTGCCTATGCTTGGAGCTTTTCTCCCCGGGCATCTACTGAAAATGGACATGTATCCAGTTAGACTAGCCTGGTCAACAAATGTAAATAAATAAATAAATAAAAATAAAATTTATATAAACAATTTATGTATATTGCTGATTTCGCTATTTCTATGGTCACAGTTAATGTTTTATTGATGATCTCAAAAGAAAGGACAGTGGAAAGCCCTTTGTTGACGGTCCCAGTCTATCCTAGGAGAGATGCATTTGTATGAGACGTTGTACAATTTGAAAAGAAAAGCACTAAATCAGCAAAATTAAGTTTTGAGGAAAAAGGATGTTTAAGACCTTAACAACTGGACATTTGATGAATGTATGCGTGACTGCATTTCTGAACTTAAACTGCTCGACTGTCCTAATCTTCATATTTCAGTCCAACTGCTTCTAGAAGAATAAGAAAAGTCATGATTATTCAGATTAAACTTGTTTCAATTGCCTTTTCGCATCTAGTTTGATATCTATAATTTATTTCACTGGCTGGTTCTAATATAGTGCACTTTTTTTTACAGAGTTCACTGTTAGAGAGACTTATCCTGAAACTGCAATATCTAACAGCTGACCACACTCTCCTGGGAGTAACGCTGTCAATCTGGTAGATTCTGAAAGCACCACTGGAGTGTTTACCATACACAGTGTTCAAAGACTGTACTTCAATAATACTCAAACCATTTAAGACTTAGTAAGTTTTTTCGACTCTGCAACATTAATGTTTTGTTTTTTCACCTTTTAAATACTCTATAAAAATGAGTGCTCATGTTATATAATCTACTGACTTGAAATGTCCTCTGATTTCCACATTTCCATGCCTGTACCCACAGTGTTTACATGGGGTGCTTTTTGCTCAGCCAATTTCTTGCCATGTTCCATATTGCTTACCACACCATTGTCCACAATTTTGTTTTCTTTTTATGTATTTTACAGTTTCCAATCTTCACATTCACTCTGTTTCAATCCAGTTTCAAAGTCTCAAGTTTATAAGGCTTTTTCTTCTGAGTAACATGTATTTATTGCAAAAATATTTTATGGGGAGAGTACATTTGGCAGACATGGAGAGAAATGCTATAAAAACAGTTACGATCAATCAATAATACAACCAAGCGCAGCTGTTAGAAAGTACATACATGTAGTTAATCTTTGTATGCAGTGCAGAGTTGATTTTGTAGTAATGTGAATATCTTTACAAGTGTTCAACTCAAAAGTGTGAACAACATGATAAAGTAAAATACTTTCAATAGGGACATTAGGAATGATGGATTGAGAAAGCAATAAGCGTCACATTCTTTATTAACAAATTTTGTGGAAAGGAGCTCCACTGAGCAATTTTTATTTATGCATGCGGTCACTGGAAGAGTACACAGTGGATTTAGCTACAGGTGTCTGAAGTAAAAAGGAAGAAGTTAAGGTGACAGAAGTGGATTTGTAGATGTGCAAGTCTAAGAGAAGAGACTTCAGGTAATATTTGAAGAGTTTAAGACTGCTGTTAGGTTTCAGATCAGAAAGGAGTTTGTTCCACAATCTGGAGACATAATTTGAGTAATGCGAGTCTACTGCTGAATTGTATCCTTTTTGAATAGCAGTCATATCTTCATCTTTAGGGGGAAGAGATATTGACCAGGTGCCTACTAAAGAATGGGGGATAACATGGAAGAATACTTCTGAGGTTTATAGAGTATTTTGTGGCAGTCTTTAGTCAGTTGAATTTCAAGTAGTTTGGAAATTTTAGCCAATGTGTACACTGACAGGCAAGGTAAAGACCTTAGGGATACCAAAGATAGTGGGAATTAAAGGGTTTCAAACAAAATATTTCTATAGTTTGTAGTCAATCACTTCCTGAGCTAATACATCTTTTAACATCATTATTAACTCATTAAATAAAGTAGCTTATACATTTATGAAGACAGTTGAGGAATAAACAAATGTTGATCATAGATAGACAAAGGCAATAGCTTTATGGTAGAGTTCTGTCTGTAGAGGAATTATAGATTTTTGTAAATTTTATTAAAAACATTTGTCAAGTGGTGATCAGATTTTAGTTTTTCATCAAAAGTCACATCATGGAGTACAGTGTAGGAACCAAGATAAAGGAGAACAACTCCACTGAACTAGTAGCCATCAAACAAAATAAAAAAAAAAAACAGGGCAGATGCATGGGGTCAAGCAGTGTCTCTCATTCTGGAAAAAGACCTGTGATCCAAGGTATGAAAGCAAGCACTTTATTGAAATATTTGTTCAGCGCTTTTGTCCCAAATTTAAAATCAAATGGACTTCATCAGAACAAGTACTTCCATCACAACACCAGCACCTTATAAATTGCATCTTTGTAACATGATTAACAACTTCCAAATAAGGCATTATTTACACCAAAGGAAAATAATACTTAAAAATGACAATTAAAAAGGTCCCTTGTAAAATCACCTAGTAAAAAGATTTTATATCCATTACTGTGGTGGTGGTGCTGCGGTAGTGGTAGCCTCACAGTAAGATGCTGTCCTGTTCAATTCTCAGCTAGAGCGTCTTCTGTGTGGAGACATGCGTGAATGGGTGTACCTTCGTTGAAGGTTGTTGGTCAGGGCCGGGAACTCGGCATGTAAAAATCTACTGCCAATCATTAGCGGACCGGAATGACGCTGTGGTGACCCCTAACCGGGAAAAGCCGAAAGACACAACAACATGATAGCAAAGATGTATATTGACTTCTATTTATTTAGTATAGTCAATTTGTTGTAAAAATATTTAGAGAAAATAATTGAATTAAAATCTAACCACTAGAGTTTAGCAGCACAAAGCTTCAAGACGCTGCTTAAAGACACCATGTTATTCATGCCAGGTTTCATGCTGGCATTAAGACAATTACCAGAGAAGCTCACTATAGTTGAGCCTTAGCTCCAAAAGCTAGCCCTTGGGTTAATAGGGAACTTTTCCATAAATCAATAACAGTTCTTACTTTCTCTACACTTTATGTTATGTTTACATAATGCATTTTTCATATTGGAACATTGTATATCATAGTGATGATCGTAAATCCTCTGTCTGAGAATGAGTTCAATTTGCCTAAGTAGAATCAATAGCATGGGTCACAGTATACTATATGTATATATATATATACATATATATATGTATATATATATATATATATATATATATATATATATATATATATATATATATACATATATATATATATATATACACACAAGACCTACAGCATATATATATATATATATATATATATATATATACACACAAGACCTACAGAGTTACAATCACAGTAACAAAATCACAATTTTAACTCCTTTTCCCATTATTTCAATTTTAAACTTGGTCCTTTATGTATGCACTGCTGACAAGCCCCATATTTTCTCATTACTCGATTATTTTTTCTATCTTCTAAGATGGTATCAACTTTTTCTAACCTTTCCTTGAGGTTCAACTGCTTCGTAAAAGTAAATTGTGGTTCATTTCCCCAAATCATATAAAACATCTCACCATACCCTATACATTTCCAATTATCTCTTATAATATTCTTAATATGGTCACTTTCTACACTGTATTTAAGTAACGTGGTGTTCTGATAGTTACAACCATCACTATCATTATACTTTTCTTCACTTTGATTCTGTTTATCAATTGGCCCTTTTACTAACAAGGGACTATATATGTTTTTATCCTTTTCTCCGACACGTTGTGTTTGATAGCATCCAGCACTGCAGGACAGTAACCCCTATCTATAAACATTTTTATAGTTATTTTAATGTCCAAAACAATTGTTGTCAGAGGTGAGTCTCGAAGCATGAAATCATCTGTCTCTTGAAAAGTCAATCCTTTTGAAAAGTAGTGTGATTACTTGAAAAATGTAAGACATTATTGTAATATGCTTGCTTCCTATACAGTTTAGAAGTAAACTTCTAATTGTGTCCCTGGCTAATGTATTATCTAAATCATTGATCTCATCATGACACTGTTTAGCTGTGATCCTCAAGGAATCAGTGCTGGAGTTTAAAAATTCCTCAAATTCAAGGAACTGTGCAATGTCACCTATCCAGATGATAAATATATCGTCCAAAAATCTCATAAAAGTAATGATATGTTCCATATATTTAGACTTAAAGACTACATTTGGTTCCCTGTATCAGAGTACAACATTTGCACATAGAGGGGCAAAAGTTCCACCTGTGACCACACCTTCTGCCTGTTTAAAATAATCTCCTTCAAAAATATATAGTTATTTTCAAGTACAACTTGCATAAAATCAACCAAAATATAGCATTCCCTAGTTGTTAAGAACTGTTACTGGCTTCAGTAAATAACTTCAGCCTTGTATTTTGTAGAATGCAAGAAAATAGGTCTACTACATCCACTGTAGCAAAGATACTGTTTTCTGTAAACAGTTTGGGCCTTATTATTCCCCAGAAAGTCATATGAATCCTTTAGGATACAAATTTATTTCTTAAACAGATTTTTAAGTTGTCCATCCACATAAAATGCTAAAGGGTTGGTTTTAGACCCTGATGCAGCAAAAATGGGGTGCAAAGGTGGATTTGCTGTATACTTATGTATATTAGGAATTCCAAAGATAATAAGAATTAAAAGGGCATCCACATTAAAAGATTTGTATAGTTCGTAGTCAATCACTTCCTAAGCTAATCTTTTAACCTCATTACTATTTTGTAATAGGCCCTATTTACTTAATTCATGGAGACTCTAATGTAATGTTCCTCTCTATTTAATAAATTATACATTTTAGCAGAGTAATCTATAGCATTCATCAAAACTATTCCACCACCTTTGACAGGTTTCATAGATCTAATTTCTCTGTTATGAATTAATTCATTCAAAAGATGAAATTCGCACTGGGATAAATTGTGAATCATTCCAAACTGTTGCTGATAAAGTTTCCTAATACCATTTTCACAAAATGTTTCAAATAATAGCTCAAATATATCAGGAATTAATTACAGGGACAAAAACTACACAAGAAATGAAGAAATTATGAAAATATTCAAACAAATGTATTCTCAAATCTATGAAGAACAAATATTACAAACCTCTAAGGAAGAAAGAGAGGGTTTTCTTCAAAAACTAAAATTTCCTAAACTAGATGTAGATCAACAAAAAAAAAAACAGAACCTATTTCCATCAACGAGAGAGATGCACAGCAATTAAACATTTAAAATCACATTAAGGCCTCAGGACTGGTTGGACTTACTTCAGAATTTTATAAAACTTTCACCCCCCCAATAGCTAAACTACTATACTATGTGCTGAACTGTACAATAAACATACATGATGTTCACTTCAATGCCTCCAAAATTATTTTCATATTAAAAGAGCATGCAGACCCCAAAAACCCAGATAGTTATAGACCCATCTCCCTTTTAAATATAGATGCAAAGATCTTGACCTCAATACTCACAAATAGATTAAAAAACCTGATAGAGAAAATAATTTCTTCAGAGCAATCTGGGTTCACACCACAAAGACAGACCAGCGATAACACACTAACATTGGATGCATTAATATCCTTTGCAAATCACAGGAATACTAATATCTATGAAATGGTAGTAGATGCCCACAAGGCATTTGACAGGGTCGATCTAGAAGTTTTACTTCAAACATTACCTTATTTTGACATACCTATCAATTTAATTCAGATCATCCAGGTTCTCTATAGCAATCTGTACACATCCCTATATATAAATAAAGCATGGTCAAATAGAATTATGATAAAAAAATGGAACAAGACAAGGATGTCCATTATCAACCTTTCTATTCAACCTATACCTAGAACCCCTGTTTCTTTATATTAAACAAAACACATATCATAACCCCCCAAAGTATATCTCACTGCCTTCACAGATGATCTGAACATATACTTCAGTACACCAAATTCAGACATAACCAACTAATAACTGCAATTGAACAATTTTCAATTATGTCTAAGTACAAATTAAACCTTAATAAAACTAATGTCTTCTCCTTATGGCCACCCAAACTTATCTCGTTAATACCACTAATAGATACAATAAAAAGCAAAGAAGAAACCACATATCTGGGAATTACTTTCTTCCAGAGCAACAAGCAATTCTACCAACATAACATAACTCTTAAACGGTAAAAAATGGAATAACGTTAAGCTTCCATTTCTGGCCAAAATATCAATAATCAAAATGAACATATTACCTACACTAACATATATATTCATGACATCTCAAATAACTATACATAATAAATTTTTCAAACAAATTCATACCTTCCTAGCAAAATTCATATAGGAACCCCAAAAAAATAAAAGAATCTCATATCAAAAACACTTCCCAAGAGCAAAGGGGGTCTGAACCTGCCAGATTTTAAAACTTATTACTCTATTATCAATACAAACAGAATATTGAGAATAGCAGAACATAACCCAACAATGAAAACTTGGTCACCTCCTTGGGTGACAATATTTTATAGGTACATTAAAGCACTAGGAATCAATCCCACAGTGCTTCCCTTTTTAAACAAAAAAGATTTACAAGCCTACAACATTATAGATCCTTTAAAACATTCTGTAACTATAACATAAAAACCTTTTCATTCCTTAAACCTTGGGCAAGCTATGGTAACACTACAACCCCTCCATAAAAATCTAAATTTAAAAATAAATAAGATGCTAGACCTTGACTCCTTTCCTTGATTACAGACAAAATAACCCAAGATATCTACCCATACCTTAACTGTACAATCCAAGAAATGAGAAGTAACCTAAGTCTACCCAAATCATATATAATAATTCTAAGACAAATCAAAGAGTTGTGCTCCATCTACCTCCAAAACGTTACTATACTTAATAGTGACATGGAAAACTGTGCTCTGCTTGGGAAGACTATTCTTACAACAAGGAAAACAGTATTTAACTCATATAAAATGATAGGCAAAATCAAATTTCAAAAGGACCTCCTTTTCTCTAACTATTGGAGAAAATTAAAACCATCCATAGATGACCAGCAAATAAGACATTCAAACAAACACTGAAAATTATACCCCTTAAAAAACTGTCATACATGCAGCTCATGATAAATAATGATGCATATTTCACACCCGCAATACTCCACAAATTCAATGCATCAAAATCACCATACTGTTCACACTGTGAGGACCAGGTAGCAGACCTAATGCATATATTTTGGAGTTGCAAATGTGTGTATAAACTCTGGAATTCCCTCAAGATAACTGCAAAAAATGGGCCATCAAACATCAACACTAACATGAAAATTTACCCTTCTACATATTCTCCCATCTAACATCTCAGGAAAAAAAGTGAATATACTTATAATAATTTTCCTGCTAATGAAGCCATACATAGCTCTCAGATGGTTAGACCCTATAATTATCTCTTGGGAGGGATTCAAAAATATAGCTATAAAACATCTTTTAGCTCATAAAATAGTAATGGATAAATGAAACAAAAATATGAAAGCCCGAGAAATTTGGGAACAACCCTTTAACATCATATTAGCATAAAACATCATACATACTACATAGTAACAAGTTACAAAGGAACCTAGAAATATACACACAATCACACAGCAAAGCTATGGACTTGAAATTGTTATTGTATGTGCTGTTTTTATAACAACGGAATTGACTGAGAAAGCAACTATGTATATAGTGTAAATATATATGTTTTATGACCTACATGTTACTATACTGACTACAATGACTTAACACTCACTTATGGTCAGGTTGTAAGAATGGAAATGGTTATGATTTATATAAATTTAAAATGAAAATAAAAATTATTGAAAAAATGTTTCAAATAATGATAATGTAGGGTGCAATGGGGGGGGGGGTTGCGTGTTTTTTTCCTAGAAAATCGCTCATTTGAAATAGTTAGCTGGGCCAAGTTATAAAACAAAATTTTTAAGTTAAGTTCCCATTTTAAGATCAAGTAACACCTCACCAATGTCTCTTCTTACCCTAGGCATAAAAGTGAATCCTTTGCAAAATAAAACAGCGTGTTGTAAATCTATGCAGAAGTCACTGTAATTATATATTTTATAAACCTTACATTCAATGATATTCAGGAGGTGGCTAGAGTCTCTCCTGCTTTCAGTACAACTCTCAAAGGATTCATTAAGAATGATAATGTCATTATTAGTACTAAGTCACACAAAAACAATTAAGGCACAAATCTGTAGAATCATTGAAGGACGGTACCACTGGCCCCTCCCATTTTTTTCTGTTGTTTGTCTTTTGCTGTCAGTGACTGTTTAAAGTATCTCGATGCTGTGGGGGTTTCCCTCAGTTCCCTTTGTTTAATTCTGTCTGCTCACCTCAGTGGTGGAAACTGTTCTGCATCTAAAAAAACATTGCTTACTTCATGCCCCAAGTCTGTTGGTGTATTTAAAGTATCAAAATCAACATGGTCAACATTATACTGAGACACACATGGTCTAAGATAAGCAATTCCCTCTGCATACTTGGCCTCATCTATATTTAACTTGTTATATTTCCTTGTTTTAATTTTCCCAAGCTTATTGTCGATGTCAGTGAAAATATTGAAATATTTAACAGATCTGTCATGAAATAGCAAATTGCTTTTCAATGAGTTGTCTAATCTCTGGATATCTTCCAGAAGTACCCTGATAGCTTTTTTCATTAAAACTACCACTATGTCCATGATATGGCACCCACAGTCATCAAAAATCCCAATTAAGTCTTCATATAATTAATTGCTTCCTTCTATACTGTGTGTTATTTTCCATATTCAAAAGCCACTAGGAACATGCTGTTTAGAGATACATTCTTTTAAGTATAAATTATATAGCTGCAAGGTTTTGAACTTAGCTAATTTAAGTTCAGACAGTCTTAGCAGTTCTTCAAAAGAACTACTTACTGTTCATAAATTTTCAGCCTGCATAGTCTTAAAATCCATATTGTCTGTCCAGTTATGAAAATAAAAGTTAGCATGATTTACATCAATTTCGTGATGGGATAAACTATATGAATGCCTCTCCATTGTCTCTCCTCACATCTCCTCCTCTTGTTGCATCATTTACAGCAGACAGAAACATTCTGTCAGGAGAAGAGTGGCTGTTGATTACTTATCGTTGCTGATTCAAGTGAGAATGCAATCTTTGCAATGGGTCCACTGACCCTAAATGATCATTAGTATAACTCATCTTATTAATTTCTCTGGCCACACACATTAAGTGACAATTAAGAGATTGAATGAAACGGCCCCTCAGTAAAAAATATTGGCGGCTGGCCATTCTCTATTCCTTTCTGCTTGCAAATTACTGGCTCTACTGGCCGTCAACAACTCTTATGAAGACACAGCATGTTCTCCATATAGAAACTAAGAACCAAGACAAAGGAGAACAACCCCATTGAACTAGTAATTCTCAAACAAAAGAAAAAAATGGGGTAGACACCTACAATCAAGCAACATCTCTCATTTTGAAAAAAACATCTATGATCCAAGGTATGAAAGTAAGCAGTTATTACAGAGTAGAAGACTAAGTCAATGTTATTCAATGATGTAATGGAGAATTGTATCTTAAATGTACAGTTTTGTTTGTAAATGAAGAGCTTTAACTTGATCGTTTTTAAGTTAAGAGTAACTGGGTATCATACGTGTTTACTTCATATAAGTGATGGTTTGAAACTGTAGTAAGTTATTGGCAGAACAATTGTTGCATTTTGTGAAGGAGGCAAAGTGAGTCTTGGAGATTCTGATGTATAATGGATGCAGGATTGGTCCGTGCGGGACAGAAACTGTAACTGGAAAAAAGTAGGACTAAAGACTTTTGTTAGTTGCTACTTTGGGATCTATTATTTAGGTAAAAGTGGTGCTGCGGTAGCGTTGTCGCCTCACAGCAAGACGTTGTCCCGTTCGATTCTCAGCTAGAGCGTCTTCTGCGAGGAGACATGCGTGAATGGGCGTACCTTCGTTGAAGGTTGTGCATCAGAGCTGGCAACTCGGCACGTAAAAATCCACTGCCAGTCATTAGCGGACCGGAGTTCCACTGTGGCGACCCATAACCGGGAAAAGCTGAAAGACACAACAACATCATCAACCCCAGAATAGAATTTGTAGAAAGACAGTGAGTTTATCTAAGGGTATAGGGTGTGAGACTGTGTTAAATGATTGTGACAGAATCAAGATGGGCTGAGGACATTGCCAGACCACTGTTCCTGTAGGGATGCATGGCATTAAAGGAAAGTAGGATAGTACTGCTGCTGTGTTTGGGATGGCATTCCTATTTGGAGATAGACAAATGTTTATTTTGGTATTAAAGAACATTTGTGTGAATGCATTTTTCAGGATTTGTGATGGAGGAAGAATAGCTATAGGCCTGTAGTTGAATAGATCAGTCAAATTGTTTTCTTTATGCAATGTTAGGATGCAAGATTGGTTCCAAGAGGAAAGGATATCGGTCTCTGTTGCAGATGTTAATGATACTAGAGAATTTTTACTGCAATTTTATTATATTTGGAGGGGAGGTTGTCTGGGACATGTATAGCTGGTGATTCTGGCATGTGCAAATGGGTTTGACTGAGAAAGTGCAGGTGGTTTCCATAGTAGAGGATATAGCTGGGTGATGAAGGGGTCATTACATTTTTCAATATTAGAGTTAATTTCATGTTGGGAACCAGTTACCTGAGAAGGATGACTAGAATAAAGTAAGTATTTTATGAAGGCCCATAAAAATTGGGCTTTTTGAGTGAGCTTCTTGGAGATTACTATATATATATATTTTTTTTTTTAATTTGGAATTAAACATTAGACAATTTGTTTCCATTACAAACATTTTTTTTTCAATTTTAAAGACAGCTTTCTTTGATGCACCTTAAATAATCACTTTTGATGTTACATGCTAATGTATCTTTTATCAGTGGGTCACTGTATTTTCACAATGCACAGTCTTTCAAACAATGTTTTAACTCAGTGGCATAAGATTTAATGGTCTCCTAAAGTCACTTACCTTTCTTCATTGGCTTTCAATATGTCCAGAATGTATTTCTGAGTCCTGCAACTTTGTATTTTTCTTCATTTCTAAAAGACAACACACTAAATACCACAATGGATGCCATACCTGTGGTATGAAGAAACAGTACTGAGCCATTCTTGTTTGCTCTTAATATCACTCACAGTGAGATGCAGTTCAAAACATTGAATCAAGGTCTTCTAGTTTTCTTTGTGGTGGCTCTGCAACCTGAGACACATTGATAGTTGCAAAGATATCATCTAAAGCCAACAATGGCAGAATTAGTACAGTGAAAGGCTAGTCTCTTCACCTCTTGATCAGTCATACAGATAAGGTGCATCTAAATAAGAAAAAATAACTGCAGGCTCCAAAGACCAAGTGAAAGGCCAGTAATTAAACTGTATCATTTAAGGTCACATTAATTCTATCATCATGTTAGATTTGTAACAAAGTAATTGATTAGTGGTACAAGATGACACATGTAGGCATACAAGTTACTTCCACCATAAGCATTCAACTAGAGCCCAATGAAAGTCTCAGCCCTGGCCCCATGGCACACACACCAAACATAATTGAAATGTTAAAAGTAGAGTACATCTCATATAAGCTTTGTAACATATACAGTTGATAATACAGTGCATAGAAGATTCTGGGCACACATTGCATATTATGGACGACTGTAAGAGCAAAGAATACTAAATTATTTCATTGCAACAAGCTTGGGAAAAAGGGAGAGAAATAGAGATGGAAGGAAGGTGGTAAAGGCAATAAATACTTCTTTTATGGAATTTCAGGTAGCTTAAGAAAAGCATGCCGTCAGATGTGCTTGCTGAATCAGGAAGGCTATTTCACCCAGCTTTTTAAGTTAATCCTCCGTCTCTCTTTTATTAGATTATCTTTTAAGCAGAATGTTTAGCTATCTTGTGTGACTTTCTTGTGTTTTACTTGAATTTTTCAACATATGTAAATGATGGCACTCTATTAAAGCTCACTACATTTATGGAGATATAATAAAGGGCAGGACATACGCAAGTTGATATGTGAGAAGATGAGTAAGCAAGAGTTTACAAGCTATAAATTTCACTTATATGGCTATTAAAACAATGTTACTGAAGTTTCACTGTTTTCATTTTAGTACAATATTGCCTTCATTTTGTTTTCATTCCTATAAAGAATATCACATTAGCTTATGTACTCTAGTACCTGTCATTTCAGAAAAAATCCTAGACGTAGCACATTCCTTTGATCATCTACATAGTTACCTTAGGACAGGATCTTGACTTGACATTCCTTTCTTAGGGAAATACATCTGTAACTAATGAGTCAGTAATACTTTCGTCTATGAATACATTATGAGCGCACGCAGTAAATCTGAAACCTCTAATGTTCAAAAAACGTATGGCTGTGTATTCAGAGGAACAGCTACTCTGTAAACAGCAATATACAGCTCCTAGCATTACTCTGACCCATTTTCAAACCTCTACTTGGCTGGTACTTTTCTAACCTGTAGCGTCAATGCTATACTCTGCTACTAGTAGGAACAATGACTTTACCATTTGCTTCATCTTTATTAGTTTTATGCAGCGTAATCTTGGTCAAGTATATTTTACCACACCAAAGAAGATTTAAAAAAATATTTTCCAAATCATACTGCTTGACTTATGATAATATATGAATTTTTAAGTGATAAGAAGCAACACCTTCCAGTTGCTTGAGAATTAGTACTCCAAGTCAAATGTGCTGCATAGTATAATTAAAGCATGACAAACATTTTGTTTCTAAACATGTATGCTGCATGAATGCATAGATTGCATACACAGTAATTTGTAAAATTAAGTAGTCATACTGTTTCAGCAGAGTTTCATTAATTATATTTATTTTCTTGATTAGATTGTATAATATTCTTTTAATGTTTTTGAAAGTTCGTATCATCAAATCAAGTTACGTTTAACTTGTATAGTTTGTTGAGAAACTCTGAAAGTAAATTTAATCAACCTACATTTTATACATTACATTAAGCTTATGTTAAAGATGTGGAATTTTCACTTAAAACAAATTAATGTGGAAATGGATCCTTCTCCCGTTTATTGTCAATTTCTGCTCTGTGCCCTTCTGCAGTAGTTCCTACATTCTCTCTATGCTGGCACTATTCTAGTGTGGAAAAGGACATCAGTAACATAGACCTCGGTTTGAAATCAGAAATAATGAAACAGCAGGGGAGCACAACATTAAGGAACATTAGTGCTTTGCTATGTAAATGAAGATGGCAGTGAAGCAGGACATAAAGTACTGCAAATAACAGTGTTTCAGATGCATCTCTCTGCAGCCTGTATTCCGTGTTGATTTTGTGGCAAACTACAGCAGTTTGCAAGATTACCAGCAGCATACAAAAGCTTGCATTACTCAATTTTGTATAGTGTGTGTAGCGGAAGTGATGGACGATGTCATTATACCAGTTAAAATATAACAAGAGTGTAGAAATTTAGTGCTGCTTGATATTTAATACAGACAGTGGTTTCATTTATAACTGATAAAACTTAAAATCTAATACATAAAACTCTTGGAAATAATTAGTTGTAATGTATGTTTGCTCCTCCAAGGCTGACCATCATCTGTTTCCAGTGCCTCTTCTCCACCATCTGGTCTACCAATCTGGAACTTTTTCCCCAGACTCCAATCATGTTTCCTTCACTTTTGTCAGTGCATGTATTCTCCAGTGGATTGGTATGCAGTCAGTGCAGGCAACCCAGCTATAGCCCTGTCTCACTGAAGACAATAAATCCCACACATAGGGGATCATGTCAGTCGCCCTGCTAGACAGGGGTCCAGGGAAGTAAATACTGTGGGAAGAAATAGCCAGGGAATTGTTATGGCTAGGCTTGTATAGGCCCTAGGGCCAATAGCCTAGTACCAACCTGTGAACATCCCCAGTCCTGTCTTGGGATCAAAGAGGTGTGTTCAAGCACATACCCCTCTCTATTCCCAGCCCCAGGAAGATCAAGCTGCTAAGCCCCCCCCCCCCACCACCACCACCACCATTCCTTCAGGGCCCGAGTTGCTATTCAGATTATTTATTGATTTTTATTTATTTAATATTTGTTTACCTGGAAAGTCTGACTTGGAATGAAGCCAAATTTCAGTGGAGGCCCAGGGAGAAATGCTTCAGATGCATGTCTTTGTAATGTGGGAGGAAACCGGAGTACCTGGTGAAAACCCACACAAACACAGAGAGGACATGCAGACTCCACATAGAAGGCACTCCAGCTGAGAATTAAACTGGAAAACATCTTGCTGTGAGGTGACAACATTACTGCTGCACCACTGCGCCGTTCAGATTATGCCATTGTCGTAAAGATTAAGGGCATCTAGATCACAGTCAAGGCTTTATGTCTCTGGAATGTGAAGCCAGGCAACTATATTAAAGAGCTGTACTGCAAGGCTTACCTGATTATATACTTTTATGAACTATTTATATATGATAAAGATGTGTGTACATGGTGGCCAAACCCAATTAATATTCAGCTTAAAACTTCACAGACGGATGTCATTTTGCATACCAAATAAAGATCTTTAGTTAGCCTGCAAGATTTTGTTTCATGCATGATAATCCTTTAATGGGTAATATCTTACTTATTTATGTTAATTTTTTTTGTCATTTGGTATGACAAGGATGCTAAAAAGAGTATAATTTCAGGTAGGACAAAAGTCTGTTGATTGTATTAGGTATAAAGAGTAATCTTGCTTTTCATATTTAAAGTAGTGAATACAAATAAAGTACCTAGCTTTATATTAAAATATAAAATGTACTGAATAATTTAAATTTCTAGACAACAGTGATTTAAATCATTTTGTCTTTCATGTGGAGAATCAGTATCGGTGAAAAAAATAGTATTAGTTGACAAGGTGCTGAAGTGAAAGAATTGGGAAATAACTTCTTACTTTAAATACATGTTCAATAATAAGCCAGTTTTATTTTACTTTTTTTAGGTCTGACATCTGACTATCCTGATTTAAGGAGTTATAATTATTGTGAAAGGTTTTATTCACTAGATTAAAGAAAAAAATGTAAGAAATATCATTTGACATACAGTGAGATTTATATCTAACAGCAATCTGTCTTTCTAGACATTTCCTTTTCCTTGACTGACTCAGAAGTATCACATTGAACAGCTAGACAGAAAAAGACGGTAGAGTTAATGAAGTATAAAAATCTATTTTGTACTTATACTTTGTCACTATACTTACTATGGCAGTTTTGTTTGTTCCTCTATTCTAGTCATCTAAACCAATAAAGATATTGCTCGGGATTGTCTTTGCAACAGTTGTAAAGACAGATATCAGCTTCTGCACTTTAAATTAATGTGTCTCTTTATTTACCTTTATTAAACTAATATTGTTAAAACTTAGCATATTAATACTTTTATGTACTTCTCTAATGTCTATTGTCATTTAACTCAACAATAATTTCTGTTGCCAAGTGACTGTGTGATGTCTATAAAGTATACAAGGACCATCTCACTTAGCTGACTAACAAAAGTTAAATAAGCAGATAAACATCCATCCATCCAATAAACAAATATATGTGGCAATGCATTAAATCTCCTAGTATTTTTATTTGCAATTCTCGTGAATGCCAGCTTATTTAAAGTAGTGTACAAATTTAATTTTAATAAAATCTAAATTTATTAAATTTGAGAACTCTTCTGTGTTCATTTGTTATCTGGTAAACATTTAAGTAGACAGGTCAAAAGAGCTGTTTTCTCCCATGATCCAGGTGCAAGATGAAAATAGGTAATAATAAATTTAGTATGTTCATTTTTCCACATCTGTGTATTATGTAATGGATCATGTACAATAATTATTACATGCATTATAAAAAATGTTATAGAATCAATAAGTTCACATCATAAAAGGTTAACAAGTGAGTATTATAATTATGAAGTTTGTATATATTTACAAGTAAAATAGTGCAAAGGAGTTATCTGTGGCTTTCCATTCACTTTCATAAAAGAGAACATCAGCCATTCCACTTGAACTTGATAAATTGTTACATTTCCTACAAGACTGCATACTTCTAACAGCAAGATCAGTGTTGTTGTGTCTTTCGGCTTTTCCCGGTTAGGGGTCGCCACAGTGGAACTCCGGTCCACTAATGACTGGCTGTAGATTTTTACATACCGAGTTGCCAGCTCTGACGCACAACCTTCAACGAAGGTACGCCCATTCACGCATGTCTCCACACAGAAGATGCTCTAGCTGAGAATCTAACAGGACAACGTCTTATTGTGAGGCGACAACGCTACCGCAGCACCACCACCGCAGTTCAACAGCAAGATCAGCGTAACATTCTGTAAGAGACCAAGGGACACAATGTATGAGTCCATGCTGCCAAAATGATTTCTGTGATGTATGGTACTGAAACAGTAAGCTTGGGTGTTAAAGGTGGTCTTGAAATAGTGTATGTGGTGCACATGCCTCTGATTTTGTGTGTGTATGTGTGTCTATAAATATATATTATTTTCTATACAGAACTCTGATAGAGTAGTTACTAATTACAAAAGAGACATTTAGACAGAAGAGTAGCGCTTTTCTCAATTCCAGTAACAATAAATAAGCCTTGCCTTCTATTCAGGTCAACATCTTATCTAAAGGGTCAGATTACTTCTCTCACAGGGTTGCCTTTCAGATTGCCTTCATTCTTTTCTCTGCAGTTTTGACTAGAGGCCATGTCAGGCTCTCCTCAGACACAAAGGTCATGAATCTGCTGTATGTAAGGGCAATATGTATTAAATACCCCTATGTTCTGGTTTAAGCTCACTATGCCATAGGACCATTCTAGACTATTATTATACTTTGTGTGTGTGTATATAGATATAGATTTAGCTAGAAGGGCAGACATAGATATGTTTGTGAAGATATATACGTCATATACCTCAGAAGCCTCCATAGCAAAGCCCAGGTTTGTTTCGAATTAGTTCTTAATGGTACCACTTACACTGATCCTGTTGACTTAGCCAACCTTCTAGCAGATAAGTTCAGCACAAACTTCACCCCCCTGTCCCCCCCTTAAGCCCCATTTGACATCCCCGATACTTGCCCCTCACCTCATATCTCTGTAGATCATATGTCAAAGGCCCTATCCAAGGCAAAGAACACAGCCTCCATGGGACCTGATAGTATCCCAGGCTGTATTCTGCAACATCTCCATCAAGAACTAGCCTCGCCATTGAGCACCCTATTCAACTATAGCATAAGTACAGGCTTAATTCCAGCAGAGTGGAGAATTGCCATTGTTATCCCTTTGCATAAAGGTAGTTCCACTACTGACCTTGGTAACTATTGCCCCATTAGCTTGACAAATCTGATATGTAAGGCCATGGAGCGTATTATTATGGACCTCATAAACAAGGAAATAGGCAATCTCAAAGCACTTGACCCCACCCAGTTCAGATTTGTCAAGGACAGATCTTGCCTGTTGAAACTGGTTGACTTTGAGACTGTCACCATGGCACTGGGTGAGGGAAAGTCAGTGCACACAGCTTATCTTGACTTGGCTAAAGACCTTGACACCATCCCCGACTCAGCCATCATCGAAAAGCTACCAAAACTTGGTGTAAATCCCAATATCATCAGGTGGGTGGCCAACTGGCTCATTGATAGGACCCACAAGGTTAAAATAAGTGCCACTACCTCCAATAGCAGATCTGTCACTAGTGGTGCCTCCCAGGGATCTGTCCTGGTACCCCTACTGTTTGCCATCTACTTCTCAGAGGTCCAGGCAAAGACAAAAGGCCTGTGGCTGACCACGTTTTCAGACGACTGTAAGTTGGGTGCTGTCACTGACTTCCCAAATGATGTTAACTTACTTCAAGAGGGTCTCACAGCAACAAATAACTGGTGCCAAAGTCATGGCCTTAAGTTAAATGCAAAAAAATGTATTATCATACCATTTGGCAAAAACATGACCCCTACTGACTACCACATTAGCGGCAACCCCCTAAATACACAACCTGTGGTGAGAGACCTGGGTACACAAGTTGACGACAATCTCACATATGACCATCACATAGTAGCAGTGGTCAGAAAAGCCTTTTACTTGTTTCATCTCATAAGTAAAGGGATTGCATCCAGAATAAAGGAGGTTATTCCCTCTCTGTACTCCAGCCTCATTATGGCCAATAATTGAGTACAATGCCCCATTTGGTATGCACCTCTCCAAACACCTGCACCAACTGGAAATGCCACAGAAATACCTCACAAAGAGAATCCATGGCCTCCAACAACTGTCCTATGTGGACAGGCTCAAATCACTATCACGCCGCTCTGTATCATACAAATTGCTCAGAGGTGACCTGTCTCTCGTCTACAAGGAATCTCAGACTCTACTCTTCTAGAGATGCTCCATATCTGTAAGTCTAACTCCTTGCATAGTACCCGATTGAAAGGCTTAAATCTAATGTGTGACATTAACAAAATCTGCTGGAGAGACAGGTTTGTCCCCTAGAGGCTGCTCCGTCTCTGGAATACACTCCCCATACACGTCAAGCAAAGTACGTCACTGACCCTCTTCAAGTGCAACCTTGATGAGTGGATGGGCAACCAGAAATTTGTCCCAGGGGTTCCACCTGTGTCCCTCATTGACAGGGGCAACAGGTGCAGATTGCGGTTTATTTTCTGGGAATAAACTCTTGGCCAGGCTTGTAAGGGCCCCAGAGCCATTAGCCTAGTAAACTCCTATGATCCTATATATAAAAAAAAACTATAAATATATAAATATATATATATATATATATATATATATATATATATATATATATATATATATATATATACATATATTTATATACACACACACATACATATATATGTGTGTGTGTGTGTGTGTGTGTGTATGTATAGGTATGCATGTGTGTATATATATATATATATATATATATGTGTGTGTGTACACATGCATAGCGCAATATATACAATCTTAACCTATTTAGTATGTGTTCTCAACATGGATGCCAAGAAATTCACCTTAATAGCGAAGCTTGACATGTTAATGTTGACATCCATGTTGAGATGTTATGCAAACATTTTGCTTACCATAATACCTGCAATTTGAGGGGATTCCACATATCACTCCTTGTGGGCATGAAACAGTATGTTCACTTATGCAAACTTTACAGTGTTTCCTTTTACAAACGTATGGTTGTTTTCATTGTCAAGTCCCTTTAAGCATCTTTTTGGAATCTCACATTACTAGGCATGTGAACCATATTTCTGTTTATCAGTGCACAACTTGCATTATGGTTTGAGAATAAAGATGTGCATGTGTGTGTGTGTATATATATATATATATTTATTTATATTAACCTGGCCAAGTAAGTAGTAACACGTTTCTTTTTTTTTTTTTTGTTCAGAGAAAACTGCTCACCTCAAATTGAAGAGTGTTCATTTATTTCTATGTCACATTTATTGTAAAAAAAAATTGTCATGGATTTTAACAATATCCTTAGCAATTTTAAGGATTTCTGAAGACAAACTGATTGTAAGTGATGTTTCTAAGCCCCAATGTTCATGACAGAGATGTACTATATAGTATCTGATCCAATTTAATCTCTTCAGCAAATACTTTTACTATGAGAACAGAAAACGTCTTTCATTAAATTTATCTGCACGGCATAAATAATTTGTCCATTCTGAAATATCAGTTCACCTGCAGAGAGAAGTTAAGTTTATAAACAGTGTTAGTTGTATTCCTTTTTATCTTCATTTTAGACTGGTAGTGAAAAAAAACACTGGGATTTCTATAGCTTTTGTACTCCAATAGACACATCACCCTATTTGGCATGGTGTATTCTTTTTACTTTTGTCCTATTTAATATAATGCACTGGTTTTGCTTGCTTTTGAATGTGCATGTCTGCATCACCGGGCATGTGTGTGCACTTGAGAAACATTCCCATCTCCATGAGTCTGGTAACCTGTAGCTCATACCTGTAGTGGCAGAAGTTCTGCCTTAGATCAAGGAGATTTCTTGATATATAAGACACTAAGAGAAAAACAAGGCTCATGTAGTGGTGTGGATAGAAATATTAGAAACCAACAAAAAGGCTTGGAGAGTGCAGTCATGATATCTTATTGAACATAACCAACAGCAAAAAATGGTCAAACACTTCGTACCTCACATTGGGACTTCCTCAGAACTGTTAAAACAAGCTAATTTCTGCCTTAGATACAGGATTTTTCTTGCTATATTAGACAATTTACAGAGTCTAAGGCTATTTTATTCCAATTTATTGAGTATTCCGTTCCTGTTTCTCTAGTTGTTTCCCATTTTCTCAGATTAAAAAAAAAAACTCTGCCATATTGGAGGAAACCACAGCATTGATGCACTTGATTGATGGCTGCAATTTAGAGGAACAGTTTATTTTGTCTTTATATTATGGTCCTGTCTTTCCATAACCTGTTGACACTGGTTTCATATTTGCACATGAGTGAGCTCTCATCTGCCCCCTTTTCTTATAAAATAAAAATAAAAAAGTGACATCAAGTTGTATTTGTAGAGATGTCTGCTTCTGTAATTACCTTTTTATGACACTGGATAATCTGCTTACTTTTATTCACCTTCCTGAACTGATACAGATTTTAACTTTGCAGAAGGGTTATTTAAATGAAGACATTTGACATGCAGCCATTGTAATCTATCACAGCTGCTTATCGCTGTATTTTTAATCAGTTTATTAAAGAACAACAAAAAGATATTTAAGGCTTCAAGATCTGTACATGTCCTTCTCTAGTAAGGATGCCACTTGCCAGACAGAAGTCAGCAACAGCTCCTGTTAGACGCTAGCAACAATAGAAGAAAACATTTGAGTTTGTAGAAATTCATATTTGTTTAATATCAGATACTGTATGTATGTAGATACATATAGATGTAGATATGCTTTTTGCTTGCATAAGTCAGACTATATAATCTATTTTACTACATAGAAGCCAACTTTACTACCATTGCCACTAAAATTAAAAATCAGGAATAGTACCTTTTCATAGATAAAGCCAGCAAGAATACCTTTTTGATGAATGTTAAGTAACTAATATGACACTACATTAAAACTTGTCAGTATGTGGTATATACTTAGCTTTTGTTATCAAAATGATTAGGAGTCAGCCAAGTGTGAAAATACAGTGTTAACTGTCAGCTGTGAAGGATATCATATACTAAATGTAGTTAGGGTTTTGAGGATTTGAAGAATGACGTAACATACAGCTGCATTAGTGACATACAGAACATTTATATTTTTCATGTTCAGTAATTTCATGGCTTCAGGGACTTCAGCAAACCATACCTGTCTATCCGTACCTGCTTTTTTAGGCTCTTGCAAACTCATTTTCATTACTTCAGTAGTGCTGTCTATGCAGTTCATCCTCTGCTGCCTCCTACATTTTTGCCCTTTCATCAACATATTCACTAGTGAATCATGTCTTTGCATTACGTGGATGATACATTTTGTGTTTTACTTTTACTATCTGCCCTCCCTGTGTAAAGAATGGGCTTATTTCCTTAGATATTGACTGGTTTGATCTTCTTACAGTCCACAGAATTCACAAAAAGTTTTCTCCAACACCATAGATCAAAAACATTGAGTTTTCCAACTCTCATAGATGACCAAACCATAGCTTTGACTCTATAGATTACTGACAATGTTTTGTCTTTGCTTATTAAAATCTTACCCAGATTTGCCATAGCTTTTGTTTTGCAAAGGAAGAATTTTCTTTTTATTTCCTGTCTGAAGTCATCATCATTATAGATATTTAAGATAAGGAAGTCTGTCAAAGCCTCCAAATTTTCCCCATTTACTTGTGAATAACGGATTGGGCTAAATGTTATATCTTTAGTTTCTTTTTGATGTTGAGTGTCAAGTTACATTTGGATTTTCTGCTTTCGACTTCATCAACAGACAGTTTCAGCTGTCACAGTGGTATTACCTTCATATCTGATGTTAATATTTATCCCAGCAGATTTGAATGCAGCATCTGACTCATTTATTTCAACATTTCTTATGATATTGTCAGCATATAAATTAAGTTTGGTGACATTATACAGTCTTGTCATGCTCACTTTCCAGTCTTGAACTCATGACTTATTCCTTACTTAGATCTAACAGTTGCTTCTTGTTCTGAATACAAAGTCACCTGATAGCTCCATTTTTCCAGGAACATGTCACAGTTTGTTATGGTCCACAACTGCAAAGGCTTTAAAATAGTTTATGAAGAAGTAGCAAATATGTTTTGTGGAATTCCAGAAAAATACTTTTCACTAGTATATTTGGCTTTGTGCCTCACTGAAACATTTAGGTAAAGTTGAATGTTGGAGAGGAGGACTGGCCAAAAAGTCAATCAGACAGACTCTCCCTAAGATCGGTATTTACAAAGGAAGCAGTCTAAGATCAATTCATTTGGTGGGTGACTTTGGTATATAATTTGAATCTTGGGTGATATTCACTTACAGGTACTTCAGTTGTTGCTCCTCGCCTGTCATATTAATGTATGGAAGCAAAGGTCTTTCTGTAGTGTTAACATTCAGACTTGAAGGTGTTAGCCCCAGTCATGCACTCACACAGCTCAAATCATAGTATTCCATCACTGAAAGTAGTAACTGAATATTCATTTGTCAGAGGTGAAGTGTACAAAAGTTCAACTGTCAGTGGCTAGCAACTGGAGCTGCCAGTGTGGTATACAGATACTTTGAAAAAGCTGTAATGATTCACTTTACTAGTAGTCAATTAAACCTTTTATTCAGCGACTAGCTGAACATTTACACATTTAACACCTATCTACTACATCATGGACATGCAGTTAGACAGACAAATAGTGCACATAATTAGAAACACATTTTAGCACCTTTTCTAGGTGAAAGAAAGGCCTTCTTTTTAGAATACAATGCACGTATTTTAATAAAATCTATATTTTTGTAAGCAGTACAATCTCTAGAATGGCTATAAATGTAGTATAGACATACATACATGGCTTACTTGCAAGTACTATGTCTATGAGACAGAGGGTTTTTAAATTCTCCAGGATTTGGGAGCAGTTCTCATTTTGCTGTCTCTCTCTTTCAATCGAACAGTAGGGGTAGACCTATTTTGGGCATTCTGTACTTATTTTGGTCTTATCATGGAGCCGTCTGCTGGCAACCAATAAGATATAGTTGATCTAGTTAGCTATTAATTTCTGTTGGTCATTTGGCTGTACAGTAAAGTTACAGCTTTTGGAACTCTGTGTCAGGGTTCAGCCCTGGGTCTAAGATTATTCATAAAAGTTTTGTTAGCTGTTTACATCACGGTTGTTTAATTGCATACCTCAACTGTCCAGATTTTACAGAACTTCCAGGTTATTGCTTCATGTTTGGTCTGTTCCTCTTAAAATTTGTGGTTGTTGAAAAATCAGTGACAGTCAAAGTCAGTAAATGATGACAAATATAGGAGTCAAACTTCAGATCCTCCAGAAAATACATGATAACTCAAAGTGTTTTATTCTAGCATCTTCCTGGGTTACAAAGACATTATTTAAAATGTGTTACTATGTTTGGGGGCATTGTTTGGGCTCTGGTCATTTTTCTTGTGCTAAGAAATTGAGGGGAATGTTTAATTTTTCTTTATTACCAAGCTGTGGTGACCCCTAACCGTGAAAAGCCGAAAGACACAAACAAACAAACCAGTAAGTGTATTAGTTACAAATGCGGATGTTTCATGGTGGTTTCTGGAGTTCTTCCCCTGTCCATTTTGCCTTCTGTATTGGCAGTTTTTGGAATGTTTTGTCAGCAGGAGATAGCTGTACATGTTTGGTTTCAGTGGTTGGGTGTTATGTAGTTTTAGCGTTGCCTTCTTTTCTGGTCATCCCTGTTTCTGTAGGGATTCATTTGAATGGGTAAGATCTTTGGTGATGTTTCGCTACAGGATGTGTCCCTTTACTGTTCGAGTGTCATAGTTATGCAACAAAAAGATAAAATAAATACATAAATAAATGAGGTGTTGAATGTCAGAGATCTAATTGTTCGGTGAGAATTTTGGTTTGAAACTTGCGACGGTGGGCTTGCCTCAGGTATTAGGTACACAACTAAGGTATACAGATTCACATTTTCTTTAATGTCTTTCCTACTTCCAAAGTGTGTTGCTATTTATGGCTTATGACGATCCTCCTGTGAGTCACAGCATTCTGGAATGCCACAGCAGTGCATCCAGAGCTTTGGTTCATCCCTTTTTCATTCAGGCTAAGAAAGGGCTATGTTTTTAATTTTTACAGTATGGTCATTTAAGCATAATTTCATAAGTTGAGAAGCTGATCATTGTTAGTTATTTTAAGTGATTAATGCTGTGTATAGTAACAGAGTGACAAAGATTTTTAATCATTTACATTGTCCACTAAGCGATGCAAGGAAAAAAATTTTAATCAGACATTTTTCTATTTGGGAACGCTAGATTAACAATGAATAAGCACATTTGGTTTGTCCAGTGAGAGTGCACATATTGAATAATAAAGGCCATTTATTGTATATTTCTTGCTATAAATAATTGTCATCACTGCTCCTGTGGAGGTTACACGCACACACACACACATACACACACACACACACATATATATATATAATTATTTTCGCAAATACATATAGATGGATAAGAAGTACAATTTTCTATAACAAACATATGCATTCACATGCTATTATTCTTTGGGTCCAACTGCATCCCAGATTAATTTCTTCCAGGTATGATAAGCTGCAAGGGTACCTCTCAGATGGGGTTTCTTTTCTTTTCTTTATTTAAGCATATATTTTATTTGTTTAATTATTTATTTGCTTTGTGTCCGAATAGAGGTCACTGTTAGCAACAGCAAGGGTTTCTGTTAACCATCTTTATGCTGTATAGCTCTTTTCAAGTTTCATTGAATTGTTCCTTATTTATTCTAGAGAACTTATCCCTGCAAGACTTGAAAGACAGGTGTCAGATGTTAACCAATGTATATTTTCATGTTTGGAAACTGCACTTAATCAAGGCAGAAGGTTACTTTCCAAACAGACTTCATACATCTTCACAGGACTTAATCCTGCACCCCCCCCCCCCCAAAAAAAAAACAAAAAAAAAAACAGTTTATACACTTGGAAGAAAGCTCAATTCAGCCATCATTCCAGGGCCATTTACTGAAGCTATTCAAGATACTGATAGTAATCTTGAAGTTTAAGGAAAACAGCAGATGATTATTTAGGGGAATTTTAGATTCCTTACCTGATGAGGGTAGGAGTAATATTTTCAATTTGGTTTTGGAAAGGATTTTTTGTTCAAAACTTCCCAGGCCTGCCAGTTTTTTCAAAGGTGTGAATATCCTCCTCCCTGGCAATGCTCTGGTTCCATTCATTTCCTGAATGCTGCCTCCCCCAATGATAATTTCAGTTCAAATGACTCAAACCTTAACATAACCCAGTTTCTAGCCCCATAGCCTTTAATGCCTCTGCTAGGTCTGTGCTCCCAGGGTTCCACATCATAGCATATGTCCCTCTAAAACATCAATGTGAAAGCCATACAAGGTGAGTTTATACATGTTTTTGATCTAATCACTTCAGAAGGCATTCAAAGGTTCACTGAAGCTGAAAACTCAGGGTCCAAAGACCTTGTTGCTACTTGCTACTCTTGCTGCCTTTGACAAGAAGTCTACCACCAAGGCAGTAGAAAGATACTGTGATAATTGGGTTTTGGGCTTTGTGGTTTACATGTCCATCCTTATTCATGGGGATTTGGATTGGTCCTTGGATGACTGAAGGCTTAGGAAACTAAAGACCATTAAAAATATCCCCAGGTGGGATCAGCATCATCCAGACATTTGACTCGGCATCATACTGTACCATACCCACACAACAGGCAATGACTTCCTTAGTGAGTACACTGAAAACAAAGTATTGCTGGGTGTTCAACAATCGGAAACATTCATGGATAACTTATCAGTTCATACGTCTTTGCTCCTCTTGTGGGAAAACATACCTAGCAGCTAGATGCTGGTCTAAATCAGGTCAAGTGAGTTCATCCATTAGTGCACTGTTAGTGGACAAAACCTCCAACTTGAGACAGGATGACCTCAACAGGGCCAGGTCCCATTTCTTTAGTGGTCAATGAGGTTGTTTTTCCTGGGGCCAAACAAGGATTCAAATCTTCGCATTCCCTGATCAGGATAAATAGAGTTACAGCCCTATTGGCAGAGTATCCTGATAAAAATGCTGCTAGCTTCAGGCTTTGACACTGAGTCTTTGGCTGATTTAAATTTTAAGCTGGTTAAGAAACTTTCTTCCATCAAAGGTCATGAATCTGAGGCCGTCAAAATAATTGGAAAATAAGTTTTAGTTGGTAGGATCATTGGCCCATTTTCTCACTCCTTAGACCATTTTCAGAATTAAACCCATGGGTCTGGTCCCCAAGGAGGAGGAGGAAGATTATCACTTACACTGTGCTATGCTTGATAATGCAACACAGGCTACCAAAAGATTCTCAAACCATAGCCTGTGTAAGGTAGACATCCAACTTGATTTTCACATTCTACCCATCAGGGAGTAAGATTGGCCTCTGCTAGGCTTTTGTTTTGATGGTAAATTCTTTTTTGATACAGCCATGCTCATGGGCTACTCCCTGGCCTGCACTGCTTTTGAAAAGTTTAGTTCCTCTGTATAATGGTGTTGGTAGCAAAAGGCCACTAAGCAAGCTGAGCTCTAGAATGTATGTATATTCTTAGTCCTTTGCAGTCATCTAGGACTTCCTCTGGTTGAAAGAAAATCCAGAGGCCCTAGCAAAACCATCACATCTTAGGCATTCTGTCTAATGTGTCAACATCTGCCTTCAAGATCCCAGCTGACAAATTGCAAAAACTAAAGTCCATGCTTTACAGGTTTTTAGAATCCATCAAAGTGCAAATTGGGGAAGTCATGCAACTGCATAGGCTTGTCAACCCTTGCCTGCAGAACCACTGCGCTAGGAAGGACCTTTCTAAAATCCCTGTCCAACCTACTAAAAAGCATTATAGCTAAACACCAAGTAAGGATTACTAGAAAACTTAAGGCTGACCTCCATTTGTTGAACAAATTCTTACTAAAGTTGATTGGAGTTTTGCTGTGGCAAAGGCCTTCGGTTTCTGCTGGCAAATTTCAGCTTTTTTGCTGATGCAGCCATGGGTGTTGGTACAGGAGGCCAGCTTTATAATGTTGCAACCATGGGTATTGATATAGGATGCCAACTTTTCACTGAGGCAGCCACGGGTATTGGTATAGGAGGCCAGTTTTTATATGATGCAGTCATGTGTACTGGTATAAGAGGCTATCTTTTCACTGATGCAGCCATGGGTATTGGTATAGGAGGATAGCTTTTCACTGATACAGCCACGGGTACTGTTGTGGGAGGCTATTTCTGAGGAATGTGGTGTGAAGAAAAATAGCCCTCTTCTTAGTCGGAAGATAGGAAGAAACTCATCACATTCCTAGACATTTTTATTGTCTTGGTGGCTACTCTTGTGTGGAAAAAACATTTTTTGTAACAGGAAAGTTTAATTTTGCTCTAACACAGTAGTGGTCCAAGCCCTGAAAAAGAAGGCTTGAAGATCTAAGTGGGTGCACTCAGTGATAAAGTTGTTAGTTCTTTTAACTTGCATATCAATTTGAATTTTCCTAGATGGCATGTCACAGGAAGAGATAATGGCATAGTTTTTAGCTTATCCGACGTTCAGGTTCTCAGGTTCTGTCAGTTGGATTCAGGTGTATCTCCTTCAGGAACACCCATCCCTCCAGAAGTTTGGCTCATTGGCAAAGATTAGCTAAGACTTTAATGGCCAAGTCATGGGCATCAAACACCAAGAGAGATTATTCCTTCTCATTATACACAGTTAAACTTTTCCACAAGGTTGTACTTCACTCAGTTAGGCTTTGGGATCTCTCAATGTTGCTTCAGTTTTAGGTACAAAGATGCCTGTGGGATGACTCCCCCATCACCTTGCTTATTCACCTAGCAGCATTAGACTGTTTAGCTCGCCTCTTTTTTTCAGTCACTGGGTCACCCTCATATACTTGAAAGTTTGGGAGAAACTTAGAGGTACCTCTCTTGACTGTAGGAAACCTATAGGCAGGTTACTTTTGCTGCATATTGTCATAGGGCTTTATTGATCAGCTGATGATTTTTATTTCTTTATCCTCTGGGGCACATTTTCTTACCTGGCTATATGCAGCAGCTTGTAGGGCTAGTGAACTCCTTAATTCTTTGGGTTGGGTAGATATTGTTATTCCCAAAAACTATGTTTTTGATTTGGGTGAGGAAGGCAAAAAGAGATCAAGCCAGCCAAGGACACCAGGTGTGCTTGTTAAGGACAGTACTTATGTCACCTCCTCGGTTCATTGGGCTACATTTTTGCACAGACTAGAACAAAAATCTAAACCTTCTGGCCCCATTTTTTTGTTTAAAAGCAGGACTCTCTATTTCCTTAACTGAAGTCAATTCACTACTTGAAAAAGCTCCTGCATGCTAAGGTAACCTAACTCAAGGATATTCCTTGCTTTCATTCTGCATAGCCCGGACATCAGATCTGGCAGAAGCAGGATATTTGAATGAAGTCCTAAAAAGAAGTGGGAAGTTATCTCGTGTATTTGAATCCTATATTATGTGGTGAATTTAGCATTTTAATTTGCAGGACAGTATATTCTCTGGCTATTATACTCTTAATTGTGATTCGTTTACATTTACCATCATTCACCTTGGAGGAAATGACTTAACATCAGTTCCAAAGATTATGGTTGCTAGAATTTTAACGGACCTTCACAGGATTAACACATTCCATCCTGACATTGTCTTATTTTGGTTTGCTATTTTACCCAAATTTCTTTGTAAGCATGCAATAAGAACTACAGCCATAGAAGCTTCTAAGCACTTTATTAATCATTGTGTGGCAATGCTGCCCGAGATATTGGCATTCAAGTCATTGAGTACAGTGATCCAGTAAAGCCAATCAGAGACTTTTATGG
Organism: Protopterus annectens; assembly: GCF_019279795.1. Lineage (NCBI taxonomy): Eukaryota > Metazoa > Chordata > Ceratodontiformes > Protopteridae > Protopterus > Protopterus annectens. Next base: position 731,947,427 of record NC_056750.1, read on the forward strand.
GGAAGATGGCATCCACTTGTATTACTTACATCTTGATTTGTTTATTTTACAGCTGACTTTGTCTATCAATGCTTACTTTAGTCAGATGTATTAGTATCGAAGCTTTAAGTACTTTCAGTAATATGCTATGACTTTGTAGTTGTTCAAAGAGGACTTGCACAGGGGAATAGTATCCTCAGTCATGCCAGCTGGAGGCCACCTTACTGCTTAAACCCACTGTGTTACCCCTTTAGACTTCAATAGGATCTTATAGGATTGACAGATTATGATGACCAAAGGGGTTCGATTGGAAATTTACATAAGGGTTAAGAGTTAAGCTCAGAGGTGATGGTTATACCACATATTCGATAGGGTTTGGTTCATGAACATGACTCTTTCTTCTAGCTGAAATGGGCTTGATAATACCAACCACCTGGAATTGTTATATCTTGATTAATATTACTTATTTTTTACATGTTATTTAGTTGTTGGGCATTTTATACTTTGGAAAGGAATGTATGAGTAATACATTTGTCACAAAATCAACATTGGTGTCTTTCTTGTCTCAACTCTTGAAGACAGCATGTCTTGAGGTAGGATACTGGCTGTCTTACAGATGTCAGACATTCTATGATCATAAATAAAATGACAATATTATTCTGAGCATGTTATGCAGTATGTATGTGTAAAGCTCAACTTTTTGCATATGCCACTAAAAATGGTGCGACTACTATGTCAGAATGGCATGGTGTATTCTACTCTCACATTTCTTCATAGAACTGTATGCTTACTGAAGCAAACATTGCTCTTCAGATTTGCATATAAGAAATCATCAAATTCAAGTAAAAGAAACATACAAATAAGAAAGACCTTGAATGAAACAGTGTGCTGCTATTTTTATATTGCTTCTAATTCAAATAGGGACCAAATCTATAATAGCGGTATATTTCCTTGATCACTGCTCTAAGTGAATATCTTATTTTTTTTTCTTGGCAAAAAAGGTACATTGTTCACTGAATAATAATAATATAACAATTACCTCAATTTAAAATGCATCAAACTGTGATCATTTCTATTACTGATATATCTGATTCCTTTTGCATATCAGATTGCTTATTTGTATATTGTATAGCCATGGCGTTTAAACACAAGTCAAATCAATTAGTAGTAGTAGTTGAAGTAGAATTTGATGAGAAAATCATATATATCCCATTATTATTTCTTTGATAAGACAATCATGTCTTTTTGTCACTGCCTAGGTATCTGTTATACAGACTTAATGAAAATGGCAGATACCTATTAAGTATAGAATTAATCCTATTAACACACACTTCTATTTATGTACATAAATATTAAGACTGCAATTTTAAGCTAGAATTTACCCGAGTAAAATGATATACATCAATTATTCATTTTTTCTTTTACTTATTGCTGTCAATCTTAATACTTTAATGAAAATATGACTTTCAATTCAGCAATAAAAAGTTGTTGAAAGTCTGGAAAAATGAAATGATATTTTAGCCGTGTGTGTTGTAAGCATGTTCTAAGGTATCTATTCTATCTATAAGAAAGCATCCAGTGAGAATGGCTTGACATTGCAAAGTGGTTACATTTCCAAGAACTGATGAGACCACAACAGCAATGTCAGCTCTAGTTCTCTTCCAATTATTTTCCCATAAAAGTAAACATCTCAGTTAATCCTGAGGGATCTGTAAAAGCTCTTGCACTTTTCTCTTTAACTGTGCGTTCAGCTGAGCCAGGTAAAACTGAAATTCAACAGTCAGAAATAATAATCTCCCTAAGCAAAGAGAATGCCCAAATGCATATGCTAGGTACAGAAAAAACATTGCTGTGTAATGTCTTGCGTCTGAGACATCATTGAAAATACTGTGTTCTTTTCTAAGTTTAGTAGATGAATGGCATCTCTTGACATTGATGAGATGTCCACATGAGACTTTTGCAAGCACACAGGGTAAGACCTCAAACACTAGAATCCGATCATGCGCATTCGCTCTAAGTCTTGTCATTTTTGTAGTGTGCATCACAAATTGCTGCTAAAAATGCAATACTACATGCTTGCTATCTTTAAGCAACTTGACACAGAACCAAAGTAATCATAGGCAAATCTGAATTTTAGATGATATGCAGAAGATTAGACAGGAGAGTACTATAAAATATCCGGAACAAGATCATTAAAGGTCAGCTTTGCAGAAGTAATTCCTACATTGTAATCTGATTTATAAGCATCCATAATCGACTTCTTGCAAACCAAATTGTAAGTATGTGTATGCCCAGGCATATTTGTCTGTTAAAGTGTGTGTTTCTGTCTGTTTGTATGTCTGTGTGCATGTGCACATGATCTTTCTATATAAGTGAGATATAGTTTCCTCAACAGTGTGTTACTGCTTCCATTCAGAATTTATACTGAATACTGTCATTCAAATGTTGCTGTTTACGATTCAAATATTAAACTGCATTTCTGCTTTAGAAAGTTTTGTTATATGCCTGCTACATAATTTCACATCACATTGTATTTTTGACATTTGAGTTGCAAGGTTTAAGTTATTAATTTCTGCAAACAACAATGCACCAAATGACCTGCAGCATGTGAGAGGAGCTGACAGGATGCTATGGAAAAATGTGATAGTTATTCTTTTCTCATCTTTTGGAGTCCAGCTGTTGTATTCTTTTTGATATCATTCAAGTGTGTGTGTGTGTACTTATGTGGAAGTTCTGCATATTAGTATCACTTGTTATAACCCCCCCCCCCCCCCCGCAAAAGTAAGTGAACAACCGGTCAGTGCTATAGCCACAATAATGGATACATCATTGCTAATGCTTATACAGCTGCATTACAAATTAAGATATCAAGTTAAAGTACATAACAGACAGATGTGGTGATGATTTCAAAATTAAATCAGCATAGCTTATATCTAACATGGGGTATCACATAGATTATCAGATGTTAGTATTTAGTCTGACACTGCAGATGTTCTAGATGAAAATGCTGGGCATGAAACAAGAATCACATGCTTATAAGAGACACTTTAATGGCATGACATTTAAAACAAAGCATATAAAAGTAATGTACAAAACTGATCTAAGATGTACCTCGATTTTTAAAATCTGTCATGTAAAATAACTATTATTTATGTTCAATGGAGCTTTTCTCCCCGGGCCTCTGCTGAAAATGGACATATAGCCAGTCAGACCAGTCCGGTCAACAAATGTAAAATAAAATAAATAAAATAAAGTAAAATACATAAAGGAAAGAGGCAAATTTAAAAAATTGCAGCGTATTTCTGCCAGAGAAAATTATAATACAAAATACATAATAACTGGATTGCATTGACCTGTATTTGCAAAACAACTGTGCAGTTTCCGAAATGTTTCCTAAGTATAAAATGGTGTAAGACCATTTCACAGCTCCATATCTGACAAATTTCTGAAAGCTTAAGGGGAGAAAATATCATTATTACCAAGGATTAAGTAGTGTATGGTATATATCATTATAAGCAATTTTAATGACCATTTTATATGAGTGAAGACTCTTGTAACACAAACACAGGGTGTTTTGCTCCTTCCATGCCTTTCTTAAGCAACAGATCTTCAAAACCCATGAGTAAAAGAGACTTCCCTCCCACTTTGGCCAAACAATGCAGTTCACATATATACAAGTATAATTATTCAGCTAAATATGACTAATATGCTAAATGACATATTAGAGACATATGAAATGTATTCTTTGCTGCTTCACAGTGGCAAAACTTTTAATTCTGTAACACTTGATCTGGGATACTACATAAGAAATGATATACAATTTTGAGTTGAGCTGCATGATACCTTCAGGTTACTACATCATTCCCTCAGCACCTGGAGCGTGACTCTTTCAGGTAAATTTAACTTGGCACTCATTTTGCACACTAGTATTTTTTTTTGTTTGGAATCATTTTTGTTTTTTCCTCTAGATAGAGAAATGGAACTTGCATTCCTCTACGAATGTGTCTGCTAGTAGCTTGTTAGCATTCTAAGTTTTTCTTGGCTGTTAGTTTGCTGTAACTTGTAGCATCACATGACCTTGTGATTATTTGCGCTGAGCTGCCAATGGAATAGCACGCTAACTCATATAATACAGTAGCAAGGTTGTGCCTATTCTTAACCATTCTTCTTCTGCAGGTCAGAATCTGACTGTCCTTAAATAGGAGTACAATGCATAGTAGCTTGCAGATCAGCACAAATTTGTTCGGCATGGATATCATTAATACAAATAGCTTAGAACAAATTGCTAAGCTCTTCACTAGGTCATACTCTTGCTATGATACTTACTGTCTTACTCCTAACCTGTAGTCCACCATATAGTACTGAATCCTTGGTAAAACCTGTCTATAGATTGGTCTTCTTTTCCTTTTGGATTTTGATTCCCCCTCACCCCTGCAATCAAATAGATCAATCTTTAGGGACATCTTTAAGAGCTCTAAAATGACCTAGGTGAATTCCCTAAGAAACTGCTACACATAGATCATTTTGTAAAGATGACCCGTTACATCTTTGGCTTCTAACAACACTTCTGCAGTCACATAGTCAGTGCCCATCCATTCTAAGCACATGAGGTGAAACAATGTACTTGTGTGGTATCTACATGCCTATTTATTACTAGACTGCACCACTGATGCCATAAATGTCACCTGAATTTTTGCTTTTAATTTTTAATAAAGTTATAGGTTTAATTTTGTTCAATGTTTCTCTTTAACGGCCCTTATTTCACAAACTCCTCTAATTCTTCAATTATGCTGATAATTTTAATGTTAGAAAGGACAGGAGAACAATCTGCATGCAGAAGGAACCTTTTCTAATGTGAAACTGGCTGGGATATCACACAAACATTTGTCTGTGATCAATGAATCACCTGGTCATCAAACTCACGCTCAAGTACTGGTCACTCAGGGTTAGTGAGATATGCATCCACTGACACGAACATAATTAAAATTGAAAAATAAATCCTTTAAATGTGGTGGCTTCTTCTTTGGTTTACAGTATCATGAATTTTGTTTTAAACAAAAAAATTGTCCTTTTCATCTTCAAAAATAGTACTGTTAAATAACCATGAAGTAACACTGTACTCTATATTTCATCAGATTTCTCTGCAAGACTTTTTTGCAATGTGGTACCCAACAAAACTCTGAATACAAAGTTCTCAGGGCTGCCTCCAGCATCTTCAGTGAGGTTGGTGGTTGATATTCAGTCATCATGAGCTAAACACTGAAGAACTGCACCTAAAGCGCGTTTGTAGTTCATTAAGGCATAAATGTGAAATACAACATGATGAGAGTGATAATGAAGACTTTACAATTTGGGAATTAAGTTACTTCATCATGACATCCTTAAACATGTAAAAAAAACAAATGACAAATGGCTGAGTTTAGCACTAGAATCATATTTTTTCTATTGTTCTCATGCCCTACTTTATTGATAAAAGACTTGGCAGAAAGCACATGGCACCTCTGAAGCACAAACAAAAGTACATAAATAAATAGCAATAAAATAAAACAATTTAAAAAAGAAACATTCAAAAGAACACCAAGCACCAACAGAGCTTAGTTCTGACATATTAAATAGTTTTTAAGTGTCCTCCATTTTGCCAAGATACCACATATATGTATTAAGAATACTGCAGTCTTTTTTGAGCACTAACAAATTTGGATGGACTGAGAACTGCTTATTGACCTGGTCCACTTCCATAAACACAACACCGAATGACATTTGATGACCTTTATTAAACTTCCATAAATATGATTGTTAACCAATAGTTATAAATTTCAACCAAAAACATGACACCGGTGATAACAACATCCACGGAAGAAAACATATAACCATAAGGGCAGCATAACCACTCACCCTTGATAAGCAGCATCCCCCACTTGTTCACTTATCTTTGCACTAACAAGGCAGCGTTACCCTGCTCACTTTCAATTTATTGAATTACACCACCATCCAAATAAGCAGCTCTGCTTGCTTAACATATCCAACAGAGCAACCGCTCACTTTCCTTCCCAACTTATTCAATTGCACATCCAACACAAGATTGTGCTGTATTAAATAACCCCTTTCAATTTATGCCTACTAAAACTCATATGCTTAGTTTTTGATGCAGTTATCAGCATATTATTCTCCTGTGCCCAAAAGATCAATTTAACCAAATAATTTTGCACACATACCTTATCTGTAACACATGTAATCAGTTTACCCAATTTCTGGCCCTCTACATATAGACTGCAGAACAATAATAGACTAGGACAAAGCCCTGTGGGGAACCCTGACTAAACCAAAAATTTCACCTATCCAGTTGCCGTATTATACTTGCCACATCCTATTTGTCAGCCATGCAGCTATCCATCTTAACTGGAGTACATCAATGCCTAATTATAGTAATTATCAATTAGTGCCCTTTGTATGACTCTCACTACAAAAGTGAACTCTATAAAATTCCATCACAATGCACTTTCCCTTCATAGCTGTTATTATACTGTTATAGCACCTCGTGTCACTGGCGGTACTAGTACCCTCATCTGTGTTTGGCATATGAATGCTGATATATGGTAATACTCAGTAATCCGCCTCTATCATTAATCGGCTAAATAATTCATAGGTAGGTACTAGGCTACTGGCCCAAGGGCCTAAGTAAGCCTAGCCAACAAGGTTCCCTGGCTTACTCCACCCAAGAAAGTTTTTTCCTGTGCCGGTGTCAAGCAGAGCCAGAAAAGTGATCCCCGGGGTGTATTTCCTATTTCCCATCCACTCATCAAGATTTTTCTTGAAGAGTGCTAATGAGGAGCTTTGTTTGATATAGATAGGTTGTTTGTTCCAGAGTATGGGAAGTCTCTGGGCCAGGAATCTATCCCTCCAGCATGTCCTGCTTATTGCGGTGACAAGGTTTAGGTCCCTAGAGCATGTAGCTTGGAGGGATTGGGATTTCTTTAGGTGTAGCATGTCCAACAACTCTGGGTTTGACAAAGCTTTATATGTTAGGCAGAGATCACCTCGGAGTTGGCAATATGCTATGGAGTAAAGCTGGAGTTTTTTTGAGATGGTCAGTGTAGGGCATCTTTTTGAGGCCAGTAATCCTCTTTGTGAGGTACTTCTGTGTCTTTTCCAGCTGCTGCAGATGTCTTGTGAGGTACATTCCAAAAGGGGCATTGTACTCTATAATGGGTGTAATGAGTGCCGAGTAGAGGGGAACAATGACCTCTTTTTTCCTGGATAAGAACCCTTTTTTGATGAGGTGTGCCATGTAGAAGAATTTCCTGACTACTGTGGTGATATGATTATTAAAGGAGATACTACTGTCCACCTGGGTCCCAAGGTCACTTATCATACATTTGGCATTAAGTAGACTGCCACCTATGTGGTAGTTAATGGGTACAGAGTTTTTACCAAAGGGGATGATAATGTACTTTTTGGCTTTGAGCTTGAGACCATTGCTCTGACACCAGGCATCTGTCTCAATGAGGCCCTTCTGTAGGATGTCCATATCATTTGGGGACTCGACTATGGCTCCTAGTTTGCAGTCATCTGTGAACTTTGTTAGCCAAAGGCCTTCTGTCCTAGACTGTACTTCAGAGAAATAGATACCATACCTCTCAACCTGGAAACATCAAAAATCTGGAGAAGGCCCATGAAAAATAGGTACAAATCCGTACGCTGATTATCATCTAATTTGCATACATACTTATGTTACCCCACCCACTGCAATGGAATTGTGGGATACCAACTTTCAAACGCAAACTGAAGAACAGACAAACAAAATATGGCACTAGAGTCCCCCTGCAGCCATTCCAATGTCCCATTACCTGGCTATTTTGCCTCATTTATCATAAACACTAATGTATGCATACTGCTTTACTTCTACAATGATTATTTGGATTTTATTGTTACATTTTACAGCATAACAATGCAGAAACACTAACAGACATCATCTGGTAAACAAAGCAATACTGTCTCACAATGACAATAGGCTTGACATTAAAACTTCACTGCCCTTGAAACTCACAGTCATTGAAACCCATACCACATCCAAAGAAAATGCATCTGGCCAGTGGTGGATAAAGATTACCTTTGGGCTGTTTTCAAATCATTGGCCCCTTGCACACAAAACGAGAAACATACATGTGTTCTTTTCTTTATACACCTTCCTGACTTTATTAAATTATATTCCTTGTATAATACAACACACTTGTTAGAGCACATTTTAAATTTATTGTTTGAACATTTTACCAGTAGGCTGTACTGTAGGCAATGAAACAAAACACATGAACCAATAATGACAAAACTGCCCAATTCAGAACATTTCCATCATAAAAGTCTACTTCCACACCCAGACTATAAATAGAATGTCAGTAGTGTAAGCCATACCTTGCACAGTGTCTCGGACATATTTTCAATTTCATTTTTTTTGGGGGGGACAAAAGGTCAAAACAATTTGGACAAAGCTCAGAACATAACTCTCAACTCTTAGCAGAAAAAAAAAAAGTTCTCACTTCTCATCATAGCTCTCAACTCTTAGCAAAAAATGAATCTGAACAAAGCTCAGAATGTGATACAGAGTGTGATATATGCTATTTATCTCTACACAGAATAACAATATATGTTGCATCTTTCGGCTTTTCCCGGTTAGGGGTCGCCACAGCGCAACTCCGGTCCGCTAATGATTAGCAGCAGATTTTACGTGCCGAGTTGCCGGCCCTGATGCACAACCTTCAATGAAGGTACACCCATTCATGCATGTCTCCACACAGAACACGTTCTAGCTGAGAATCGAACAGGACAGCGTCTTACTGTGAGGCGACAACGCTACCGCAGCACCACCACCGCAGTACAGAATAACAATATAGCATGAATAACAATAATTACAGAATAACAATATATAATTATTGTTATTCATGCTGCCATCTACAGGCCAGACTACAAAACTAAGGCTAGAGATGCATACTTATCTCAGAGCAAGTGTATGCCATGGTTTGCAGGGCCCAAATTACCCTCAGGATCAAAGATGTAGTTATAAATAAAACCTTGATCAGCACTGTAGTTTGCCTTGAAAAAATGCAATAACGATTTTTGCAGCAGTAAAAAGCTCTACTAGAAGTGTGCAACAAACAGATTACTTTTGAAAGTATAAATACGACCAATGGAGTGGGAAGCCCATACCTACACTCACATTTTTAAACATTAGCAAACAGTTCTCAAAGCCATATTTAGTAGCAAACATACAATATTATCAAAATCAGGACTTTACATGATATTTGCAGTTTGTTTCATGACTTATAGTGAAAGCCTGTACATATTTTAAATTTAGATCATGACTGCTTTGAGCTGTATTTGGTTAAAAACCTAAAAGTTGTACATCAAATAAATGCACTAGTCAGTGTATAGGCATTAGCCGATATTCACAGATATCAAAAATAGCATGGCAGATCATAATTCTGTATGAGAAAACTACAGTCTGCAGTGTAAAATGTAAATATATTATGTTGCAAAATGTATCTGTATAATGGCACCATGTAACAGGCAGCAGGTGGTAAGAGGCACAGAACAAAATTAAGAAATGCAGTAAAATAGGGCTTAGCAATTATACATGAAAAGAAGTAAATATGGTAGTGTGACAGCGTAATCTGTAAGGTGTATAACACAGTCAGCTTAGATGGTGGTGGCTATGGACACACACTCACACATTCAAGCTTACCCTGAAAATGAGTAGTTCCTCTGCCATTATCTGTGCTCACAAAACAAGTTCCTCTGCTGTTCCTTATTCCCACTCGCTCGCAAGGTGTATAACACAGTCAGCTTAGATGGTGGTGGCTATGGACACACACACACACACACACACACACACACACATTCAAGCTTACCCTGAAAATGAGTAGTTCCTCTGCCATTATCTGTGCTCACAAAACAAGTTCCTCTGCTGTTCCCCATTCCCGCTCGCTCGCAATTCAATTTCGGCCAGCTGGAAATGAAGATGTGAGCTCCTTGAGCTCAATTCCAACTGGCTGGTAGCCTGACGGAGCTGACGTCATCGCGCACTTGATGACATCAGCTCCGACAGCATGAAAATTTAAAAAACAAAGCAAAAAAAAAATTGGAAATGAAGGGGTGCCACTCGGGAATCATGGCACCCCTTCATTTGGACCCTAAAACTCGGTAAATGAGTTATTCAGAATGGTTGGGAGGTCTGGTAGATACCAAACAGGAGAGGTCCCAGGACTGAACCCTATGGTACTCTACTTGTCACTGGTTTGAATTCAGATTTGGAGTGTGCGACTTTTACAGTGTGGGTTCTGTCAGTGAGCCAGTTGGCAGCCCATCTTGTGACACAGGGATTTATACCTAGTTTAGTGAGTTTATCTATAATTCCAGAATGGGGGATGGTGTCAAAAGCTTTGCAAGGTCAAGAAAGGCTGTGTGAACCACCTTACCCTCATCTACGGCTTTGGTGACTGCCTCAAAGTAGTCAATCAGGTTCAGGAGGCATGATCTGCCTTTCACAAACCTGAACTGGGTGGGGTCCAGAGTTTGGAGGTTACCAATGTCTTTGTTTATGAGCTCCATGATGATACGTTCCATGGCCTTGCAGACCAGGCTCGTCAGGCTAATAAGTTGATAGTTCCAGGGATCGGTGGTGGCTCCCCCTTTGTGGAGTGGGATAACTGTTGCTGTGCACCATTCCATGGGCACAAAGCCTGACTTGAGGCTATGACTGAACATGGCGCTTAGTTGGGGAGCCAGTTCGTTCTGAAGTTTGTGTAAAATGCAGCCTGGGATGTTGTCCAGTCTCACGGATGCTGTGTTTTTGGCTTTAGAGACTGCAGCTTTTACCTGTGTAATTGTGATTACAGGGACTCTGCATTCTTCCTGTATAGATATGGGCTCTTTAGGGGGTGAGAGGGGGGTAAAGTTAGCACTGAACTTATCTGCCAGGATGTTGGCAATATTAGTTGGTGCCGTTGTGCTGTAACTCAGAGCAGATCTGGGTGTTGCCATTGAGATTCTTGACATAGCTACAGAATGCTTTGTGGTTGCCCCTAGAATCAGTGGTGATTTTGTTTTCGTAGCTAGCTTTGGAGGATCTTATAAGGGATCTCAGCTTCTTACTGAGGCTGTCCAGGGAGCTCCTACACTCATGGGATTTTACTCTCTTTTGCAATAGTTTCTTCCTTCTGTTGTAGAGTTTGTTTATGGCAGGGGACCACCAGATTGGCTTCCTTTTTTTGGAGGATAGCATTTTGGTTCTGTTTGGGATAGCACAATCCATGCACTCGTGTAAGTGCTTATAGAGTGCATTTGTGTACGATTCAGCAGTCGTTACTGTACTGTCCATCTGCATGGGTGTCTTGAAGTTCACCACTTCTGTCTTAAGAAGCATAAAGTTGGCTTTGGAGAAATGTTTTACCATGGTTTCCTTAATGGGGGGGTGGGGGATGGAAGTAGATTATCTAGGGTGATTAGCTTATGGTCGGATCTGACCAACAAGGAGTTGAATTTAGGTGTGGAGCATTGGTCACTCATGTTGGTAATGACTAGGTCTAAGATATTGTTGCCCCTGCTGGGGGTGTGAATAAGTTGATCCACGGCATTGGAATTTATGAATTCCAGAAAGCATTGAGCAAAGGAGTTGGTACATGAGGAGTTTTCCCAGTTAATGGTGGGGTAGTTGAAATCGCCCATTATTAGGGTGTTTGGTTGAACCCTAATATTTTCCAGTATATCAAGAAAAGAGTAGTGGGAATCCTGGAACATGGTGGAGGATCTGTAGAAAGCTACAATTTGGAATGCAGTTTTGCCCAGAGATAGTTGCACTTGGATAACCTCGGATACATTATGCTGAGCAACTAGCATGGAGGTATGGATATCCTTAATGAATATTGACAAACCTTCGCCTTTGGTGTTCCAGTCCAGGTTAGGTGGCCGAAAAGTGTGGTATGAGTTATAGTCTGGTAATGAAGGGGTGCTCTTTGGAGTCCTGAACCAGGTCTCAGTCACTGCACAGATATTGATGTTCTCCATTTTAAGGAGTGCCACGAGGGAGTACATTTTGAGATTTAGACTTCTAGTATTAAGTAGCATTACCCTCAGTTTTTGCTTGCCTATCCCTGTTATGGTGGTGAATTTGTCATTTGAACCTTGCCTACATAAGGCACTATAGGGGCAGCAAGAGCCTTAGCCAGTATCCAGAATCCCAAGGAAGACAGGTGCAGGCCATCTCTGGCAAAGCATTGTGGTCTGTTGACCATGTCGTCCCAGGCAGACAGATACTGGATCCACTTAGAATGACACCAGAAGCTTAGCCAATTGTTGAAGTCAATCATTTTGTCCATGTACTGTGGTATCATTCTGGGTGATGGCAGGATGCTACTCAGGACTAGGGTCATACCTGCGTGGGCTACAAGATCAGAGAACTCTTCCATGTCTCTTTTCATGTAGTCCAGGGAGGTACGTCTCAGATCATTCACATCAACATGGACAATGACAGAGTCATATTTCTACTTGCTGTGGAGTGACCTGAGTGTGTGGTTTATGCTGCAGATCCTGGCACCCTACAGGAAGCTGACAGTAACCTTCTCCTTGTTTAGCCTGGTGAGTGGGACATCAGTGTGCCTGACTATAGAGTCACCTATGACTAGTGTTTTGGGTACTTTGTTTTGCCTTATGGGCTGTGGTTGAGTGGCACACTGAGCTATAACCTCGATGCTAACATGTAAGTTTTAATTTTTTTTTTTTTTTTTTTTATTACTGGTTCTGTAACTCCCCATAGCAGTAAAACCAATGGAGCTGTCCTGATGCAAGAAAGGGGAGCCATAACAAAACACAAAAACCCAGGATCTGGCTGTATATATGCCACAAATGCTCACAAACACCACCCATACTGCACGCAATGCCCCTAGCAGACCTGGACACCATCCCAGCAATGACAAATGCTCAGTCACTCAACACATTTACTGATAGGAAAACCATTCACTACGCCAAATTTGCCATCAAGGAGTAAAGCCCAAGCAAAACACATGAATCCCCATGATTTCCCCCTTCAGTGTGGTATGCAGTAACCACCCTGACAAGGATGCTCAAACTACTAAATGATAAAACATGTACAATTAGTATTTTGCGCACACTGCACTCATGCCAGAGGCATGGCCAAAGACCTTGCAACACCTGTTGTCCTCCAAATGTCTGAAACATTACCACTAGCAAGCAAGAAAATGGCATTTTTATGTATTCTCTGTTGGCACATGCATAATGTGCTATAACTAGATGTCCCCATTTCTCCTGTGATCGAATGAAACGCACTCCCCCAGAATGCTCAGCAGCAAGTCTGGTTCGATATCCTCCCATGACACCATCTAATGTTTAATGATGCATACATTTACCAAACCTTTCGGCCACCAAACCAAGACCGAAACACTAAAGCTAAAGGAGTGTCCATATTCACCAAGGATATTCACACCTCCAGGCTAGTTGCCCAACACAATGCATCTGAAATTCTCCAGGTGCAACTAACACTAGGCAAGACTGCAATCCAAATTGTAACTTGCTACAGATCCCTCACCATGCCCCAAGATTCTCATTACACCTTTCTAAACATATTGGAAAATATTAAGATACAACCAAACACCCTAATACTGGGTGATTTCAACTACCCTGCCATTAACTGGGAAAACTACTAGGGTACCAACACCTTTTCCCAACGGTTCTTGGAATTCATAAATTCCAACACCCTGGATCAACTAATCCATTGTTCCACCTGGGGCTCCAGTATCCTAGACCTGGTCATTACCAACATGGGAGATAGCTGCTCCACACCAGTGGTCACCCCCTCATTGGTCAGGTCTGACCATAAGCAAATCTCCCTTGACATCCACATCCCACCCCCATCCCCCAGTATGGAAACCTCCGTAAAAAAAACTTCTCCAAAGCCAACTTCATGCTACTCAAGTCTGAAGTGACAAACTTCATGACACCCATACAGACGGGAGCTGAAAGTTCATCTGCTGAATCCTACACTAAGGCACTGTACGAGCACATCCACTCGTGCATGAATCATGCCATCCCAAATAGAACCAAGACGCTCTCCTCCAAAAAAAGGAAGCCAATCTGGTGGTCCCCTGCCATAAACAAACTATACAACAGAAGAAAGAAACTGTTGCAGAAAAGAGGAAAATCCCAGGATGCAAAAAACTCCCTTACCAGCCTCAGTAAGAAGCTGAGATCCCTCATAAAAGCCTCCAAAGCTAGTTACGAAAATAAAATTGCCAAAGATTCCAAAGACAACCACAAGGCATTCTATAGTTATGTCAAGATTCTAAATGGCAATGCTCAGATATGCTCTGAGTTACAACAGAATGGCATTTAATATACCGATCCCAAGGATATTGCCAATATCCTGGCAGATCGATTTAGTGCTAACTTCCCCTAAAGGGCCCAACTCAATACCAAAAGACTGTGAAATTCCAGTAATCATGGCCACACAGGTAGAAACCATACTCTGCTAAGTTAAGAATACAGCATCCATGGGACCAGATGACATCCCAGGCTGTGTACTACATGAACTACAAAATGAACTGGCACCTCACCTAAGTGTCATGTTTAATCATAGCCTCACCTCAGGCTTCATGCCCACTGAGTGGCGCACAGCTACAGTTATCCCACTCCATCCCAGGAACTACCATCCCATCAGTCTGACAAGCCTGATCCACAAAAGGGCATGGAATGCATTATCATGGAACTTATAAACAAAGACAATGGCAACCTTCAAACACTGGACCCCAACCAGTTTGGGTTCGTGAAGGGCAGATCTTGTCTCCTGAACCTGACTGACTTCTTTGAATCTGACGAGGGTAAGGCAGTCCACACAGCCTATCTGGACCTTGCCAAGGCCTTCAACACCATCCCCCACTCTGGAATCATAGATAAACTTACTAAGCTGGGCATAAATCCCTATGTCACTCGATGGGTTGCCAACTGGCTTACTGACAGAACCTAAACTGTAAAAATAGCCGACTCCAAATCCAGCTCCAGACAAGTGGAGTAACTCTGGGTTCAGTCCTGGGATGCTCTTGTTTTGCATCTATTTCTCTGAAGTACAGGCCGACACTAAGGGACTCTGGCTAACAAAGTTCACAGATGACTGCAAACTGGGAACCATTATTAAATCCCCAAATTATGTGGATATACTACAAAAGGGCCTTACCGAAACAGATGCTTGGTGCCCGAGCCATGGGCTCAAGCTTAATGGAAAGACATGCATAGTTATCCCCTTTGGGAAAAAACATGTACTCATGAATTACCACATAGGTGGCAGTACACTAAACACCGAAAGCGTGATGACAGACTTATGGACACAGGTGGACAGTGGTCTCACCTTCGATAACCACATCACAACAACAGTCATGAAATCCTTCTATGTGGCACACCTCATCACTAAGGGCTTTTCATCCAGAAAAAAAGGAGGTAATTGTCCCACTGTACTCATCCCTCATTAGGCCCATTATAGAGTACAACGCCCCATTTGGTATGTACCTCACAAGACATCTGCAACAGCTGGAAAGGCTGCAGAAATACCTCACTAAAAGAACCACAGGCCTAAAGCAGATGCCCTATGCTGACCTTCTAAAAAAAACTCCAGCTATACTCTGTGGCATATCGTCTACTCAGAGACAATCTCTGCTTAACATACAAGGCCATGTCAAACCCTGAGCTGTTGGACATGCTCCACTTAAAGAAATCCCAATCCCTCAGAGCCACATGCTCCAGGGATCTAAACCTTGTCATCACAATGAACAAAACATGCTGGAGGGATAGGTTCCTGACACAGAGACTCCCCATACTCTGGAATAGACTGTCCATACATGTCAAGCAGAGTGCCTCCTTGGCCCTTTTCAAAAGGAACCTTGACGATTGGATGAGAGATAGGAAATTCATCCCCCAAATCACATCAGTTGCCCTGCTAGACAGGGGTCCAGGGAAGTAAATATTGTGGGAAGAAATATCCAGGGAATTGTTATGGCTAGGCTTGTATAGGCCCTAGGGACAATAGCCTAGTACCAGCCTATGAAATAGTATAAATACCGCCATGCCCAAATGCTCTCCACAGCTACACCCAGATGCATAAACTTTAGAATAACACACCTTTTCAATGCAGCTCCCTTGAGATACAATTCATTTCAGATCAAGCGGCCAATGGTTTCAGTGTGGGGCCAGCAAAAAAACAACAACCAACCAAGCTCAACCGAACTGCCCCTCACAGCCGCCATACAACACATACGCGTAATCGACAACTGTTCCCATGGGGAAACACCCAGCTTGCAAAGCAGGCACACACTCTTCCCAAAAAGCAATGTAACAACCAAACTCTTGCCCTCGTCACTATACCACCATCAACCAAGAATGCAAATATCAGGAGCAGCAAAGCCTACCAAGTACAGGTCCCAGCCTCTGCACCACATGACAAAATCACCAACAAGCCCTCAAAGATGAAGACTTAAAGACCCAGGACAGAAAACCTCCAAGTGCAAAAACACATCTCACACAGCTCCACCCCAAAAGACTCAACGGAGGGCACATTAATACCAAAGCAAGCCTCCATGAATAAGACAATTAGTACAACTATTCCAGCAGCCAACAAGTTACACTAAATGACAAACAAGGAGCTCCACATACACATAAAAAGACTCCGATTAGTTAAGTAATTGCATCTCCCCTCATCCCCAACCTCAACACAAACTGCAGTGCTGCTCCAAATGATAATTAATAAATAAATAAATAAATAGTATCCTAAACCCATATCAAAAGCATCACCCACCTCTTCCATATCCAGCCATTCCAAGGCCTACCTGAACACACCAGTACCCCAGGTCATCTGGGTCATAGAACCTGCCAAAGGAAGTTCATGCCACAGTTACACTTGACAGAACCCTCTAAGCCCCACCCTACCCTTACCTCATTTCCTCCTAAACATCCCTCCATCCTGTTTAACCCTATACTCTCCTTATTCACTTAATTCCTGCTAATCTATGTATCTAGCCCCAGTTAAAGATGTCCCAGAACAAAATGGTCTGTTTCAAACCTCATTTCTAATGTAAACCCATTCTTGTTGCTCTGTACATGCCTAAGAATAAATGCAAATGTTTGTATTCAAAATATAATTAAAAATATATTCTGTCAAGACAAAGAAATATGCATTAATACCATTCTGCCTCATCGAAGAAGCTTTAATTAGATGTCTAATCCTGGGATCATGTGATTCATTTCCTATTAAATACTAGTACCCTATTACATATATACATATATGATATATTATATATTATATGACTTCATTGTCCAGCATCTGATACCGCATAACATTGCTATGATTGCACTTTTTTTATCTTCTAAAATATTTGCAATTTATTAAAAAAAAATAGTAATGATACATTTATTCACTTATGAGTCTCAGATGATTGTAAAACAGTTATTTTCTTCAAATGCAGTGCATATGTCACTTCTTTAATTTCTTGTTAAGCACATTTTAGGCTACATGTGTTTCTGAACTTCAGCATTTCTCATTACTTAAGGAATGTCTCTTCTACCAAGTAAAGACAGCCACTGAGCAAAACGCATTAAAATAGGCTTTGTCTTTATCTTAAGTCAGTGGCTTTTGTTTCTGTTCAGCAAGCTTATCTCTAAAGTTAGTTGATATTTGTCAAAATTAGATGTTTTTGGTCAAATGTTTTTAGCTCTTCCCAGTCACTATTATCTGTTCATGTTTCACAGTGTCAGATATGATTAGAAGCTTAATAGATCTGGCTGGACATATACTTACATTGAAAGGTCTATCTGATCTCCACTCTTCCATAAAATAATCCATTTTATCATGATTTATTGGTTAAGAAAGGACAAAAGACAACTGCATCCAAGAATATTGTTTCCAATATACAAAAGTCAAAAAATGAAACGGTTGTCAGCAAGAAGGGGAAAAGGAATTGAAACCCCTAAATTTCATAGCAAATAAGACTAAAAGTTTCAAAATATTTAATATTATGGCACAACAAATAAGATTCTGTCATTGTTCTTAGGCATAAATTATTACTATAATAGTGCATCAGAGAGATGCAGGATTATGGCTGTAAGATTGTAAAACCACATCTGTTGAATTAAATTATTTTTGTAGTGCAAAATCACTTTTTGGGAGCAGCGCCTCAACACCCTGCACTGGTGAGTGTAACTAACAGATCAACCATAAAAAAGCAAATATATGATTTTTTTTACAAAACTCAAGTACTTGCATTTTTTTTTTTTTATCTTAAGCAAATTCAGAAAACTGATTAAGAAATATACTGTTCTAATGTGTCTACATCTATCACTTGTATTTTGGTCATGACTCTCCAATAAGAACAATCTGTATTTATTATATAATCTAAGGACTGTAACAGTATTCAACACATCTAATAAATCAGTTATTGCACTATACTAACTATATCTTCAAAGTAATTACATGGCACTTTCTACAAATGTACTGCAGATTTGTACTGCCGCTGTCATCTTTCTGGTGTTTGTGTGCCTGCTCTTTTCTTGCAATGTATTGGAACATTAGAACATTTAGATTATTAGTTAACTCTCTTAAATAATACTGTAATTTTGCTTCACTGTGTACACATCGCACAGAAAGCAGCACAATTTCCAGACAGGTATGACTCTAAGAATGCTTAAAGTAATCAGCATGTGTCGGTGCTTTTTTACTTAAGAGTGTGATTCACCATGAGTCCATTATTCATACTTATAAGACAATATTTTCAGCTGACTGATACAAGTCTTATATGTTCCACCGAGATTGCATTTCTATAATGCTTGGATACTTGGAAAAGGCTTAAAAGAACTGCACTGCACAAGATGATTTATCATCATGGTGAAATGTAAAGCAACATTTCACTGCTGTACGAGCAACTCCACTCATTTCATGACTTAAGAGGCTGGACTGTGCTGAGGCAGGATGGACATTATAGTAAAAATTATGAAGCCTGACAGAGTGGCACCAACAAAGCAGTTGTCTACCTAAATGTGATATTACATTAATGTAAACCAGAGAAGTGGTTGGAGATATTCCAGCTTTTCATCACTCCCTTCATGTATGCTCCCTGCTCTGTGGCAAGGTATCCCCGCATGTTTCCATGCCAGCCAACAATGCAAAGTGCACAGTGCCATTATGAATGACTGTCATCTGATTTAGATGTTGACCAGCTCCTACTGCAGCAGGTTCATCACTCACATTTGAATGCTATAGACAGAGATCATAAATAACAATGATTTTATGATGTGCCATCAGTGCTCTATTAAGATCCCTGGGATTTCCCCAAGTAATAAGCTTTACAATGACACTGGAAGCAGCATAATAGTCAACTCCCAGCCTTGAAAGTCATGCATGGAAATAGCATCTGACAATCATTTTGTAATGTGCAGTTGGCACTATGCTTGGTACCATGGCATTTCTGTAGAAAATGAGCTTTAAATGGACATGAAGGGAGGTCCACTGTACCTTAAAAATGAGCTTATATAACAGAATTACTTGAGTCAGTAGTTTGTGGTCTCATGGATAATGTACATGCATATTACAGAGATGGAAGATGAAAAGCACTAACCCTATCTAAAAAGCACTTATTTTCATAGTACAAGAAGTGGGGACCACTAGAAATGAACATCGTCATAGACTTTAGCACCATGTATACTGCATACTCATCACTATCTAATTATGGACGTGCAATTGATTCTAACTGATAGACCCCATAAGTATGCATAACTAGGGCTGCCACTATGTCATCAATGACAAATTTAGAAGAATTATTAGCACTAGTGTCCTATTATGGCTACACATAGCACTGCTATCCTGGCCTCAGAAAGCATTGTTTCTTTTATCTCTGTCCATAACGCACATACCATGTGTACAGTAACACCACATTCGCCTGGTCGGTAAATTTTTTCAGCTGCTGCTATTCGTGTGTGCTCAGAACAAGATATGTACTCTTGTGGGTAACATATATCTGTCGTACATGCTTGCCTCTGTCTGTTTGACCTGCACATATCAGCCCTGCCTCCACCCTCTGTTTGGTTGCTGCAAATCAGCCTGTTCTTTTGCTGTGAAAATCCCCACCATGTTTTATACTAGAAAAAGTATTGGATATGTTATCATTGCCTCGTTCCTCATTATTGTGTTGATGGATTTGTATTGCTGCTCACATCCAATGCTTCTCCACAATGTATATACCCACAGACATGCTGTGCACTGTGTAAGGAGGACATTGTATCTACTGATCCATGGCTTGCATACTTTGTGCATACATCACAGTGTGACTCACTGCTGGACATGTACCCATCATGCTCTTATTCGGTGTTCCCTTTCATGGTAACCCCACCAATCAGACATGTCCTTGTGCTGTGTTCCATAACACAATAAGACCCCCCCATCTAAGTGTACATGTCCACTTAGCTGGACATGTACCTGCCATGCACTTGCTTTATGTTCCTTATTATGGCGATTCCACCACGATGGACCTTATTCTCTCAAGCCTTTGTGATACATCTCCTCATCCAGATCTAATGACTGCTCTGTGTCTATACTGATACTATCCACCATCACTTCTCAATATCATTCACAAGTTCACTGCTAGATGTCTTGTTTTATTTCACAATGACTTTACTGAAGTTGGTCTTCTCCAGTGACTTCCTCGTCGTAACATGATCTTCAACAAAATTACAGCTGTACTTTTGTTTTTCTCAAACCAAAATTGGCCTTATAGAGTAGCAATTATCTTGCTGAGAATGTAATGTAATTGCCTCTATACTGATGCCCTAGTGCATTCCACAATCAAACTTATGTGACACTAACATATTCACCCCTGCAAATCCCAGGGCTAACGGGACATGCACGCAATGTTCATGTATGGAGCATGTGAAACTCGTATTACCGTGATTCTGTATTAGTGATACGTTCACTAGTAAACCACCTCTGCTTAACAATGTACACCACATGATGTCTAAATATGTCGTTATGCATAAAGGCTTACCGTTTTGTTCTAGGTAAAGACCATTAGTGGACATGGCCTCTTTAGGCACTGCTTTCAGCAGTGCTCCTGTATGGTTCAGTCATGAGTCCAAGATTTCTCCTGCATCTATGACACTGGGGCTTCCAGTTACACATGCATGGCCATTAGGATGGCCAGTTATATAAAGTGGAAGTCTGGAATGCAGCTAGCCAGGATGGTGTGTAATACCACTGGCATCACCCATTCTGGTGAGTAGTGCAGGCATCATTACAGCAATCTGTAGTCCCACCACCCAGACATCTTGTAATACTGACATGCAGGGGTTAGGGAGATACCCTGTGCACTACTTCCAGTAGGTGTGGCCTGGGCCCTTTAATGATATGAAGTTAAAATATGAAGGTATCTACTCCTTGACAAGCTCTCCTTATCAACATTAAGGATGTCAACACTTATTCAAAATTCAGAATGCAACTCAAAAAGCACGTCCTCATCCAAGCTGAATGTTTCTGCTTCTGCATAAGATATATAACAACCTACTTCCTTTCCTTGTCTCGTCTTCTCTCACAAGATTCACTGAAGATGACCCACTTAGTAACTGATGTATATATTGTACATTGCACGCTGCTTGATTGTGCATTGCACTGTCCTTGTTCACTACAACGTACAGACATTTTTTTCTATGTAATTCATCAGAAGTACTCTGTTATTGCTTACATTTCTCTCTCTTTTTGTTTGTGAAATGTTTTGTGTTTCACCTGGGCTGAGCCTAAATAAATGGTGAATATTAATCACTACACTACCCCAGTAAACTAGTCAAAATAAAGTTATCACCGCACAGTTCAAGCAATGTCCTTATTTCTAGAACCGTACGTATTACTAGAAAACAGCAAATGGAAAGCTATTCAGTACAGAGTAATCTTTACAATGTTTGCATTCATGCAATTCTGGGTCTTCAACTAGATTTTGTAAGGCACAGTAAATATTTTGTAATGTTATACAAACAGCTTATATCATCTCAGTGACCATTCAAGCAAGACTGATACTGTCACAGTATT
Organism: Protopterus annectens; assembly: GCF_019279795.1. NCBI lineage: Eukaryota > Metazoa > Chordata > Ceratodontiformes > Protopteridae > Protopterus > Protopterus annectens. The sequence continues at coordinate 731,969,520 of NC_056750.1, forward strand.
TTTACAGGCAGCTGAGAGCTTTCATAAAGGGCTAAGGAGTTTTGTCTGTATCACTTGAATGTAGAGAGATCTGAAAGTTATTGTAATACAAATAACTAGTAAAGAAATAAAATGCAATATATTTTCATCGTCACTAGACAGAGGTCAAATAGCAAAACAGCTGGTTTGCCACTGTATAAGCTTTAAGATGAAATAGTCTCATAATGTTTGTAGTGTGGTTTTGAGCTAATATGAACAATCAATATGTGACACCTACAGGCATCAGCAGGATGTCACTGCAGAAATGCCTGGAGGTGACGCTAGGCTATAATGAGTTGATCACTGCATATTAATATAATTTTTGAGGGGGCATTGTTTGTTTTTTAACAGGTTCTCAGGGTACTAAATTCTCCTTTCTTTCTTTTGCATGAGATGGGAGGCTGTGTAGAGTAGAAAAACTACGTTAACAGCATGGTATATTTTCTATGTCCAGGACTGCATTGTGCAACTGCAGGTCAAGCTATAATATAGCCACATATCACTGTACTTTATTTTTTACTGCTTGTGATTTTTTTTTGTTGCATTTCAACAGCTGTAGCTGTGATGCAGCTTAAAGAGTGCCGGCAGGTACCTGGAACTTCACCAGCTGATATATCTGGTGATGGAGGACAATTTGCTTTAAGTGACCCGAAGGCCTTAGTGGTGGTGTCCATGGACACCTCCCAGGAGGGAAGATAATCATCTCCTGAGAATGTTTTTTTGGTCACCTAACATCAGGAGTAGAGGATGACTGCAACTGCTAAGAGGAGGGAGATGGACACTCACATTAGTACTGTGAGGTGTCGATAGGTTTGCAATACTGGCCACCCCCAACCAAAAGCTTACAGATCCTTTCCAAGACATCAGCCAAAGAGGATTTCTTATTGGATTATCAGAAAGGCCTTTAAACCCCTTCCTGTCCCTAATGTGTCAATGACTTTACCATGTTTTGAGTTTAAATCTCCTCATAACCATTTGCTTTTCCTCTATATGTCTGTGTTTGCCCACTGTTTTCCTCAACATTTATGTTCATAATTCTCCTGCATATATTAGCATTTACTATTTATCTGCTACTGATACATTTAGTGCAGCCACCATCTCACACAAGTTATTTTCCCCTCATATACACTTCTTTTTCAAAACTATAAAATGAGAGAGCCTGTTCAAAAAAAGATGAATAAAACCATCATTTGCACAATTTATAATTACCAATGGTTACCCTTATGTCATGTGTTCCTCTCCTATTACACCTTTTCTGCCTTTGCAATCTGTACTTTTCTCCCCATTGTGCTGTTTGTCTTGGCCTGCTCACAGTGCCCGAGTTCCCACTATGAAGCACTTTTTTTTTTTTTGCACGTATGAATGAGTATAGCCTATGTACACCATCTTAGTATTATTGACAAGTTGGTCATTAGACTAATAGTAGCACAGCCCGTGTTTCAATTCAGTTGTGCAACTTCTGCCAGTAACACAGCTGCATTAATTTACTATGCTGCCTTTTTCTCAGAGCACTGGTGTTTCGATGTCCCTACTACATAGATAAGCAGTAATGCTTTGTTTTTAGCTCTGTGCAGTGGGGAATGGGATTTTCTCAATGACATCCAAGATCTTTCTGTTCAGTCAAATGAAATAAAAAAAATGCAGTTTGCATTGCAAATTTCACAATATTCTACTCATTAAGAGGCTGCAAATAATGTTTTATGGAATTATAATTTTTTACTGAAATATAAATCTCCAAGTAAAAGATGCTATCAAATTGTAAGTCAAATGTGATGCTGTCACATCTATGTCATATTAGAAAATGAAGCCAAGATTGTGTATACCAATCAAATATTGAGATCATCTGCTGATGACCTTTAGGTAAATATTTAACAACTCTTATTGCACATGGTAGTGGGGTGACAAACTTCTTGTCACTGTATGTACCTATCAAAAGAAAGACATGATTCTGCAGTCAGAAAAATAGTAATGTACAACACAGATCCAGTCAATGTCCTATCTGAAGAAGTTGTATTTCTTAATTGTCTTTAAAGCACATAAATATTGTTCTTACGATTTGTGGAATGCTTCTCGCTTATTATCATATTGAATGTGGTGGTATTATTGAAGCTTCTGGAGCACAATATATTTGATTTCAGTGCGCTGAAAGAGAGACCATTAATACATGTGATAGTTTATTCTGATTAGGTTATTTAACATGTTTCTATAACATAGAATTACTTTAGCTATGAAAATTTGACTGCTATGCAACCAGTTAATTAAACAGCTGTTGCTGAGGGAAACATTAATTCATGTATCACAGATCACAGCTGGGAACCCAATGATGTAGTAAAGTTAATGCTTTGTAAAATACTGCAGCCATATTGCTATGTTATACAAATAACTACAGGGTATTGTTATACAGGAAATGCATTTATTGTTTAAATACTTAGGAAATAAAAAATATCTAAAATAAAACAACTATGCACAGTAGAAATTGCTTTCTATATTTTGTATGAGATTCATCTTAGTAATTATATATTAAAATTGCAAGTATGACTCTAAAACAAGATGGTCTAAAATTACAATTTCTAGAACTAAGAGTACATAGCAAAAGTGATATAGGTTATATCACTTGTATTGCAATGAGAACACATTCTGATAATAGAATGTTACCCTGCTAATACCTAGCTATCAAGTACCTGTGTCTAGTAACAGGAGTGTTAATGCATTATTATTAATATGAATCAAATTTGCATTTGATATAGATATCTCTTTGTATATCAACAAACATTTACTATTAATAGTAGTAATGATATTAGTATTAATATAGTAGTTTGTGCTAGCAGCCTGTTTGTGTTTTGTTCCTGAATACCAGTCAGTATAATTTGGCGACCGGATGAGGGAAGGACAGACATAATCCCATGTGGGTGTGAGGGTGACTCTTCTTACTACAGGGTTATCATCTGATAAGGCCAGTAAGAAGGAAAAGAGGCCTAAAACATTTTAAGAGTAGGACACACCCTGCAATGCCACCTTAGCATCATAATTGTATAAAATGCAAGCAATGTTCTGCCTATATTAAAGGTTAGCATTATTTCTTAAAATAAGCATACTTCTGTCTCACTATACATTAAAAGCAATGACTACTGCATTCATATCAGTTTTCTCATTATTTCCAGTAAATTGGTGCTTAGATATAAAGGAGATCTACCCACCACCTTGATATATGGGGAGAGTGGCTGAAGGACTGAAAAAAATTACTTGGGAGTGTTAAAAAAAAACAAAACAAAAAAAAAAAACAGAAGCCATGTTGGAGATGAGGTCCAAAAGCAGGTACTTTTCCCAGGATATGACAAATAAAGTCTGCCATGAGTTTTGTACTGGCAGATTGTGATACTGACAACCCAGTTATTAAAAGTAGTGATCCAATAGATATTTGAGGAAAGTGTTTTATTTTTGCATACTGTAACTTTCTGAAAAGTCTACCTTCTTCGGAGCTATATAATAATAATTATAACAATAACTATAATGATGATGATGATGATAATAATAATAATAACTATAATAATAATAACAATAATAGCTATTAAAGGGCATTGATTTATGGCACAAGGAGGAGTAACCGTCAAAGACAAAAGTCAATAAAATGTTTTGGTGAATACTGGTCAGTTATACAAAGTCAGTCAAATGGGGTTTGATTACTTGAAAATGTGTGGGCAAATAAATAACTGGTGCCAAAATCAAGGACTGAAACCAAATACCAAAAACTACACTGTTGCGTCTTTCAGGAAGTCATCTTCCCATGGTAACTACCACATTGACTACACACCCCTAAGCACTAAACAATTTGTTTGGGATTTGGGAACTTATGTGAACAGTGACATAACTTCTGACCAACATGTGTCAATTGTTGTGAGAAAATCCTTCTATACTACACAGCTTGTAAACAAAGGGATTGTGTTTAGGTCCAAGGATGTCACTGTCCCCTTTAACTGACTCCTCATTAGGGCAATGACTGAATATAATGTAGCCTTTGGCATGCATCTTTCCAGACAAATTCAACAACTGGAAAGCTTACAGAGATACCTTATTAAAAGACGTGTCCTACATGGATTGACTCAAAGCCTTGTCACTCTACTCAGTATCCTAAATACTGCTAAGATGTGACCTATGTGTGATATACAAGGCATCCTCTGACCCATTACTGATGGATTTACTCCACATCAGCAAGTCATATGGCATCAGAAACACGCAATGTCGGGATGCAGACCTCCTCTGCAACATCAACAGAATGATTTGCAGGGACAGGTACAGTATGTCTCACAGGGGATACCACTACAGTAGAACACACTCCCCATCCACATAAAACAAAATTCAAGGCCAACTTAGCTCTATGAACAGGAAAAAGAAAATTTAACGGAACACTGCCCCCTGTACTACTAATGGACAGAGGCAGCTCTTAAATGGTTTAACCCATGCATGGTTCCCCTCAATTTATGGTCACAGTTATTCTCATCAGGGGTAATATACAATTATCAACCATGGCATGGGAGGCTGATCTATACCCATATGGGATAAGTCATTTCAAGCACAAACAGGGAAATGACTGGGCTTATAATTCCCACAAAGATAGCCAACCAAGTACTTACGTATGAATCCATGAAAAACAGATATCCAGATATTTCACACGTGGACAGTAAAAACAAGAATTCCTGTTAAATTCAGTTGCTATGCCATTTGTTCATGAATACCTGATTTATTCTGCCATTCTTAAATGTTCTTCAGTGTGTTTCAACTACACACACCACTGTCAGTTGCCACATTTTCTTGGAGCTTTTTAGTCATTTGTTTTTCAGTTGTTTCCTTGTCTTTGTCATTTTAAGACAAAAGTGTTAATGTTTTATTAATAAAATGATGACGTTTTGTTTCACCTACACACTTCATCATCTGATGCTGTATTTTCTTGATGGTTTTTATTTAATTTTTTTTTTTTTTTTTTTGCCTCCTAGCAGTGGAAGAGGTGTTGTTTCAACTACACAGTTTGTAATGAGTTGCCTTATTTTCTTGGTGTTTTTAGTTTCCTCTTGGCAGTTTAACTCATACTTTGCTTGTTTGTTTTGGAGGTTCTTTAGTCTGTTTAGAGAGTTTTGCCATTATTAATGAAGATAGTAAAAATAAGCAGAGGACAGTATACACTAGGTTGGGAACATTGACAATTTGTAATTTTTATAAAAATGACAGACCTCAATCAACCGACCAACTGACCAACCAACCAAACAATCAATAAATAAACAGTATCCTGGGAGTGTTAATGGTAGTCGAAAGAACCATAGAAAATCCCCTCCATATTTAAACAAAATGAAACAGAGACTATGTGGTCATCTTACACTGAAATAATTAATCAACAAGGTCTTTTCATTTCATAGCTGTTTTCAAACATTTGGTTTCAAGATATTTTACTTCAATAATAAACACAATTACAACTCTACTTTTGGCATTGTCGCTTGAAATAACTTTGCATTACCAGAATGGGCATAATAAATTGCGGTACTTCAGGTCTCTTATTTCTATATCTAATTTTGATTATCTTGTGGTCCTTCCTCGTAGTTTCACCCGTAGTTAAGGTTGCAGAAGCACATGAGAGCATACTTAACATTCTAGGTACTTGTAGAAACAATGCGCTGTTATATTTATACCATTTGTTTGTTTAAAACCAGTCGATGTTGCCACAGATAGAACAGCAATGACAAGCATGAGTTCCGCTATGGGCAAAACCGTTATACGGTGCCAGTTGTTCAGGTCTAATGAAATGACTGTGTTCCAAAGATATATTGTCCCCCAACCTGAGCCAATAACCACAACAAGAGAGCCTTTATGACCAATTTATTATGATCACATAATTCACAAATATCAACTTTAATGGTATATTTCAATAAAGCATATTTAATCATCGGCAGTGGAAAATAACTTTCTTGGGTGGCGTAAGCCAGAGAACCTTGTTGGCTAGGATTACGTAGGCCCTTGGGCTGATAGCCTAGTACCTACCTATGAATCATTATAGATTTAATTATATGGAGCTCATGACCTTGTAGTTACAAATTCAACCCTGGGCGTGTACCTCTCTGCCTCTACCAAAATCTCATACAAGCAAAAGTTTCTATGTCTGACCTGACAAGCAAGTGATTCATCTTTGCTGCATATTGGCCCTCTTGGAGGCTGATTAAAAACTAAGTGGGGGAGGTCACAATGCGACCATCTACCAGTGTGCCTAAGCAGGCTGTTTCCCCTTTAATAGGTTGGCCGTCATCAACAAATAACTGTTAAGAAAGTTAGATGCAAGCTTAACAATTAATAAAACATTAACTAACAAAGTACAGTTGCGTACACTTACCATAAATGTAGATGTTCGAGTGTATTCACTGTTGCAGTCATTACATTTGGGTAATCCTGCTGGCAGGTTGCCCTCAGTCGGCCTGAATTCCAAAGTCCTGGGTCCTGCATCAGCTGCTGTTGCCCCTTCCCTGACGTCAGGTAATCGGGGGTATAAAAGATGCGGCCAACGCCATTTTCTTTAGTTTTTCTTGCCCCAGATGTCAGATGCCCCCTAAAAGGGTAGTCAAAATTTATATATGTGTATAAATATATATATATATATATATATATATATATATATATATATATATAGTATATAAATACATGCACCAACATAAACTTTACCTTCATCTACAAGGAAATAGACCACATAGGTTGTATAAATCAGAGAAGGAAAGATAGGTTCCATCAGGAGAAAGGGGGACAGCGGGTGGGTAACCTGGACTGCAACAGTGAATACACTCGAACATGTACCTTTATGGTAAGTGTACACAACTGTACTATGTTCTTCGTGTTTCACTGTTGCAGTCATTACATTTGGGTAGAGTCCCAAAGCTATGGATAGGAGGCTGGAGCTAAACAGCATTAGGAGTGGCTATGAGGCCCTGCAGAACTGCAGTGGCAAAGCCTGCCCTGGATTTAGAGTAGAGTGGCAGATGATATTGTTTTGTAAAGGTGTGCACTGAACTCCAAGTACCTGCCTCTAAAATGTCCTTGTTTGGTACTCCCCTGAGAAAGGCTGCTGAAGTGGCTGCAGCTCTGGTTGAATGTGGCCTAATGCCCTTAGGCACTGGCTTGCCATGGTGTAAGTAGCAGAAATTAATGCAGTGGCCTATCCACTTTGAAATAGTCTGCTTTGAGATAGCCTTTCCTTGTGATCCTGCAGCATATGCCAATTGTAGTTGCTCTGTCTATGAAAACTTTGGTTCTGTCCAAGTAGAATCTAAGCTGTCTGTGTACGTCCAAAGAATGCAGAATTCTCTCCCCCTTGTTCTGTGGATTTGGATAGAAAGTTGGCAGATGAATAGTTTGGTTAAGACCCACACTGGACACCACCTTATGCATAAATGTTAGGTTTGTCCTCAGAGAGACCCTGTCTGGATAAAAAACGATAAAAGGTTCCACAGCCATGAGTGCCTGTAGCTCTGAAACTCATCTTGCAGAAGTGATTGCTAGGAACAGAGCCGTTTTCCAAGATAAAAACTTTATATCAGCAGTAGCAGCTGGCTCAAAAGGAGGCAGGGTGAGTTTTTCCAAGACATAGTTGAGGTCCCATGCAGGCATTAGTTATCTCCTTGGAGGCCTTAAATTGTTTCTCTGATGTACTGTTTTAATAAGGGATGAGAGAAGATTGGTGGCTCTGTATTGTAATGAGCTGAAATGGCAAAGGCAATAATTTTAATAGATGAAAAAGATTGGACTTTGTCCAGCATCTCAGTTAAGTATTACAAAATCTGAGGAATATTTGGTGCAGGTGTATCAGTTCCTTGTGCCTGGTTCCAAGCACAGAATCTATTCCATTTTCCAGCATAAGATTTTCTAGTACTAGGCCTTCTGGCCTCCAAAATGACATACATCACAGCTTTACTGAGAGGTGTGTTTTGTATGACTACATTATCCGCCATGCTGCCAGGTTTAAAGTCCTGAGTAGGCTGTGCAGGATCTGATTGTTTTGCTGGAACAGTATATGAGCTATTTGAGGTAAGGCCCAAGCTGGGCATTGAGACAAGTTCTTTAGGATTGGAAACCAGCACTGGCGGGGCCAGTCTGGGGCAATCAGTATCATTTTTGGCTTCTCCTGTCTGACCTTTAGGAGTACCTTGGGGAGGAGAGGCAGTGGGGGAAAGGTATATACTGATAGGTTTTTCCAGCTGAAAGATAAGGTGTCCATTTTCCATACTTGTCTGTTTTAAGTCCTTGTGCAGAATCTTTTTCATGGGTAGTTGTGAGGGGAGGCAAACAGATCTATGTCCGGGCATCCCCATTTCCTTGTTATCATGCTGAAGACTTATGGATCAAGCTGCCACTCGTGGGGATCCAGGAGGTTTCTGCTTAGTTCATCTGCCAGAGTATTTTTCCTTCCTGGCAGGAATTGTGCCTGCAGATGTACTTGGTAAATCAATGCTGTGTCCCACAAAGTCATGGCTAGTCTACAAAGGGAATAATAATGTGTGCCCCCCTGCTTGTTTATATACCACATGACCATGGTTTTGTCTGTATTTATCAGTAGTTGTCCCAGATGAAGTAGGTCCTTGAATGATGTCAGGGCATTCTGAACAGCTAGCATCTCTTTTTGATTGATATGTAGATGCATTTGGGTTGAGGACCATGTGCCCTGAATGCATCTTCCTGCCATTTAGGCCCCCCAGGCATAATCTGATGCATCCGTTGTTAGTGTCTGCCTGGCTGGGGGTAATGTGAATGGCTGTCCTTTGTTTTGGTGACAAGCCTTTGCCCACCATCGAAACTCCTGTTGCAGGCAGGGAATGAGAGTAATCATTGTTTCCAGGCTGTGGTAATGTTGAGTCCAAACACTTTTTAGGTACCATTGAAGTTTCCTCATATACAGTCTTGCATATGAAATTAGTAGGATGCAGGATGCCATGAAGCCCAAAGCCTGCAGAATTTTTCTTGCAGATAACTGGGCCTTTGTTGCCAACATTTTGAAATAGGTAGTCAGTTGTCTTTGTGTGTCTGGTGTGACATAAGCCATCTGGGCAGTTGTATTTAAGCTTGCACCCAGGAATATTATCTCTTGAGAGTGTACTAGTTTTGATTTATTTTCATTAACTGTGTACTCTAGGCATGTTAGAAGTATTTTCACAAACGCCAGATGCTGTAGAAGAATGTCCTTGTTCTCTGCTTGAACTAGAAAGTCGCCCAAGTAAGGATATATTTGTATTCCTCTGTCTGCAAAATGCAATTACTGGTGCCAGGCACTTTGCAAAGACCCTGGGTGCAGCAGATAAGCCAAAGGGCAGTGCAGAGAATTGGTAATGCATTGAGCCAGTCTTGAATCTGAGGTAGCTTCTGCATAATTGTCTGATTGGGACATGCAGGTATGCCTCTTTTAGGTCTAGAGTCACCAGCCAAGCGTTCTTGCCCAGCATGGGCAGAAGCTGCTGCAAAGTCATCATCTTGAATTTTGGTATATCCAGGTATGTGTTCAGAATAGTTAGGTCCAGTATTGGTCTCCAGGCCTTGTCCTTTCTGGGTACCAAAAACAGTCTTGAGCAAAATCCTTGTCCCTGCTCTTGCTCTGGTACTTGTTGAATGGCCCCCATGTCCATGAGGGATGAGACTTGTTTTTGTGCCTCTGCCCATTGACTTTTTGGCAGATCTGGCCAGCCATTTGCCTTTGGCAGAGTATGGAAATGGAACTTGTACCCTTGTGACACGATATTTAGAACCCACTTGTCCTGGGTTATAATGTGCCAGTTTTGAGAAAAAAAGTGCTAATTTTCCCCCTAAGGGTGCTGCCAGGAGATAAGTGCTTGGTGCAGGCAGGGGGAAGTCATTGGGACTGTTTCCGGGAGTATGGTTGTGATTTGTCTTCTCCAACTTTGGAGGTAGAAGCACCCCATTGCTTTGACCTGTAGGAACCTTGCGCCTGGGATCTGCCCCTTTGAGGTCTGTCTGACACAGGAAAGGACCAATTCTTTGTAGGCCAGTGTCTACTAAACATAGGTGGCTGTACTTGTAAAAAATCTTTGACAGTTTGCATAGATTTAGCTTTGTCCTCCATTTTCTTTAACACCTCTTCTGCCTTAACACCAAACAAAGTATCATGCTGTAAAGGTGCATCTAATAATTTAACTTTGACATGATCAGGCAGATTTTGTTCCTTTAACCAAGCATGCCTCAATTACAGAACCCATAACTGCGGCCCTGCAGGAAGCCTCTAAAGAATTAAAACCACATTGCAAAGTATGCTTTCCAACTTGTTCAGCTGCATGCAATAAATCCTGCATTTCCTTGTTTTCTGCACATTCAGAGTTTAATAACATTTTCTGTTTAAGCAATGCCATGACATGTTGCTGATATTTGAGCATATGAAACTGACAGTTTAAGGCCCTTATAGCCAAAGTAGCAGATGTGTAAGCCTTTTTTCCCCATCTATCCAGCGCAATGAATCTCTGTCAGAGGGGGTAGGGGGTTTTCCAGCGGAAGACTTAACTCCGTTGGGACCCTGTGAAATAGTTTCTGGGTGTGCAGCAGGGTTTTTAAAAAGGAATTTATGAGAGTCAGGTACTCTGTAATATCTGTCAGGCTTAACAGGAGCTGGAGGTAAGGAGTCAGGGGTAAGACTAGGCTCCGAAAACACATCATCTACAATATGTAACACAGGTGGAATGGCTAGTGGCCTGTGTTGAGGTAGTAAAAGGAAATCCCTGAGCCTCTTTTTAGATTCTGAAAAATCTTGGCTCTCCCAGTGGAAATGGTCCCTCATGGTATACAAGGTTTCCCCAAAAGAATAGTCCTCTGGAGGAGAAGCTGAAGGTATAGATTATTCAGCATCAGAATCCTCATGGGGGGGGGGGGAGAGAATATTCCTGATCAGAAGAAACAGAAACCTGATCTGAAGATTCATAGTCAGTCTCTTGCCTAGGCCTCTTATCAGGAGGGGGAAGGGAACCCCTGATCAAGGTAATTAAGTCTTCGGCCATTTTGAGCATCTGTTTTTTGGGCATAGAGGCCTGTCCACGTGGTGCTTGAGCTTGTTTCTTTGCTTTAGAAGGTGCTTTAGTCTTTGCCTTTGAAGGTGAGGTTGGTTTAATGTAAAGATGTTTAAGTCTGAAAACACCCTCAGAAGCTGGTGCCTGCTTAGCGGCTCCAGACCTATCTGGAGGAATAGTATCCGAGGCTCCAATACCTTGAGCTTCCAGTGGCATGGCCGACTCCATGTGGGAGTCTGTAGTGGCCTGCAACTCTAAAGTCGCAGGCGTCTGGGGCTGAAAAAGCGCCTCACTGAGAACCAGCAAACCGGTGACTGGTTTAGGAGAAGCTTCATCGTCGGTTTTGGCCCTTGGTTGTCTATCTCTCTGCTTTTCTTTGCATTTTTTATGTACTTTGGTAGTTGGATGGCTATCCAACAACATTTCTGGATAATTAAACCAGCATTCAAAATAGTTTAAAGCAAAATCATACCAACGCATAATAGTGCGTTGGTTAAATCTAGCACAAAACCGACAAACAGAAACGTTGTGATCAGGGCCTAGGCAAGGAATACAGTAAGAATGAAAGTCCGGTATTTGCTTTCCACAAGAAATACAATTATTTACTTTTTCTGACATCGGTCTGGGGCAAGAAAAAAGTTTCCCCAACAGGGTACTTAGCTTTATTGAAGACTTCGGATCTCAAACTCTAACATGAAACTCTCAGGAGTCGGGCGACCGGCACTTGCGAACTGCTACTGCTTCGGGCACCGTGCAGCAAGAAAGATAAAGAAAATGGCGTTGGATGCATCTTTTATACCCCTGACGACCTGACGTTAGGGAAGTGGCAACAGCAGCCGACGCAGGACCCAGGACTTTGGAATTCAGGCTGACTGTGGGCAACCTGCCAGCAGGATTACCCAAATGTAATAACTGCAACAGTGAAACACGAAGAACATCTAAAATTTAGTAAAAGCATGATAAAGTTATGTTCTTTAACCCTAAATCAGTTTGGATGCTGAACACATCTAAATCAAAAATATTTAAATGGATACTTTCATTTTTATAAAACTCCTTGTCAGGTTTTCCTAAGTAAGGATGCCCTATCACTTGAAAACCCATGTATCTGGTAGCTATTACAAGCCTATGGTTAATTTACCTCCTTGAACGTTCTACTGAGGACCCCACTGGAAATGACAAATGCTAAGGCAGTGTCTATCTTCTTTTTTTTTGGGACCATTCTTCTGAGATGATGTCTTAAGGATTCCAAAGGCGGATAATTAAAAAGGCCTATCAACCAACCTGTATCTAAATCCCATGAGATGAGATTTAACAGCTAACTCCTTGTCTTTCAAAAATGGTAGATTCTTAACTCCAGCCAGGACCAATAGGAAAAATCAGAGGAAATCCCTGAACAAGGAATGAGGCTTCTTTTTCAAGAAAAGGAACCTTAATTGATGAATGGACGTCAATAAAAGCATTCTTACCCATGAAGAGAAGTGCTCCCTCTATGAGCACGAGGGGATACTCTACTGCTCTTGTTAGCTTCCAGTTTTTATGTAGACCCTCTCTCCAAGTGGGACTGGATTGTGGAAACTGTCTGCTGTCCATTCTTAATGCAGCTTCCAATGGCTGAATGACATTTGCCACAATGAGAAGAACCATGTCTGAAACTGCAAGCTAAATTATTGCATCTACCACTGTTAAGGGCCTAGTAGTTGTCACAGTGGTACCTGATGGTCCAGGTTTATTTATCTAATATAATGCTGGGCCAAGTATCTGAATGGTGTTCTTCACAGTGACTTATCTAATAATTTTAATTTGTAAAACACTTGTCATACCAAACCCAAGAATGGGATGCCCTCTTACCCTATATCATTTGGGTGCTAGTGGTGTGCTATAGCTGAAGAAAACATTAATTTCTGCTTTTTAGGCATATTTGACATAAATTTCCACCTCACAGCAAGAGGTTCTCTGGTTCTATCCTCGGCTGGGGTGCCTTATGTGTGGAGTCTGCATGTCCTCCCTGTGGCCGCATGGGTTTCCTCCGGGTGCTCCGGTTTCCTCCCACATCCCAAAGACATGCTGTAGGTGGATTGGACACTCTAAAGTGGCCCTAGGCATGAGTGCGTGCATGTGTGTGCCTTCTGTGGAAGGTTGGGCGCTGGGCTTGCAACTTGACACCGTAAAACTCCACTGCCAATCATGAGCGGACAGGTGATCCGCTGTGGTGACCCCTAACCAGGAAAAGCCGAAAGGAGAAGAAGAAGGCATATTCGACATAAATGGTGTAACAGCAGCTATCTAATAGACAAGCGTGTACAACTGGCTAAAACATCAGTACGGACCTCACCTCCACCCTACCCAGAGTGAAATAAGCCACCTCAACTAAGCTACAAGCAGTCTGCAGCAATTCTGTTGCTGTTAATGTATGTTAAAAGTTTTCATGTATTCCTGTCATCTACCTACGTCTATGAGGCTGCAAGCACACCACCAAACCTATACACCTGCTTCTGTCCTAGACCTGTACTCTACTAGACTGCAAAGTACCCTCCAGTTAATGGCATTTCCCATCATTTGACTGGATTTTTATCTTGTTACATTGTTTTTCTTGTCTGGTGTAATCTCTGGTCCAGCCGTCACTATGCTCAGGCTCACTCCACTGCCCTACCTTGCCCCTAAATCCCACTTGCATTTATACCTACCTAAACAGTCTCCTATTTCTACCAACCAATCACACACCATAACTCACTCCTGCATCCACACCCTCAGTCACTACACCTACCCACTTCCACCTATCTATTCTTCTATAACTATCCACTATTTATCTCTCTACCTCTCCCCACATTTGCACAAATATTTCACCCTATTCTCATTTCATCCTACCTTACTAAACACACCCATATCATCCTACTTCCTTCTAGATTACTGCTGTAACCTACTGTGCTTCCAATTCAGCACTCCCTGCCTCCATCTCCTTCACCTTGCTAACCATTCTGTTTATTAATTCTCTCTCTCTCTGTACTAACTCCCATAAACTCTCTCAATCATTCTACCCTATATAACATGTCTACGTCTACCCACTTCATACACCTCACAGTGATATCATTTTACACACTCAGCTTTGCCCTCCTTACATTTGCCAATCATGCCACATTCCATCATTACCAGTTATATAACCATTACATCTCCTAAACCATAACTGGTACCCTGCCCCACCCAGCACCACACACTAATTTCAACATTGCCCCCAATCTCTAACGCTACTTATATAGGGTACTCCTCATACAAATGCATCCTACCCTACTCTAAATCGCAACCATTTCTAAGATGCATCAAAATCCTATCTAAACTCGCTAAAACTCAAACACACTTTACTTTGCGTCTACAACTCAGTGGTAATATCCTAACCCCATATCGACAATCTACTCCTCTGACCCCATACCATTCTTATAGAACTCTTACCTTCCCAAAGGCTCTAACCTCTTGCTACTTAATATGCACCTAAGGAGTACAGTCAACAAGGTCCATGATTTCTACACCTCCCTATCCCTTTATACCCCTGATATCACCATACTTACTGAAACCTGGCTAAAACTTGAAATTAAGAGGAATGAAATTTTACCTCCGGGTTACAATATAAACAGATATGATAGAAACAACAAGCGCTGAGGGGGAGTAGCCGTAATGTGCAAATAAAACTTAAAACACAAACGTATTGCTCCTAACAATTTCCAATTTAAAAATGCTGAAATATTATTTTCCAAACTTAAAATGAACCTAAATAAACATCTGGTAATTATCACTTTTATATCCTTCCCAGAAAGAACCCCAATACAATTGAAGATACACTGCACTGGATATCCTTAACTTTTTCACAATTAACTATAATCATGGGTGACCTAAACACCAGTTGGCTCACTTATGTCTCTGAGAATCCCACAAATTTCATAATCCTATGTGGCTTTTCACAGGTTATACAAACACCTACTAGAATAGATAAATCCACTAAAAGGCAATTTATGCTTGATTGTATCTTCACCAATAAACCATCTGCAACCTTCCAATCAGCTTGCCTCCCTGGCAGCATTAGCGATCATCTCCGCTCCTATTTAGTAGACACCATCTCAATCCCCAAACCAATTTTACTTTGCCCTAATTCATAAAAAAATAAACTTAATACACAAACTTTGCTCTCACTGTTAACATCACTGCAACTGGACACCACTCAAAACTCTTCCCCTCTACGCTGCCTTAGACTGTTTTAACACCACCTTCCTTGATATTCTAAAATATGCTAGACCCTGTAGAACTGCCAGAATACAATATCATTGTTCCTCATGGCTTTCAAACAAAACTAAAAACTATTAAAACAAGGAGACCAAGCCTGATCACTCTGCTGTTCAAGTAGCACACAAGCTAACTTAGCTTATTACAAACAACGTTGTAACAAAGTCAAGTCCCAAACCAAACTGGACAAAAATCATACTATGTTGCCACACAGCAATACAACCACAACAATCCTAGAAAATTCTGGTCCCCCATAAAAAACTTCTTCAACCCAATAATTCATCCACCCCTACGCCATCTACCACCTCAAATACTGACAGCATTGCTAATCAATTTAACTCTTTCTTTGCCAACTCCATTCACTCTCTAACTCCCATTCCAATACTTGGACAACTATCCCAACTTTAGACAGCTGAACCTTCCAACCTGTTCAAACCTTCACTATAAAAAAAAAATTACTCGCCAAACTCAAACTCACAGAATTCCTAAAAATAGCTGCACTTCCTACTGCGTATCCCATTACTATATTGATTAACCACTCCATCTCAGAATGACATGTAGAACAAACAAAATACAAAAACCAAGAATAACCATTTACAAAATGGGAGAGTCCAATTGCCTCCAAGAAAAGAAAATAGTTTGATTCAGTCACTCCTGTTAGAAACAGACTGCAAAAACATAACTTAGTATTTCCACACAGATGTTATATCTGAACAAATCCATAACAACCTTGGCAAGTTCATATCACTATTTATTCATAAAAAACAGATCTGATGAAGTTTCTTTTTGTATGAAATGAAAGCGCTTATTTTTTATGAATATATAGTTATTTGAACTTGCCAAGGTCACTGTGGATTTGTTCAGATTTAACAAATATAACATCTGTGTGTAAATTGTAAGTTATGTTTCTGCAGTCCATTTCTAACAGGAGTGACTGAATCAAATTACTTTCTTTTCCTGGAATCAGTGGACTCTTCCATTTTGTGAATGGGTTCTCTTATTTTTTGTATTCAGAATGACATATCCCAACAAGCTGGAAAATATCTTATGTTAACCAACACAAAAATAATAGCTTCTTGATGAACTAGCAACTCAAACTCAACTCTAATCTGGTTACATAGCTACTTATCAGGCTGACAGCAAGATGTCAAATGGCAACCGGAACTCTCATCCCTACTACCCATTGCCTTAGGTGTGCCCCACGGTTCTGTTTTAGAAACCATACTTTTTAGTATTTTCAGCAATCTTTGCTCATGCTCTTGCCCAGGATAGCCTTTGCACCATTCATCTAATCAACTTGTTGTCAACATGCATTCCCCCACCTATACTTACTTCTGTTTCTAGTTATTAAATTCTGTAAACTGAATGACTGAATGAGCTAATTTTTCTCTCACACATATTTTTACTGCAATATAATATACTCCATCAAAACTTTGTTACTCACTGATTACGTATGTTATGCATTGTCTCTGCTTTTTATATTTCTGTTAATCTAGGATGTGTAATTTTGTGTGTACAAGATACATTCTGTAATCTGTTGTATATGCTACTTTGAAAATGTTTATCCACGATGTATAAAATTTGGAGTATTTTAAAAATTCTGTAAACTATTTCTAGAGCTTTTCTCCCAGGGTCTCTGCTGAAAATGGGCCTACACCCAGTTGGACTATTCCGCTAAACAAACGCAAACAAATAAATAAATAAATAAAACTGCTTCATTGATGGTTAAATAATAGGCCAATAGAGGCAGGGCTTTCTTGAGTTCCTTTTCTACTAACATGGCCATGTAAACTATAAAATCTGTCACCCAATTATCCCAGTTTTTGATGACAAAGTTTGATAAAGACCTTCACACTGCCACTAAAGCAGCCATGATGTCTTTGGACCCAACACTGTCTACCTCTAAAAGTAACAGAATGGCATCAGAATCCACTACATCAAAAAGCTCAGTATGATAATCTTGAAATGTATGGCATAAGGCACATGGTGTTAGTGTGTGATCCTGGATCTATGGTATCTTTGGCTTCTAAGACTGGACCAAACGAACATGTCCTAATGGAAGTGAAAAACTGCTTCAGTCTTGATTCAAGCTGTTGATCAACCCCCCCCCCCACCCCCGATGGTCAGAAATACTTCGTTCTTCTTAGTGAGCTGCCCAGATTTGCAAATCTTTTGAACCTTTCCTATTTCACTATTTGTTTTCTCAGGGTGAGATTCATTTGAAGGATGAGGATGTTTATTGGTAGCAGCCCCTTTTTTTTTTTTTTTTACTAGACTTGGAGTTCTCCTGAAGTTGCACAACATCTATGCCAGATAAAAGTTCCTGTTATTCTGATGTTATCCTTGCCCACAGAGTTCCCAGTGCATGAAATGCAACTGAACCTATGAGAAATTAATTGAGGGGCACAGAAATCAAAACAACTAAATGTAAGATGAATGCACTAAGCCATGCTCTAAAGGGACTACCAGGAGACAATCTGCTGATACATCACTTTGCTTGTAGAGTGGGAACATGAGATTGTCAGTCTAACAAAAGTTTTGCTTGCAGGAAGCATGAACAATACTGACAGCTAAAGCTCTCCATCATGACACAAACAGCACATGAAGCCTGACAGGATTCATAGGCGCTAAAAATAATAAGTGTCCTTAATAAAATGTAATATATCAACAATATCAGTAAGAGACTTCATTCAAAATAATAAAGTGAAGTTAACAAAGAGTCACAAAAAATGTCTGGACCGGATTCCCCAATGAGTCCTAATTCAGTAAATACATACAAATGACATAATAAAACAGTAGTATACTCACTGACAAAAGCAGAAAATGAAGGACGTCCAACTCAGCATGCATTTACGCTCGAATACCTAATGCTTGTATTAACGCAGACAGAATGTAAAGCAGCTGCCCACCAGCAATAGAATGCCAATGGTCTTTAGGCTTTTCCCGGTTAGGGGTCGCCACAGCGAAACTCCGGTCTGCTAATAATTGGCAGTTGTTTTTTTTTTATGGTGTCAAGTTGCCAGCCCAACGCCCAACCTTCAACGACTATGTTAAGTGTCCAGAGACACTTTTGCCAAACTAAGGTTTTAGCACTAATTAGATTTTTTTTTTTTTGAATGGTTAATTTGTTTTATATAATGTGAAGAGTCTTAATGTGTTTTATTCTGAAGAAGTCTGTTGACAAAAGTGGTGAATAAAAGTTGTTGCACTCTAATTATGATGGCTTTCTTGCTGGTTGGTCTTTAAGTGGCCTTTGTTTTTGTTCTGGTTTTGCTACCACTGTCGAATTTAGTGCAGGTCTTTTTAGTATGCATATATCATGCTTTATTCGGTACTTCCGGTGATGTGGCAGAGCTTGTACTAAGTTGGGAATGCCTACCTTGGGAGAACAGTCTTGTTTTATTTGTGACACTGGTATCATTGACAATGTATTGAACATAATTTATAGTTTACTGGTTTAAGTGCAACACTTTCTTGAGAAATTTTATTAATTTATTTCTGCATTCACTTTAGACTAGGATTATTATTTTTGATACAAAAATAGATATGCTGTAGTCCATTAGGCTGTTTTGCCTTCGTGTGCTGTATGCATCTTTATAGGTTTCTTCTTTTAATAGGCTTATCATAACTGGTTATGGTTTAGTTTCCTTTTTTCATATGCCTCAGATTTTCTTTTCTTTTTTGATGTTTTACTCTTCTGTTCTTGCTCTATTATTTCTTTCTTTTCTTTTGTAAAAAATGTAGCACACTGGTTGATCTGAATTGAGATAAGAATGTAAAAAAAAGAAAGAATTATGCCTATATATATCTATATCTATCTATCTATCTATATATATATATATATATATATATATATAGTTTCCCTTCAAAACATCTAAAACCCATGACATCAAATTTCATAACATCTAAAATTTACATCATAACATTGAACACTACAAATCACATGGAAATAACATCCTCTCCACATATAATGACACCAAACTAACAAATACACTTTTTTACTAAATTTCAGCAGGGGGGCAAGCCCCCCTGCACACACCCCCGTAAATTAAATATACCAACTCCGAGATCACACTACAATGGGAAAAAGTTAATTTCCTAACCCCACTGTATTACGATCACCATAAAGATTGTACACAAAATGTATATCACTTACCTGTATGTTCTAAAAACACATACAGAGAGGCAAAATAAACATTATATAAACAGTATAAATTCCTACACTATATAAATAATAACGATAGAAATAAAAACTACAACATGTCATAGTGATACCACAAGATTAACAGATTAAACTATAACATTTACACGTTTCATGATGCACTATTACATATTATACATTTTAGATTTTATAAAATTCGATGTAATGGGTTTTAGATATTATGGATTTTAGATGTTATGGTCTTGATGTTTTGATTGTAGATGTTATGGGTTTTAGATGTTTTGAAGGGGAACCATATAGATATATATATATATATATATATATATATATATGCGTGTGTGTGTATACGTGTATATATACACACACACACACACACACACACACACGTCTTGATTTTATAAATTTTGCCTTTTTCATTTTTCTTTATTTCCATTTATTTGATTTCTTCACCCCTTTTCTTCTCTCTCTTTTATTTATTTATTTATTTTTTTTTAGGTTCTTTTTTTTAGTTTGTTGTTTGTAGCTGCTCAGCTTAACTACAGATTGTTCTGTTTAAGTTGACAAGTTCAATACTTTTGTTCTTAATGTTGTAAATTATTTAGCAAATGCTAATGGTCATTTTCAACTCCATTGCTCTATTTTTGTAAAAGTACTTGTTCTGATGTGGGGTGTTGGGTGCTTCTCTTTATATATCTGCAGTCGTTAAGTAACAATTCAAAAATAGCTGTACCCTGGATTGTTGAATATACTCTGAGATGGTACAGTTTTATACTTTATAACTATAATGATTAATCTCACACCTAAGGAACACACAAAAAACACTAAGAATCTTTTAGTGCTTTCATTCCACTTTAATAACTAGGAACTTCATCTGATTAGCCGGGGGAGTGCAAGTCCTGTGCACCCTCTAAACGTCTGTGTATCAGCTCCATGATTTTGTTAACATGAGGAAAGGAGACTATCCTTCACCGAAAAAAATGAAAAACATTAATGGCACACATTCAGACACCATAATGGTATTTCCCTCCAAACCAGAAAGAAGCACAGTTAACACTGTAGATGAAACTACCTTCACATGCTCGCGCGCACACACCTTCAGGCACACCATGAATAACAACCATTCTAATAAAAACAATAATCAGACAAATCACACCAAATCACATTAAGAGTAAGAATACATGTTTCTCATTCCACACCTTTGACATTTCTTTACCTTAATGTGATTTATTTATATTCATAAGTACATCATAGCATTTAATAAGTTAAATGGTCCAATGGACTTGTATTACTTACAGTCCCTATTCATCTGAGGCAATTTTAATTAAAAAAAAAAAAAAGCTTTATAAACTTTTCACTGCTGACGGATAATATGTGGTACATCCATAGACCTTAATCGTAGAGTCTCTCCCCAGGTGAGGTAGTACATTCATTAATGCCTATGGGTGCACCACATGCTTTCCCTAAATTTGATGTCTATGACATTAAAGTTCACACTTTATCTTCACTGAAATAACCTTAGGGATGGCAGTTTTTTTTTTTTTTTTTTTTAAGTTTTTATATGAAAATGAGCAGTAGAAAATATTTGCCAAAGAGGCGAAAGTGCTGAGTGGCATCATATGCTGTGGTGTTAATATTTTTCATTCAGCATTATTGTCTACACCCACACAGACATAAATGCATGCAAATATATTTTCCACAGCCATGAAAATTTGTCACATTAAGAGTTGTAGCAAAGTACTATGGCAAATAATCTTGATAGCATAACTACACATACTTTTAAGGATATATGTTTTTAGTTGATACTCAGATATTTACTAGACAACTGCATTATTTTTATTACGATAAACAACCCTTGCTTGTGATTAATTGCAATATTACATTCCCAGTACCCTCAATATGACACATTATACAAAAGTCACATTTGTTTAAAACATTAGCACATTTTTCTGACAGTCATACACGTATCACGAAAGTATTTAAAATGCAAATCCAAAACAATATTCTACAAAGTGCTTCACAATATTAGTGTAAATTTATGCTTTAATTATTAAATATGTTCTACTCCACATTTTCCTCACAATCAGTAAATATGACTTTCTTTAGCATGCAAAAAAGGAGCAATACAAAGAACAAAAAAGGTTAATACCACTGCTGAAATATAGTTGGTTAATGATACATTTAGCAGATTTGTGATCCTGCTATGACATTAATAGACACACAGGTCAGTATACAGCATTCTGTACAATTTTGTCTATTCACACTAATAGTAAAGTGAAGTGAGAGCATCACCCATCATGAGGTTAAAAAAATCACAGATTTTAATGGATCTGTAATGAGACATTATAATTAAATTCGGAGAGTTTGAAATAAGTCTGTTGCAAGTTTAATAAGCTCTTCAACACATTCTTATCAGTGTATTCCTGCAAAGGTGAATTATAGGTTTCTGGCTTTAACTCAGATGTTTATGATTACCTACAGCTATATCTTATTACACACATTTTAATCATACAAAAATATGGACATCCTGAAAGCAGAATTAATTTGTACGGAGTGTGACAAAGCAATTTTCACATATTTAATTTTGTTACTAAAATTTATAAATTAATCTGCATTTTTCAGAATATTTAAGTGCAGTCATATTTCATTGCACAAACTACCACATACACTGATGCATCTGGCATAAAACCATGTTCATACAGAAGTCTGGGGGATTATCTATCCATCTCCCTCAGCCATTCCAAATGACCACTATGGTCCGCAATCTGATGTGGGTTTCTCACCTGTACATTCAGTATGATACAACCTGTTAAACTGATAACTTTGATTTCAATCTCTGGATGAAATGCTTTTTTCTTGAATGCATTTTTTTCATTGTGGTAAACCCCCACACATACCAAAGAGAGATCTCTTATGCTACATCTTGACAATTAAGGTAATCACTCTGCTATCGCTGTACCTTAGAAGAGAGACAAGTGCCTAGGTATAGCAACTGCAGCATCCCCCACTGAAATTGTTTTTTGGTCTAACTGCAAAAAAGGAAGCGTCAGCCCAGTCGTAGTGAAATGGACCACCTGATGGGTCAAGCCCAGTGGTGGTGAAATGGACCACCTGATGGGTCAAGCCCAGTGGTGGTGAAATGGACCACCTGATAGGTCAAGCCCAGTGGTGATGAAATGGACCACCTGATAGGTCAAGCCCAGTGGTGATGAAATGAACCACCCAATGGGTCAGTCCAGTGGTGGGGAAATGGACCACCTGATGGCACAGCCCAGTGGTGGTGAAAAGGACCACCTGATGGGACAGCCCAGTGGTGGTGAAATGGACCATCTGATGGGTCAGCCCAGTGGTGGTGGTGAAATGGACCACCTGATGGGTCAGCCCAGTGGTAGTGAAATAGACCACCTGATGGGTCCACCCAGTGGTAGTTAAATGATCCACCTGATGGGTCAAGACCAGTGGCAGTGAAATGGACCACCTGATGGGTCAAGACCAGTGGGTAGTGAAATGGACCACCTGATGGGTCAAGACCAGTAGTAGTGAAATGGAACACCTGATGGGATATCTGAATGTGATATTAAAGCATAGCAGGAGCTCTACCATTAGGAAATATTAAATATGCCTAATACTGACTCGAGCTATAAAAAACTGCAAAAAAGACCATGCATAGTTGGAGAAATTAAGTTTTTGTTTTTTCTTCTTCTGTTAATATAGGAAAATAATCATTAAGTGAACATTATATTTTCTAACATGAGCATCATTTTTAAGGGAACAGCTTCGGAAACTGTTATGTTATTCATTTAAGAATTGAACTTCAGATATCAGTAGAAATAATTGCAGGAATTATAACTCTGTTGTTACTGTAGAATGGGAATGTCAGTCTTGTACCTTTTTTTCTTTCTTTTTGTTTCTCTTAGTCTGGATATATTAGCGTAGCACTTCCACTTTATTGTGGTTTTCTGAACATACCATAGTTTTGTTAATAAAATTATAGCAGGTAGTTAATATCCTTTCATTCTGCTGCCTTAGTAAGTTCAATAGGTAAATATTTTTTGATAAATCCAGTTCTCTGCTTTCATCTTTACTTGGACCTTCATTCTTATTCAGAGTGTTAATTTTTGAGGATCTGTTTCTGTTTTTTGGAAAATATAATGAGCAAATCTGACATCACAGAAGTAACAGTGCGTGTGTACACTTATGTTCTAGCATCATGCTCTTGCACAATTTATTCTGATGGTGCCATTGTACCTATGTGCACTAGATGACACAAGTCATAATAATAATAATGATAATATGTTTAAGTCATTCAGTTTGGCTTGTGATGGTCATGAATGTTTATTTATTTAACATTTGTTTACCGGGATAGTCCGACTTGGATAGAGCTAATTTTCAGCAGAGACCTAGGAGTAATGCTCCAGATGCATGTCTTTGGAATGTGGGAGGAAACCAAAGCACCTGGAAGAAACCCTAGTGAATGCATGGAGGACGTACAAACACCACACAAAAGGCACTCCCATTCATGAATTGAACCGGAGAACTACTTACAGTGAGGCAAGAATGCTAACAGCTGCGCCACTGTGTGGCTGATGCCATTTGTCTGTGTGACCTACATGACAGAGTGAGTTTACATGCAATACTAATATGTAGATGCTGTAGAGATATTGTTAATGAGAGCAGACTGGTTACCTAATGCCACATATTTGTACAGTTTAGATATGTATTTTTTTGAAAAGATGAGGGGATTTTTAAGGATGGATGCTTTGCATTCAATACTATAATCTGTTAAGTCTTCTAATGTCTAATTTATGTTTAATTTTAAGGTTACTGTTAATGAATAATCTAAGGTCTTTAATGCTGGGAGGTCTTCAAAGAAGTGGCTATGCACAACATCCAGTTAGACATAGACATCTATACTGAATCAGTTCTTGCCTAGATAAATAAATGCATGGAGGATGCCACTACCATGAAAGCCATCACTGTAAGAGCTAACCAGAAGCCCTGGCTTACTAGGGATGTCTACAAGCTACTAAGGGAAAGAAACACAGCCTTCAAGGCAAATGACAAAGAAAGGTTAAAGGTGGCCAGGTCAAATCTGAAAATGGGCATTAAAGAGGGAGTATGGATGTAAAATTCAGAGCTGCTTCCCAGACATGAAGGACACGAGAAGCCCATGGTAGGGGATACAGCAGCTCACAGACTAAGTACAAATCACCCCAATGTGATGATAGCTTGGAATATCTAAATGAACTAAGCTCATCCTCTGGCAGATTTGAGGAGAACACCACCACCGTACCTTCTAAAACAAACACTGACAAAGAGGAGACAGTGCTCACCTTAAACTCTGAGGAAGTGAGACTTCAGCTTAAGAAGGTGAATCCTAGGAAGGCTGCTGGACCAGACAACATACCTGGCAAGTTGTTGAAGGGGTGTGCTGATCAGTTATGTCTGGTACTGACAGACATGTTCAATTCATCCCTTGCTATGGAGAAAGTCCCCGCATGTTTCAAGGAAACAAGTATTGTCCCACTTCCAAAGAAACCCAACCCTACTTCAGACCAGTCGCCTTAACCTCAAACGTCATGAAGTGCTTAGAAAGGATTGAGAAGAAACATCTGTCTGTGAGTCTCCCTAAGTCCTTCGATCCACTCTATTTTGTATACCAAGCAAATAGATTGACTGCGGATGCTATATCAGTCACACCACACCTTGCATTAAAACACCAAGAAGGCAGAAACACCTACATAAGGATGCTGTATATCGACTTCAGTTCTGCGTTCAGCACTGTGATACTGATGCAACTGGTGGATAAACTAGTGAAACTCTGGATAAAGAAGCACTTATGTAACTGGACTCTTGACTTTCGGATTGGTAGACCCCAGTGGACATGCACGGGAAACGACACCTCAGAATGCATAGTCCTGAATACTGGTGTTCCCAAGGTTGTGTGCTCATCCCCTTTCTCTTCACCGTCCTCACACATGACTGCACTGCAAAACATAAGTCAAACCATATTATAAAATTCGCACAGTTGTGGGTCTCATTAGTAGTGGGAATGAATATAACTACACAGATGAGGTGAATACTTTGATTGACTGGTGTAACAGGAACAATCTGGACCTGAATGCTAATAAGACCAAAGAAATGATTATGGATTTCAGGAGAAAGGCAACAGTTCACCAACCACTCACTATCAAAGGAGAGGTAGGAGACAAAGTCAAAACAACCAAGTTCCTGGGCCTTCACATCTCAGATGACCTCTCCTGGGCTGCTAACACCAACCATATAATCAAGAAGGCTCAGCAGAGGCTTCACCTCCTGAGAAAGCTCAAAAATGCCAGTCTCCCACTGTCTGCTCTTACAACTTTTTACAGGGGAGTTATCGAGAGCATCCTCACTAGCAGCTTCATAGAATGGTTCAGCAACTGCACAGTTACTGAGAAGAAGAAACTACAGAGGGTGGTGAGGGTGGCTGAGAAAATCTTGAGCACAAACCTCTCTTCTATTCTGGAGCTTTTCTTTACAAGAGCAAGAAAGACAACATATAAAATACTTGCTGATTCAACCCATCTGGCCCACAACTGGTTCTCACAACTTGCGTCTGGGAAGGAGGTACTGCAGCTTCCACTGTAGGACTACCAGATTCAGGAACAGTTTATATCCTACAGCTATGAGACTTATTAATACAGACACCAACCATAATTCCTGATACACTGAAGCCCCCTTTTTTTCATTTAATTCTGCTGCTCAGAGCAATTACTGCCAACATTACTATTATGCAATATGATGGCTATACTGTGTCACGCCTATGGTTAACAAGTGTAATATGGTAACTAAACAGCTGCAAAACAGCTGATATTCACTAGTCTCTATTTATTCTATATCTTAACAGTGTAGGGGGTTGGTGGTGGCTATTTATTTATCACTGGATAATGGGTATTGAGCATGTTTATGTAATGTGAACTACCTCATGCATGTCATACGTGTTATTTTCTTTCTTATGTTATTCTTTGTTACCGCTGTATCTGTGTTATTTGCACAGCATTTCTCTCGTGAGCTGACATTGTATTTGCATTTAGGCTGTACTTGTATGGTCCTAAATGACAATAAAGTTTCTTAGAAACTTTGAATGAATTCTATCCATAACTGCAATTGCAGAAATTTTATTTATATATATATATATATATATATATATATATATATATATATATATATATATTACATCACAAACTTTATTCAAATGATTAGAAGCTCTATAAAACTTAATCATTATTACTTTGTAGCACATGACTATTATTATGACTTGAAAATGTGGAAAAAGACACAGAGGGTTGTTATATGATCTGTGATCATGATGGGTTTATGGGTTTGAGACATGTATGTCCAGAAACTTACCTCAACAGTAGAGTAAATCAAACTGGCCAGAAGCTAAAAAAAATTCCTTTTCATAGACTAACAGCTTTAAAAGCTGATGAATACTTCAGTCCACCTATTTATTTTCATGTGCGCGCACGTGTGTGTGTGTGTGTGTGTGTGTGTGTGTGTGTGTGTGTGTGTGTGTGTGTGTGGGCATGTGTGCGTAACAGCTCAATGTGCTTTATGGCTTTTAAAATCTGTTGTCACTTTCAAATGTTATGCTATGGTGGATGCTGTATTATAAGAATAGTGTGTGGTAGTTCTGAAAGGTACATAACATACAGGATTATGATCAGAATCTGGATGCTGTCTATTTAAGAAATGGATGTGATGTGAACAGTTTCATTTCAAGATCAGAGTGGAAGAGGTGGATCTTGATATCCATGTAAAAAACACACAAGCCAGATTATAAACTGTGAAATCTGATCATAATTCATTGTAGTATGCAGAACTTTACTTGCTCCAATGTACTACAAAAAGATGAGAAAATAAAAGAAAACTCTAATAGCACTAAGCATTTTACAGCTTGGAAAACTGAAGCACACTTATTATTGTGCCACTGAGAGCAGCTACCAACGAAGAATAGTTAAAATCCC
The DNA here is from genome assembly GCF_019279795.1 of Protopterus annectens. Taxonomy (NCBI): domain Eukaryota; kingdom Metazoa; phylum Chordata; order Ceratodontiformes; family Protopteridae; genus Protopterus; species Protopterus annectens. The sequence continues at coordinate 731,997,005 of NC_056750.1, forward strand.
ATAAAAATTTGGACTCTTGTGTAATTCTACTTTTCTTATAAAAAAAAGCCAGAATGAACTGTTGACCAGTTGTCTGCCACTGTTATGTTGTAACCATGCTCTTAATGTTGTACTGTGAGACTCCTGCTTAAAATAGCTTGCTAAGCAACTTACAGATGTACAAATAGTGTTTGACGATCCTGTACTTTCCCAGATTTCAGGGAGGAATTGCAGTGTTCCATGAACTACACAACTTGTTATGATCCTCGCTGTCTCAAACAAACTCCAGCTATGACAGTACAGGGACAGTTAGATACAAAATTGTAAAAATATAGCTTTTAAAGCTGTTAGAGGATCAGTGATATACTTCACTTCTGACTCCTGTCTGCAAGACAGTGCTAAGTGTGGGATATTTAAAAAAAAAAAAAAAAAACTTTAGATAGCTTTGCTTTTTTTTTTCTTCACTCATTCTCAATGTCTCTTCATATATTGCAACAGTTAAAGTTCCATGTATTACAAATAAATGATTTAAGCCCTCCTACACTCTTTTTTTCTTTTGTTTTTCATAAGAAATTTGATTGATTGTCTCTGCCATAAGCAGGAGATTATGTGTTATTAAAATGGATGTCCATTTTCACCTCTTGAGCTTCACTTAATTCTTCTCTTGAGGGAAGTTTCTTGACCTTAATTTCTCAAATGTATAATAACTTGGTTATATTCAAAGACCTGGTCTTAATCGTCAACATCAATGTAATTTTACAGTGCAAAAATACGTACAATAGGTACAATATCTATATCATATAATTTCCTTTGCATCTATTCCCCTTACCCTTTCTTTGTGCCTATTTCTTCTGATGCAGTCCTCATGTCTATCTCTGATGTGATACTGTTATTTTTTTGTTGAATATATACCCATATTAAATTTTTCTCAATTTCTCTGAAATGACTGCACTGCTTCCTGATAAATACGACTAGTACTATCACTTAATGACAGCAATTGAAAAGGTTATTTTATTTATTTATTTATTTTTATTTATTTGCAGTTGGTTTACCAGGATAGTCCATTGGGCCAATAAGAATCCGTTTTCAATGGAGTCCTGGGTAGAAAAGCTCGAAAACAAAGGTTACAAAAAAGATTACAGCAGTTTACAATTTCAGTCATTTGTGGGTTCAAGACAAAACAAAGATTATGCATTTACAATGCAATTTTTAGGTTTCATTTTGAAGAAAAATAAGATTTAAGCAGGTGCAATAAAAACATTTTTAGGTTAAAAAGTTATAATTTTGTAGAAAAACAAAACATGGCCGCGGTAAATATATAGTTTCTTGAGTGGAATAGTGTGATAAGAGAATTATAAGATGTCATTACAGCTCGCCAGTTATTTGGTGTCTGGTAATATATGATAAAGTAGCCTGTAGGAAGTGGAGAATAGGCTATGAGGGGTAGGAGCAAGAGCATTCCCAAGAGGATGTTAGATGTGAGTGCAGTGATTTTTTAAAAGCAGGGAGGTTGGTGGTGATACGGATGGAGGGAGGAAGGGAGTTCCATAGGCGTGCCAGGGCAAAGGACAGGAGGTGTTGTCCTGGAGAGTGAAGGGGTTTATACAGTTCTATTAGGTTTTGGTTATTAGATCTTAGGAGTCTTTGTGGCAGGTGCATTTTAAAGGTAGAGCTGAGTGAGGGACAGAGGGAGGGTTGAAAAATTAGTTTGTGAGCAAATGTGAGCTGAGTATAGGAGAGATATTTGGGAAGCTCTAGCAAGCTAAGTTTGTGGAAGGATGCACAGTGATGGGTAGATGATTTGTGGCTAGTGGCAAATTTGGCAATTTTATTATAACAAGAGGACAGTTTTGTTTTGAGAGATGATTTTAGGTTTGTTAGGAGAGGGGCACCATACAGGAGGAAAGGGAAGAGAAATGTAGTAGCAAGAGTCAGCTTAGTAGATGTAGTGAGGAACCAATTGTGTCGGTAGAGCATGCCAAGTTTTTGATGTTTTTGTTTTTTATGTTTAGTTGTAGGTGGCTATTGAATTTAAGCTGGTCATCAATCTGGACTCCTTGTAGTTTGGTTTCAGATACCAGTTCAAGAGGTGTGTTATTCTGGCTAGTGATGAAGAATAGTTTTCAATCAATGGTGTTGGTTTTTGACAGGGTAAATACCATAAGTTTGGTTTTTGATGCATTGAGTGCTAGATGATTGTCCTTCATCCACAGTTCTGTGGTAGAGAAGGCGTCTTGAGTCAGTTTTAAGAGAGTGGGGATGGATGTGGCTGCACAGATAATTGTAGAATCATCTGCATATTGGATACATTTAGCATGGGGAATTGAGTGGAAGAAATCCTGTATGAATATATTGAAGAGGAGAGGACCCAAAATGGAACCTTGGAGGACACCAGTGGGTGTGTTGAGGAAAGAGGAGATGGCTTCTTTCCACTTAACAGCTTGTTGCCTGTTGGAAAGATAGCTAGTGAACCAATTGAGAGAGGAAGGGGATAGGTTTAGGTTAGACAGTTTAGTTAGGAGAAGGTTAGGAGAGATAGTATCAAAGGCCTTAGAGAGGTCAAAAAAGAAGGTAGATACAGTAGAGCCAGAATCTCTGGCTTTATTTACAGTTTCCAGGAAGGAAAGGAGGGCAGTCATGGTGCTGTGGCTGGGTCTGAATTTGTGTTGTGTGGAAGTTAGTAAGTTCTTATCTAAGAGATAGGGAAGGAGTTGAAGATGGATACATTTCTTTAGAAGTTTTGATATAGGAGAGAGGATGGCGATAGGACAAAAGTGAGTAATATTGTTGTTATTGCCTCCTTTGTGCAGGGGAATGATGAAAGCCCTTTTCCAGAGTTTGGGTACAAGCCCTTCTTGGATAGAGCGATTGATTACTTATTACTTGGTTATGTGATGTCTTAGTGATTAGAAGAAATGTCATCATGAGGTTTTCAGTCTCAGTAGAGAAAAATGCAACATACAATTACATTTGTTTTAAAACACAGTTGTTAGAGACATTATGACTTTTTCAAAGTACTGCTTTAGCATAGATAAATTACATGACACAAGCATCTGTATTAATCTAATGCCTCCTTTCTACTCCACAAACATTCTGCCATTAGGAAAACTTTTTCTGATATACCCAGAAGTATATTTACTTCCCAAACATTGTAGGTTCATAGGTGAACACTAGGCTAACTGCCTAGTTGATAACCCAAGTCAGAATCAAATGCTGTGGGGGGCGCGTGGCCAAGATGTGAAGGAGGTAACAGCACTTTCTTGAAGCTCTGCCTTAAAAGATTTTCTCTGACAAGATTTTTTTTATTTTAACTTAAAAAACATCGAAGAATTTTCTCATAGTTATTCATCTTAATATTGTGACAGCCTATTCGAAGAAATGTAAATTGTATTGATATTTTACCAAGAAATTTCCTGTCAGAAGTTCTGTTGCTTGTTACAGACTGAAACAGCTATGTCATTCAGAAGCTTCTCTCCAAGATAGTTCCATGAAAAGGGAACTTCAAACAATACTTAGCAGCCTACAATATCTCTCTATAAAATGAATAACGTAGAGAAAATTATGGAAAACATGAAAAAAGAAAGTAAGAAACAAACAGATGTCTTTAAAGCAATAATTACAAAACACTCTGACCAAATAGCAGCTACAGAGGAATCTGTGAATGAAATAGATGGAAGACAAATGGAAAATGAAAACCAGATAGATTTCTTATTAAAACAAAACAATCAACTACTAGAAAAAGTGGAAGACCTGGAATACAGATCAAGAAGGAACAACATCAGAATATGCAGAGTCCCAGAAAAAATGGAAGGAAATAATATGTTTTTTTTCCTAAATGAATGGTTACCAAAAATACTAAATCTTCCTGAATCCTTGTCATTTGGGATCGAAAGAGCTCACAGGTCCTTGTCAAATATACCCTTTTCAAAACCCCCAACTTCAGTGAGATCTATCATTGTTAAATTCTTGTCAACACAGGACAAAGACTTAATACTGAGAACAGCATGGTCGGGGAATCCAGTCCAAGCTGATGGAAAAAATATACGTTTTGACAACTACTACACATCCACAGTAATAACAAGGAGAAAAGCATGTGTTCCCCTTATCAAAAACTTAAAAAAGCTGATATTAAAGCCAAGATTATGTTCCCAGCCAGAATCAAAATTACTCTTTCAGATGGTCAGAAAATTTTCAACAATCTTGAAGAGGCAACTAACTTTGTGAAGAAAAACAATCTACCAAAGTAAAAGAAATGGACCGCTCTCTACTCCGTCTGAAAAGGCAAGCTAATAATGGTAAACTACCCAGAAGTGATAAAACTAGCAAAAAGCTCAAAGGTAAATAATCAGGAAAATTTTCACATTCAAAACTCTTCAGCAAACACAATCTCTGAAAACCACAGGAAACATCATTAAGGTACAACATTTCATATTTTTATATGGGTATATATACATATATGTATGCATATTCTTCTTTCTCCCTCTCTCCTTCTCTCTTTCCTTTCTCTCTCTTCCTCTTTATTTTATATAATATAATATAAATATATCAAAATACCTTAATATAAAGTAATTTGATTAAAACATTTAATTGGAGGTTAAGCCTTGGTATTCAAAATACTGCATAATAGATGTCTGATGTTCACCTTATTGAAAAGATGTAATTTCTATACTGTTACTAATGACCTCCGCATTCATTCCCCTTCCTTTCCTTTCATACTTTAACAGCCATATAGATATAATGGGAGACAGAAGTTTTTTTTTCCTCTCTCAATATGATTTAGAATGTTTCTAGATAGAAAAGGACCTGTTAAATTAAAATAACATGCGGTCTTTACTTGAGAAAGACTCTTTGCATATGTAGTCATTGCTGTTAATACGCGAAATTTAAGGTGGGAAGTTCCGTTGAGACTTGGATGGGATATGTGGTTCTTGTGCATTGAAAGAGTCATTTCTCCGTCTCTTCAAGATGTTTTAATTACCATAAGCTATATGTGAAATGAAAGAGTTTCTGTTAATAAAGAGACAGGTCTGATGTCGGATCAGTGGTCTGTTTTGTGATACTAGACAAGAAGAGCGTTAGAGGGGAAGTTTGAGTTTATTATATAGTCTAGACAAACGGAAACATCATTGAGCTTCTATTAACTCTCTTTTGTTTTGTTTTTTCATAATGGTCGAGCTCCTTATGTCATTTTTACTACAAGTATCTTAAAACACATTACCTTCACAAGGTACATTACCACCAAAACTCCAAAAAGCTTCATTAGAATTATTTCTTGAGCGTAGACTTCAGCTTTCTGGTGTGTAGCAGTTAATCCATTGGTGTAGCAGCCGAATGAACATTCTGTGTGACCTCTGAACTCTCGTAATTTCCTTATGTGTATTTGCGATGAAAGTAAGTAAGAAATCCCAGCAGCATCGTTTTAATACGAAGATAGTTGGACTTTTTAAACTGTACGCTACATGTGAGTGTTTTAATACAAAAGTACATATGTACAAGACATAATAACTACAGAAAATACTCTAATGCTGCCTTACTATTAGATGTATTTAAAAGCTCATAACGAACTGCATTTAAACAAATGGGCAGCTGTCTTGTTTGAACATAGCAGTCACAGACTGCAGGTAGCTTTTGCAGGAGTTTCTTTAGTATAATAGCAAACAAGGGAACTGTAAAACAATCCCAGCTAAACAGCAGTAGTATGTATTTCATTTCTTCTTTCACTAACCTGTGGATGTACAATTGTGCAAGTTACTGTATGGTAAATGTTGTGGTAATAAGGTTTCCCAAATAATACTGCTGATGATAAATCACTCAAACTATTAGAATTACTGAGATATGTTCTTCTTGACTTCAATTTGAAGATATGTACATTGCATTGTGAATCATTAAGTTATAGATCAGCAATATGTTATATTGCAAAATCACTCTATGTTCATATGTTTTTTTTCTTAGAAACGTGTAAATGCTAATAGTAATAAATGTCAAGAATATATATTGATATGCAACACTCATTCAAAAGTCTTATGAATATAAATATTATTTCATACTTATATATATTTGAAAGGTAAACTTATGAAAAGATGAAAGATTGTTTCTACCTTCATTTACTAATGGAGATCCTATATTTGATTCATGTCTTCAAATTCTGATTCATGTATAAATATTGCATAATTTCTGCCATCTCACAGGACATTATCTATAGTAGTTATGAAATACTTAGAACACAATATTTACCAAGACAATAGCTAACAAATGAACAAAAGGCACTTTTAGAAGATCTATACCCTTGGGAGGGTGGCCTAATGGTTAAGGTGTTTGCCTTATAAACACAAAGTACAGGGTTTGAATCTCACAGGGGATAATTGGCTTGGCTTAAAATGGCTCGCAAGGGCAGTTAGCCTAATCTATGAACCTATACAGCCAACATTATGCACAATTTCACAGTATTATTTTTGTATAGACAGTTTAGAGAGTTATATGTGAACTTCATATCACACATACTGTTTGTGTTTATGAGTTAAGAAGAAAATAGTACTCAGTCAAGGCCAAGAATATATTAACACTGTTTGAGACAGGTGGGGGAAGACAAAGAGAGAAAAACATATGAAATACAATTTCACCAGGGGAATTTATATACATTTCAATATTGCTTTAAAAGAAATTACGATGCATATATATATTGGCTTATTTTCTTTAGTGATAGTATGGTACATATATTAGTTAAATTATTAGATAAAAACACAATCTAATTTGTACAGTTTAATTATATATAAATATTCTTCCTGTATATATTTTGTGACATATATGTATCGTTATTGACAACAAACAATAGTTAATTTAAAGAATTATACATATACTAAAATATCTGAAATAGGTGTTAAAGTTATTGGACTTAGTAACGTTTGCATGATATTGATAACATCCAACTAGTGTATTACAGTTTCAGGGTTAATTATCCTTAGTAAATTTACATTTAATCGTATAATGTTAAAAATCAGAGATGCTCACGGTACTAAGTAACACTGGAGAGTTATTTTTTATAATTCTTGTCTGTTTGTTTAGATGGTTTAAGACAGAAACACTAGATAGACATAGACCAGAGATTTAAGTATAGATAAAGGTGGTTTTAGTGATTTAACTATCAATCCGGGAACTAAATATTCCATGGTTAGAGTTGTACATAGTTTCAAGTTTATGTTAGTAAATTTTAATATAAATCATAGGTCCATAACAGAACATAAGGTATTTGAATGTTTTCCTAAAAATGTCTTCTTATAAATGTAAAAATAAGAAGAAAGTGTAAAGGGCATTTACATGAGACTGTACACCTAGCACTATATATGATTACATAATAATGTTTTGTATGGAAAATATACATTCATTTCTATCTAATAAACATATTATTGTATATACTACACAATCACATTGCTATATAAAAACATTCAGAACTACATGTATAGTACAATTAAACAGAATTTTTCACAGTACACAAATTCCATGGGTCACCTATACTGCCATTGATAACAAAACATAGTTGTTTTTAAACAACTTAGAGAAATATACATATATTGAGTTTAAGAAGATTTATGTAGTACTGAGTATAAATAGTTATTACATTTTAAATGCACAATTAACTAGTCATAATAATTTATAGTTAATTACACACTGTTAGAAATTATAATATTTATGCCATTAGACATATTTGAAGAGTTGTTTTTTTACCATCTCACTCTGTATACTTATTGGAACAAAGAAAGAAGCACTTGATAGATGTAGACTACTGTTCTAAGGATGGATGAAGGTGGTTTTGATAATTTAATCAAACCAGGAATTAAATATTCCATGTTTAGAGTTGTATATAGTTTCAAATGTATATTAGTTATGTTACTTTAGGTTATATGTCCATAACAGAATCTTTGATATCTAAATGTGTCTATAAGAATGTCTTCTTATAAATGTATATCTGTAAATGTTAATGGTCTTGACCTTATAAAGAGAAGAAGCCTAATCAAATATTTGAGAACAAATAAAATAGATAAAGCTTTTTTACAAGAAACTTGTATAATAGAAAGTGACTTAAATAAAAATGTCTTTTAATGGTTACTCAATACTTCTGGAATCTTACTATCAGACCAAGAGAAGAGGCACTATGATATTATGGAGGAAATCATTACCAATGCCTAAAATAATTGACTCGCACACAGACAAAAATGGCATATTATGTTAGTCATCCTAGAAATAAATAAAAAACAAGCCACATTGGCTAATACATACTGGATAACTGGTATCAGTGCTGTAACAGCGAACAAATGCCTAGAACTGATTTCAATTAAATCTAAGGGAGATAAAATTTATGCAGGTGACTTCAATTGTATCCTTTCCATGAATAACACTACTAAAAGTGGCAATTTTAAAATCTCTGCTCCACCTAAAAAGTTAAATAATTTCATCATTATTTCAAATTTGAGAGATATTTATGAAATAAAATAATCCAAATCCCTAAAATGCACACACTATTCATATATATTTGGTACACAAACAACTATTGATAAGATATTTGTTACCAATAATCTATTCTCTAAAATAAAGGAAGTTTTAATTAGTTCCTGTCTATTGTCCGACCATAATGCTATTTTCTTTAAAACTAACATTAAGCCAAGTGATTTGATCTTCTGGCAGAGAATAGCAGCATACATCATCAAATTAAGTGGGTTAAGAGAATGGCTTCTGAAAGCAATAAAATCATTCCTTGACATTAATGATAACAAAACTTCTAAGGTTACTGTCTGGGACACATTAAAATCTTGATAAACAAAAAAGAAGAGCCAGCACCTTGGGAGCGTGAATATTTATTGAAAAGATCAGACCGGTTTCAACATGTTGCTTTCATCAGTGGACCACTGATGAAAGCCACATGCTGAAACCGGTCTGTTTTTTTCAATAAATATTCACGCTCCCAAGGTGCAGGCTCTTCTTTTTTGTTTATCATAGTTTGCTTGGCCTGTGCACCTACCGTACTTGCTACCCTGTTCTTTTGAACACATTAAAATCTTATCTGTTTGGTAAAATTAAAACTTGGTACTTAAACAAAAGAAAAGAATGGGAAAGTGAACTAATAAAAATACAATTAAAAATCGCCACATTAAAAATAACTTAAATACTAAAGTCAAACTCAAATTCAGAACTGAAACAACTAAATTGAGCATATATAGAAATTTTTAATAATAAAGTTGTAATAAATTTAGAGAGACTTAAACTACAATCTTATTCAGTTTATCCCAAAGATATGCACAGATTAGATGTAAAAATCAAAAAACTTAACAAGTGTTAAACATATAAGAGAGATAATAGATAAATCTAAAAGCAAACCTAAATATATGACAGATTTAAATGAAATTCTAGAGAAATTCAGAAAACACCACAAAATAACAAACAATATAAATTCAAATATAAGCAGCAATGTTCTAAAATACAATTTCTTAAAAGAGAACATAAGCAAAAAAATAAAAGAACTAAATGCTAAATTGTTTAAACCAAAAACATTAAAAGAGCTAAAGGAAAGAATTCAAAGTCTCAAAAATAATAAGGCACCAGTGTTAGACGGATTAATAGGAGAAATATACAAATGACTTCCAGATGAAGTGCTAGAGATATTACTAGAAACTTTTGAAGAATTTAGAAAAAATGCAAGCACATTCCCCTCTTGGAAATATCCCATGGTAACTTCTCACTGTCCTATCTCCCTGTTAAATGTGGACTATAACATTTTCATATCAATTCTTGCAAACAGACTAAATCAATTAATGCCCAGATTAATAGTAGATGACCAAACAGGCTTCATCCTACGTAGGAAAGTCCAAGATAATGTTATCAGACTCCTATCTTTAATAGATAATGCAAACAAGAAAGAAAAAAAAAAAGAACTGTCAATTGTTAGCCTAGACCTGGACAAAGCATTTGATTTCATAAATTGGTCCTATCTATTTAAAGTACTGGAAATATATAACTTTCCCCCTGAGTTTATAGATCTATTAAGTAGGTTATATGAAAACTCAATATCATACATCAAAATTGGTGCTTTCTTATCAGGTCCACTCAAAATCCTAAAGGGTACGAAGCAAGGTTGCCCATTATCACCCTTATTGTTTGCTTTATTGATGAAACCATTGGCTAACTGCATAAGAGCAATTCCCAACATAAGTAGTTTTTATGTTAACTCAAATTACAGTTCTAAAATACAACTTTTTGCAGACTATATTTTATTAACAATTGGAGATATAGATTATTCTACTGATTAAATTATAAAATCACTACACGTTTTTGAAGAGATTTCAGGCTTGAACTTTAATCATAGCAAAACAAAAACCATACTAATAAAAAAGTAGGTACTGTTTTAAGAAAACATGGTAAATTTAACTGGACAAATGACACACTTAAATACTTAGAAAATATTCATAAAACTGGACTGGAAAGATACTATAAAAACAAACTATAAAAATCTAATATCCATGGTCAAGGAATACTTAAACAGATGGAACAAAATGTTTTTCACTATAGAAGACAGACTATCATTATTAAAAATGATGATATGACCCAAAATCTTATTCTTTTTCCAAACCTTAATTGCCTCTCCTGCTAACAAATTAATGAAACAACTAAACTCCACGTTAATAAAATGTCTATGGTTTCCCCAAAAGCCAATAATTAGTTATGCATGGCACTATAGAAGCTGGGATGATGGTGGAATAGGATTTCCAAACTTAGAGCTTTATGCAGAATCAGTCATCCTTAACATGAGTCAATGGTTAAACCCTAAATGCATATCTAATTGGAAAAACTTTCACAAAAGCATTCTACTTTCTAGCATTGACACAATAATAGAGAATGATATGTTCTCGGAAATTAATAAAATCTCCCTAGTTGTAAAAGATTTTATAATACAAATAAAAATGAAAATGTTTCTCTGTTTGTAAATATATTAAGCAACTTTAAAAAAGATAATGAATAAGAACTATATAATAACAAGTCTTATATTTTTAATGTTTCCCATAGCGTGCACAAAAACATGCCTAGATTCTTTCAACATAAGTAAAATATAAGACATGAAAGAAAATTAATTTGTATTCTGGCACCAATTCCTAAGGTAATAATAGCAAATTTACTTATAGCCATATACAACATATATCATAATAATTGGCTAAACATACAAATATTCAGAGAATACATAGTTAATAAATGTAAAATATATCAAATGGCTAATACTACATCTCTATCTAAAATACTTTCTCTCTTCTGTGAAATAAGTACCTTGAATAACAATAATGATTTCTCATTGTGAAAAATATGCGAAAGCCTAATAGCTGATTTACAAATGAAAGAGGATTCTTTATGGAATTACACAGAAAAAAATAAATACATCCAGCTTTTCAGAGTGTGAGAAAACATTAATACTTACATCAATTAATAATACGTCATATCTCCTTTTTGGAAAATTTTCACATGGAAATTTACGCACAGGAGTTTTATTACTCTACACAAAATTGCATTAATATCAAAAAATAACAATAAATGTTGAAGATGTGACAAATACTATGTGCAGACTGGGTAAATGTAAAATTGTAACTCCATTTTGGTTAGAGTTTAGAAATTTCATAAAAGCATTGTGGTCGGATAAATGTGTAGTGCCAGACTCATTGTTATTATTTAATGCACCGATACCAGCACATATTCCAAAGATACAAGTACATCTTCTCTGGTCTCTGCTTGCAATTGCAAGAAAAAATATTACTTTAAATTGGAAATGTAAAAAAATCCTCTTATTTACAGTTTTTATCATTAACTAAAATTATATGTAATAGGGAACTACAAACTGCAACTTTAAGATCTACAAAAATGACACATAAGAAACTATCCTGGTTAAAACTCAAAAAACTACTAGATAAAATATAATTATAGCAACAATGTATCTGTTATTGACATTGTATATAGTTTATTTTTATGATATTTAAAAGATACATATTCTGTAAAAGGTTTTTCTTTCCTATGTCTTATGAAAATCAATAAAAATTTACAAATAAAAAAAAAAGAATCAAATGCTGTACCTCACGTCTATAAGGGGAAGACTTTAACCATTATGCCAAATCCTAGGACCAATATACTTTTGTAATAAATGCAACCTCAGTGAAATAAGTACTTTAACAAATAAGAGATTATGATGTCCTCATATCCATAAGGCCTCATTTTATTATAGTTGTTTAGTCATTTAGTTAAATTTGACTCTTTCTTTCTAATTGCAAAGACTTTGACACATCAGATCTGTCTGCTACAAACTAGTTATTGAAGTTTTTGCAGATAAATGTTCATTACTGTATCCATCCTATCCTCTGCATTCCTTATCTAATTTTGCCTTCAGCATTTCTCAGCATCACTGTAGATACATATGGTTAAATGCCAGGTTCTCAAATCAAGGTCACTGTTTTCTCTTTACTTGCATTTGTGTTCCTGTTTAGACTATTAATTTAGTGTGAGGTGTTGCTGTTTAATGACAAATTTAATGGGCAAAAGTGAAGTCATATAAGTACTGGTAGACGTCCAGAAAGCCCTGTGCTGGTGTTATATACATCACACATATTTTTCACCTAAGTCATAAGCATTTAAACCAATTTTTTTATTTTATTTTTTTTATTTATTTAACATTTGTTGACCGGGAAAGTCCGTCTAGGTTCCACAGATCCTGTTTTCAGCGGAGGCCCAGGGAGAAATGCTCCAGAAGCATGTCTTTAGAATGTGGGAGGAAACCGGAGTACCCGGAGGAAAGCCATGCAAGCACAGGGAGAACATGCAAACTCCACACAGAAGGCACCCCAGCTGAGAATCGAACCAGAGAACCTCTTGCTGTGAGGCGACAGTATTGACCACTGCGCCACCCAATCTATAGATAGATACTGTTAACACTGTATACTCTACAATCCACTTCTACTATCTAGTGTAGTATCTCATGCTTTATTCATGACGTATCAGTCATATATCTCCCCTACCACAGGCAGTAATGATTGACCTTCTCCCTGTTATATTTCCACAACCTCTGTGCAGTCTATCTACATTCTTTTGATGCATGTTACTAAAATTACCCTCTCCATGTCATTTATGCTAAATAACTATAGTAATCTGTGGTACTACTTACCCCAAGTCTCTGATATCACTCAATTCTGTGGTAAACATTCCTTACACGTCATTTTCTATATGACCTCTAGATATGGCTGTGATAAGAGACTGCGATATTTTAGAAAAGGCCTTTCCAGCAGTGAAGATAACAGAATTATGACATATTATGTTTAAGTCTGCATTCTCTGGTGATGAACATCTTTGCTTTTTGCTATACTTTGCAACTGTACTTTTCCATTACCAAATATATAAATTACCATTTGATTCATTTCAATGTCAGGGTAATTTTGTGTTTTTTTTTTCTGTACTAGGATATTTCTACAACACTTGCCTTTTTTAATTTTTTCATGAAAGCACATTGACTTAGTTCTTCAGATGCAGACTATATACTACCAATTAAAACCCACATGTAAAGTCATGCAAGTAACAGTACAGCTGATTTCTATATTCTTAGCCACAACCTTAGGGAGTTCTGTCAGTATAAAACTTTATAGGTGCAAATGGTGTACCCCCACATCCAAGTCCTTTCATTATGAAGTGTTGATGTGCAGTAGTGAGTGGAGAAATGACCGTTCTTGAAGACATGTATTTCTGTGTCATAAAAAGTAGACAAGGGTGATATGAGGTAATGATTAAGCAACATTTCTTTCAGAAGATGAATAAATGATGCAAACAACACTACAATAACAGGTATCAGTATAGATAGGATTTTTCCTATGCCTTCCACGATGCATTAGTAATTCTAAGTTTAAAAAAACTCTGTCCTAATTGTAACATTTGTTGTACTACTCTTGAGAAGTACTCAGGTAAGAATCTTGTTTTCCTTCCATCTGCATCCCTGAATTTATTTTATCTACACACATATATATATATATACACACACACACACACACACACACACACACATATATATATATATATATATATATATATATATATATATATATATATAAGTGTAGAATGGTCATTTGAGGAGGGCACGCCTTGGAAGTATCATGGGTCCACTTTTTATTTATTTTTTTATACTATGTGATGAATCCTTTCTATATGAAGTCTGTTTCCCCAGATATTGTGCAATTAGTTTGTACACCATTCAATAGAAGAATTCTGGCAGGTGTTTTTTTCTGGTATTGTTTTTGTAATTACATGGATTCTTTGATTTCCTCCTCTATATCTATTTTCATGATCTACAGCATTCCTCCAACAGTTTTAATTTAACCATGCAGTTTATCAGCTCTTCCTCTACTTTCTCTACCAAATCCATTCTGGTGTTGTGAGTCTTCTACCATTCACTCCAGTCTTTGCATCTGACCTTCTACTGGTACTTTTTTAGAACTCTGTCTACTACCACCTATTCCAGTGCTTAAATAATTTGATTACATTTTCAGGGATATCTCCCCTTACTTGCTAATCCATTCTTCTCCAAATAATTTTCAGAACTGGATTGTTTTACTTCACCCTGCTTTAAGGGCTTTTTTCTCTAGATATTTTTGTTTTTTCTGTCGGGTCAGTTATTGATGGTCCTTCCAAAATTATCAGTTTTACTGTTTATAGGTTCCATAGGTTCATATGTAGGTACTAGGCTATCGGCCCAAGGGCCTACATAAGCCTAGCCAACAAGGTTCCCTGGCTTACACCACCCAAGAAAGTTATTTTCCTGTGTCACTGTCGCGCAGAGACACAGAAGTGATCCCCAGGGTGTATTTCCTATTTCCCATCCACTCATCAAGATTTTTCTTGAAGAGTGCTAATGAAGATCTTTGCTTGACATTGATGAGTAGCCTGTTCCAGAGTATGGAAAGTCTCTGGGACAGGAATCTATCCCTTCAGCATGTCTTGTTTATCGTGGTGACAAGGTTTAGGTCCCTAGATCGTGTAGCTCGGAGGGATTGGGATTTCTTTAGGTGTAGCATGTCCAACAGCTCTGGGTTTTACATAGCATTATATGCTAGGCAGAGATCACCTCGGAGTAGGTGATATGCTACGGAGTAAAGCTGGAGTTTTTTGAGGTGGTCAGTGTAGGGCATTTGAGGCCAGTAATCCTCTTTGTGAGGTACTTCTGTGGCCTTTCCAGGTGCTGCAGATGTCTTGTGAGGTACATTCCAAAAGGGGCGTTGAACTCTATAATGGGTCTAATGAGTGTCGAGTAGAGGGGAACAATGACCTCTTTTTTCCTGGATGAGAACCCTTTTATAATGAGGTGTGCCATGTACAAGGACTTCCTGACTACTGTGGTGATGTGACTATCAAAGGAGAGACTACTGTCCACCTGGGTCCCAAGGTCTCTTATCACGCATTTGGTGTTAAGTAGATTTCTGCCTATGTGGTAGTTCATGGGTACAGAGTTTTTACCAAAGGGGATGACACTGCACTTTTTGGCATTGAGCTTGAGGCTATGGCTCTGACACCAGGCATCTGTCTCAGCGAGGCCCTTCTGTAGGATGTCCACATAATTTTGGGACTTGACTATGGCTCCTAGTTTGCAGTCATCTGCGAACTTCAATAGCCAGAGGCCTTCTGTGTTAGCCTGTACTTCAGAGAAGTAGATACCAAGCAGGAGAGGTCCCAGGACAGAACCCTGTGGTACTCCACTTGTCACTGCTTTGAGGTCAGATTTGGAGTCTACAACTTTTACAGTGTGGGTTCTGTCAGTGAGCCAGTTGGCAACCCATCTTGTGACGTAAGGATTTATACCTAGTTTAGTGAGTTTAGCTATAATTCCAGAATAGGGGATGGTGTCACAAGCCTTGGCGAGGTCAAGATAGGCTGTGTGAACCATCTTACCCTCATCTATGGCTTTGGTGACTGCTTCAAAGAAGTCGATCAGGTTCAGGAGGCATGATCTGCCTTTCACAAACCCAAACTGGGTGGGATCCAGAGTATGGATCCATATATATATATATATATATATATATATATATATATATATATATATATATTTATACATCAAAAAGTAATCATTTTGGCTCCTTGTCAAGTCATCCTGGACTAAATATGGCAACTATTGCAGAAAATGGGGTATTCATTCATGAGCAGAACAATATAAATATGTATGTGTGCATATGGAGGTATGTGTACCTATATATGGATCTACTGCAGAACACTGAAAAAACAAAAGACTGAATCCCAAAAGATTGAAAATGCAAAATACTGAATGATGGAATGTGCCCCTTCTCCACTGCTGTGCAATTTTGGAATTGGTGTATATAGTTAGGGGTTTTTGGGGGCACAGTACCCACATATCAGGGGCACAGCGGAGGAAGATTGACCCCTGCATTACAAATATATTCAGTATTTTGAATTTTCAGACTTTTGACAGTCTTCTGAAGTAGACTCCGTATGTTGTGCTTCGTCTAGGTTTCTACAATTAACAGGGGCAGGAACTGGCAAAACAAAAAAAAAAAAAACACGCCAATGGAGATTCTCTTTTCTTAGTTGCTTTCTTGAACAGCACTGATGCACTGTGCGAGTGTCTGAATGTAAGTCCTATATGCATGGCCAGTACCCCAGAAAACAGAGAAGAATGTACAACATGGAAGAACACTACAGCACCATTATATAAACACATTATTTAACAAAAGTAAATCAATTTCTTTCTTAGATAATGTCACTGCATAGTAGCAAAACTCCACTCCTGAGTGTGGATTATGCTGGTTTTACCTATAGTTGGGCTTTTTTTGATCACTTGAGCTTTGCCATTATGAAAAAAGCTAAACCAAATCTTAGGTAAATCCAGCATTACCCACACCCATACGTGAGTTATTGCTTAAATATATAGGTCAGAGCTGCAAAAGGTTGAAACTTAGTTTGGTCACCATCTGTTTAGCTGACACAATTTGGTTAACTAAGCAGAAGGTCAACAGGTGTGCGGGATTGCACAATTTTTGGGGTTGGAGAATATGCCCTTTCCTGATATTGTGCATATTTAGTATACTTAATTAGTAGGGGTGCATCATGTAAAATAAAATTATTTTTATTGTGTTTTTTTATGTTTAATACTGCATGGGTTGAGGTCAGTGCTTGGCATATGTGTAACAGTGCTGACATTTATATTCGAAATATATTGTGGTGAACATTAAGGACATTAACTTTTTCAGTAGAATTAAATATCTATACATACACACACAAACATTTTTTTCACAGCCTAACTCAGACCTAGAGATCTTTGTTGCCGTGATCTCTTTCAATTTCATTTTAACAAATGTGCTAGTTTTTGTGTTGTACATAATTGCATTCCTTCTGTTGCTATAAATATTTAATGTTGGTTTCTGTAAAATGCAACATTAAGTTAAATCTGATTGCTTATTTAGCTGATTTAACATTTCTTTTGCTTATACATTAAAATCAAGTGTTTGTACATTTTAACTGCTTTTTTAATTGTTACATTCTTTTCAATTTTCTTGTATATAAATTCTGCTGCAGCACCATATTTAATAGATATTGTAAGCATAGTATTATTTTTGTGTAACTTTCCCTTTAGATCCTGGATTTTAGCTGAAAAGGGACTTTCATCAATCCTCCCCTCAGTTTCCAGGTAAATAAATAAAGTGTAAGCATTTGTGTGGGTCTATATACAGTCTCTCTCATAAATATCTTTCTATTAACCTGTATATAAATATTGGTATCTATAGGTACATTTATGAGTCTATGTCAAGTGCTTGAACTACAAAAAGTTTCGGCACTTACACATTGAAAACAAATGTTAATCTCTTTTGTTAGGTCGCTGGACACACTGTACCAAAATGTTACATATCTGACAACCATCAATGTTCAGAAAGTGATTTTTTACAATATTTAGCTGGTATTTGAAATTCTTGACATATTGTAAACTTGAAAGGAAAAGGTTTATATATATAACACAAACACACACACATATGTGTGTAAATGCTTTAATCATCAGTGTGTTGAGTTGACAATGTTTAATCAATTGCTTTTGCTTTGCTATACAGATGGTGAACAGTTGCGGAAGATTGCACTATTCTCAGGGTTTATTAATACTCCCCTTTCCCTGATTTTGTGAGATCTTGGGGTTAATATATATAATTAGCAGAGGTGTGGGGGGTGCATGTACTGAGGCTGCTTCTCAGTGCTTGTGTAGTAGTTTGTCAACATTTGTGTTTTCAAGGTATCATGGTGACTGTTTGGGATGTCGACAAAGGGAAATGTCAGGTCAGTAGTTTTGTTTATTAAAGCCCAGTTAAAGAATGAATGAGACATCCTCCTTACAATATTAATAACACCATTGAAGCATTTCTTTCCTTCTCCTTAAACTTCTTGTTAAAACATGAGACAACCTCAAAATAATTGTCAGAATCTGGCAGTTCTAAGTAAATAAAAAATAGCTAACAATTTCATTGCCAGTAAGTAGCATGCAACCAAAACAAAATGTATTTTTTGTATCTGGTGTGGTGTGGTATGCGGTGTGTGTGTGTGTGTGTGTGTGTGTGTGTGTGTGTGTGTGTGTGTGTGCGTGCGAAACATGGCACCTTTACATTTAGTGAGACTTGGCTTTATTGGAATGAATGTATCTGTAACAAGTAACTTGCATTCAAAAGCTATGGGGTTGAAAGCACTGGCATGTCCTTAAGGGTATATCCCATGGGCCTCCAATATAGAAGGTTTAAGGTATTGCACTGTTAAGAATGTAGCTTGTATGGGTATTTTTTTGCAGGTTTTACCCTTTGCTTTTGGTGTTATTTTTGAGATACTTTGCAGGCACTCATATTTATGGGTATCAGGTTTGGCTTTGTTTGCAAAATATAGTTAAGCATTTCTGACAAATTCAGAAAATGCTGAAAAATCTTATGTCTGCCACTAATAGGTTTGTCTTTATTGACCTGAATGTATCCATAAATACATTTATTTTGCTGAGGTGGACACACAACTGCAGCAATTTTGTGTAGACAACTTGCATTTAGAATGAGATCATCTGTTAGAATTCTAAGGTGAGTTAATCACAGATTAGAGTATTTTGGCTTACCTCATCCCTCGTTCAAGGATGACTTTGGGATATTGGTTGGGAAGAGGGGTATTAACATAGATATGGGATATTACTGCTCCTAACCTAATTCATGAGCGAGTCCAGTGTTTACTTTGTTTAATAAACATACATCCATATTTGACAGTTTAAACTGCAAGTCTATTTTAGTGGAAAAGCACTGTATACTTTCCTTAACACCACAAGGAAAATTGTGTAAGAGGGTATTTCTGTACTCATGTATAAACTGATGTACCATGAATTTTGTCTACAGACCAGTCGGAATTTGCCAAACTGAAACACACTTATTATCCTTCCAGTTATGATTATAATCAACTGAATTTCAACAGATAAACTGCTTTCATGTTTTACTCATGTTTTCTAGAATGCACTATATCGTCTGTATCTGCATATAGATTACAGCAAACAGTTCATTAAGAATCAAAAGAAAACTATGTAAACAGCAAAACCTAGTAAATGGCATATGACTATCAACAAACAAAACATTAATCACAGGAAAAACACATATAGCAAGACAAATAACAGCAAATGAAACTTTAAAACACCAGCCACATACACAAGTACTGTTCTTATTTCAGAATTATGTAGTTTCATATCCTAACACTTAAAAACAAAAGCTCACTACACTGTGCCACAGTCCACCATTCAAAACCCTAACACAGCAAAATAAATAGTAATTAAGCACAGACATACACATTCATACAGGCTCAGAATGTACAATATTTCATACAATTGAGCTACCCTGTCATTTAGCATTACACAGAAGCTCTGAAGTCATCATACGTCAAAGCAGGCTATCTAATTTGGATAGGTAAGATGAGACAGAAGTCTTCCTCATGTGCATGTACACTGAATATTGCAAAAATCAAATATAAATGTTGTTGTGCAGCAAGGTATATGGGTTAGTGTTACTGTCTCATGTTGTCGAATGCTGTTTCATTTACTGACTTGACTGCTTTCATTGAGTTTTCACACCCAAACATCTCCTTGTTGATTTTTTACTTGAAGTTCTTGCGTCTTTACACATTCTAATGACAGTCTATTAGGTGAAAAAATGGAAAATCTAGAAACATATGGTAGGTTTGTGTGTCCACTGGAGTCTGTGTAGGTCCATGTACGTACAAAAGATTGGGTGTATGCATGTGAGTGTATGTGTGTGTGTGTGTGTGTGTGTGTGTGTGTGTGTGTGTGTGTGTGTGTGTGTGTGTGTGTGTGTGTGTGTGTGTATGTGCTGTGATCATATGTGTGTGTGCATGTGTGTGTGTGTGTGCTGTGTTTATGTGAGTGTATGTGCTGTGATCATGTGTGTGTGTGTGTGTGTGCATGCGTGCGTGCGTGCTGTGTGTGTGTGTGTATGTGAGTGTATGTGCTATGATCATGTGTGCGTGTGCGTGTGTGTGTGTATGTGCTGTGATCATATGTGTGTGTGCATGTGTGTGTGTGTGTGCTGTGTGTATGTGCTGTGATCATGTGTGTGTGTGTGCATGCGTGTGTGCATGCTGTGTGTGTGTGTGTGTGTGTGTGTGTGTGTGTATGAGTGTATGTGCTGTGATCGTATGTGTTTGTGTGTGTGTGCGTGCACATTCTGTGATGGATGGCAATCCCATCCATCACTGGTTCGCTGTCTTACATCACTTGAAGGCTGAAATATGCTCTTCTTCCCCTTAAAACTCTAAAGTGGACTAAACAGCCACTGAAGAAAGGAAGGAAAGAATGACTGAATACCAGTGTTTGAGGTCATGAAAAACAAAACGATCTCTAGTTTCAAGCAGTATATCAATGGTTTGCTAGACTATCATCTCACATTATGAATCTTTTTTTATTAAATTGTGTTAAATCAGTTCATCCAAATGCCACTCACAATATTAGCAGCCACTGATTTAATTTAAAACAGTTTGACTTGGACTAGCTGTATTAATCTACATTTATATCTCACTGACTGAGGACTTATCTTGATTATTTAAGTTTTAATCAGGTCCACCCAGGTGTTGTAGCTATTCTCAGCTGGAGAGTTGCCATCCCATTTTCTCATCCTGTCATTTTCATATGCCTCTCTTACCAGTCTTACTTTTACCAATGAATTTGCTGACCTGCTCTCCATAATTCCCTTAGTAATAGTATTTACTTATTTTTCATTTTCTGTCCAGTGATCCTTTTCAGCCACAACCTGGCTTATATGATATTATCCACTGTCTCTATCCAATGCTCTCACAGTATTACAATAATTTAAATCAGACCTCAAACCAACCTGATCAACTTGTCCTATAACAATAGCTTATTTGTTGTAAAAATAATAAGACTAACTGAATAAATAAACAATAACTTAATTGTTGTACAAGATCCAACTATTCTCTGCTTCATAAGTTCATAGGTATATACAAGGCTAACAACCAGCAAGGGCCCTTACAAGCCTAGCCTAGTTTCCCAAATGTATCCAGTAAGTTTCTTGGATGCCTTAGAGGTTATTTTTTGGGTATATTTTAACCATTATTAGAGCATAGAAGCCGCGGTGGTGCAGCGGTAGCTTTGTCGCCTCAAAGCAAGAGGTTCTCCCGTTCGATTCTCGGCTGGAGCACCTTCTGTGTGGAGTCTGCATGTCCTCCCCGCGGTTGAGTGGTGTTCGAAAGACATGTGTGAATGGGCGTGCCTTCGTTGAAGGTTGGGCGTCGAGCTAGCACCTAGGCACCGTAAAAATCTACTGCCAATCATTAGCAGACCGGAGTTCCGCTGTGGCGACCCCTAACCGTGAAAAGCCAAAAGAAGAAGAATAAGATGATGTAAGTTAGAGCATGGTTGATCAAGTACTTACAGGCTGCTTCTCTTGATTTGATACCTAGGTGTTACACCGGGGAGAATTCTCATCCACTCATCCAGTTTACACTTGAATATGGTTAGGGAAGAGCGCTTCTTCTTCTAGATGAGAAGCCCAATCCAGAGAAGGGGTATTCTCCAAGACACATACCTGTCCCACCACCAAGTCCTATTTATGTCACAAAAAGGTTTCCACCTCTGGCTGGGTATTCTGATGCTGTTTGCTTTACAAGTATTGAAAAGGTCTATCAGAGTGAAAGTGAAACACAAAGGCATAACTTACTAAATAAGGGATTCCCAGCCGGCCATAAAATCTGGGGATATGTGTGAATGATGAAAGTCTTCAACCTATCCCCCCTCCCAAAAAAAAAAAATTACTTTGAACAAGGTCAATAAATTATTGAGTCAAAGAGAGGGGGATATTTCTGATCTTATATAAAACATACATCAGAATCATAAACTGGGTAACCCTAATTTTGCTTGAGACAGATTGGAAGTTGGCTAGCTTTGGTAACTTTATTTATTAGCTGTTGACAGTTAGGTTCCAGTATATCAGGAAAATAGTTCCTAAATTTCATACCCAAACAGGAAGCTGCTGACACAGTTGGGAGAGATACACCCTCCATTTTGCCATTCACTGTATCATCCCTTATTATGGCCACTTTTAAGGGGTCGTACTGTAAATTCAACACTTTCTAAAAAGACTGGAAAATATCCATAGTTTTATTAAGTACTGCACAGTCATCTTGTTGTGTCTTTCGACTTTTCCCGGTTAGGGGTTGCCACAGCGGAACTCCAGTCCGCTAATGATTGGCAGTAGATTTTTACGTGCCGAGTTGCTGGCCCTGACGCACAACCCTCAATGAAGGTATGCCCATTCACGCATGTCTCCACACAGAAGACACTCTAGCTGAGAACTGAACAAGACAACGTCTTACTGTGACGTGACAACGCTACCTCAGCACCACCACCACAGTAAGTACTGCACAGTCATCTGCAAACAAAAAAAAATAAAACATTTGTTGAACCATCTCATCTGGCTTGTGCTTCTAATACTATCCTCTCTTGGTAGGTCAACTCCTCCAAGACCAACAGTAAAAGAGATGGAGAAAGTGGGCAACCTTGTCTGGTGTCTCTTCTAATGAATTCAGGCCTTTACAAGCCCTGATTTACCAGAACTTTAAAATAGGGTGAAGAGTGCAGCTATTTACAGGCCCTCTGCTGGAGAACTTGAAGTAGAAAGTCCCATACTACTGAGTATAATTTTTTTTTCTGAAGTCAAATAATACAATTTAGTCTTTAGTATCTGTTTCTGCATAATGTTGGGGGAATGCAGCTAGCTCCCTCCAATTATTTGCAACCTCCCATTCTTTTACAAATGCATTTTGGTCTTTGGAAATGAAACAGGTGTGGAAGACTTTCAAACAAGCTACTAGGATCTTGGAAATATTTTTAAATCCACATTTATATCAGATATGGGCCAAAAATCACTCCAATGTGTAATCCCATGTTTCAGTTTTAGAATAACTGTTGCAATGGCCTGATTATTGTCAGAATCGGTTTACCTTCATAAACTCGAATCACAGTGGTTCGAGTGCTCATATGAGCGACTCAAAACCACGAAAGTGAAAACGTCGACAGTCCTTAATGTTGAAAAAACAATAAATCGAAAAGTAGATTCGCTGTTTTTCAAGCATTAATGTCAAACAAAAAAAAAATGAAGTGTAAAGCAGGGGGCAAGCTCCCCTGCACCCCCTACACCCTCCCCTACTTTATTATTCTAACTCTGAGATTGCACTACAATGGGGAAAGCAACCATTTCCTGATCCCCACTATAGTGCACTGCGCCCCAGAATGTCGAATGTGCAATGAGCGAATCTCACTGTGCATTCGCTCATTGCACATTTGAACTTTTTTCCGTTGGGCATTTGCAAACTGCCTTTCGGAAAATTGCTGTTCGCCCTTGTGCAATACACACATGTAAAGGTAAACCTCTGAATCAATGTGCTGGTAGATATCATAATAAAATACCCCGGTTAAGATCTGCAGTAAGTTTTACATCCACATGTATAAAACTCATCCAAAAAGTCATCAATACCTTGGGCATTTTGTCAATTTGGCCTAGAAATCGCATTGCAAATCTCCAGGGGAAAAGTGATGGTTTTATTACAATCTCTTTGGAGGAAAAACATTATTATGGTAGGTACACTGTACTTCTATATGTTCTCTTCCTTCCCCTGCTGCTTCCTGACAATTGGGTAGAATCCCAAAGCAAGGAGCAAGGAGGCTGGCAAGGAGCAAGGGCTGACACAGCAGCATGCCTTGTAAAACAGCTGTGGCAAAAAACCAGCTCTAGTCTATAGAGTATATAGGCAGGTGATAGAGAAAGAGAAAGTATGCAACTGAACCAAGCAGCCAATATCCTTAGCTGGGCCACCCCCCTTAGAAATGCTGCTGAAAGTGGCAGTAGGCTAGTGGAATGAGGCCTAATCCAGCAGCTGGAACCTCTTTGCCATGATGGGAATAAAAACAAAATGCGCAAAAGCCAATCCACCTAGAAATAGTTTGTTTTGACACAGGCTTTGCCCTGAACTTAAAAAAAAAAGAAAAGTAAAACTGCTGAGACTGCCTAAAATCTTTAGTCCTGCTCAAATAACAGGCAAACTACTACTGCCATAGAGGCTCTCTACTGGCCTCACTGCCATAAGTGGGAAGTAGTAGCCAACAACCCTGAAGTAACCTCCATGACAAATATTTCAATTCAGCAGTAGCTGCAGGCTCAAAAGGTTGTAGAGTGTTTTTCCAACACAACATTGAGATCCCAAGCAGGAACAGAGAAGTACTCCAAGGTCTTATATCTTTGCCCCTCTAAGAAACTCCTTGAACTTGAACACAAAATGCTTTGCCCAAAAAAGCAATCATAAACAAAGGTGGGTGCTGCAGCAAGATGAATTATGGAAGAGATGAACAAAAGAAAGACAAACCTTTGTCCAATAATTTAGTGAGCCACAATTTAAGAAGGCTTCTCTATGGGCTCTGAAATCCTCAAATTCTTTTTGCTACTCAAAATAAAAAATCTCCATTCTTTTTCTCCTATCTACTCTCTACTAAGGCTTAGCTAATCTATAATCACATTTTAAAACTGTTGAGGAAGCTGAGAAGACCCCCATCTTCAACACACAGAATATGCTGCTGTGAGATGAAGAGTGAAGCTTTTGATTTTGCAGATGGCCGTCCTTCTGAGATAACAGATGAGGAATCAGAGGTAAAGGCCAGAGGCTTCTCTTTACAAGACTCCTTAAGTGGAGTACCAGTGTTGCGAGGCCAATGAAATCAGGGTTGCAAAACATCCTTCACCACAACATCCACCACAGGAATATGCTGGGGCCTATGCTGCTGGGAACTGGCAAAAGCTAAGCCTTTTCTTTCCTTAAAGTAATCTTGGCCTTCCCATGCCTAGGCTGTAAAAGTGCTGATGAAGAGTCTCTGAAAATGAAAAATGAAAAGGAGGAGAGGAGGAAGGAATGAGATCATCATCATAGAATCAGAATAAATAAGTAGGAACTTGCAAGTCTTCCACAGAAGACAGAAACCTTGTGAACACTGTTCAAAACTATCAAACTCCTGTTCCACCCTAGGCCTCTTGCCTCTTAAATAGGGGGCAATCAGAGTAAATAAATCTTCTGCCAATTTCAGCATATTTAAGCATATGTTTCTTAGGAAAAAGCCGAAGAGAAGCCCCCACAGAAGCTGAACTCTGGCCTTCTCTAAAAGAAGCTTTGGCAACAGAAGGAGAGGCCTAACTACCTTGGGAAGAGAGGGAAGAACAGTTACCTGAGAAAGGCCCCCCCCTCCTGCCCCCTGAGGGGAGGAGCACATCCTGTAACAGTAAACATCCTGTGTGAGACTCCTTGAGAAAACCTCTGGCCTCCCTGAGCCTTCCCCCTCCCCCGACGTCCGGACCGACCGGCCGGTTCCTCACCCCTAGACTTCACTGTTTGTCCTTGCGCTGCTTAGATGAAGCAAGCGTCGGAGCATCATCTCCGACGCATAGTATAATTGCAACGCTCCCAAACAACAACCTAGCACAATCAGCTTCCTCTTTAATAGTGCTTTGTTAAATCTAGCACAGGCAGGCAAGGAAGACGAAGAACATCTTGGCACATTTGAGCTGCCAGGAAGAGCTAGGTCATTACTGAAGTCTCAAATTGTGTCCTATATAGAGTGGCATAATATTACTGAAAACCAACGTTGAGTATCATTTCTTTCGTAATGACCTCCCTTATGTTACTTTTAACCATAGGCACCATGGACAGATTGGTATAAAGTTTTATAAAACATACCTTGTATCTCCTTCCCTAAGCAGCCACCACAATGTCATTTACATCATAGTGTGGTGAAATGTCCATTCAGGTGATTTCTACTGATAGTCCTTCCTTTACTAACATTTGTTGGATATGACACATTGGTCATGTTCTTTAAGTTAAGAGGCCACTCCTGTCATTCCCTCAAATCACCTCTATATCCATGATATCTCCTCTTAATGGAGATTTACAACTCTCTCACCATAGTGTATTAAACATTGTTTCTTGACTAGCGTTAAACTGCACCACATCCACTATCATAGCTCTTAGAGCCCTTTTGTGTCCGTCAGATAACCACCAATAATATGCTCATTTCTAGTTTCTAACCTTGTTGATATGGCCATCATACTTCCAATTGGTTGAGTTATGATCAAAAAGATTAAGCTTAAGTACACTTGCCCCATGTACTTTACCATTATTTTGTTCCAAGATTAAAACCAAGTGTATTTTACTGCACTGTTGAACAATGCTTCTGGAAAAAGTCAGGGTCACATTAGTCAGATGAAGTTCCATCAATATATATAAGCAGCCATGCTTTCAGTAAAACTAAATTTGTGGGGCTTGCTTAAACCCTGCCAAACTTTGAGGCATTCATTGTAAAAATCTGTATCATCCATGTTAGAAGCATAATTACTCTCTAGCATCCAGACTTTTTTGTTACAAGTTCCTCCCACATTACCAATCTATCCTTAGCATTACCTTTTACTTGAAGTGAACTGACCACAAAAGATTTATGAAACATAACAATCACCCCATCTTGCCTTTTCGCAGGCATGTGATCATCGTTGACCATGGGATATTGCCTGAATCTAAACTCATGGGGGCTCTTGTACAAATGATATGCACTTTCTCTCTTTTGGGTTCATAGGTGTGTACTAGGCCAATGGCCTTGGAGTCTTTACAAGTCTAGCCCATAGGATTAACCTGGCATCATGCCACCCGACCTTAGTTCCCCGTCTTTACAAAACTGTATCCCTGTGAATAGGGTGTGAGCCTCCTGCCCTATATTTCATGAAAGGAATTTAACAGTTCTAGTAGGTCCCACTACTAAAGACCAAACAAATTACATCCTACTCCCTGTGAAATTTTAGGTTGGACACCACTCCAAAAAGAAAGGGAAAAAATGGATCCAAGAATCTGCCCATGCTAGAGATGATTCCCTTTGGTAGTAAACGTCTTAATTTACAGATATTATGGTTTGACAGTGGATTCCCACCCTGAATACTGAGGAGTAGTCGAACAACATCAGAAGAGAGAGAGGAGAGAGGATAACACAAAATTAGAATTATTGCATACTGGTCATTGTTAGGCTGAACTGGTGAATGGGGTTGGATTTGTCTATGAACTGAGCCCTCTTCTAATCACCTTGGAACACACCCAATGACTTTTCTCAATGTTCCAATCAAAATATAGGGGGACAGTATTCACATTGTTTTACAAGTACTAAAAAATAAGTCCTCATCTGAGACACTTCCTGGGACCCCGGTCATTTTTATGTTTATTGTGCATGATCTATTCTCTTTATCATCAGTTTCATTCACCTGAGCTGAAACATCATTTGCTAACTACAGACAGGAGGGTTGAGTTTAGTATTAGTTCCCTTTGGAAAGATTTAAATACTTTTTTTAAGTTCCTATACCTCCTGACCTAGAAGACTAACACACATTTGCTATATACTGCCATAGGCCTCCAAGTCTGTGCCTATCAGTGAGAGGTGCTCAAACAAAAGCAAAACATGACCTTTGATAGGGGCCATCTTAAACTCTTCCAGTAAATCAACTTGTATATCCGGAGATTTAGGACAAAATTCCAAACTTGTGACGTCACTATCCGGAACACATACAAAAATAAAAACTTAGAAAAAATGCCCAGCGTAGACAAGAGAGAGCAGGTTAAGTGTCAGTCTTTCTCATCGCATTTACATATTGTTGCTATGTCTCAAAATAGTGGACTGAATTCCCAAGTTTTCCAAAGTTTAAGATTTGCACCCCACAGTCACAGGATGGCTAGTATGGTGTTGTGCCAACATAATGATTCCCATTTATACCGACAGCGTGATGTCTGCCTTACTGTGATTGATATCTACCACAAGGTTTATTGCTCTTCCTCGGGTACATTACCAGGGAGGACTGACTCTACATCTCTGCAATGCTCCAAATCTAAAGAATTTTTTACTGTAATTCCTCTATTTCATAGTTGTACATTTCTAAGCAGTGCTGCATGAAATGTCCCTGGAATTTTATTTTGTAAAACAAGAACCACTTAATATTGTGTTTATATTACAGAAGCCATTTAATGCCAGTGTTCATTATTCACTGCTAGCAAACACCAAGAAATGAATTGCTTGTATTTCTTTCTTAAATGTTATGGTTTACCTGAATGTTAATTGTTCTCTATATACTGCACAGTACAGCAAACTTTGCACTTAAAATTCTTTGTTGCATGCTACACTGTGTCACTCTTGACATCTTATTTAAAATGTCTCTAAATCACAATTTTTGAGGATATGTAGGATTTGTTCTAGGCCATAGGATGTTGACTGTAATGCTGATGATCTACAGGTGAGATTTTTAGAGAGAGACATGAAGCACTGATTATAAATCCTTTCAGGCAATTGTCTGACACACCAGACAGAAGTGATTTAATTTTGTATAATCACAAAGAAACTAATTATGCTTAAGATTTAGCATTTTCAGCTGGCTATGGTAATGACTTTAGTAGGGTTAAGAAAGTCATGTGGGAAAATTGCCACATTTTACACTTTCCTTAACTCTATCTAATGTAGTGTTCACATTTCCTAAATGATATTATAGAAAGAACAATACTGTGGGATAGTTGTAGGAGCACTTAAAGCACACCCTATACCCCCAAAACAGAAAACTTGATTTTCGATACCAAACCCATGGAAAGGGTACCATGTTGCATTTGTTCAGTGTGTATAAATATTTGCAAGACCAAAGAGTTTACAACAGTTATTTCATGTTCTGCTTTTTATGCAGGGAAGACTACTAGGCCTTTTAAGACTAGAATTTTGGAACCCCTAAATGATATATTTTGCATTATACAAATATACGTTGATGCATTGTGGGGCTTGATTTGTATTTATTTATTTGTTTTTTGGCTTGATATATTATATAAATGAGAACAAGAATGGATGATCACATTGGACTTCAACTCACTTAAGCCATTTCATAGGGTCATATGTAGGTAACTAGGATATTGGCCGTAGGGCTTATATAAGCTTAACCAAAAAGGTACCCTGGCTTTCGCCACACAAGAAAATTATTTAACTGTGCCCCTGTTGAGCAGAGCCCCAGAGGTGATCCCCCCTGGTGAATTTCCCATTTCCCATCCAATCATCAAGATTTTTCTTCAAGAGTGCTAATGAGGAGCTTTGTTTGATATAGATAGGTAGTTTGTTCCAGAGTATGGGAAGTCTCTGGGACAGGAATCTATCCTTCCAGCATGTTCTGTTTATTGTGGTGACAAGGTTTAGGTTTCTAGAGTGTGTAGCTTGGAGGGATTGGGATTTCTTTAAGTGGTGCATGTCCAACAGCTCTAGGTTTGACAGCTTTGTATGTTAGGCAGAGATCACCTTGGAGTAGGCGATATGCGACGGAGTAAAGCTGGAGTTTTTTGAGACGGTCTGCGTAGGGCATCTGTTTGAGGCCAGTAATCCTCTTTGTGAGGTATTTCTGTGGCCTTTCCAGTTGTTGTAGATGTCTTGTGAGGTACATATTAAAAGGAGCGTTGTACTCTATAATGGGTCTAATGAGTGATGAGTAGAGGGGAACAATGACCTCATTTTTTACACTTTTATTACACCTTTTTGTATGCTCCCAGTTCACACCGATACACGCTTAAGGTGTCCAGACCTTTTTTGGATCTGGTGTCTTTAATTAAGTGACTTACCAGCTTATAATAGGATAAGCCGAAAGACACAACAACAAACAACAACCAGCTTATAATAGGCACTATTAGAAAGGGCAAGGATTTATTAACAAAATAACACTGAGAATGTTAATCTAGCCTTTCATGTACTGGAGAAATTAATCTCGGTTTGCCACTTATTATTCATATTTTCATATGTAAGTTCATAATTTCATGATTGAGAGACCAATAATTTATCAAGGTGTATGATGTGTAATACCAGTGAGGGAGTCGGGACAATTCACTAAAAATGCTAGATTATATTACACTATACTGAAAAAACTGTTAGTTGTTTATAGCTACTTTATAAAAATAAGCAATATTTCATATAAACTTAATACATGAAAAAACAAGTGACTTACAAACTGTTGCATGACATGTGATGTTGAAGAAAGGTGCCTTTAATAATTGTATAGTAAGTCACACATTTTTTAGCTTTATCCAGTGTGATTTGTACTGCTAATTATACAAATAAACATGTTTTCATATTTCTGTAAATATCTTAATAAACAAGCACTTGCAGAGGGATTTCTTGTTGTAGTGCGAAAACTTGCGTTTGGTTAACAAACATGTTTTAATAGTATTTGTCTATGCTGTAAAGTTTTCAAGACATAAAAAAATGTTTGTGAAAGTTTAAAAATATATAACTTGTGGTGTGTATGTATTAAAATGTATTACAGTATTTATGGAAGATACTATGAATGCACAGACTATTATTTAAAAGAATACTTCTTACTGATAACACTGTTATTTTTACAGGTTTAATAGGTTTTATTGTTCACAAAATATTTACATTTGTGTATCTCTTTGTCTATCTCACGTCTTTTAAGTTTAGTTTTCAGAAAATGCTCTGGAATGCAAGGATGTCTGTAGGTTGCCTGACTTGTGACATTCCATACCACATAGGTGTTAATGTCTTAAATTCTCCAGGTCTAAGTCAACATCTATAATCATTATTGTGGTAATTCCATAATGTGGAATATTTATAATTGTTTTGTTCACTATGCTGGTGTTTTGTTTTCTGGAACTGATATGAATGGAGTACTTTTTTCTTTTCCTATTGTGACTTAATTGATGTGTTCTTAGTTATATTCGTCAGTTGGGTGGTATGTTTTATCAGAATGAGGAAGCCAGGGATATGTGTGTGTGTGTGTGTGTGTGTGTGTATGTGTGTGTGTGTGGGGGGGGGGGGGGGGCTCAACAACTTTATGTATATATAAGTGGCCTGATTCTTATAAATAATATGCAAAAGTAATTAGCTGTGAGCTATTACTCACAGTGACAACCCCTTAAATAAGTACTGTGTGGCAGTATAACAAAATTCTGAGTTCTGACACAAATTTAAAACATAAGCAATATTTTCACATCACTTATTAAATCAGTACCAAATAAATAATTGCAGTCAATCAATTCTAAAATTAAATAATTTTATCCAGTCATGGAAATTTCATATTCTCCATATCATTACATCCCATAATATTTTTTCTCTTCTCATGCAGCTTTTTTTTAAGATCTATAAATACAAATCTGCTATATAATACTTTCCATTTGCATTTAAGCATGTTTCCATGTACTATTTAAGTCTCACTTGTCAGGCAACTAAATAACGTGTGCAGTTGCATACAAAATATTTTCCATTCAACCCTGATTGAACTTAACAAAATAAGCCTTAGCTAGTTTATATTTAGTAATTCAGTTCCCCACACAATAACCTATGCCTGTCATAAGCATTTGTAGCACATTTATGAGAAGCCAGTCTATTAAAATAGTATTGCGATTCTATTTTATTAAATATTTAGTCCTGAAAAGTACTTTCATTCACTTGCTTGAATTTTCTACTTGTCTTTTGAAGGCAAAAGTGGTGGTAAGTACAGGATCAAGCCAGATACCAAAGTATTGGAAATGGGATACATTTTTCTAGTGAATGGTTGTTGGTGCCTGTAATTTCTAAAGTTCTGTTCATTTTATTGAATCTCTGGTTCATCCTAAAGAGAATGGTTTGGGTTTTTGATGTTTTGAAGACTATTTTAGGCTTTATTTTAGACTAGGGCGGCGCAGTGGTGCAGCAGTTAATGCTGTCGCCTCACAGCAAGAGGTTCTCCAGTTCGCTTCTCAGCTGGGGTGCCTTGTGTGTGGAGTTTGCATGTTCTCCCTGCGTTCGCGTGGGTTTCCTCCGGGTACTCCGGTTTCCTCCCACATTCTAAAGACATGCTTCTGGAGCATTTCTCCCCAGGCCTCTGCTGAAAACAGGATCTGTGGAACCTAGTCAGACTTTCCCGGTCAACAAATGTTAAATAAAAATAAATACATTTTTTGTTTATCTATTCTGTGAGTGGAATGAAGCCTGGCTAAAGTTCTTATTGAAGATAGTCAAAGGTGATGTTGCTACTGAATAGGGGGGAACCATATCATCTTTGTAGACTATTATGGGTAGGTGAAGTATATCAAAAGGAGGTTTACTGATGAATACTGAGGCTGGTGTTGAGCCCTGGGATACCCCTTTTTAAACAGATGCTTTTGATATAATTGGGGACAATATGAATACACAGAAGTTGCAGCAGAAGTGAGAATATCTTCAAGGCTAACATCGGGGTTAAGTATATGTGTTCTAAGGGTCAAGTAACCCAAAAGGTCAAATGCTTTTTTAAGGTCTGGAAGAGTTGGTCTGGTTAAGGTGCCCCTGTCCATATTCTGCTGAATCCTCTCAGAAAGAGTCCACAGAGCATTCACAGTACAGTATCCTGTCCAGAAATTGTGTTTGAAGGAGAGGAGATTATATTCATTGCTAAAGTCTGAGAGCTAAGGATAGATTTGTTTTGCAAGTATATTACAGGTGATAGGCAGAGCAGAGGTAGATCTGAATTGGAAGGGTTTTGTTGGATTGGTGGGTTTCAGCAAAGGCTTAACTATGCCAGACTTACATAAAATATTATGCCAGACCTTTGGAAGGTTGAATATATGTTGGAGAGTGGTTAAGGAACTCTCAGCATTGGTAACATAAGCTAGGAAATTATAGCTTCACTGCCTGTGGTATTATTTCATGTTTTTCGACCTTACGGTCTTTAAATTAAAGGTGTGTGCGCGCGCAGTGGGGAAATTATTTGCTCAGGTGCTGGGTTGCAGTTAAGAAGAGAATGAAGTTACTGACTTCAGTGAACAAGTCATAAGAAGTTAGAGATGATTTGGGGTTAGATATGTCAGCAGAATTGTGTCATCCTTTAAGATGACTGAATTCTTTCTGCAATGATGCATGCTTCCAGCTATTCAAGTTATGTTTTTTTCTCACTTTTTCGACAAAATGTCATAAATAGTTTCATAGGTAGGTACTAGGCTATCTGCCCGAGGGCATTTATACGCCTAGCCAGAGCGTGTCGACTTTCACCGCCCCATTGATTAATTAACTGATCCTCTGTCAAGCAGAACCAATGAATTGATCCCAGGGGTGTATTTTCTATTACCCATCTACTCGTCAAGGTTTCTCTTGAAGAGTGTTAATGAGGGGCTCTGCCTGATGTAATTTGGAATTTTGTTCCAAAGCATGGGGAGTCTCTGTGACAGGAATCTATCCCTCCAGCATGTTCTATTTATTGTTGTGGCGAGGTTTAGCTCACTAGAGCGTGTGGCTCGCAGTGACTTGTATTTCTTTAGGTGGAGAATGTCCATCAATTCTGAGTTGGACATGGCTTTGTAAGTCAGGCAGAGATCACCTCTGAGTAAGCGATATGCCACTGAGTACAGCAGGAGATTTTTCAGTTGGGCTGCATAGGACATATGTTTGAGGCCAGTAATCCTCTTGATGAGGTACTTTTGTGGTCTTTCCAGTTGTTGGAAGTGTCTTGTGAGGTACATCCCAAATGGGTCATTGTACTCTATGATGGGTCTAATCAGTGATGAGTAGAGGGGCACTATAACCTCTTTATTTCTAGATGCGAACCCTTTAGTAATTAGATGGGCCACATAGAAGGATTTCCTAACTACTTTGGCAATATGATTGTCAAAGGGGAGATTACTATCTACCTGGGTCCTCAGATCTCTTATTACCTCTTCTGTATTAAGGGGGCTGCCACCTATGTGGTAATTCGTGGGCATTTTGTTTTTCCCAAATGGGATAACGATGTATTTTTTGGCATTTAGCTTGAGGCCATGACTTTGACACCAGGTATCCATCTCAGTCAAGCCACTAAAAACTCAGGCAAGGAGAATAATAGCAGTTAACGTAAATTTAATAAGAACGTTTTCGCTCTTCTCATAGAGGAGCTTCTTCAGACAAGAATAAAGAGCGCCAAGCGCTACTTTTTAAAAAAACAAACAGCTGACAGATTTGATGTCACTTCCTTTGAAATAATTACTTACGGAACACTAGTATAAACAATATATGGCATAAATCTACTTGTTTTAAACAATGCCAATACCACAATAACATCACTAAGTGTGTCATGAGGCTTATAATACAAAAGATTATTTAAAACTCATCAGGTTTTACTAACAAGTACAGATGTACCCTAAACTAGTAAAGCGGGTGAAACAATAATAATAAAAGATACAATACATTAAAAAATAGTTAATGCATATTTTGTTGATGCAACCATTTCAATAAAGTTAGTGAAGTATTAGCCCTCGCAATTAACAATTCAGTTTCTTAGATAACTGTTGTATTTCAGTATTACAGAAATATTACAACACTCATTTAATCCAGGAGGGGAAAAGGCATTTAGTAACAGCTGCCACTCAAGTTCTTTTAATTCAAGCATAAGAGACTGTGGGCCCCCCCTGATGCCTACTTTAACCAAATCAATGCCCATGAAACAAAAACTGTGTCCGATATTCTCTAAAATATGCTTTGAGAGTGCATTATCAGTTTTTTTATTTTTTATAGCGTAATTATGTTGGTAAACTCGGTCACGCATCTTCGATCCGTTTACCAACATAAACGCAGCACAACAATTACATTGTGCTATGTAAACAATAGATTTGGTTTCACACCCAATCTTATGTTTAATGTAGTATTTCGTCTCTGACAACAAAAGAATTCCCTGTTTTTAGTAACTTACACCAGTTACAAAACCGCATGTGTAACAGCCAGTTTGTCTTACTGAAAAATTAGTAGAGTCGCTTGTCTGTAGTAATTCTTTTAAGTTTTACCTCTCCTAAACACAAAATGGGGGTGTAACCCCAAAACATCCAACAAGTAGGCACTATTTACTATAAAGTGCCAATTTTTCTTAACAATTGAACACATGCTGTCAATGTGTTTATTATGTGTAAGGATTAGGCTAGTCTTAAAGTCATGAGTTGTACTGACAGTAACAAGATTATTATTACAATTGTCTATTACAGATGGGTTAAATCTACCACAAGGTGTAGTTATTCCCTGATTTTCAATGATCAAAGGGTCACTTACTTCAATTTGAAGAAGTAGTGGTTTGTAAAACCCTGACAACCTTTTAAGTGATACTTCATTTATTAGGCTGTCTATGAGTTCACAGGGGTAACCCCTACTCATGAACATTTCTTTTAGATGTAAACACTCTTCTTCAAAGGCTGTGTCTGTATTACACATGCGTGTAGCTCTAACTAATTGACCCTTGACAATGGATTTTTTCTGTTTCCAAGGGTGGTTACTGGTGTAATGCAAAAAAGCATTACAATATGTATGCTTTCTAAAAATACTTGAGAGTAACCGCTCATTGTCAAGGTCTTTAGTGAGCTTCACATCCAAATAATCAATCTCAGAGGCAGAGAAATGATGGGTGAATGAAAGAAAGTGGCAAGAGTTATTCATTTTTTCAATAAGATTAGAAACGCATTCTTCATCTCCTTGTACTAAGATGAAGACGTCGTCTAAGAAACGCGTGTAAAATTTGTTTATCTCTTTAAAACTGAATTGTTAATTGCGAGGGCTAATACTTCACTAACTTTATTGAAATGGTTGCATCAACAAAATATGCATTAACTATTTTTTAATGTATTGTATCTTTTATTATTATTGTTTCACCCGCTTTACTAGTTTAGGGTACATCTGTACTTGTTAGTAAAACCTGATGAGTTTTAAATAATCTTTTGTATTATAAGCCTCATGACACACTTAGTGATGTTATTGTGGTATTGGCATTGTTTAAAACAAGTAGATTTATGCCATATATTGTTTATACTAGTGTTCCGTAAGTAATTATTTCAAAGGAAGTGACATCAAATCTGTCAGCTGTTTGTTTTTTTAAAAAGTAGCGCTTGGCGCTTTTTATTCTTGTCTGAAGAAGCTCCTCTATGAGAAGAGCGAAAACGTTCTTATTAAATTTACGTTAACTGCTATTATTCTCCTTGCCTGAGTTTTTAGTGGCTTGACTGCGCTTTTGTTTATCTGTCGTTTCAACTGGTGTTTGCAATAGTCTGTTTGTTTGCGCTATGTCAAGCCCTCAAACTCCGGTTTTGTTTGGAACTGAAAACATTCCGTCTTCGGATGTTCCATCTGTTCGTGAGGACATCAATGTTGGTGAGCTGTTGGCTTTGCTTACCCAACGGTTGGACTCTTTAAACACACGGTTAGACAGGATCGAGTCTACCGGTGTTTCAAACCTACGGAATACTACTACCTTTTGCTCTAACCACAATGCGGTGAGGGGTACTGGAGGTTCTTCTGCACCGATAGAACCCGGACAAAGATTAAGAACTACAAGCCCTGTCATTACCTCTTCTTTTGCCGAACCAGCTAATGGGTCCCTTACACCTGCCATAACAAACCAAAGGGACATTGTTAATCGCCAAAACGAAACAGAATTTGAAGCTGGTAACAGGAATATTAACCTGAGTGATAATCGTGCTGCCCCTGGGCTTATTGGCGTTCCTTCGTTTTCTGAATGGGCAAACAACACGGATGTTTTTGTATTTTGCCCAACAGGTCTGCCGGCTTCGGGAGCTAGTACACCAGGTAATCCTGATGAAAACATTGCTATTAATTTAAAACTTTTAGACAGTAATATGCTAAAAATTAGGAAACTTCAATTGGAAGTCTCCTATTTTAAACAATGTATAAGAGAAAGGATTGTGCCTAAAGGCTTAAGGAGCACTTTTACTCCCACTGGATTATTTTCAGATTCTGTGTTTATTGAAGAACTTAATAGTGTTTTAAACCAACAAGGATTGGACTTGATGAGCGTCATGGTTAAGCACTATGAAAAACACATTGAAGTTTTACTGTCTGAAACTAATGCCCTTGACAATAAGATTAATGTTGACTTCAACTTTTCCCGTTATAAATATGACTACCACAGGATTTTTGATAGTATTGACTCTCTCTTGGCTAAATTAAAAACTAATAAAATTAAAAAACTTTCTAGAGATCGGCAGGCATACGCCTCTGACATGGCGTTTCCAAATTTAGCCAAGAAAGTTAATGGGCCTCTGAACAAAGAAGGGCTCACTAGTAACAACACTGATAGAGAGGCACTTCCCCCACTTGATGAAAATGAACTTGAAAATGATGATGCCGATGAAGGTCCATCAACACAACAACCAAGAAGAAGTAACAGGATAAAATCTAACTATAACAAAAATGGGCATCCTCCCAACTACAAAAATCAGAACAGGCCTTTTTTAGGATGGAGAAAAAACCAGAGGAAAAACAAGTAGACCAACTGAGAGATGAACTTGTCGCTTGCCCATCTGGTAAACCAGTCATCTTGAAAAACCTGAAAGGTGATTTTACCATCTATAACTTCTCCGAAGTCAGTATTGATCAAGACCTAATAGAACTGTTGGCCTTTGGGCTATCTTTTGTTCCTGATCAGAAGATTAGCCTGCCTAAAGTTTTGATGGACTTAAAGAGTTTTGTTCGTAAGTTAAATCTCAAGGTGTTGTTTAGAGGTGATTCTAACACAGACCAACATCCCTTTAAAATGCTGAGTACCTTTAATCCCCCCCTCCACCCTATTTTACAGACATTTGAATATGCCTGTGAAATTGATTTCAGACACTTATTTGAAAAAATTAGATGGTCTGACAATAGGAATAACATCTCACACAAACAAAAGACGAGCTTGGAAAACCTTAGGAAAGCTTCGATCAGGGTTATTAAACCTGATAAAGGTGGGGGGTTAGTCATCTTTGATAAAGATGAGTATAATCTTAAGATGCTTAAGGTACTCAATACACCAGCATATGAAGCCTCATCTCTTAATGAGATGTCTGGTGAATATAAGCGAATCAAAGGGTACCTTAGAGATTTATTCATAGAAGGTAGGATAGACATTGAAACATTCGATTTTATCAATATTTCTTTTCCTAGAGTGCCAGTAATGTTTGGGATCCCCAAAATACATAAATGTTTGGTGGATCCCCCTATGCGCGCTCTAGTTGATGGCAGATGCTGTATTACATATCCTTGCGCTAAGGTTGTTGATTTTATATTAAACAAACATCTCAAGTTGTTACCCCAGATCTGTAAAGATTCATGGTCTTTCTTAAGGTCCATCAACAATATCCCTTTTCACCCTTCAAATAACTTCTTAACTATAGATGTTGTTGAGTTATATACTTGCATACCACATGGTGAGGCCATTGAATGGGTTGAATTAATGCTACTAGACCTGGGTGCCCCTAAAGATGAAATTGACGTTGTTACCATCTTATTAAACATCATTTTAACGTCAAATTTTTTCATTTTCAACAACGATTATTACCTTCAAAAAAAAGGCATTGCCATGGGTTCTCCATGTGGGGGAAGTGTATCTAATTTAGTGGTTGCCTATTGGGAAAAGTCTTTTTTGTTCAAAGACAATCTGTTTAAAGAGATAAACAAATTTTACACGCGTTTCTTAGACGACGTCTTCATCTTAGTACAAGGAGATGAAGAATGCGTTTCTAATCTTATTGAAAAAATGAATAACTCTTGCCACTTTCTTTCATTCACCCATCATTTCTCTGCCTCTGAGATTGATTATTTGGATGTGAAGCTCACTAAAGACCTTGACAATGAGCGGTTACTCTCAAGTATTTTTAGAAAGCATACATATTGTAATGCTTTTTTGCATTACACCAGTAACCACCCTTGGAAACAGAAAAAATCCATTGTCAAGGGTCAATTAGTTAGAGCTACACGCATGTGTAATACAGACACAGCCTTTGAAGAAGAGTGTTTACATCTAAAAGAAATGTTCATGAGTAGGGGTTACCCCTGTGAACTCATAGACAGCCTAATAAATGAAGTATCACTTAAAAGGTTGTCAGGGTTTTACAAACCACTACTTCTTCAAATTGAAGTAAGTGACCCTTTGATCATTGAAAATCAGGGAATAACTACACCTTGTGGTAGATTTAACCCATCTGTAATAGACAATTGTAATAATAATCTTGTTACTGTCAGTACAACTCATGACTTTAAGACTAGCCTAATCCTTACACATAATAAACACATTGACAGCATGTGTTCAATTGTTAAGAAAAATTGGCACTTTATAGTAAATAGTGCCTACTTGTTGGATGTTTTGGGGTTACACCCCCATTTTGTGTTTAGGAGAGGTAAAAACTTAAAAGAATTACTACAGACAAGCGACTCTACTAATTTTTCAGTAAGACAAACTGGCTGTTACACATGCGGTTTTTGTAACTGGTGTAAGTTACTAAAAACAGGGAATTCTTTTGTTG
Source organism: Protopterus annectens (assembly GCF_019279795.1). Lineage (NCBI taxonomy): Eukaryota > Metazoa > Chordata > Ceratodontiformes > Protopteridae > Protopterus > Protopterus annectens. The sequence goes on from NC_056750.1 coordinate 732,036,890, forward strand.
TCAGAGACGAGAAATACTACATTAAACATAAGATTGGGTGTGAAACCAAATCTATTGTTTACATAGCACAATGTAATTGTTGTGCTGCGTTTTATGTTGGTAAAACGGATCGAAAGATGCGTGACCGAGTTTACCAACATAATTACGCTATAAAAAATAAAAAAACTGATAATGCACTCTCAAAGCATATTTTAGAGAATATCGGACACAGTTTTTGTTTCATGGGCATTGATTTGGTTAAAGTAGGCATCAGGGGGGGCCCACAGTCTCTTATGCTTGAATTAAAAGAACTTGAGTGGCAGCTGTTACTAAATGCCTTTTCCCCTCCTGGATTAAATGAGTGTTGTAATATTTCTGTAATACTGAAATACAACAGTTATCTAAGAAACTGAATTGTTAATTGCGAGGGCTAATACTTCACTAACTTTATTGAAATGGTTGCATCAACAAAATATGCATTAACTATTTTTTAATGTATTGTATCTTTTATTATTATTGTTTCACCCGCTTTACTAGTTTAGGGTACATCTGTACTTGTTAGTAAAACCTGATGAGTTTTAAATAATCTTTTGTATTATAAGCCTCATGACACACTTAGTGATGTTATTGTGGTATTGGCATTGTTTAAAACAAGTAGATTTATGCCATATATTGTTTATACTAGTGTTCCGTAAGTAATTATTTCAAAGGAAGTGACATCAAATCTGTCAGCTGTTTGTTTTTTTAAAAAGTAGCGCTTGGCGCTTTTTATTCTTGTCTGAAGAAGCTCCTCTATGAGAAGAGCGAAAACGTTCTTATTAAATTTACGTTAACTGCTATTATTCTCCTTGCCTGAGTTTTTAGTGGCTTGACTGCGCTTTTGTTTATCTGTCGTTTCAACTGGTGTTTGCAGGTATCCATCTCAGTAAGGCCCTTTTGGAGTATGTCTGTGTCAGCCGGAGAGTCAATTTTGGCTCCCAGTTTGCAGTCATCGGTGAACTTGGTTAGCCATAGTCCTCCTGTGTTTGCCTGTACTTCTGAGAAGTATATGCCAAATAGTAGGGATCCCAGGACCGAGCCTTGCGGGACACCACTTGTGACTGGTTTAGAGTCAGATCTGCAGCCCACTATTCTTACCATGTGAGTTCTGTCTGTAAGCCAGTTGGCAACCCATCTCATGACGTAGGGATTTATGTTCAGGCTGGTGAGTTTTTCTGTAATACCTGAGTGGGGAATGGTGTCGAAAGCCATGGCGAGGTCAAGGTAGGCAGTGTGAACCCCCTTTCCCTCGCCTATGGCCTTGGTGACTGTCTATAAGAAGTCAACCAGGTTTAGTAGGCATGATCTGTCCTTAACAAAGCTGAACTGGGTCGGGTCAAGTGTTTGGAGGTTCCCAATGTCTTTGTTAATGAGTTCCATGATGATGCGCTCCATTGCCTTGCAGACCAGGCTAGTCAGGCTTATGGGGCGATAGATATCATGGGTCAGTTGTGGCCCCTCCTTTGTGGAGAGGAATAACCATTGCTGTGTGCCATTCCATGGGCACATAGCCTGTGGAGAGGCTGAGGTTGAATAGCGTGTTTAGGTGGGGGGTTAGTTATTTCTGTAGTTTGTGCAAGACACAGCCTGGGACACCATCTGGTCCCTCTGATGCTGTGTTTTTGGCTTTTGAAAGGGCTGTTTTCACCTGTGCATCTGTGATTTGTGGGACACTACACTTTTCCAGTACTGTTGTGGGCCCTTTTGGAGGTGGGGGGGGGGGGTAAAGTTTGCACTGAATCTATCTGCCAGGATGTTGGCAATATCAGTAGGTTCAGTATATTTTGTGCTATTTTGCACTAGTTCAGTGCATATCTGTGAGTTGCCACTTAGATTCTTAACATAGCTAAAGAAGGCTGTGTGGTTATCTTTTGAACCTTGGCTATTTTTCTTTCAAAGTTAGCCTTGGATGATTACATGAGGGACCTTAGTTTCTTACTGATACTAATCAGGGATGTCTTTCCTTCTTGGGATTTGCTTTTTTTCTGAACTAGTTTCCTTCTTTTATTGTATAGCCTGTTTATTGCAAGGTTCCACCAAACTGGTTTTCTTCTCTTAGAGGAGTGAGTCTTGGTTTTGCTAGGGATGGCATGGTCCATGCATCCTTGTAGGTGCTCATAGAGTGCATTTGTAAAGGTTTCTGCATCTTGGACAGCATTATCCTTTAGCGTAGGGGCTGTGAAACCTACCACCTCTGTCTTAAGTAAGGTGAAGTTTGCTTTAGAAAAGTTTTTTACTGTCGTTTCATTAGTTGGAGGTGGTGGTGGGGTGTGGACATCCAGAGTGATTAGTTTATGGTCTGATCTAACCAGTGATGGGTTGACCTCCGGTGTGGAACACCTGTCGCCCATGTTGGTGATGACCAGGTCCAATATGTTTTCACCTCTGGTAGGGGAGTTTACCAGCTGATCCAGGGCATTTGAGTTGATGAATTCCAGGAAGCGCTGGGCCTGGGAATTTGTACTCGAGTAGTTTTCCCAGTGAATGGTAGGGTAATTGAAATCACCCAATATCAGGGTGTTCGGTAGGACCTTCACAAGTGTCTCTAGAAAGGTGGAGTGGTGGTCTTGGGTCATGGAGGGTGATCTGTAGTAGGCCACAATTTGCATTGCAGATTTGTCCGATGTTAGTTGCACATGGATGATCTCAGATGTATCATGCTGCACCAGTAACCTGGAGGTGTAGGTATCCTTGATGAATATGGATACACCTCCTCCTTTTGTGTTTCGGTCCATGTTCTGTGGCCGAAACGTGTGGTATAAGTTGTAGCCCAGTAGTGCTGGGGTGCTCTCTGGAGCCTTGAACCAGGTTTCAGTTACTGCACAGATGTCGACGTTCTCCATACTGAGGAGTGCTTCGAGCACGTGCATTTTGAGATTTACACTCCTGGCATTGAGTAGCATAACCCTCAGTTTTTTGTTAATTGTGCTGTTTATGGAGGTGGGTTTGACTTTTGAGCCTTGCCTATAAAAAGGCACTATGGGGGCAGCAAGAGCCTTGGCCAATATTCGAAAGCCTAGGGGTGACAGGTACAAGCCATCTCTTGCGAAGCAATGCGGCTTGTCGAGCATGTCGTTCCAGGCTGACAGACACTGGATCCCCTTTGAATTACAACAGAAGCTTAGCCAACTGTTGAAACTGATCATTTTATTCTTTATGCTGAGGTATCATTCTTGGTTAGGGCAGGATGCTACTCACGGTCAGGGTCATACCAGCCTGGGCTGCATGATCAGAGAGCTCTTCCATGTCTCTTTTCATGTAGTCCAGGGAGGTACGTCTCAGGTCATTCACACCAACATGAACAATGACAGAATCATATTTGTACTTGTTCTGGAGTGACCTGAGTGCTTGTGTTATGTGGTGAATTCTGGCTCCCGACAGGCAGCTAACAGTAACCTTCTGCTTCTTCAGCCTAGTGAGTGGGACGTCAGTGTGCCTGACTATAGAGTCATGTATTACTAGTGTGTTAGGTATGTTATTTCGCCTTAAGGGCTGTGATTGTACGGCACACTGATTTTGGGTTTTGTGTGTTGTCTGGTTTGTAATGGGAAGTGCAGGTTGTTTGGGTGCCTGCTTTGGAGGTCTCTGATGCTTTTGCAGGTTTTTATTTCGAGTCTCCAAGTATGATTTTGTGTATTTATGTGTATTTTTTGCCAGGTCTGTGTGCGGCTGGAGGTGTGGTGCAAGTGTTAACCTTCTCCTCTTGACTGTCTGTTCCATTCTTGGGTGGAGACAGCTTAGCTTCCAGTTTAGCTGTATAATTGCATCTCTCGCATATGTTAGTATTTTGTGGTAGGAGGAGAGGGTTTTCTGTGTACAATGAAGCAGTTGTAACATTGCCTCAGGATACCCAGATTCACCAGCTGGACTGGAGAGTGCACCTGAAGTTGCCCTTTGGTCATGCCTGAATAGTAGGGTGAGCTGCTTAGTCACTTGGTTGGTGAGGGGTGAATAAAGAGCCTTGCCGTGCTGGGCAATCAGTGTCAGGGTATATTAGTGCTTGCTATTAGGTCTGAGCAAGTGCTGGGCTGTAAGATGCTTTTTGAGTGCTCAGGTTGAGAGTTAGACTAGTTTCAAGGGAAAAACTGAAGAGGAGACTTAGTGGAGCCAGGAATAATTTAACCATAGCTAATCAGCACTGCCCGGTGCGCAGAACCGTGCAAACACGGTTTTTATAGTAGGGACATGAAAGAGAGAGAAATTAGCACAAAATGGCCAATAAACTACTAACTTCTGGGCTGGAACCACTCCTCCAGGGACAGATAGGTTGCTCAAAGCTCCCCTCTCTCACAGGTGAACAGAGAAACTTCCTTCCATCCAAGTAAGGTATGGGCAACTCAGAAACTAGTATCACAGTCCTGAATTCAGCACTAGACTGAAAACTGGACTATACTAGATTAGAAAGGTGGGAAACAAGGAATTATTTATTTATTTTTTTGTTTTGTTTTTTTGAAAAGATAAGGCAAAAACAGTAAAAAAAATACACTTAAAACAGCTTTAAATGACTACAAACGATCAGAAAAGGCTATTGCACTTTAGTGTATAGCCTACAACAGTTAAAGAAATTATTTAAACAAAAAACAACTTTATAAATGTGCAGGCAGTCAAATAAGTACAATATGTGAAAAAAAAAACAAGCTTTTAAATCACAATAAATGCTGGAAAATCTGCGTTTAGGTGGAAAACAGTTAAGTACAGCAAGAAAGTACAGAAAACTGATACTTAATCTCTTCAAAGTCTCTCTTCTAAGCTAGAAGGCTTGTATCAGTTTAAGGCTTTCTAGTGCTACCCAGTAGATTATTTTATTTTTTTATTTTACATTTGTTAACCGGGCTAGTCTAGCTGGATATATGTCCATTTTCAGTAGAGGCCCGAGGAGAAAAGCTCCACTCATACTATATTTCAATGGGACAATTTACAGAGTACATAATTAAGTACAAAGTGAATTATCATTTAGTAACATTAAACAAAAAATAAATATACATGAAGTATCTAAGGAACATAGTATAAAAAAAAATTGTTGTTCAGTAAAAAGCATTACAAAAATTGTTGTTCAGTATAAAGCATTATGAAAATTTAGGATTAGCAAGAAGGTTTCAAAAGAAATAAGAAGAAGAGAAGTAAAACAGGAGATAAGAAGGGAATAAAAAGGAGGAAGAGGGAAAGAAGAAATAGTCTGGAGAGGAGAAGGGTAAGAATGTGTATAAGAGGACAGGGGAGAGAGAAAGGAGGAGTAGGTTAGAGCATGAGAGGATAGTAACAGGGCAATAAGAAGTAGGAATAAGTATATTTACTAAGTAAAGTGTAGAGTTCTAGTGGTGGAGGGGAAAGAAGAAAGTACAATATGCTGAATTCAGGACTGTGATACTAGTTACAGGAAAGATGGGAAACAAGTGCAGATGTGGTCTTTTAAACCAGAAAGTTGAAAGAGACGGCCAAACTATCCAAATGGCCAAATAAACTACAATTTCTGGGCCAAAACTCACTCTTCCCATTGAGAATAGGCTACCTAGTGCTTACCACTCCCACTGATAAGCTAGAAGGCTTCCCTCCAACACAGAAAGGCTTGGGGGGCTCAGAAGCTTACTAACAATCCTGGATACAGCAACTCTGTAACCGGACTAGGCTAGTTATAGGAAAGGAAGGAAACATGCACAAGTGCGGCTTTCAAACCAGAAAGTTGAAAGAGATGGAAAAAAACTGCTCAAACAGCCAATAGCTACAATTTCTGGGCCAGGGACCACTCCTCTTGTGGTAGATAGGCTACTTGATGCTTACCACTCCCACTGATAAGCTATTAGGCTTCCCTCCAACACGGAAAGGCTTGGGGGGCTCAGAAGCTTATAGAGAGTCCTGGATACAGCAAATCTGTACCTGGACTAGACTAGTAACAGGAAAGGCAGGAAACAAGTGCAAACACAGACTTTTAAATCAGAAGGTTGAAAGAGATGGAAAAGCTTCCCAAACAGTCAATAAACTATCATTTCTGGGCCAGAAACCACTCCTTTTGTGGTAGATGGGTTACCTAGTGCTTACCACTCACACTGATAAGCTAGAAGGCTTCTCTCCAACACAGAAGGGCTCGGGGGGCTCAGAAGATTACCAAAAGTCCTGGATACAGCAAATCTGTACCTGGACTACACTAGTTACAGGAAAGGCAGGGACCAAACGCAAAACAGGCTTTTAACCAGAAAGTAGAAAGACATGGAAAAATTGCCCAAACAGCCAATGAACTACAATTTCAGGGCCAAAACCCACTCTTCCCATGGTAGATAAGCTACATAGTGCTTACCACTCCCACTATAAACTAGAAGGCGTCCCTCCAACACAGAAAGGCTTGGGGGGCTCAGAAGCTTACCAACAGTCCTGGATACAGCAAGTCTCTATCTGGACTTGACTAGTTACAGAAAAGGCAGGAAACAAGCTTAGAATTTTTATTTAATTATTTATTTATTTTTGTTACAGAAAAGCAGCTAAAACAGCAGTAAATACAATTCAAATTGTAGTGCAGGCCAGCACACCCAAGTGTGTAGCAACACTATGGCAAATGCAGTTCAAATAAATGCAATTAAATTAACAAATGACTAAAAAACAAGTGCAGAAGGCAGTAAATTAGAAGGCTACTGACAAGCAGTAATAAGTGCAGAGTAAGAGCGACTGAACAGATAACAGCACGCAGAAGAGCAACTAAGACAGTTACAGTAAGAGCAGCTGAATAAAAAAAAATATATATATATATTTTTTTTTTTTTTTTTTTTTTTTTTTGAGGGAACAGATCAGGATTAAGAGGCTACAGGGGTTGTCCTTCCCAAATGCTCTCTTTGTACACAGTAGGAGTGCCTGAAATCAGAATATGATCTCACTGCACTCAGTTGAGTGAGCAAATGAGATGGGCCCAGAAGGAGTATCCAAATACAAATCTACAAGAGGGGCGGGCAATTTCAAACCACCAACATTGACAGCCACAACTTCAGTTGAGTTAATATTCAGTGAAAAACACAAATAAATAAATTAAATACAGTACTATATGCAAAAGAGCAGATATATGCTATTAATGATATATATATATATATATATATATATATATATATATGTGTGTGTATATGTATATATATATATATATATATATATATATATATATATATATATATATATATATATATATATATATATATATATATATGTATATATATATATATATATATATATAGAGAGAGAGAGAGTTTGCACTTAAGTTCTATTAATGTAGTACTTACAGAAAATGCCATTAAAATGTTTTATCTGCAAGTCTCCTAAGATCTTCTAATAAGCTTATCTTATTTCATATCTGTAGGTCTAAAAGGGTTTCTCAGTTTGCAACCTATCAATGCAACAGAATCAGAATGTATTTTCTGCTCTTTCTGTGCACACAGAATCAGGCATTGCAGTTGTGATTCAGCTCTTTAAAACTCACTTTGGTATGGATTTTTGCTCTGTACCATTTAACTTAATTGATTTGACTTTAAGGATATCATATTCCCAAAGCAGTTAATTTAAAACATGTTAAGAGTCAGAAAAGAAGCCACGATCAAGCTAATTTTCCTATGTCTTTTATCTCATTTAATAGCATCTTGCTACATTACAGTGCGTTTTGGTTGTAAAACATAGGCCGTCATTGACACGGTTAAAAAAGAGTTTTAAAAGCTAGCTATCTGGATTGTGAGTTAGTACATTGGTGCTTTAAGTAATACAAATGTCTAAGAACTTAAAAATCTCCAAAAATTTTACCAAATGAATAGTTGTACTAAGAGAGGAATTTTCTAGTAAGTCCCAATGGTTTCAGACAGAGATGGGAAATAAATGCTAGCTCTGAGAATACGGGACAAAAAACAACAATTAGGATATATCCTGTTTGAAAGAGAACTACTGATCGCTGTGTTTTAAAATAAACTGATGGCTTCTGCCATAAAGAATTATACAATGGTAAGAAAGGTTAAAAATTGCAATAATTCTTGAAATGCATTTGCAACTGTGTAATAGTTGAACTGTCTGTGCAGCACACTGGATTAAATACTGCATGGGATACTGTTGAAAACATTAAGTAGTCATAACCTTCTTTGGATATCTATAGTTTAATTTTGATTATAGATCAGGGAAAGGATTGATATGGACAGTAGTCTCAACCCAGCAGTCTGTCTCTCTGACATCTCAAACATTAACCTGCAAGTTCGAAAGAAAAATGCTTGAACTGTAGTCTGTTCCGGTCATAATGTCAAGATAATTCTTAATGTATTTACATACATGCAAAATTAAGACTAATTCTGGTTATCAAGCACTCAGGAAAACTAACAGCATTATTAACTGTAAATATGAAAAGAAATGCATACTGTGTCCTAAAATTCTAAATTTTCCAGTACTCAGATGGTCTGAAATATGTGATTTTCCTGACCTTTTTCTTGGAAAAAATGGAAAACCAGTGTTCATGTAAATCACTTTTTCCTAGCTCATGTTAAAAGTTTGCTTTTCATTTCTTTCTACTAACGCTTTGATAAAGTAACAAGCTAATTATCTGTTTTTATCATTTCTACCTAGCTCATACCCATGGTAGTGCTGCTGCGGTAGCGTTGTCGTCTCACAGCAAGACATTGTCGCGTTCGATTCTCAGCTACAGCGTCTTCTGTGTGGAGGCATGCATGAATGGGCGTGCCTTCGTTGAAGGTTGTGCATCAGGGCTGGTAACTCGGCATGTAAAAATCCACTACCAAAACATTAGCGGACCGGAGTTCCGCTGTGGCGACCCCTAACCGGGATAAGCCGAAAGACACAACACAAGTTGCGCTATGACTTCTCAAACCTGAACAGTAATACATCCTATCTAAAATTCAGCATAGTCGCAGTTACTTGGAAGCTGTATTGTGCATTTAAATTTAACTGTCCAGGAACATATGGGATTGCCTCCCGAACAGTCTATTTATTGTATATATTAGGTAGAATCCTAACTTCGGTTACCAAGCTGATATCTGCCTCATATGTATACCAGTGATCATATGTTGTTTGCAGTATTACATTGTCTATACTGTCGGTACAGGTTAGCTATAAGAAATAAAGAAAACATAAAACAGCTTGCTGATCTCTAAAGTTGCTAGATATAACTTGAAGTTAATTTTACGTATTTATAGAGGAGCTTCTGAGCTAGCAGTGCATTGCATTGAGTGGGGCTCCAGCTCTTAAAGATGTTTATCCACAGATGAGATTTCCAATTGTCCTTCTCCAACTTCAAGAAGGATGAAGATTACTGTATATGTTCTTCTTGAACAGCTTTGTGGGTTTTCCATGTCATCTTCTAGTTTTGTCTTTCTAAAATGAAGGTAACTTTCAGCTTTTATGGATTTAGCAATTCCCTTATCCATATATTTATTAACTTACAGCAGCAACCCCTTTCTTAAAAAAATGGTACTACAGACTCCATATTACACATCTAACAGCTTAGTGTAACTAGTATTTTTTTTAAAATGTTATTTTCCTTGTGAACGTGCTCTGCAGAAGACAGAGTGACTGATCTTAATGTTTATTTAGTTATTGTTTTTATTTGTTCATATCTGGCCACTGACCCATGTTAATGTCATCAAGTCTCCCCCCTAAGCACCAGATTGTCCTATTCATTCTCCTAAGGGACAAGAGAACACAGGCCTATTCATCCCACCCTAAGGGACAGGGCACCTGGGGACAAGAGCCAGTCACTAGCTGGTGCTGTCATCATGGTGAAGATCCAGAGATGATCTTCCCCTTTATAGTTGGAACTTCTGACTTATCCTTGCATTCTTTCCTCCTGCTGCTTCTCACTGCTTAGACAAGTGCCATTGTTATGTTGTTCCCTGATGGACCTACCACAGCACCTGCTACAGAGGTGTGTAGGCCAAATTTTGTCTTTTCACTCTACCTCCCCACGTAAGCATCTCCAGCATATTATCAGTTTATCAGGCTCATGTTATCTAAAGTACATGCATGGATGACACACTGTTTTATTTCTGTTTTTAGTCACACATGGTAGATTTTTTTTTTCAGGGTGAAGTTTCATGAGCTGTCTTAATGCCAAATCACAACAGCACAGACTTTGTATGGACCCTGCATGTGAAGTGATATGGTAAGAAATGGCATATTTTCACAAAATAGTTTAAGTAGCCAACCCAAAAGCAACATTTTTTAACACCAATGGAGACAATATGATTCATGATCAAAATAAACAGCAGAAGGTTTAGCATAGTTTGATTTAAAGTTTTTGTCTATTTAAGGCATTTGTGCAAGTATCACACTGATTATAGAGGTAACTACCTGGGATCCCACCTGTGTCCCTGCTGGACAGGGAAAACAGGTGTGACATTGTGGGAACATGGGTGAAATTCTTGGTTAGGCTTATAAGGGCCTCTGGGCCAATAGCCTAGTATCATCCTATGAACCTGAGTGAAAGCTCTATTGGAGTCATACACTGTTTTTTTAAGTTTGCTGAACAGAAAGCTATGAAATCCAAATGAGTATTTTGATTTCATTCAGTCCTTTATAATTAATAAATGTCTTCACTTATGGTCCTGAATGTTAGTAAACACATATAAAGCCCTGTCTTCAGTTTGGTAATATAATTGTTCATAGGCAAGACCAGAAAAAAAGTCCCCAGGAGTAGTATGATTGCCTGGCTAACTTTCATATTCATTTATTTATGTCTGTATATTTATTTTGCCACCAAACATGCTTCAACAGTCAAGCATCCCTTCCAGTTATCCTAGTGACAATTCTCTTCCTCAATGAGTAAGAGGCCATTGGCCAATTCATTTCCTTCAGAGGCCAAGTTGAAATACTTGACAAAGGTAATCATCTGTAGTGATATGTGTAGATTTATGCTTTACTGTCTCTGGCTCCCATGTCTGTGATGTATACTTTCACTAATGCAAAGGCTGACAGGTCTGTTGGATGTATGACTGCTCATGCACATAATTAGTCATTCTTTTTCCAAGTATTTGTGACTTCACAACTTGGCTCAGGCAATGAAATCTAAACCATAAAGCTGCATGCAAATAGCTGAGATATTAAATGACATTTTGCACACACACACACACACACACACACACACACACACACACACACACACACACACACACACACACACACACACACACAACTGATAATAGTAGAAAGATTTTTTTTTATTTTATTTTGTTTTGCAGCTGAAAGATCAATGTAATTATAATACGGTATGCAGATGATAGTGCAGTGAACTGGGAGTTTGGTGAAAGTGTACAGCAGAGAGAGATGGCTATATTAACAGCAGCCACAGTGAAACTTATTAGAGAAAGGTATTATCTGATTCATATTTATAATGTCTAAGAGCTTTCAAAATATCATTGCATATGGAAATAATAGACAAAAATACATAGCACTTAAGAAGCAAGAGGAACTTGTTGGCACAGTACATAAATATAAAGTTCAGTCAGACTATGAGAACTGTAAAACATTTTGTTATTGCTGGAAAAGTAAACTAACAGCCACAAGATCCTTACTGTATATAAGATTTTGGAGTATCTGAGTGAATTTAATATATACGGTGAAATTTAAGGACCCATTAATGATTAAAAAATTAAGTTTATCTGTGAAACAAAATTTCCAGTTTTCAATATCAAATAATCAAGTGAAAGAGTTGCTTAATTATTTTATTTATGTTTCTGTATAGAAAACTGTATATATCTGCTGTGTTAACACTGGCATGATATGTTTTAAAGCTTTTCACCCAGGCCTCCACTGAAAAGCAGATTTAACCCCAGGCATACTATTTCCAGTTATTAAAAGTTAAAGAAATATAACACAATAAAATATAATACAATATAATATATAATATAACATAATATAATATGATATAATATAATACAATACAGCATAACACAATATAATATAATACAATACAATACTAATATGTTTAAATAACAAACATAATTTGAAATGAAGATCAGTACAGTGACATCAATTTTGACCATGTCTATGAAGATGTTGTCATCAATGTTTATCAGTGCAAGGTCAGACTATGGATATAACATGCAATAAAAAGCAACATGAACAGCCGTCATTAGCTGTGGCAAATGGCGAAGGTCCTGTGTGTGGAAGTAACTTGTTATAGTGGTGCATGTTAAACTGGAAACGGATCAAACCTGTGAGTGAAAGTGTGTCAAATGAATGAATTAAATGCTTCTGAAGAAAATTTGTGCAGGCTTATATTGTTTTAAGATGAGTTCAGTTATACAAACAGAAAAGGTTGTAGCTATTATTACTGCAGCAAAGAGGGATAATCCGAATCATTTGTGATGCTCATAAGTTAATAGTAATCCAAACTGTACCTAGAAAAAAAATGTTTACTGCCTAGAGAGGAATGATAATGGAACAAATACTTAGTAGTATTAAAAAAAAAATATATATATACATATATATATATATATATATATATATATATATATATATATATATATATATATATATATATATTACATCTGTTTACCAGGAGTGACCTACTGGGCCAAGGCACATTTTCAGCAGAGGCCCGGGGGAGAAAAGTTCCAGTATAGAATGCATTTACAGTGATAAAAGAACAAAATTACATAAAAGTTACTATTCAGTACAGAATCCAGTATAGAATACATTTATGAAAAATTGATTTAGCATATGCTTACAAACAAATATTGTATAATCATGAGTAAAAGTACATCATTATTAACATACACAGAAGTGTGTTTGTTTGTATATAATAGATTGTCATTTGGTACAACTTTTGCTTCTCGTATTTTAGAAGGTAAAATGGAACATATGCTGAAAGATTTGACTGCGGTGGTACATTTTGATGATTCATTGCTCACTGACAAATGAGGCTGGGGTAACACTAACTGCAAAATGGAAAAATGTGGGATTACTTAGTCACAAGTTGAAACTCTGGGAATATTTAATGAAAAAAGACAGAATATTTTTGTATAAAATGTGAAAACAAATCATGATGCCCCCTTTTCTATGAAAGAATTCCATACATTTCATGGCTTGTTGTTTACTATGGGAAGTTTGTACATAATATGTGTACAGTGCTGGAATTCGTTGATAGCCTGCTAAGGTGACGTATTTCATGGCAATGGAAAAATCAGGAACAATGCACATTTAAGAAATGTAACCTCTTATTAATATGTGATAAACACTGATATTCAGAGAGGCTTCCTGCAAGGTGGAAGCCTCAAAACTGCTGACTTCCCAGTTGCTGTAAACCATTTTGAATCCTAGACCTCCCAACTGCTTAGTTATCTCACTGGGAAGATCCACATCATGGAGTTCATAGGTTGGTACTAGGCTATTGGCCCTAAGGCCTATGCAAGCCTAGCCATAACAATTCCCTGGAAATTTTTCCCCACAATATTTACTTCTCTGGGCCCCTGTCTAGCAAGGCGACTGACATGATCCCAGGGGTGAATTTCCTATCTCCCATCCAATCATCAAGGTTCCTTTTGAAGAGGGCCAATGAGGTGCTCTGCTTGACATGTATGGGCAGTCTATTCCAGAGTATGGGGAGTCTCTGGGTCAGGAACCTATCCCTCCAGCATGTTTTGTTCAATGTGATGATAAGGTTTAGATGCCTGGAGCGTGTGGCTCTGAGGGATTGGGATTTCTTTAAGTGGAGCATGTCCAACAGCACAGGGTTTGACATGGCCTTGTATGTTAAGCAGAGATCGCCTCTGAGTAGACGACATGCCACAGAGTATAGCTGGAGTTTTTTTTAGACGGTCAGCATATGGCATCTGCTTTAGGCCTGTGATTCTTTTAGTGATGTATTTCTGTGGCCTTTCCAGCTGTTGCAGATGTCTTGTGAGGTACATACCAAATGGGGCATTATACTCTATAATGGGTCTAATGAGGGTTGAGTACAGTGGGACAATGACCTCCTTTTTTCTGGATGAAAAGCCCTTAGTGATGAGGTGTGCAACGTAGAAGGATTTCCTGACTGTTGTGGCGATGTGGTTATCGAAAGTGAGACCATGGTATCATGGCTTGTTGTTTGCTATGGGAAGTTTGTTCTCATTGTCAGAGCTGCATGCTAATCTAGCGATCTGCGGAGAACAGCTAATGCTAATTAGCCATGTGATTTCCCCTGGAAATTCCAGAAGCTCCAACTTTTAATTCCACTGTATAAATTTCCATTATTGGAGAAAAAGTAAACAGTTAAAGTTACCGATTCATTCCTAAGGAAGTAGGTATTGTGCACTTAAAAACAATGTAGACATCAGGCTTGAGGTTTTTTTTTAGGGTGTGCATGTATGTGGGCATGTGTGTGCATCTACCGGAGTGGCTGTACTAGTAGGAGTTAGATAGGGAATCCAGATTCTGGCTGTGGGTGTATTTGTGTTGGGAATATACATGTAGATGAATGGATGAATGTTTCATGGGTATGATCAACTGTGGATGGCTGTTTTTTAAGGATGAATGCATGTGTGTATGCAAGCATGCACTCATGTGGGTATATGAATGTGTAATAGTGAGTGTGTGTGTGTGTGTGTGTGTGTGTGTGTGTGTGTGTGTGTGTGTGTGTGTACAGGGTGCTACCTTTGCCAACACAATGCATAATACACCAGGGAAAATCCTACTGCCATCACATCTGATATCTTTAGTGTTAGTAGAAAAGTGTGATTAAGTATACTGTATACTAACTAATAAACCAGTACTGTCTTCAGTTCACAGTTTCTCACATCCCCATAAATTAATCTACCTTCTATAGTCAGTTTAAATGACCAGTGAGGATCTTTTCAAATCCTAGGTTCAGTGTTGGCAAATTACAAAGAAGAGGTGCTATTTAAATTGAATTATGATACTTAGACAATAATTCTCTGGCAGTGTGATTAAACAAATTATCTAAACAGGTCAGGAAATATCAATGGATTACATATCTCAGACACTCTCCATACCAAAGAAAAAAAAACAATCACAAGCGAAAAACATAGACATAAAACCAAGGCTCCACCTGCTTGAGTTGGTGGAAGCTGAAGTGGATGCAAAAGACCGCACAACAGCAGTTGCAAAGTGTAAGGGAAGTGTCCCAATGTCATGACCAAATTTCCCATAGTTGTATAAATGCCACCTCAGGTCTCACTGCAAAAGAGGCCACTAGTTTAACAGAACCTGGACAACAATGGGTAAATAAAATAAATAACTTTGTTACCTGTATGGTAGAAGAGTTGGTAGCTGCATACCACAAATTATTAATATTCTTTGGTAAACCTAGGGCAGGAGGCCAACACAGCATTTTTTAATGTAGGATTTTTCAGCTATGATTTTACAGTGCTATTGTAATTTTCATACTTCAGGTCAAGGAAGTGAAATTCTGAAAATGTGCCCTATAGCATTACCCTTTTCCTTTTTAACAAAAAGGTACACTGAGCATGTTAGCTAGAATGCTGGCAGCACTAGGATTCAACAAAACATTGAATCAGGCTACAGTATATAATGTGTGTGTGTAACAGTGCGGCATTCCAATCAGAGAGTCTGAAGGGCAGGTTACATCTCCTCGTGTGTTGTTTCCTCATACAGTACAGATGGACATTCTTTTCTCTCTCTCTCTCTCTCTCTCTCTCTCTCTCTCTATATATATATATATATATATATGGGTCTACTTCAGAATGTAGACCATTCAGAATGCCGACTTTCATATGGCCGACACCATATGATCGACATTTTGAAAGACAGACATCCCGAAATAGCACCATTTACCTACCTGTAAGCACAGTAAAACTGTGTTATGCAGGGGGGCAAGCCCCCCTGCACCTCCCACACCCCCTGGTACTTAAATATTCTCACTCCGAGATTGCACTGCAGTGCAGGAAAGGGGAATCTCCCAGTCCTACCCTGTAGCGGGACCTCCGCTATCATTTATTGGCCTTTCAAATGTTCGCTCATACAGTGTTGGCCCAATGAGTTTCGAACATTTGAAAGTTCGAACAAATGAAAGGATCCCATATATATATATATATATATATATATATATATATATATATCTATATATATATATATATATATATATATCTATCTATAAATGTATGTGTATATATATATATATATATATATATATACACACACACACACACACACACACACACACATATATATATATATATATATATATATATATATACACATAAATATATGTATTTCTTCCATGACTATTTGTCTCGGTCTCTTTCCTCCAGTTTTATTTACCTTTATGTACAAGGTTAGCTGGGCAGAGAAATAAATTGACAGAGAATTATTCATTCATTTATTTATTGACCTACTTCAAAATATGTTAACTGTGGAAATGGACTAATGACCTTTTTCTACCATGGTCTTTGCCCTTTGGCAGTTCTTAATATTTATTTATTTATTTTACATTTGTTGACCGGGCTAGTCTAGCTGGATACATGTCCATTTTCAGTAGAGGCCCGAGGAGAAAAGCTCCAAGAAATCATACATAGTTAAAAAACAGAAGTTATTACAGATATTATAAAACAGCAAGTATTACAAAAGCTAATTATAATAAAAATATATATAAATTTTTTTTTTTTTTTTTTTTTTTTTTATAAATACATACAAATTGGTACTCACAACAAGAAAACACATGTGCAGCTTTGCTGCAGAGATCCTGACAAGGGAGTCAATGCGGAGGAAAGAAGAGTTTCATTTATTCTTTCATCATTTCATTTCACATCTGCCATTTAGCATACAGGATTAAGGCTACGAGCTCTTAACGCACATTACTTCTTGTGGTCCAGGGTTTGATTCATTCAGCCTTCATTTGCCAGCCATGTGACTCTGGGCAAGTTACTTAACCGTGCAGTGTTCTAGGGCTTAGTTAAAAATAGGCCCACATCAGTCTATCCCACTTAACAAACATAAATAAATAAAAATAACATATATTTGGCGTGGGAATAAATTCAAAAAAAAAAAAAAAGAAAAAAAATGTTACGTTTTAATTTTAATTCTTTTTTTTTCATGTATGCTTAAAACTTTATCCAAATATCCTGACATATTTGCTAGTCACTTAAACACATGTCATTACATCTTGCCTTATGATGGTTCCTGAAACTCTTGGCAGGGTCCATACCCATATCATTAAGGGGAAAAAAAAGCAAAACTCTTTTTTTAAACAGTCACAAGTTATCAACAAACAGCACTGCCAAACTCAGATATCAGATAATTCTGAATAATTTAAATAAATATTTCTGGCAAACAATGAACATAACTTAAATAAGAATATCTTTAGTTACTAAATGAATCTCAGTATTTGCTATAATATTTTACTGTGAAGTTGAAAGGCATTGATTTATATTAAATTCCTGATGCTATATTTTATTTTTAAGTGGGGTAGTCTTACAACACTTCAAGTAGGAATTGTAACACTGAGGGTGGAGCCAAGATAGTCAACTCACCATTTCAGAACTCTACAGTATATAACATATCACACCGTTAAATTGTTTACATCATCATCTGGTCTGCAGATGTATCAAATTTTGTGAAGCTTGATCAATATTTTCAGTCAAACTATCTTGGAGAACTTTTAGGAAAAGAAAATGAGTGTTTCCAGATTCTCACATTCAGACTTTTTTTTTTTTCCCAGAGAAGAAAGACTTGCAACTGGTCACATCATCCATACATAATCTTTCTTTGAAAATGAATGGATTCCAAGAGAATCTAGACAATTTAAGAGAAACAGTTATAAATAAATGGATATATTAAAGGACATTATTCAACAATAAACAAACATCTCTGACATAGAGACAGCACTTTTGAATGTGGATGGAGTATTAAAGGAGGAAAAAACAGACAGTTCCTCCTCAAGCAACATGCCGAGCTGCGGAATAAACTGGGAAACTTATAGAATAGAGACAGGGAGCGAGAAGGTGCAATAAAATAATCTTTTGCTTGCTGGAGAAAACTGAAGAACATATAATTCCCTTTCTGTCTTTGATTCCCAAATTCCTTAATCTACAAAAGGAACCTTCCTATGGCATAGAAAGTGCACACCGTTCAGTTGGTAAGGCACCCCAAAATGCAATTTATAACTATTATAGAATCTTAGAATTTTATAATAACTTGAATAACAAGTTTTGTAATGTCATAACTTTATGTGAAACCACATTATTATCTAAAAACAAAACCTTAGCTTTAGATGATTGCCACTTCTGAAGTGATGCCCTGACCCAGTGTGCGAAAATGGAACAAGGCGTTGCAGATGGAAATCTAAAAAAATCCATGGGAAATACCTTATTGGTACAATTTTGGCATATTTACACTAAGACAATTTTTCACACAGCCTTTTAACATCATATAGACTATCAAAATTTGCTACTAATAAGAATATTCAATACCGTAAATGTAAACAACTTTGTAAAACTGACTGGTGAAAGATTTTCTATGACTGCTAACCCTTATCTGATTACTTTAAAAAGATGCATTTTCTTCAGGCTTTATGGTCTGACAGCTTTGTATTAAACAAATCAATATTATTATCCAACATTCCCAATAACTTCCATATAAATAATAAAACTGTTATATCTTTTGGACTATCCTGGCTGTGGCAAGAAAAATACAGCCAAGACATTGAAGAAATTCTCACTGCAAAAATCTGAAGAATTCTGACTTCTCTACAAGGAGTTGTTTAGAACGAGATCTTTAAAAAACAGGATATTTCTCAAATCATCTCCAAGGCTTTAAGTTCTCTTGCTGACTGAGACATATTTAAATATTGACTCCTCTATGAATTGCAAAAATGAGTCATATCCAACATATCACAAGCATTAAAAAAATAGTAATACACATGCACAAACATTAACCAATATGCAATAACAATTTTAAATATATTTTCTATTTAGATTGCATTCATATAAAATAAAAATTATTACAGTATAAAAAATCCAAAGAAATGAGAGTGAAAGAAGAAACATGATAAGACAGAAATGTTAATACTGTAGTCAATGTGTAGGTTATTAAGCAGATTCAGACACAATTATATATGGTTATCATATGGTTTGTACAAGAAATATAGAGATGTGCTAGTGAGCAGTATCCCAAACTTGGCTGATAGGTGCTGTGAAACCATTCAGGTGTTGGAGTTGCCTAGTTATGGAGCATAGGATTCTCAGTGAAGATAAACTGTTAGACAAAATGGCAAGCTGAAGTTTACATTGCATTTATCCTGGAGATATACAGAACATTTCCATTGATTTGATAGGTGAAGTATTAGCTTAGTTTTAAATGAGTGTGCATTCCAAATGGATTTCTGTTATAGCAGGATGTGATATATTAGTTTAGCCATACTATTGAATATAGTGATTCACCTGCACTGTTACATTATTTGGTTACAGTGATTAGTGTTTTTTTTTTTCTCAAGAGTAAAAGCTTTGATTGGGAAAGCAGTGTTTTATTAAGTTTTTAAGGTCGGGGCAATTTTCTTGCATATAGAGTATATGTATTATATTTACCTCAGAAACAGAAACTCAGTGTGATAGTTCTAATCAGTTCAATTTTCTGAATGCTACACAGTGGTATTAATATAGTTTACTGCAAACATAGCTATTTTATCATAACATTGCACTAGACTGGACAATTGTGAGAAATGAAGTTTACTGATAACTGAGACAGTATTGAGGAGAGATGTCAGTAATAAAGTTGAATCTATCTTCTATGTCAGTGAGATATGCTTTTACTGTGTATAATCTATTTTTATATGACTTTTTTTTTAAATACATGATATAAATAGTCATCAAAGTTCAACTGGTCATCTCTAATGACAACCCAGTGATTTTATATGGCTTGCTTTTATATATGGTGTTTTTAGCAGATATAATAGTGAAAATGGATATTTTGGTAGTAAAATGTTCTGGGTGCAAAGAGCAATACATTTTGTTTGGGAGAGTTTAGAGGTAATTGTGGATTATTTAGCCATTTTTTAATTTATATGAAGGATTATTGTATAAGATCTTTGAGTTTAGAGAAACAGTTGGCAGTAGTGATTAAGGGTGAGTCATCACTGGTGAAAAGTATGGGGCCTAGTACAGATCCTTGTGGAACTCCAATAGTTACTGGCAAGATTGTGACAGAATAATTTTTCCATTTCATTGTTTGTGGTGTGTTAGAAAGGTAGCTATTGAACTACTGCATTGAAGATTTGGGTGTCCTAAGGTTGAAAGTATGTCTAAGAGTTACTGGTGGGTAACAGTATCATCAGCTTTTGGTACACTTAGAAAAATGATGGTGAATAGCCTGCTGACATTTTTATTGGTGGTGACAATATAAACAAAATTCAGCAAAGCAGTTGTTGTGCTTTGATTAGGGTACAAGCCATATTGGGTTGAATGTGGAAGCTGGTGACTTATTAGATAGTTGAGAAGTTAAAGGTGAACAATTTTTCTAATATTATGGTAAGGGAGATAAAATGCCAATTGGCCTGTTATTTGAAAAAAATATGCATCTATTCTTCCCTTGATTAGTGAAATGATAAAGGATATTTTCCATAGTGGGGGGGGGGTGACTTTATTTTGACATATGACTCAATTTATCAAAATTAGGACTGAGTGTGCTATAGCCTCAGCTGCTATTTTAAAATATTTATTGGGTAGATAGTCAGGGACAGTTGTAGTAGGCTTGAATTTGTTTGAGGTATTTTTGATGGTATCTGCAGAAATTGGTTGGAAGGAGACATTCTGAAAGTGATAATTTGATTGGGTAGGGAGAGCAAGAACTTGATTAGTTAATTGGTCGGTTAATTACAGTACTGTTTGTATAAAGTGTGCACTGAATTTATTGAATGGAGTATCATCTTGTCTCTGTTTGTTTGGTGCTGGCTGTTTTGTTTCCTCTGGATTTACTGACTGAGGCCAGAACAGCTGTGGATTATTAATGCTTGTGTTTTGATTGGTTTAAAAATAGGTTTTCTCATCTTTGGTGAGAAATTATTTTATGTTTCCTCATTGTCTATATGGTAGCAAAGTAGGAACCGTTTTGATTTTTGTCCAAACTTTCCAACCATTTTCTCTTTGGTTCTTAAAATGTTTAGTTGCTAAGGACAGCCAGCGAGCAGCTTTGGCTTTTACTATCTTTGTTAAACTCATGAGTCAGTGCCTTCAATGGGGAGAGAGTTTAGTGACACCAGTTAAGAAATGTAGTGCATTAATAAAATTGTCTTCATGAAAAGTATTAGGTTTTCTTACAATGCTGTAATGATATGTTTGGAGATGTTGCTTTAGTTCCTTATGGTGCAGATTTGTAAATGGTCACTTAGGGTGTCTGTCAGAGTTCCATGTGATAAGATTTCATTTGGAGAGCATATTAACATACATTTGAGGGCCGATTGTGGCTTTGTTATATATAGATGGTGTTGTTATAAGTTGAGTTAACCTGTACAGATATATATTATACATTGGGTTATCAAGCTGTACAGTTTGCAAGGAAGGATAACTTTTCACTGAAACAACAAATCATCAGCAAATGACTGGACAGTACTCATCAAAACATAACTTTGAAATACAAATGATTGAAAAAAAACAGGTAAATCCACTTTTTTTGCAAGGAGGACGCCTCCACCTGCACCCCCATGTCCCCTGATAATTGTATATACCAACCTCTTAGATTGCACAATAGTGGGGAATGGACATTTTCCCCAACCACACTGTATCACAGTCCCTTTCTAAAGAAGTTGGCACTTGTCAAGCACTTGATTTCTGATCAGCTTTATTTCCATTGATGACCACACACATCAAAGAAATGCTATTATTCCGGTGTGCCAATGGAGATGACCATAAGCCAACATTAAGATTTCATGAGGAATTTTTGCGGAGACTCATGCAAACTATATCTTCCAGTACTTTATCATTGTTAGCTGGGGATACATATACATTTATGCTTGTGTTTGTCCTGTGAACATTTAGTTTTAGTATGGTTATTTGGATTTCTGAGTTTGATAAAGTTAGCTTGGGGGGGTACTGTCTAATGGATCTTTGCAGAAAATAGCAACACTGTCTTTTTATTTTTCTTTCCTTTCTTTCTGATAATGTTATAACTTTACTGACAATTTCTTTATTATTTTGTTTCCTGGCATAGTCAGGTTTGTGTGCCTGGAATGCGTAGTGCTACACATGCACACTCTTTAGTGATGATGTTATAAATTCTTCATAAGCTGGTATGGTATTGATCAAGGCCAGGGTGTAACTATGGGTGAGGTGGGAATATCTTGACTGGTGTCCATGTATGCTGAGTTAGTTCTGGACTTGGAAGGATGCCACAGCAAGGTTTTATGTTTATGGAGATGCAATGGTAGAGGTAGGAGTATTTTCTGTTTGATTTTCTGTTTAATACCATGTTTGTTAGTAAATGGGTGTTTTTTTTTGTTTTGCATACCTATACTTAAGCAGCAGGATATAAGAGTGCTGGAGTGTTTGGATGTATTTTGCTTTGTTGGCATTGTGAGGTTAATGGCTGTTATCAGGATGTTAGGTCTGCAAGTAGAAGAGGAACAAGCATTAGGAATTGTAGGAGAAACTTGTTTCTGAAATGTAAATAAATAGAGGCTTGAAGTATTCAGAATAATAGGAAGTAGAGAGGATTTATTAGGGGAAAGCTAATGCTAAACATTTAGAATAATATATTGTTTTTGAGTCTGTAGGCTTATGGGTAACTATGACATGTCTACATGTGTGTAATGATGGGGAACATTGATATGAATGAGTGCATGTGATGGTGATTCTGTTAAAAGTATAAAATAGATATTGGTAAGGAAGAGTACTAAAATAAAAATTACTGATTTATTTGTGTATGGATGTAGACAGCTTGAGGGTAGAAGGTTGTAAGCAATATAGTGAAGTGATGGGAAGGATAAGACACATTACAGAGGAAGACATGAGAGACAAATATTCATCTAATAATAGATCAATTGGAAAAATGGAAGATGGAGATTTGTTTAAGAATTGCAGACAGGTACTTTTGAGGAAGGTTTTAAGTAGGAATGGATATAGTGCAAAGCCATATGGGAGGGAGAAAGAATGCTACAAATTATATTAAGTGGTAGATGGTAGTTGGAATAGGTGCCTAAAAAGAGGAGTGATTTTATAGTAGTAATAAAGTTGCTTGGGGAGATGTAGGGAATTTGTGACTCGAGTGACAGCTGAATAGGAGTAGATTAATCTGTGTGTAAACCTGCAGCTGAGCCTGAAAACACTCTACTTGGAGCAGTGTACTACCCCTTTAAACAATAAATGTTTGCCTGCAAGTGGAAAAAAAAAGTATTTTATTTCCTTTGGTAAATTTCTATAAGATTTTGTAGACATAATAAAAATGGGAAGGCTAAGGGGTGAAATGCATTAATTTGTCACCATGGATCTATAAGAATTAACACCAGCTGGAAAATTTTTATCCTGCCGTGATACCTGTCCAGAAATGTTTTGATAGTTTTATTAAAATTGAGAAAGAAATCACAGTCTAGCTTAATGTTTGAGACTGTTTGCTTCTGATTTCATAACCTTTTAGGCTTTTCTGGAGAATTCCATAAAAATGGTGAAATTAAAACTTAATGTTGTTTGAAATAATCATTAGGGCGTGATTTAGAAGGTTAAATTTCAGCTTGACTTATCTGTCAACATCAGTGTTGTTTAACAGGATATTCTTGTCAAAGTTTGCAGTTAGAAAAGTTCTTTGATCATAATGTGTTATATTTTATTCATAAATATTTTAAGTCTTCTAGTTATTTCCTTATTTGATATGCAAAATTTGAGCTAAGAGAGTGTGTGATTAATTAAATGGAAATAACAATTTTTTTAAACTTAATTTATAGTTAACAATATTCCTAGACATTTATTTCCAATAAGTGTGTCAAGGATATTATTAGAATATCTAGACATATCAAAATGTCACACACAAAAAAAGGGGTTTTAGTAGATAAATCCACAACATTGATACCACATTATGGCTTTGGTTTATAACTCCCTGGAAAAGAGGATCTAAGAAAAGAATGAAAAGAGAGAGAGAGAGAGGGGACAGTTTGCTTATTACCACTGCTAATTTTACTATGAACTGATGTTAATCAGTTTGTAGACAGCATAATATTGAGTATTTTATTTTATTTATTTTACATTTGTTTACATTTGTTTACCGGGCTAGTCCGACTGGATAAAAAATCCGTTTTCAGCAGAGGCCCGGGGAGAAAAGCTCCACAGTGGTTAATACATTAATTCATTTCCATAATGAAAAATACAATTTTGTAAAAGTTAAGTACACAAAGGAGAAAACAAAATACAAACAGGACAATTTAACAATAATAAAAGAAAAGAGGAAGTAGAGAAGTAGAATTAATAAAGGTAAGCATACAGGGGTGTTAGAATATATAGGGTCTAAAGGTAAGAGAAAAGAGAGAACAATTGGTGAGCAGACATTAAGAAAAAAAGGCAGGGGATAATGGATTTAGTCTGGTTTGGTACAAGGACATAGCCAATGAGTGTTAAAGTATTGTTTAAGGTTAGTTTTGAATTGGTGGGGAGAGGTAGCAAGTCTTAGGTTGATTGGAAGGGCATTCCATAGTTTTCCGGTGGAATTGGCAAAAAGAGCATCACCTCCTGAATTATTGGATTTCGTTGTATGAACCAGGACACTATTAGAGGATCGAAGACTATTTAGATTAGAGTAGGGGGTTAAGAGATTGTGTAGTGAGGGTTTTTTTCTGGCTCTTTGATAATTTTATAAGCTTCCGTAAGTTGGTTAAACTTGAGAAGGTTGGGGAGTTCTAACCAGCCTAGTTTTCTTAGGTTAACGCAATGATGAGTTCGATAAGGTTTCCCAGTTACAAATTTGGCAATATGGTTATAAGCTACAGATAGTTTATTGAGCTCAGTTTTTTTGAGGAAGGAAAGAACCGGAGAAGCGTAAAGTAGGGTAGAGAGAAGGTGAGTACGTGCTATGGTCAGTTTAGTATGGGGCGTGAGAAAGTTCTTAATTGTATACATGGATCCAAGTTTTTTGTTGACAGTTTTTATAGTTTGGGTAATGTGAATATCAAATTTGAGCTTGTGGTCAATTGTGACTCCTAGTAGTTTGGTGTTGGAAACAGGCTCAATGATGGTCCCATTTGTGGACCGAACGTGGAAGGCCGTATCATTACAGAGTGTAGGATGTTGCCCTAAAGAAGAGGCTAGGGTGGGGAGAATTAGTAGTAGGTTAGTTTTTTTCGGGTTTAGGATAAGTTTCCGTTCAGTGAACCATAATTCCACTGCAGTAAAGCAGTGTTGGGTGACTTTCTGGAGGTTATTAAGAGAGAGATCAGAGCAAATCAACGTAGAGTCATCTGCATATTGAATGCAGGTGGCTTTGGGGATGGCTGAGTGGAGATCATTTATAAATACCGAAAATAGAAGGGGGCCAAGTATGGAACCTTGGGGAACTCCTATAGTATTAGGTAGTAAGTGAGATAGTTTACTTTGCCACTGAACTGCCTGTTGTCTACCAGAGAGGTAAGCCTTGAACCAGTTTAGGGCAGGTCTATCAAGGTGAAGGTTTTCAAGAGTTTGTAGTAAGAGTTGATGATTGACCATGTCAAAGGCTTTTGACAGATCAAGAAATAGAGCAGAAGTAATTAGTTTGTTGTTACGGTTGCTGTTGATTGTATCAACAAAGGAAAGGAGGGCAGTAGTAGTACTATGATGGGGGCGAAAGCCATGTTGAGTTTTGGATAAAAGATTATTTAAAGTGAGATAATGTAGGAGTTGTTTGTGAGCACATCTCTCCATTATTTTTGCTATAGGTGACAATATAGCTATCGGTCGGTAGTTAGAAGTTTCTGTGGAGGGACCACCCTTATGAAGAGGGATGACGTAGGATATTTTCCAAAGAGAGGGTATTTTGCCTTCGGTTATAGTCCTGTTAATTAAGATTGAAATGGGATAGGCTACTACATCTGATGCTATTTGTAAATATTCAGCAGGGAGTCGATCGGCCGATAGAGTGGATGGTTTAAGTTTTTCAATAGGGTTCTAATATAGGAGGTGGATATTGGTTGAAGGTTAAAGGCAGGTGGAGCATTAGAAACAGCAGTAGTAATGAAGGAGGAGGAAGAAGGTAGCTGACTGGCTAGTGACTGGATGGTCTCGGTGAAAAAAGTGTTGAAGGCATTGGCCACTTCTACAGGATCTTTACCAATAAATTTCTCTGGGGTTGGGGTAGAGGATTTCCCTGAGTGAAGGAGGTTATTGAAACCTGCCTAAAACTTCTTAGGGTTATTGCTGTGTTTATCCTGGAGGTGACAAAAGTAGTTCTTTTTATCCCGGGTTATGTCTGATTTAGTGGAATTTCTATGCTGCTGGAATTTAATACGGTCAAGTGGTGCTTTAGTGGTTCTCCATTTGTCCCATGCTTGATTTCTAAGCTTGATTTTTAATTTAGTTTCCTTGGTAAGCCAAGGTGCGATCCGGGCCTTTGATCTGATGAGTCGATTAGGGGCATGTAAATCTAGTATATTTAGAAATGTGTCATTGAAGAGTGACACACTCTCATCAAGGGGAAGTGTTTTTAACATCGACCAGTTACAGGATTTGAGTTCCTCCAAAAATATACTTGGGAGAAATTTCTTCTTATTTCTAACATGTCTATATATGGGAGGATTTGTACAGGTCATTTTATGTTTCAAGATAAAAGTGACAAGGTGGTCACTGAGGTCATTAGGAAGGGTCCCACTGGTATAGTTTGGTATATCTTTATTGGTAAGAATCCAATCAATGGTGCTATCTTTTTGATTGGCATTTCCAAGTCTTGTTGGTGATATGATGTTTTGGGAGAAGCCATGTAAGTTAATGGGCAAGGGATTCTTCTGGTCAGTGAACTTGGACCAGTCAATGTTAAAGTCGCCCAGTATAATGGTTCCCTGAGGGTAGTGCATGGTTAGCCAAGATAGGGTGGATTCCAGAGTATCTTGGTTGTTCCCTGGTGGGATATAAACTACAATAAGGTTAATGCATTTTTGGTTGTTTAGGCATATTTTTAGGGAAATTAGTTCCATATTGGAGATGATAGGGGGTTGTAAGGAATTCCGGATGATGTTCAATGAGTTTTTAAACATAACAGCTATTCCCCCTCCCTTTTTTTTTGTTCGATCTATCCTAAGCAAATTATATCCAGGTGGGAGAATCTCTTCATCCTTTGTAGAAGGTTTGAGCCAAGTTTCCGTTAGACACATGATGTCTGGGAAATGTGTGGCTATAATAGCATGTAGATTATGAACTTTATTTTTAATACTTCTAACATTTAGATGGAAGATAAGAAGAGAGCTAGTGCTTCTTGGGGATAGGTTAGGGGTAATATGGTCTACGTTTGAGGTTGGGCCTGGGTTGGGATGAATATCACCATCATTAACAATGCATTTTTTCAGATGGTCTATCAGTCTTAGTAGCTTACTAATTAACTTTAAACTATATTTTGTAGAGGTAACTTTAGGGTGACGTAGCGTAAGATATACCCCTTTATAGCAGAATGTTGTAGTGATGATGAGTAAGTGACTGGTGTTCTGAAAACTAAAAGGAAATATCCATTTCTAACCCTTAATTAGGTAAAGAATACAACCACTTTACCAAAATGTAAAGCAAAGTACACTTGCCATTCAGGGCACTATCACTGATAAAGAATCCATATTAAATGATCTAATATTCAAAGGGTTTCTTCAAAGTAAGCATGTAATGCATAAATTGTACCGCTAGCTATGGATTAGCAACCTTTAGAAATAATCTTAAGCATATGTACTATATCCATATTGATTATTGAAATGGGTCTTTAATATGTAATTAAAATAAGATCTGCATTCGGTTTCAAAATAAATATAGTCATCATGATAATGCATTCTTATACGGTTGAATAAAGTAAGCAAGTTTTAAATATATAGAATACGTGGTTATTAAATCATCCTGGTCTGATCCTTTCACCAGTTTTAAATTCTAAACTGTCAATGGTTTCATAGATGTAGTGTAAAGAAAAGAGTACATTTAAATAATCCATTAATGATGCAGTAACAAAGGAGGTCTAACGATCTGATAAATACTTAATATGTGGAAAAGAAATGTATGCACTACTAGAGAAATTTATCTAGTGAAAGGCCAAATTAAATTTTTGCTGTCTATTATTTAGTCAAAGATACTACAACTGATATAGTTATATCATTAGCATGATGCCTAATGTTGTAAAATTTATTAGAATAGTTTTAAGGGAATTCCTACCTAGTCTTTAGATTTATTTTATTTCTTTCAAGACAGGATTGATTTTTAATGAATATTCTTTATTTAATCTTTCTTTATTAGTAAGAAACTGTGAATTTAACATATCCTGGATTGGATTTTTTTACTTGATTTACCTGGTTTGAGAGATTCACTGGCGCAGAAGACAGTTTTATTTATTTTTTTATAACGCTTAATATCAGTACTAGTTTCATACTTTCTAATCTGGGGGTTATTTTTGTATATTTATTCTACTGAGAATACCTGGAGGAAAGTTTCTTACAATCTTTTTCTTTTCTTGGGCTAAGTGTGTGACTCTTGGCTTACTGAAACTTTGAGGGACTCTGCAGATTTTGTCTTGTTGTTTTAGTTGTATATACTGGTCATGCATGTTTTTTTCAAACAGAGGAGAAATTGTAGATAATAATTGATATCCGTATCATAGCTGCTCCCTGTGGCCTGGCTGTGACTGATATGATAGCCATCTGGATACAGAAAGCTTATACAAGTATACTTTTTTTTGCATTTAATCTGTTTTAGTGATAGTTAACAAAACTGTGCACCATTTACTTGCTTGACATTGCTGGTTTCTGTGTCTGCATTCTGTTGTTCTGTTTAATAGATAGTTGACAAAACTGTGCTGCATTTATTTGCTTGACATTGCTGGTCTCTGCGTCTGCATTTTGTTTTTCTTCTGCCCTCCAGCCCAAGTGCTGTTATATTTTTAAACTTGGTGGCGTTGGAATTGCCCACCCCTGCTGTAAATTTAATTTTGGACACTCCTTCCAGTCCCATCTCACTTGCTCACTCTGAGTACATTATGATAATTTGGGGAGGACTACCCCTTGCTTCTTTTATTTTGGTCATGCCTCCAAGTCTCATCTCATCAGCTCACTCTACTGTGTACAGAGAAAGCTTTTAGGAAGGCCAAGCCCCTTAGTTTCTTAATCTTGAATTATATTCGGTTTCATCCTGCTTCACTAAAAAAAAAAATATATATATATATATATATATATATATATATATATATATATGATGATCAAACTTGTAAAAGTTCGATCATCATATGGTTGACACCATATGAATGAACTTTTAAAAATTCAAAAATATAATAAAAAAAAATACAGGACAGACAAAAAATACCTGAATGTTGTAAGCAGGGGGGCAAGTACCCCTGCACAACCCCCCCCGCTCTTTAAATATACCCACTCCGAGGTCACACTACAGTGCAGGAAAGGGAAATCTTCCCATTACGCACTGTATGAAGATCTCCATTGAAATGTTTGAACTTCTAAAAATTTGATCATATGGTGTTGACCATATGACATTCAAACTTTTAAAAGTTCGATAACGTGATATAGACCATATATATATATATATATATATATATATATATATATATATATATATATATATACACACACACACACACACACACACACACACACACACACACTTTATTCAACTGCTTTGTGTTCTTCCTACTTTATTGCCTTATTTTATTGCTGCTTGCTCTTCATTAAAGTGCTTTTATTCTACTATATTTATTATTGCTCGTCAGTATCCTGATCAAATTTGTCTGTTATTCTAAGCCTCTTAGTTTTGGTTCTAGCATTTGGGTTTCAGGCCCGTTATTTTACATTTAAAAAGGTTTTTGTGGTTTACACTCTTGTGGACAAACCCTTAGCAAAACCCTCTCTCAATAAGTCCATTGAAGTTTCAGAACACTGTGTCTGGACAATTCCCATCAGTTTCTCCTGCCAGCGTGGGTGACATAGCCATACTGAGACAGTGTAGCAACTGCCTCATGTTCACTGACAACCCTCTTTTCCTAGCACATAATTCTTCTACTTGCAAGAAATGCATCTATATCAGCAACTTGGATGATCTCTCACACCATGGTCAGTACTCTTGACAAAGAGGAAATTGCCAGCAGAAATACCAGACCACCCACATCATATAGCCAAGCACAGCATGCGCACACACACACACACACACACACACACACACACACACACACACACACACACACACACACACACACACACACACACACACACACACACACACACACACCTATGGAGAGATCCTCAATAAAAACTTACCTAAACAGCAGAGACCTACACTCACAAACGTTCCACACACAACACCAAACGGGTCTATATCAGAACATCGAAGTATTAAAACTTCAAATGTTCTGATATTGAACACTATCCAGCGAATGCTAAGAATAGCAAAGCTGCAGAACAGTCAATTCTTTCATCGGGAAAGAATTTGGTTGCCGTTTCTGTGGCTTCACTATTCTTAGCACTGTGGAGGAAAGTTACGGGTTGGGTTCAGGTAAGTGTGCGATTGTTTGTACGTTAGGGTTGGGGCGGGTTAAGTGAGTTAGGGTTAGGGCGTAGGTTATGCATGTGTGCGATAGTGACAGACTTTAGGGTTAGGGGCGGTTTAAGTGAATTAGGGTTAGGGCGCGGGTTAGGTGAGTGTGCGATAGTGACGGACCTTAGGGTTAGGGTTTGGGTTAAGGTAAGTGGGTAGATAGTAGTGTATGTTTAGTTTAGTGTAGCGTTAGATGTAGGAATTTAAGTGCATGTGTGTGGTTGCTGTTTGTTTGATGTGCTTGTATTGTGTGTGTGTGTGTGTGTGTGTGTGTTTCGGAGCAGCACATTTTTTCCATGGGAAAAAATTTTTTCTTCTGAATGTTCGATATTTTCATGTTTAGATGATTTGGGGCCGATGAAATAGCGTTCGCTATTTTCATCTTTCAATAATGTGATATAAATGCCACCAAACACATCACAGACAGACAACACCCCAGTGTCTCACAAACAAAGCCCATAAAGCATAACAATAAACTCACACAGCCCATAAGGCATAACCATAAACCATACATACTAGTCACTGGCAACTCAATTGTGAGACACACCAATGTCCCCCCTCATCAGGCTCGACATGGAGAAGATCATGGTCAGCTGTCTGCCAGAATCCACCACATCACACATGCATTTAAGTCTCTCCACAACAGGAACAAGTATGACTCTGTCATTGTCCATGTTGGTGTGAATGAGTTGAGGCATACCTGGACTATATGAAGAGAGACATGATTGAACTGCTAGAGTATGTGTCCCAGGCAGGTATGACCCTTACCCTAAGCAGCATCCTACCATCACTAAGAATAATACCACAATGGCAACAAAAAATAATTGATTTCAAAAGTAGGCTTAGTTTCTGGTGTCATTCCAAGGGGATCCAGTATCTGTCTGCCCGGGAAGACATGGTTGACAGGTCTTGATGCTTTGCCAAAGATGGCCTCCATTTGTCACCTCTGGTTTTCAGGATTCTGGCCAAGGATCTTGCCTCCCCATTGTGCCTTTTTTAGGCAAAGTCCCAAAGACAAATCTTCCAACATAAAAGATCTGTCAAAAAGTAAATTGAAGGTCATGCTCCTTAACGATACGTGCCTTAACCTGAAAATGCACTCACTGGAAGGTCTCCTCGCATTGGAAGATGCCAACATCTGTGCAGTCATGGAAACTTGGTTCAAGACTGTGGAGAAACCCCCTGCTTTGCCAGGCTCTAACTCATTCCACACATTTCGACCCCAAAATGAAGTCGGGATGACTAAGGGTGGTGGAGTCTCTATTTTTTTTAAAGACAAGCACACCTCCAGATTGGTTTGCCAGCATGATGCACTACCACTACTCCAGGTGCAACTGAAAATTGGCAAGACACCCATCTAAGTTACAGCTGTCTTGACTCCATCAAGGTACCCCCTAATACCCTGATCCTTGGTGACTTCAGCTACCCCACCATGAACTGGGTGAATTAAAGATGCTCTAATGCGCTCACTCAATGATTCCTTGACTTCATCAGTTCTAACACACTACACCAGCTTGTCTCATTCCCCACAAAGGAAGATAATATTCTAGACTTGGTTCTCACCAACATGAGTGACCATTGCACCACCCTCATAGTAAGTTCTTCCCCGGTGAGATCAGAACATAGGTCTGTTTCATTCAAAGTTTCCATCCTGTCTAATCCCGCCCCCCAGCCATACCCAGGCGAAAAAACTTCTGAAAAGCTGACTACAACCTTCTAAGGGAGGGTATCAGTAGCTTCATAACACTGCCCCCCCCCCCAGAGGATGCAGACACAACTACGTAATTACACCAGTGCAGTACACAAGCACCTGCACAAATGCATGGACTCAGCCATACCCAACAGAACTAAAACCTGCTTCTCAAGGAAACACAAAGCTATCTGGTGGACATCCTCTATCAACAGGTTTTACACAGAAACTGTTGCCCAAGGATAAAAAGGCACAAATTCTCAATTGGAAAATCTCCCTCCTTAGCCTCAACAAGCAAATTAGATCACTACTGGAAACCTCCAAAGCCAATTATGAAACTACTCTCCGAAACAAATGTTGACTGCAAAGCCTTTTTCAGATCCGTCAGGAACCTCCATGCCAAAGCCCAGGTTTGTTCCAAATTAGATCTTAATAGTACCACTTACACTGATCCTGTTGACTTAGCGAACCTAGCAGCAGAAAGGTTCAACGCAAACTTCACCCCTTGTCCCCCCAAAGGCCCATTCGACATCCCTGATACTTGTCCCACACCTCATACCTCCATAGATCAAGTGTTAAAGTCACTATCCAAGGCAAAGAACAAAGCTTCCATGGGACCTGACAGTATCCCAGTCTGTATTCTGCACCATCTCCAGCAAGAGCGAGCCTTGCCATTGATCACCCTGTACAAACCCAGCCTAAAGTACAGGCTTCATTCCAGCAGAGTGGAGAACTGCCAGTGTCATCCCTTTGGACAAAGGTGGTGCCACTACTGACCCTGGAAAATATCATCCCATTAGCTTGACAAGTCTGATTTGTAAGGCCACGGAGTGTATTATTATGGACCTCATAAACAAGGACATAGGCAATCTCCAAGCACTTGACCCCACCCAGTTCAGATTTGTCAAGGGCAGATTTTGCCCATTGAATCTGGTTGACTTTTTTGAGATGGTCACCAAGACCCTGGATGAGGGAAAGTCAGTACATACAGCTTACCTTGACTTGGTCAAAGCCCTTGACAAGATCCGCCACTGGGGCATCATTGAAAAGCTAACACAACTTGGCATAAATCCCTATCTCATCAGGTGGGTAGCAACTGGCCCACCGATAGGACCCACAAGATCAAAATAGGTGCCTCCACCTCTGACAGCAGACCTGTCACTAGTGATGTTCCCCAGTGATCTGTCCTGGGACCCCTACCATTTGGCATCTACTTCTCAGTGGTCCAGGCAAAGACAAAAGGCATGTGGCTGACCATGTTTGCGGATGGCTAGTAGTTGGGTGCTGTCGTTGACTCCCAGATGATGGTAACATACTACAAGAGGGTCTCAGAGCAACAAATGACTGGTGCCAAAGTTATGGCCTTAAGTTAAATGCAATAAAATGTAATATCATACCATTTGGCAAAAACACAGCCTCTGTTTGCCACATTAACAGCAACTCCCTGAACACACAACCTGTGGTGAGAGAACTGGATACACAGGTTGACAACAATCTCACATTCAACGATCATGTAGTGGCAGTGGTCAGAAATGCCTTTTATCTGGTTCATATCATAAGTAGTGGGATTGTATCCAGAAAAAAGGAAGTTATTACCTCTCTGTAATCCTCCCTTATTAGGCCACTATTTGAGTACAATGCCCCATTTGGAATGTACCTCTCCATGCACCTATACAACTATAAAGGCCTCAAAAATACTTCAAAAAGAGAATCCATGGTCTCCAACAGCTGTCCTCTGTGGACACTATCGCTCTACTAGGTATCGTATAGATTGCTCAGAGGTGATCTGTGTCTTGCCTACAAGGCAATGTCAGACCTTGCTTTACTAGAGATGTTCCATATCCTTAAGCCTAAGTTCTCACACACTACCCGATCGAAAGGTCTAAATCTAATATGCGACATTAACAAAACCCGCTGGAAAGAGAGGTTTGTCTCCCAGAGGCTGCCTCATCTCTGGTATAGACTCCCCATA
This sequence comes from Protopterus annectens, assembly GCF_019279795.1. Classification (NCBI taxonomy): domain Eukaryota; kingdom Metazoa; phylum Chordata; order Ceratodontiformes; family Protopteridae; genus Protopterus; species Protopterus annectens. The sequence goes on from NC_056750.1 coordinate 732,071,211, forward strand.
CATGTTAAAGTACATTACTGACCCTCTTCTAGCACAACCTTGATCAGTAGATGGGAAACCACAAATTTGTCTTAGGGGTTCCACCTGTGACCCTCATTTTCAGGGGCAACAGGTGCTGATTGAGGTTCCTTTTATGGGGATAAACTCTTGGCTAGGCTTGTAAGGGCCCCAGGGCTATTAGCCTAGTAACCTCCTATGAGCCTATGATCCTATAAAGAGTTGAAGCAACTTATCTAGGTGGGAAACAGGGCACAAATTAATTGGGATAAATTGATCCTCTCAATAGAACAAGATGGTTTATGATTACCTGATTTAGAGAGATATTTTAGAGTTACACAGTTAAGGCTCATATTCCTAACATAAGCAGAAGGTTATAATTCAAAATGGTATGGGATGATGATGAATTGTGTGTATGTGCGCGCGCGTGTAAGGGGGGTAATTCAAGAAAGTACAGTTTTGTACCTACCATAAATGTAGATGTTCGAGGATTCCCTTGCTGCAGTCCTGACTATTGGGTATAGTCCGCGTCCCAGTCGGCCCGAATACCAGAGTATAAGGCTGACGTCGGTCATGGCGCCTTAGACTGACGTCAGTACGTCAGGGTACTAATGCGCATGACCGACGTCATTTCCTCAGTCTTTTCTTGCCCCAGATGTCAGAAGACCCAAAAAGACAAGTCCCAAAAACAACCTGCACCAAAAAACATGTACAATATATACAACAATATATACAAAAATATAAGCATGAAAACTCACCTACACAACCACCCGAAACACAGAGGGAAGGAGGGAGGGTAAATTGGACTGCAGCAAGGGAATCCTCGAACATCTACATTTATGGTAGGTACAAAACTGTACTATGTTCTTCGTCTTCCCTTGCTGCAGTCCTGACTATTGGGTAGAATCCCAAAGCAGAGGTAAGGGAGGCTGGCAAATTATAAAGTAGCAGGAGCTGACAACATGCCTTGTAAAACAGCTGTGGCAAAACCAGCCCTAGTCTTAGAGTATATAGGCAGGTGATAATGCCTAGAGAAAGTATGCACTGAACTCCAAGTAGCTGCTTCCAGAATATCCGTAGTTGCCACCCCCCTTAGAAATGCTGTTGAAGTGGCAGTAGCCCTAGTGGAATGAGGCCTAATCCCAGCTGGAACCTCTTTGCCATGATGGGAATAACAAAATGCAATGCAAAAGCCAATCCACCTAGAAATAGTTTGTTTTGACACAGGCTTGCCCTGTGAACTCAAAGCAAAAGAAACAAGTAACTGCTGAGACTGCCTAAAATTCTTAGTCCTGCTCAAATAATAACGCAATTGCCTGTGTACATCTAAAGTGTGCAAAATCTTTTCCCCTTTATTTTGAGGATCTGCAAAAACGTAGGCAAATGAATAGTTTGGTTTAAAGCCACACTAGAAACCACCTTAGGCATAAAGGAAGGATTAGTACGTAATGAAACCCTGTCCTTATGGAAAATCAAAAAGGGCTCTACTGCCATAAGGGCCTGCAACTCAGACACCCTTCTTGCAGAAGTAATAGCCAACAGAAAAGCAGTCTTCCATGACAAATATTTCAATTCAGCAGTAGCTGCAGGCTCAAAAGGTTGTAGAGTAAGTTTTTCCAACACAAAATTGAGATCCCAAGCAGGAGTAGGAGCTCTACGTGGGGGTCTTATATTCTTTGCCCCTCTAAGAAACTGCTTGAACAAAGGATGCGAAAACAAAGGTGGGTCACAATCATAGTGAGCTGAAATTGCTGCAGCATGAATCTTTATGGAAGAGAAGGACAAACCTTTGTCCAATAATTCAGTAAGATATTGAAGAGCCACACTCAAATTAGGCTCTGAAATCTCCAAATTCTTTGCTGTACTCCAAAATAAAAATCTCTTCCATTTTTCTGCGTACACTCTCCTAGTACTAGGCCTTCTAGCTTCCATAATCACATTTAAAACTTGTTGAGGAAGCTGAGACCTGCTGTGCTTCAACACAGAATATGCCAAGCTGTGAGATGAAGAGATTGAAGCTTGACATTGAGCAGATGACCGTCCTTCTGAGATAACAGATGAGGAATCAGAGGTAAAGGCCATGGAGGCTTCTTTACAAGACTCCTTAGAAGTGGGTACCAGTGTTGCCGAGGCCAATCTGGAGCTATCAAAATCATCCTTGGCCTGTCTTGTCTGACCTTTAATAATACCTTTGGAAGAAGAGGCAGAGGTGGAAAGGCATAGACATGAAGGTTTTTCCAACTGAAAGACAGAGCATCCACTTTCCAAGCTGTGTGATGAAACCCCTTTGTGCAATACTTTGGCAGCTGGTGGTTTAGTGGAGAAGCGAACAGATCTATGTCTGGAGTTCCCCATGACACTGTCAATTTCTGAAATACATGAAGATCCAGTTTCCACTCGTGGGGATCCATGATTTGTCTGCTTAATACATCTGCTAGGGAGTTCTGTGCTCCTGGCAGAAACCTTGCCTGAAGAGTCAGTCGCAGGCTTAACGCAGTCTCCCATAAAATCATTGCTTGCCTGCATAGAGGATAAGAATGTGTTCCCCTTGCTTGTTGATGTACCACATGACAGTTGTGTTGTCTGTTAGAATCAACACCTGCCCTGGAAGAAGTAACTCCTTGAAAGCCATCAATGCAAACTGGACTGCTAACATCTCCTTCATGTTGATATGTAGATGCTGTAGTCTGGCAGGCCACTTGTCTTGTATCCACTTTCCATTTAGATGAGCTCCCAAGCAGTGTCCGAGGCATCTGTCGTTAAAATCTGACTCGCCTCTGGCCGGGTCACAGAGAGTCCCTTGTTTAGGTGACATTCCTGAGCCCACCACAAGAATTCCTTTTGAAGGCAAGGTATTATGTGAATGACAGTGTCGAAATCTTGGCAGTGCTGTGTCCATACATTTTGAGATACCATTGCAGCTTCCTCATATGCAGTTTGGCATTGGGAAGCACCAGAATACAAGATGCCATGAACCCTAATGCTTGAAGGACTGTCCTTGCAGTCAGCACGGACTGATGAGATAGTTGATGGAAGTAAAGTGACAGACTCTTTTGTTTGTCCGGGGTTAAAAGGCCATCTGGGCTGCTGTATTCAGTCTCACACCCAGAAAGCACATGTCTTGAGAGGGTACTAGACTGGACTTTATTTCGTTCACAGAATACCCTAGGCATCTTAGCACTGCTATGACATATTCCAGATGCTGTAGAAGGTCTTCCTTTTCTTGAGCCAGAATCAGGCAGTCGTCCAAGTAAGGATAGATTTGAATGCCTTGAAGCCTGAAGTAAGCTATCACTGGAGCCAGAACCTTTGTGAATACTCTGGGCGCAGTAGATAAGCCAAAGGGCAATGCAGAGAACTGATAATGAAAATCTCCAGTTCGAAACCGCAGATACTTTCTGCAACTTAGCCTTATAGGCACATGAAGGTAAGCTTCCTTGAGATCCAAAGTTACCATCCAGTGATCCTTGCCCAGCAGAGGTAACAGTTGCTGTAATGTCAACATCTTGAACTTGGGAATGTCCAGATAAGTGTTGAGGATAGATAAATCCAAAATTGGTCTCCACGTGTTCCCCTTCTTTGGTACTAGGAACAGGCGAGAATAAAATCGAAGCCCCTTTCTGATACAGGGACTGGCTGAATGGCTCCTATCTGGAGTAACTGAGAAACTTGCTTGTGAGCCTCTTTTCTTTGTGGAGGAGGAACATCTGGCATGCCTTTGAAAGGGGGCATTGTGTGGAAATAAAATCTGTAACCGTGATGAATGATATCCAGCACCCATCTGTCTTGAGTGATTAAATCCCAATTTTCTTTGAAAAGAGACAATCTTCCTCCCAAAGGAGCTGCCAGACGAGAATCCACTGGCAGCTGAAAAGGCAGGTCATTGGTTCTGCTTACGAAAGGACTGACCCCTGCCCTCACCAGAAGTCTGAGCAGGTGAACTGTCTGATCTAGGCCTAAACGAACCTTGAGCCCTGCCCCTACCACGTCTAGACCTACCCCTAGACTGGGAACCATAAGCAGGATATGTCCACCCCTTAGCAGGCCAATTTCTACTAAACTGGAGGCTGCACCTGCAAAAATCTTTAACAGTCTGCATAGACTTAGCTTTGTCCTCCATTTTCTTTAAAACTGCTTCCACAGGCGGTCCAAACAACACATCAGACTGTAAAGGAGCATCCAAAATCCTGGTCTTAACATGCTCAGCTAAATTCTGATCCTTCAACCAGGCATGTCTGCGAAGAACAGAACTAGTAGCAGCCACCCTCGAGGAGGCCTGAACAGCATCAAAACCACACTGCAAAGAATGCTTACCCACTTGTTCAGACACATGAACCAAATCCAGCAATTCTTTACACTCAATACCTTCCGCCAAAGCATCCACCTTAGATTTCAATTGTGAAAGGAGATAATTCTGATATTTCAGCATATGAAACTGACAATTCAACGCCCTCATGGCTAGAGTGGAAGAAGTATATACTTTCTTACCCCACCTATCCAAAGCCCTTGCCTCTTTATCAGAGGGTACAGGATTTTTAACCACAGAAGCTTTAACACCTTTAGGCCCCTGAGAAACAGTTTCTGGGTCCGCCCTAGGACTCTTAAACAAATACTTATGAGCTTCGGGCACCCTATAATACCTATCCGGCTTAACAGGAGCAGGAGGCAAGGAGTCAGGGTTCAGGAAGCCTCTGCAAAACATCCTCCACCACATTCAACACAGGAGGAATAGCTAAGGGCCTATGCTGGGGAAAAAACAATAATTCGCAAAGTCTTTTCCTGGAATCAGAGTAATCCTGGCCTTCCCATTTAAAGTGCTCCCTCATGGAGTGAAGAGTCTCTGAAAATGAAAAATCCTCAGGAGGAGAAGCTGTAGGAGTGGAATCATCCACATCAGAATCAGAATAAGTAGGAAACTCTTGCAAGTCTTCCACAGAAGACTCTGAAGCCTGTGAACACTGTTCAAAACTATCAAACTCCTGTTCCACCCTAGGCCTCTTATCAGGCGGGGCACAGAACCTCTAATCAGAGTAATCAAATCTTCTGCCATTTTAAGCATATGTTTCTTAGGCACAGAGCCCGAAATGCTAGGAGAAGCCCCACAGAAGCTGAACTTGGCCTACCTCTAAAAGAAGCTTTGGCAACAGAAGGAGAGGCCCTAACTACCTTGGGAAGAGAGGGAAGAACAGTTACCTGAGAAGCCCCCTCAGCCTGACCTACCTCCTGAGAGGGCACATCCTGTAACAGTAAAGTATCTGCCTGAGACTCCATAGAGACTCCTGGCAAAACCTCTGGCTCCCCTGAGCCTTCTAAAGAACCGACGTCCGGGACTGCCGGTTCCTCACCCCTAGGCTTCACTGTTTTGTCCTTGCGCTTCTTGGATGAAGCGGGCGCCGGAGCATCCGACGGCATATTATAATTGCAACGCTTCCCAAACACTAACCTAGCACAATCAAGCCTCCTCTTAATAGTGCGCTTGTTAAATCTAGCACAAGAGCGGCAACCAACAACGGCGTGCTCAGGCCCTAAACAAGGTATACACAATGTATGATAATCCCTATGCGGTATCTGCTTCCCACAAGAAATACAGTTATTCACTTTTTCTGACATCCGGTTAAATACTGAGGCAAGAAAAACAAAATGTTCCCAACGGGTTACTTAGCCAACTCTGTTTCGGTCTGAAACTCCGGTTTCGGAAAATCTCAGAACGCCAACCTGCACTCGCAAAATTGCTTCTGCATCGGACCATGCGGCAAAAAAGACTGAGGAAATGACGTCGGTCATGCGCATTAGTACCCTGACGTACTGACGTCAGTCTAAGGCGCCATGACCGACGTCAGCCTTATACTCTGGTATTCGGGCCGACTGGGACGCGGACTATACCCAATAGTCAGGACTGCAGCAAGGGAAGACGAAGAACATCTAAGAATAGAGTGGGATTTGGTATGCAGATCCTTAAGGAGAATAATAACTTCCATAAAGAATATTATATTCACAAAGTTCCATTAAGTATTATAAGAACTTATCCAACACAGGGAGAGAGAAAGAAGATTTTGCCAATAGGTATATTCGGTGGGAGGGTGGCCTAATGCTTAAGGTGTTTGCCTTACAAACACAAGGTGCAGGGTTTGAGTCTAACAAGGGATAATTGGCCAGGCTTAAAATGGCTCGCAAGGGCAGTTAGCTTAGTACTAATCTATGAATCTATGAATCTAATTAGGGGTACAGAAAACGGGCAAGACAGGGTTGGAATTTACTGTAGAAAACTGGCAAAGAAACCAAGGTATCAGGAGCAAATAACTAGAGAGGGAAAGCAATCGGAGTGAGGTAAGGCACTATCAGGAATTGGTTTCAGTGCATAGGCAGACAGACAATCCTAAGTGAAATACCTGATCTGAAAGAGTTTGTAGTAAAATGTATAACAGAAACTATTGTTAAAAAGTTGTAATTAGTAAGCCAGAAGAATAAGTAGGGCATATAAAATATTGCACAATAACTGTAGGAATCAATCAGATAAGGTTAGAAAAGATTGGGAAGAGAGACTGGAAAATCAATGTACAAGAGAGCAGTATGGGGGCATACATATACAGTAGCTCCCAAGTATGCAACAAAATCCACAAGGTTTTGGATTTTTTCTTTGGAAGTGTTTGCATATCTATCTTATACCTCCAAGCATACTTCAAAGATGTTTTCCCAGGTTTACCTTCATATGTGCATTCTGCACACGGGCGAACAGCAGATGTTTGAAAGGACGTTTGCAAAGTTTGCAAATGTCGAACGCAAAATGCTTTGAATGTGCAATGAGTGAATGCACAGTGACATTCCCTCATTGCAGATTTGGCATTTTGGGGAGGATTGCACTATAGTGGGGATCAGAAAACGGACCCTTTCCCCACTGTAGTGCGATCTCGGAGTTAGTATATTAAAGTGGTGGGGTGGGGGGCGCAGTCCCCCACATGGGGGAATGGAGGGGGACTTGGGCCCCTGCATTACACTATGTATTCGACTTTTGTGTTCGAAAATTGGCAAATCTACTTTTCGATTTGCTGATTTTCGAACATTGGAAACTGTCGCAGTTTTGAGTTTCGTGCTTACAATTCGCTCATATGAGCAATCGCACGAGTGATTTTCATCGATGTAAAGGTAAACTGTTTTCCCCTGCTAGATAACAAATGTTGGAAGTGTGATGGGAAAGAAAGAGATAACTGGGATATGTTTTTTTTTTTTTAATGAGTTACCAAAAGTTAAAAATTCACTACCGAGTGGCCTATCTGAATTATTGGGGGAGCATATGACCCTAACTAAGGAAATGATTCTTTTGGTTTGGGACACAGGCTGTAAATTGTCAAGACACAGTAAGGCCTTATTAGTTTTAATTCTGTCTGTCAAAAATTCAGTTACTTGAAAATGGAAATGAAAATATAAATCAACTACATTTGAAATGCTGAATATTATAAAGAGATAAAATAACTGGAAAAGGGAGCTTTAGGAGGGGAAGGAGTAAACTGCACAGAAATAAAATAATTCTGTCCACAAATGCATTTGTCCATGAGGGGACAGGGAGAGCTTTGAGAAGGGTTTAAGGATCCCTTGTCAGGCAGCCTCTTTATTTTGGTGGCAGCTTGTCAGAATGATCTACATTTAAGCAACTGCAGTGCCAGTGACCCTCTAAGTACATACCCCTCAACTGTCCAGATTTTCACGTTATGTCCAGATTTCTGCCCTATATTCTTGGTCTGTCAAAAGGAGAGTTTGTAGTTTTCTGACAGTTCACTGAGGTCACTAAATAATGACAAGCTTCATGTCTTTTGGACATGCATCCTAGCACAGATCGTGCTGTTGTAGCAATTTTCTGAGTTATACAAGCAATGTTTAAGATCTGCCCATAATTTTGGGTATTTGTTCCCCCCACTGTTTTTGGCTTTGTCCAGATTTCTTGTGCTAAAAGAATAAAAGCATATCAGTAAAGTGCCTTGTTTAACCTTGAAGTACTTCCTTGTGGTTTTCATGTATGATTAACCAATGTAGCACAATGATATTGTGTTAACTTAGTGTGTCAAAGTTTTATTCCTGTTTTTTCATGTTATACTGATTAGACCATAGTCAGAGTGATAATGTGCAAGTAAAAATGCAATGTTTTTGGCTAGTTTAGGGTCTTTGTTCTATTTTACAGCAAGCCTGCTTAGTGAGCTGCGAAATTAGATCATGAATTTATCCTTATTCCTTATGGTTGAATGGAACAACTGGCTGTCTTTATTTGATCTGTTAAAGTATGTGGATTGCCTGGAGTTTATGCATATACCTGGGTTAATGGCTTATGGTTCCTGATGGATGTGATTATCATGTAGTTATACCACAGTTGTTTTCTCATGGTGCTATTGGAAGATAATGAAGGCATAAAGATTGCCTTGCCTTCATAGGATCAGTTCATATTATCAGATGCCAATTTAGTAAAACACAAAATCCAAAAGAATCCAAAACCAAAACAAATCTGAGGCAGAAAGTCAGGAGCAGCAGTTGTTTTATTTGTTAAAACCACTTAAAACCAAAACAAAAAAAATTATGTGAATCTTTTCAACTATTTTCACATGCTCTCCTTCACAATCCCCATGTTATTTGGTATCCCAAAGATACACAAGAGTATGTCATACCCCCTAATGCACTCTATAGTTAATGGACATAATTCTATCACATACTCCTGTGCAAAATCTATTGATGAAAAACTAAAAGTGCATCTACACAGCAAAAAATACATTTATAAAGACTCATGGTCCTTTTTAGCCACCATAGAGGGAACACATTTTGAGGATGTATTTTTAACATTTGAGATAATGGATTTACAAAGTGTCATTCCCCAGGATGAAGGAATTGGTATGTTGGTTGGTTAGTTACACAGAAAAGGGATCCCACAGCAGGATATCAATCTAAATGAGGATCTGTTAGAGCTGGTTTTAAACAATTTTTTGGTTTTTAACGGTGATTTTTGTCTTCAGAAAATGGGTAGCTATGGGTTCTCCTTGTGGTGGAACATTTGTTAATATAATGGTAGCCCAATGGGAGTACCAATACATTTTAGATCATCAGAGTACAAGGATAGACTTAAGATTTACACGTTACCTGGATGACATTTTTATTTTATGAAGGGGTGGGATAGAAAGGATTGAGGCATTTTTAACATACATCAACAACACTATTAACTTTTTGAAATTAATGTATGAATTTGACAGTGAGAAAATATCTTACCTGGATGTACTGCTCAGTAAGGACAGGAATAAGAATAACCACAGATTTATAGCTACAATTTTTAGAAAACCCACTTATTCCAACTCCTTTCTACATTTTGACAGCTACCACCCATTCCATCAGAAGAAATCTGTGGTGAAAGAACAATTGGTTAGAACTGCTAGAATGGTCACCAAGGATGAAGACTTCCATGATGAATGTGAACTTTTATTGGGTATATTCCATAAGAGAGGTTACCCCGATGGACTGCTAGAGGAACTTAAGTTGGAGGTTATGAGAAAAAGAAATACTGGATGGTATAAACCTATCTTAGGAGGGTCAACATATTTTATTATACAAAATATAGGGGCTGAAGTAACTGTGGATTTGGTCAGATCTCATTAATCCATGAATTTCATAACTATCTTTAATACTGACCACAGAACACTTAAAAGGGCCATTGAAAAAAAAACTGGACAATTATTTGCGAAAATCCCACTTTGAGGGAGAAGTTTGGACACAAATCTGGTTTGATATTTAGAAGAGATAGGATCGTGAAGGAAATTTTGGAACACATATCTAACTAAACATGCACCGGGGTATGTTGTATGAAGAAATGTGGATTCTGTTCCCAATGTAAATTCATTCTAATGTGTGACGGGTTTCTTATTAAAAGCAATGAATTCAAAGTTAGGTCAAATTTTGTCTGTAATTCTAGGAGGGTGGTCTACAGAGCATTATGCCAACAGTGCCCATGTTTTTACACAGGTAAAACTGAGCGTAGGTTAAAGGAAAGAATTTACGAACACCAGTATAACATCAACAAAAGAAACCCTAATAATGCCCTGTCAAGACATGTTTTGGACAGTGGAAGTCATACATTTAAGTTTGTAGTTATATAAGGATTAATGGAGGGAATGAGAGGAAGTCCATGGGTACAGTTACTGGAACCAAGGGAATTCTATTGGCAACTGACTTTGAATGCCCATGGTTGACCTGGACTTGAGTCCTGTTCTACTGCACCCCTTTTGAAATTTAAAGCATTGACTAGGCAATGAAACAGAGATGGAGGCAAATGGTACAGTAATACCTCTGGTCCCTTCACTACGGGTTTGCACTTTAAGTACCCTTTTTATAGAATAAAGCTATTTATGTGAACTTTATATTTAACACACATTTTTCCTCCTATTCAAGCCCCTTCAGGGAAATGATATATGAAATACATTTTATATGCTCTTTACTTGAATGCCTGTATTGCCCGTTATAATTGGTTTTAATATTTTTTTACCATCTCATTGCATGCATTGAATGTTCAGCTATTTTTAGGCACTAGGTTTTTTGGAGCGATTTTTATGTATACAATTTTAACATAGTTAAGTTTTACATGGTTAAAGGACTACACATTTCTCATTTTAATGTGATTTTTTTTTTTAGGTAAGATTTTTCACAGAAACTAATATATATAAAAATATTATCTATTTGATACAAAAAGTTTACAGTTTTTTTAGCTTGCTTGCAAGATTACAGTCAAGATGAAGTGCACTTAAATCCTCCGAACACTAGATGGCATTGTGATAGTACTTTGTCTAAGAATGGTTGGAGACGCTTCCTCTTGAATCATCAAAGGAAGTGTTATTGCTCATGGATGTGTGTATAAAAGTTTTGTAACTTAACTGTTTTTATATTCTGATGAAGTTCCGATAAGGTACAAAAGTGCTTAATATATATGTATTTTTTTGTTTTGGTATTAAGTGGTTTTACCAAATACAACAGTTGCTGCTCATGACCTTTTACCTTTGCTTTATTTTGGCATGTCATTCTAACCATATGGAGCATTGCTAATTCATTTTCTCTGCACTGAAGCTGGAAACAAGTATTCTGGAATACTTATACCAGCAGAGCACCCACTAGAGTTGTCTGTGCCTGTGGTGGGTCAGAGCCACAGTTCTTCTTCATGACTAAGTCACTTCCATGAATGGTCAGTCATAGAATTATTCTCTCTGTACCAAAAAAAAAGGCAATTCATGTTAATTAGCCAATTACCCAACTAACTGACGTCTAACAAGTTCAAGTCTAGCAGATCGGTAGCTCGCATTAATATAGGTACGTTGCCTTGATGTTACTCTATTGTAACCCTTTGGGTTACTGTTTGGTTGTACTTGTTTTTCAAGGATGTCTCTAGTCTTGCTCAGACTGTAACTCTCTCCCTTTTGTTCACTGTAAAAGCTGGTGGTATTAGGGAAATGTGGCGAATGCCCTTAACAATGTCAACAATATCTGTTAACTCAGAAAACATATATTAATTCACATTCTCTTATTTTGGTTATTATATTAAGTGATAGCACCTATATTTTATAATGCCACTGTTAAACTTTGGAGTTTAACCTGATTGTGGTTCTGACTGCTTTAGAGTATGCCCTCACTGAGAGTCCATTTAGTTATTTACGTGATTTCTTGGCACTTTTAGTTTACATGTTTTTTCTTCTGGGGAACAAAAAATAAAAATAGGTGATGGTTGTACCTTGTATTAGTAGGGTTGATTGAAGACACCTGATAATTTCATAGATCTATCATCTCTCTTCCTGCAGTAAAGCATGCTCATATACTTTATCAGCTTATGTATTCCTAAGAACAGCAATAGTATTTTGTCCAAGTATGTTTTCTTCAGGTCTATATCAGAAGATCGAAACTCATATGGTCGGATATCATATGATCAAGTTTACGAAAACTTGTACCTCAAAAAAAAAAAAAAAACCCACAAAAATCTACTTTTTTATGTTTTTGCAGGATGGCAAGCCCCATTTCACCCCCCCCCCCACACCCCATGCACATTATACACAGCAACTCTGAGATCACACAACAGTGGGGAAAAGGGTACATTTCCAGATCCTCACTGTACCATGATCTCAATTCAAAAGCTTTGGGTTTTCAAAAACTCAATCATATGATCTCAAACATGTGAATTTCGAGTTTCTGAAAACTCAATCATCTGATTGGCACCCATTTTTTCACCTAATCATTTTGGCTGTCCTGCTTCTATGTTAAAGGTTCATCAGCCTTCATATTCTGGAAATGACAGTCTTCCATTCCTTTGATTTAAAGGGGTTATATAATATGGTTGCTAGATTACATCATATATTGTTTTTTAGGGTACAGGTCTTAGACTTTGATGTCAGTTGTTCTCCTTCTTGGCTAACATGGTTTCTTCTTCTTTTCAGCTTCCTTTTCTCTTCAGAATTTGAGACCAATAATGGAGGTTGACTTGGCAGGCTCAGGACCTTTTTTCATAGTTGAAGCTGCTCAGCACCTAGACACGGTGCTTGTGGAAATTCCAACTGAAAATAAAATAGAAACAAGGCAGCACAGTCATAAAACAACTCAGAATGCCACTTCTACCAATGGGAGCCTCTCTTTGCAATCACTTGAACCCAACATAGAACATCCAGGTAATAAGGATGAATGGAATGCAGGACATGTTTCAGAAGACTGGAAGAAAACAGCTGATTATTACCTGTGAAATTCTTAGATTCATTGCCAGAGAAAGGGAGATCTAGGATTTTTTATATGGTATTACAGAGAAAATTTGGGCCATACCACTCATTAGCTAATGTCTTTAATTCAGAGTCTAAAAAGGGCAGCTTCTTGCCATCCACTTCCTTGCTGGCTCCTGAGATTCAAAGTGTTTCTTCTTGTTCCCCTGAGAAAGTCTTTCCTCTTAAACCAGATTGCAATTTAACCCACTTCTTGGCACCCATGATGCCTGGCAGTAATGCTGGATCCCCGCTGAAGGGTGCACACATCATGGCTCATTTTCAAGGAGACATTAAAGAGAAAGCATTTTGGGGAGAGTTCACAGACATCTTTGACTTGATTGACACAGAAGAATTTAGAGAATTGTGGAGGCAGAGACCTCAGGGTCAAAATACCTTGCTGCCTTGGTTAAGAAAGCTTCTGCTAAGATACAAGTCAGAAGTTGAGACAATTAGATTTGGGGCTTCACTATATTCATGGTCCACAATCGACAGGTTCTTTAACCCCCCCCCCCAAAGTGATGGTTAGGGATGTGATGCACCAACACAGCTTCCTTTATTTTTCCTCCAGTGCCATTTCCTTGGGAAGGGTATTTCATAAATCGGTCAACATGCTGAAAATAACCTGAGTCAGTTTTATCCTCTGCTAGCTTTTTTTAATTTATATCCTGTCTATGAGAGAAGCATACCATATTGGGGGAGGGGGTCTGACTCATCCTCTTACAACCAGAATTTCAAGAAGTTAATAGCAGCTGACAAATATACTGTGGTGGTGGTGCTACGGTAGCGTTGTCGCCTCACAGTTAGACATTGCCCGTTTGATCCTCAGTTAGAGCGTCTTCTGTGTGGCGACATGCGTGAACAGGCGTTCCTTCGTTGAAGGTTGTGCATTAGGTCCGGCAAGCCAGCACGTAAAACTCTACTGACAATCATTAGCGGACCGGAGTTCCGCTGTGGCGACCCCTAGCCGGGAAAAAGCCAAAAGACACAATAGCAGCTGACAAATAGCTCAAGTGGGAGCAATGACATCCTGACATCTAGCTTAGCATTATGCTAGATAAGCCCATTACCTACGGTGATACCACCTCCTCAGGCCATCCACCTAAATCTACATTCTTTGTTGGGCTTTCAGTAATAGGAAATGTCTATGGCCCTCTTGCGGGTTCTGTCAATTCTGTTTGCATTGTGGATAAAATCATGCAACAGATAGGTGTTGGGCAATACTTAGTCTAAGCCTGGGGTAAACTCAACCAAACAACCCACCAGTACAAAAGAGGACTTCCCTAGGGGACAGGTATGAATCCAGTGTGTCATATTCCCTACTCAAGTTCTATGGGATAGCTAGTGAATTTTCTACCCCAACAAGGAGGCTGCACCCTTTCTCTTCAAAGGCTCTTCTTTGGGTTTTGCTATAGGTTTGCTAGTTCCCTGCTATTCCCAATTAACTAAAAATGGTCATCAGTAAAAAGGAAGAAACCTGAGTTTTGGAATTTAAATTAGAAGGAGGTTCTCAGAGGAAGTATTATTGATCCCTTCTCTAGTCATCCCCATCCACATAAAATATTTGATCTCTCTCACCCAAGTGATTCCTCAGACAACAACTTTATAGACAATCAGCAATACAAAGTTTGCTACTCATCTGTGAATCAAGCCACAGAAGTAATTAAAGAATTCTGAGATCCATGGCTGGTCAAGTAAGGTATTCAGTCCGCATTCTGTCTTCTTCCTACTGTGGTGGAGGATTGGCCTCTCTTAGGTTTGGATGTTAATAAGTTCTTCTTTGACAGAGCCATGCCTATGGGCTTTTCTTTAGCATTCTCAGTTTTTGAAACCTTCAGTTCAGGTCTTCAATGGTGTTTGCAATAGTAGTCTCCCAGACAAGCTGCTGTACACTACTTTGATGATTACTTTATATTAACAGAAGGACGGGTTGGAGCGGCTAAAAGCATGTGTATCTTCAGTGATCTATGCCTCCAGCTCAGAGCTCTTCCTCACTCAGGCCTTTACATTCCTGGGTCTGCAGACCGATGTTTCAGCGACCACTTTAAGTGTCTATCAGACAAACTTAAACGTTTAAAGTTCACATTCAACAGTTTCCTTAAAACTCCCAAACATAACTCTCAACCTCTTAGAGCATGAACTCTGGACAAAGCCTGATAAAATGGGGGGACAAAGGTCCAAAAATAGGGACATATTTTAAATATTGATCTTATAAACTTAAAAATTTACTAGAGTAACAGCGTTTGTTTTAACGTACTGCAGTGATGGTGCTGCGGTAGCGTTGTCGCCTCACATTAAGATGTTGTCCTGTTCGATTCTCAGCTAAAGCGTCTTCTGTGTGGAGACATGCGTGAATGGGCGTACCTTCGTTGAAGGTTGTGCGTCAGAGTTGGCAACTCAGTATATAAAAATCTACTGCCAATTATTAGAGGACCGGAGTTCCGCTGTGGCGACCCCTAACCGGGAAAAGCCGAAAGACACAACAACAGCAGTGTTTGTTTTGACATACATTTTCTGAAACATCTAAAGTCTGAAACTCAAATGTATGCCATTATTTAGTGAATTTCAATCCTCAGATCATACCAGTGATTTGCCAGAAAACCACAAATTGTATGTGGAACAGATCAAAAATATAAGCCAAAAATCTGGACAGTTGAGAGGTGATGGTTAGGGATGCAATGCAGATACACAACCTGCTTTATTTTGCCTGCAGGGACATTTCTCCAGGATGGATTATTATTAGATCCCTCTTCAACGTGTTTAAAAAAAACCCTGGGTTTGCATCATATGTCAGACTTGAGATCATCTCTGGACGTGGGAAACCTTCTTGGTCCACTTTGATTGGAGTGACATTATGGCAGCGCCTATGGATACTCATTTGATGATCTAAGGATTTTCACTGATGCTGCAGCATGGCTTCGAATGGGGGTTTTATCCAAGGGAGACTTTTTTGGCCAAATGACCCTCTATCTTGTCAGATGAGAGAAAGAGGGACATTACATTTCTGGAGATTTTACCCATTTGTGTAGCCATGGTTATTTGGAAAGAACATTTCAGCAACAAGAGAGTAATATTTTTTTTCTCATAAGATAGCAGTAGTTCAGACTTTGATCAACAAGATCTTCTACATCTAAGAGGTCCACTCAGTTCCATTAAGCTTGCAGATCAATTTAAAATTTTCTAGTTATAACTTCCTAGGCAAATAAATGGTATTGCTGACAATTTAAGTCATTTTCAGTTTGTCAGTTTCCACCAACTTGCACCCGATGTGGATCCTGTTGGGACTCTGGTTTATCCAGAGATCTGAATGACTGGAAAAGAATAGCTAATGCACTTCTTACCAAGTCATGGGCTCATAACACCAAAAGGGTATACTTTTACTTTCTACAGGTTTTTCAAGGATTTTTATAGGAACCTTCCTCATCAGGCTAGACAGTGGTCTGTTTCAGTCATGGTCCAGTTTTTAACTCAAAGATTTATTTATTTGACATCTGGTTAACAGGAAAGTCCAACTGGGTGTGTGTAACCCATTTTCAATGGAGGCCCGGGGAGGAAAGTTCCATATACAACTATAGAAAACAATACTAAAATATAGTACAATGCAGTAGTAAAATACAATACAATATAATGCAGTAGTAGAACAAGTAATAGTATACAATAAACAATACTAAAAAACAATACAATGCAGTAGTAGAACAAGTAATAGTATACAATAAACAATGCTAAAATACAATACAATGCAGTAGTAGAACAAGTAATAGTATGCAATGAACAATACTAAAATACAATACAATGCAGTAGTAGAACAAGTAATAGTATACAATAAACAATACTAACATACAATACAATGCAGTAGTAGAACAAGTAATAGTATACAATAAACAATGCTAAAATACAATACAATGCAGTAGTAGAACAAGTAATAGTATACAATAAACAATAATAAAATACAATACAATGCAGTAGTAGAACAAGTAATAGTATGCAATGAACAATACTAAAATACAATACAATGCAGTAGTAGAACAAGTAATAGTATGCAATGAACAATACTAAAATACAATACAATGCAGTAGTAGAACAAGTAATAGTATACAATAAACAATACTAAAATACAATACAATGCAATAGTAGAACAAGCAATAGTATACAATAAACAATGCTAAAATACAATACAATGCAGTAGTAGAACAAGTAATAGTATACAATAAACAATACTAAAATACAATACAATGCAGTAGTAGAACAAGTAATAGTATGCAAAAAACAATGCTAAAACACAATACAATGCAGTAGTAGAACAAGTAATATTATGCAATGAACAATACTAAAATATAATACAATGTAGTAGTAGAACAAGTAATAGTATGCAATAGTGTAGACATGATACCTTGGGAAAACATTCAGGAGAGAAACAGAACTTAGCATGAATGAAAATCCAATGCTACTATAGGCATTTGTATGCAATACAGTTAGAGTTCACCAGTGTTTACATTTGATAGGATTGTTTGTTATCTATGATTGTCTACTTTATAACAGACACACACATGCATACATTTTATATATGTACATGGGTCTACTATACATGATCGTACTTTCAAATGTTCAACTTTCATATCGCCGAGACCATATGATTAAACAATTAAAGTTTGAACATGTAAAACAAAAAAAAAAATAGAATTAAAACAAAAAATAAATAAATCAAACAAACGTTTCTAGCAGGGGGGCAAGCCCACCTGCACCTCCCGCTATTTAAATATACCAACTCAGAGATCACACTACAATGTGGAAAAGGGAAATCTTCCTGATCTGTGCTGTATGGAGATCACCATTCAGACTGTTCAAACTTTTAAAAGTTCAATCATATGGTCTCAGCCATATGAAAGTCGAGCTTTTAAAAGTTTGATCATCTGAAGGAGACCCATATACATACATATTTATATATGGAAAGATGAGGTTGTCTTAGGTATGGGTAGATTTCTGTAGAAGGAAGATGGGAAGACAGGAATGAGCAATGGAAAGGGAGAGAAATGTTCAATTAAGGAGGCACCCAGCACCCTGTGGATGCACTTGTCGACTTTAAGCTGTTTAGCTCCTGCTTTTAACTTTCCCAGCTTTGCTGAGTACTGGTTAGTCACTATGATTGTTTAGGGGCACACTGAAGGCCCTCAGGAAGCCTATAGGCTATCTTCTTTTTGCCCACATCATTTCAGGATATTATTATGCCTCAGAAGATTTCCATTCATTTATTCTTTGTCTACCTTGGTCATCTGGCTGTACAGTGGACCTGTCAGAATGAATGAGCTGCTAAAAGCAGTCCTTTGGGAAGATGTGTTCTCCAGTAATAATTATAGCCTAATTTGTCTGAGGAAGATGGACCAATTGAGTTGAAGCCATTTCCCAGTCCTTTGAGCTCATGCCCTATAAAGATTGTTTTTTGGTGCACCCTCCTTCTAGTCCAGCTATTTGCTTAAGGTAGGTTTATTACAGCCTTTGATATTAATGTGACATAAGGCAATGCATTAGTCCTGCAAGACATCTCTCCACAAGGTTACTCCTATCATTACTTCCACATAGGTAGATCTTCTGATTTTACATTTCAGGGTCAATCAACTAAGGTGTCAAAGAAGACAGATAGATGGTTATCTGATGCCTTCATTTCATACATTAGGGAATAACTGGGGTATTTTACTTTTTAGGAAGAATGTTGTTACGGATTCAGGGTCATTCCTTTTGTCAAGAAAATGGCTTCAAGAGCAGCAGTTCATCCCTGTGGTTTATCAACCTTTTTGAATCAAGATGCTTGGTTAGCCCTCTGGGCTGGCTTCCCAGACGTTTCTTGGGTCCAGCTTTGGGAATGGATTGCAGCAACTCTCATTCTAATGGCCTAGACCTACTGTAATAATCGTTTATCTGAGAGGGAATGGCCTAACTATGGTTTCAAAGAGGAATGACGGTAGCAAGAATCCTAGCCAACCTTCAAGATTTACTGACTCTGCACTCTTACTTGGTACCTAGATTTTGCTGGAAAGGTGTGAAGAAAAGTTCAGTAATTGAGTTATCCAGACGTTTCTTTTATAAATGAGTAGTTGGCACTGCAGATTCCATTGGTTTTCAAGTTATTCAACACAGTAACTTAACAAATCCAGATATTGACTTTTACACTTCAGATGTTGAGTAAGTTTGGTACTTTCCCATTTAATCTGCAGTTTCTTTTTGTCAATTATTTTTTCAAGCAAGTGTTCACTGCTGGTTTTACTTATCTTTATGTTTCTTCTAGTTAAAATTGGAGTATTTCCTTGTTAAGGAGCCTTGATAGTGGGGAACAGAACAGTGGGATCATGTTGGTGGGTGGTGGCTTTGTGGCCTCAACACCCTTTAAGACCCCCTCCCACTTTTCCTTTATGGTAGTGTGGCCTCTTGTGTGGCAGGTTGGAAAGACCAATGGATCCTGATTTCAAAGACCTCACCTGCTGTTTAATACAGTCTCTCTGAGTCACCTGATATATGCACCCTGAAGAGAAGCTGTGGGGCTGGGACAGGCTTGAGAAAAACAACTGGTCACCTTGTTTAATTATGGTTTCTCTATTTAATCTTTAAGATGTTGTGTATGTCTATTATTCGATTTGGAGTCATTTTAGTTACCTTTTTTAATAAATTGGTCTCAAAGGCAATTTTGGTCTGATTTAATGGGGGATAAATACAATTTGTGGAAAGAATACATTCAAAATAATGTTCAGGAGTTATACGTCTGTGTGTGTGTGCGAGCGCGTGTGTAGATATAGTAAGAAAATCCTGCATTTTGTTATACAAGAATTTATTTAATTAAATAGATTTTAAAAGGAAGAACATAACATCATTTGTACACTGGAACAAGACTTCCGTTTTACATGAAGAAATAGCTTCCTGAAAAAATGACTTAATATTCTACACTGAAGCAATGAACAGGATTGTCATGTTCTGAAAGACTTATGCCTGTTATTGGCTTCATTAATATGCATCATAAGACTGATGGCATTCTCTGTCTGACTCCCTGTAGTTTCTAGACATAGCACAGCTGCAAAGGAAAAAATGATAAACTTCTAATGAGTAGCATAGAAAATGTTTCTGAATTCAGCAAAAAACAGGAGAAGTGAAAAAGAGATGTGCTTAGTATACTAAAGCAAAATGACTGACAGAGGATAAGCAACACTGGAATGCACATTAGGATATATTTTAGAAGATACGCAGTTACGATATCCGAAATGTTTTCCAGTAATGACGTTGGTATTGCTGCCTATGATGTTTACTTTCACAAACAAAAGGGAGAAATCTTTGTTCCATTTTTGTACATAACCACACATTTTTTTAATTGCAAAAAGAAATCGGAGTGCAAACGCTATGCTTCCAAAAATGAAGTAGGCTTAACAGATTAAATGAATGCCTGTAGACATCAAACAGGACTTTGATGAAATTTCTGTCATGGATGCACTTTATTAGGTAAGGGGATAAGATACAAAAAAGATTAAGTCACAAAATTGCTTGTAGGACTTGAGTCATATGGATGCATTCAGAATTACTGTTATTATACCAACAGGTAAATGCCATTTTCTGAGTGTGTTCACTGATACTACGTTTATACAGAACTTCAACAAAAACTGTTTGATACTTGGGGACTGCTCCTTTGTCTGGGCACGCAGCCAACCATTTTTATGGATACCAAAGAATAACAATAAGAAATAAGTGCTGCTCAGTTTCTGAAATTGTGCCATTATTAATCACTTTGGTAATCACAACATCTACACTAAATTAATTACTCTGCCAGAATACTGGAAATTGTTGTGGCACTAGCAAGGTAATCCGTACGAGTAAGATTTTTTTTAATGGAAGAATGAAATAAAGCTAACCATATCTTTTTTAGAATGCTAGATGCAAAATTCAAACACTGTATCTTATTTCATACTTCAAAAGGCAGAACTGATGACACTAAACTTTGTTAAACTCTTAATCTATTTGTCTACTGGTAAACAATCATATCTAGCTAGTGTTCTGTACTTAGAAAATAAATAATTCAGACTGTTTGCTGTGTTGATGACAAGATTCCTGTGCTCCCTGTCTCATTTATTCCTAACTTCAGCATATTGATTCCATCCTGTTTTGTATTGTAGAATAATTTACAGCTCTGTATGCTTGAACTTTATACCTCCATGATAATATTAAATAATCTCGTCTGATGTGTTTAACTCCTTTTTTTCCACGTTCGCCATCTTATGCAAAATTTATACAGTGCTTGTCAGTATCCAAATATACATATTCAGATATTTATCTGAGAGAGAGCGTGTGCGTGTATGTGTGTCTATACATGTGTAAATATAGAGGAGACATAGACAGGGACAGCAAAAATGAAAATAAATGTACTTTTTTCCATTTCCTTATATATATATCTGAGCATACATACTTTTGCTCTTTTTCAGTTAATACACAGTTATTGCACAGCCTAAATATTTTACCATTTGCTTTGAAATGTTAGTATATATCCCTTTGAGTGTTATACATATTTATTACTTACTTAAAATAGTGTACTTCTTTATTAACCATTTTTTACCTAGACATTTTCACTTAATTTACCTTTATATGGCTTTTTTGAATGACATGGTTAGTGTTTTCTTTAGGTTTTGAGAGTTATCTTTACTCGCTGTAGCATTCTCAGTGAAACAGAGTAAAAACTATTTATATTGCAAGACAAAGCAAGAAATAAGTTGACAATGATAACAAACTTCACTAGTACCTGCACTGCATTATCGTAATGGAAATCATATCAAAAATATTATCATGCTTTTGTTCATAGCATCCTCCTTTCCCAAACATACAATATTCTTTACTATAATGTTTATGCTTCAGATTCAAATACTTACAAACCTTTGTTGTAGGCATTATAAAACTCCAGTCACCTCAAAGCTAACACAGATCTTCTTCACCCCATCTAGTTCCATCACAAATAAGTACAGTCTGTCCTCCATAATTCCACAAAATGTAGCCTACCCTGTCTACAGATTCTAATCAAAGCCATTCATGGCATCTCTCATACCCAGATTCAAGCACAGGGAGCATTTCCAAAATTTTCTTTGATTCTGTATTAATTATTCTGCAATACTTTTAATACTATTATTGTGTGGCTATATTAAACTCATACCCAGGACTCGGGCACCACCGTTCTTACAATTCACTGCACATTGCAATTCTGAATGCAGGTTGTATGCTTAGTGAACTGCCCCTATTGCAAACTGTCCTAGCAACTAATGAGTCTGGTATTCTAGCCATCTACAAATTCTATGTCCCAAGCCTGACACCCCCCAATCTCAGCTGCAAGTTCCTCAACTATTAATATACTTTCAAAGCCAGGCTAGGGAAGAAGCCAGGAGCAGAACTCTTTGTATTGTAAAGAACAAAACAAAACAAAAAAACATAACAGTTAGCTCCCATAAACAAAGTTCAACAACCAATGATCATAACCAAAACTGTTGCATCTCACCATTAATCTACACTAAAAACACGCTGTAACACTATTAGTTGCCTACACTGCCCAGCAAAAATGTCCTGATTCCAATCTTTGTCTCCATCACTGATTCTTGTAATACTTGCAGAAACATACTCATTCTACAACTAAGTACACACCAAAAACAAACAGAACTGGCAGCACGCTGAATGAGACAAACTACGAACTACAATAACTATATTCCACCAAATTAAAGATAACTGCAAACTACTGGGGACTTCAGTCCTTTGGTACTCATTCTAAGTGGATTCATTATAAGTCTACTAAACCTAAAGAATTACTGCAAGTCAGTAGACATGCTACTGAACCTTGACCTTTCTTCAGTAATAAAAGACTTTACCTGTCCCAAGCATTCTTCAAGCAATCACTCCCTTCTTAATCTTGAAATTTTTATGACCTTCAACCATCCAAAATATCTCCATCCTTCCTATTACCATAAATGACAAGTGATCCTCACCATGAAACCTTGCATCTTCAAATCGCACCAACACCATTCTCATTAACTTCTGATAACAACCTTAAATGAACATTCAAAATCTATACTCCCATTATTATCACAGCTTACCTGGGATAACCTCCTAAGCACAAGACAACCCCAGGAACTTCACCAATACTATTTCATCTTTCCCTTTCAAACTTCAGGATACACAATTTCCATAAGGTCTTTTGCAACAAGAGGTTGACCAATAAACTTAAAAGTATCAGTGAAATAAAAGACATGTGGATAGCATGGAAAAAGTGTCCTGCACAAGAAAACAGAGACCTCTTTACAGAGCTAGACAAGCTAGCTAAAAAAGCTAGTAGGCAATCCAAGAATAACATCCTCATTTCAATTCAAAACATAGTCACAAAAAGTCATCAAGGCTATTAAACAGTGTTACATGTAGAAACTTCACTTAAGAAAAACTGCAAAAAGTCTCAGTTTCCACATGGTTTACAGTCAAAAGTTCGACGTTGACATGTCCGATAGCCACCTCCTCGACCATGGTAGGAGCGACAGTCGGAATGTCGACGTTCATGTGTATGTCGGTTTAGAAGGACGTACACAGGGCAGGAATTCACAGCATTGCTATAAATGGGATATTTAGAAACTATGGTCGACTTTGTTGCGTCGACCATACAACCTACTTAATATGTACGAGTCGGTGTTACTTGGGGAAATCACCATTCGCGTAAGTGATTTTCGTGCTTTTGATAGTAAACCTTTCCACACCATCAGCACATCTTATTGCAATGACTTTCTACTACTGTTTTCCAATTTCCTGCATCCTCACTGACACACACAACTATTTTACTTCAGGCTACAACCAACAGATAACATTACTAAACATAACAATATTCCATTAAATGCTCACCCTTACCCACGGGATGTGATAGTCTCAAATCCATGGTTTGTTTCTCTTTGTAATGACTGCTTCCTTATCCCATTTAAACACTTCTACAAAACTTGTCTCATTAAAGGAATTATGCTCTTATAGCAAAAGGCCTGCCCTAATGTGGTTATGCCCCTATTTCACTTCTTGTGCTTTATCTGTAACTATAATTCTCCTAATGCAAAAATCATAGGTTTGCAGGTAATTATTAGGCAATCAGTTTACAGACCATTCCAAGCATGGCAATAGTGCAGTCCAGGAGGCATTAAAGTGCCTCTCCCAAATTCCTGACCACCCAAAAGCATGTCTGGTTAAGTGATCAGCTGAATTTCAAATAGCAGTCAAAGGAAGGTGGAAAAATTCGAATTGTGTACACTTGGCATAGGAAGTACCTCATTAAGAAGTCAGAGCTTTAGTCCTCTGCAGTAAATCTTATACTCCATACTCATGGATGGCAAAACAAGATAGACTAAGAAATATTTGGGGCCACCATCAAATTATCTTTGATAGAAATCTCACTCCAATGTGTCTTTGTTGTTCGTTGATACAGGTTTAGTTCCCATAACTTGATGTTTTTGGAACTACTTAGTCTGTGAAGGGATAAGCAGGTCAATGGAGGATGGATCTTTCCTGGCTAGCAAGCTAAGACACAGATCCCCATGAAGGGGTCTATAACAAACTGAGAAAATAGAGAGGGATAACCTGATAACTAGGATTCTTGAGGTGAGTGACCGTTTTAGTTAGGAATTTCTGAGGTCTCTCAAGTTGAGTGCCAAGTTTAGAAAATGTTTAGCATCAGGACATTATACTCAGTAATAGGCCTGCTGAGATACAAATAAATGATAACAAAGATTTCCTTGGATCTTGATGAGATGACTTTATGAATCAGATGCATCAGAAACATGTTTTCTAACTACTATGGAGACATGATGGTTAATAGATAAAATATTTTTTTTTAATAAAAAAGTGTCTATATCTCTTTTGGTGGTTTCTGATTGGGGGGGTGCATCTCTTTTATGGTATAAGCAAATATTTTGTTTACCAACATTAACTATAATACATTTTCTCATTTAAGTGAAGACCACTGTCCATGTACCAATTGTTAACATGATCTCACCTATGCTGGAGAAATTGTGAGTCAGTGGAAGATTGAATATCAACTTAATATTTACATTTTTCTCAAGACTTTGATAACAATAGGCCAGGAGTAAAAGTCTGAGAAAAATATCAAACAGGAGAGGAATCAATACTGAGGACCCAGTACTGAGCTCTGTGATACATCACAGGTAAGTATTTTACTTTCAGAAGTGACACCTCAGATTCTAACCACATAGGTTCTATCAGATAAATGGCTATGCACCGCACAACATAAGGTTTACAAATTCAGATTTAAAAGCCTGCCAGTAATGCTTGGATGGTGAATAGTATCAAAGGCCTTGGCCAGGTCCAGCCATGCTCTCTGTGTACTGGATAACTATTACTGACTGTTTTGGTGAATTTTATAAAAAAATTGATGAGGTTTAAGTAGCAGGACATTCCTTTGGCAAAGGCAAATTAATGAGGGCCCAGGGTTAACATGAGTTCAATGTCCAAATTAATGAGGTCTGAGATAATACAGTCCATAACTTTATATATGATACTAGTAACACTAACAAATGTCTGTAGTTTCCAGGCTCTGCTGTTCAGCTAGTCTTGTGTTATGACATTACAATGGCTGTTTCTCAGGCAACAGGAGTGTCACCAATGGAAAGGTTTAGATTAAAGTGGTAAAGAAGAGTCCAGAAAGGCCATAATCAGGTAATGATAATCCAACAGGAGGGTATGATATCCGAGCCTATGGATGAGGTGCCCTTAGCTTTTAAGAGGGCTGAAAGGATTTGTGCTATAGTAGTTATAGGGAGATGCTATGACTAGTAAATTTATAGAATAGCAATAACTGAGTACTAAATTTGTTAGCAAGGATATTAGTCATTTTGTTTGGGCCATAATGGACAGTATTATTGCAGACTAGCTCTAAACACTATTAGGTGTTAGTTCTTAACTTTGTAATGTAGTTTAATAACAATTTGTTATTTTTAGTTTTAATAACTATTAAGTTATGTCACTCAACCCTATAACATCACTTTTATATAGTTTCAGGTCATACCCCTAGCTCCTTATGGTATCCAGACATTTTTTTTTGGTCAGACTTATTTAACCAAGGGACTTTTAAGCTAATAATATGCAGTATTAGAAAGTGCAAAGGGTTTTTAAAATGACACTAAAATTATGAATCTAAGATGCCATAAGTAGAAAAATTAATACATTTTTCACTTATTTGCATTTTCATATTTATATTTTCATAATTGAGAGCCCTCCTTGTTATTGAGGGGCATGGTGTGAAATACAATGATGGGAGACAGGAAAAATTAATTGCAAATGTCTGTTTGTATCACACTATACCTGACATATTGCTTTTTCTTCTTCTTTCAGCTTATTCCCATTTAGGGGTTGCCACAGCAGATCACCTGTCCGCTCATGATTGACAGTGGAGTTTTTACAGTGTTGAGCTGCCAGCCTGGCACCCAAACTTCCACAGAAGGCACACACACGCACGCACTCACGTCTAGAGCCAATTTAGAGTGTCCAATCCACCTACAGCATTTCTTTGGGATGTGGGAGGAAACCAGAGCACCCGGAGGAAACCCAGGCAACCACAGGGAGGACATGCAGACTCCACACAGAAGGCATCCCAGCCAAGGATCGAACCCGAGAGCCTCTTGCTGTGAGGTGGCAACGCTAACCACTGCACCACCACGGCCACCCATACCTGACATATTGCTATTTTTTGTTAATAATTTTGAAAATAAACACTATTTCTGTATATACATAATAATCCCCCTCCAAAAAATGACTTGTAAACTGTTGCATGACATCATGTAAAGTATATGATATTTGCAAAGATAAGTATCTTTGATATTTGTACTGTAGTTGCACATCATTTTGACATTCTGTGCTTTTTTATATAGTTAATTATAAACTTATTAATGTCTTTTCATATTTCTTTAAAATATCTCAATTAAAGATGCACTCATAGAGGAATTTCTTAGGTTCATATGTGTGTACTAGGCAGATGGCCCCAGGGCCTTTACAAGCCTAGCCATAGGAATACCCTGGCAACTTGCCACCCGACCTTAGTTCCCAGTGCCTCTGTTGAGTAGAGCCACTGGAGTTATCCCCAGGGTGAATTTTCTATTTCCCATACACTCATTAAGATTTCTCTTGAAGAGGGTCAGCGAGGTGCTCTGTTTGACATGTATGGGAAGTCTATTCCATAGCATGGGCAGTCTCTGGGTTATGAACCTCTCTCTCCAGTACGTTCTGTTGATTGTAGTAATGAGGCTGAGGTCTCTGGAGCATGTGGTGCGGAGGGAGTGGAATTTCTTTAGATGTAGCATTTCTAACAGAGCTGGGTCAGACATGGCTTTGTAAGTCAAGCAGAGATTGCCTCTAAGTAGGCGAAATAAGACAGAGAATAGTTGGAGTTTTTTGAGTCTGTTCATATAGGACAAGTGTTTACAGCCTAGGATCCTCTTTGTGAGGTAATTTTGCAGCCCCCTTCAGTTGTTGCAGGTGTCTAGTGAGGTACATGCCAAATGGGGCGTTGTACTCGATGATTGGCCTAATGAGGGAAGAGTAGAGGGAAATAATGACCTCTTTCTTCCTGGATGCAATACTCTTAGTAATGAGATGTGCCACATAGAAGGACTTTCTGACCACAGTGGCAATGTGGTGATGAAAAGAGAGGTTGCTGTCAACCTCTGTTCCCAGATCTCTTATAACATCTTCTGTATTCAGTGGGCTACCATCAATGTGGTAATTCATGGGAACCGGGTTTTCCTCAAAGGGGATGATGACACATTTTTTGCATGGCCATGGTTCTGACACCACTCACTGGTCTCAGTGAGAGTGAGACCATTCTGTAGGATGGTAACATCACTTGAGGAGTTAATAATAGCTCCCAACTTGCAACTGTCTGTGAATTTTGTCAGCCAGAGTTCCTTCTTGTTCGCCTGGACTTCAGAGAAGTAGATACCAAACAGGAGAGGACCCAGGGCTGAACCCTGTGGGACTGTACTCGTGACTAGTCAGCAGTCTAACGTGGAGTCAGCTACTTTCACACTGTGGGTTCTATCTGTGAGCCAGCTTGCAACCCACCTAGTGATATTGGGGTTGATGCCTAGCTTAGTGAGTTATTCTATGATTCCTGAGTGGGGAATGGTATCAACGGCCTTGGCCAGATCAAGGTAGGCTGTATGAACCACCTTGCCTTCATCCACAGCTCTGGTGACTGACTCAAAGAAGTTGACCAAGATGAGCAGGCATGATCTACCCTTCACAAAACCAAACTGTGTGGGATCCAGAGTTTGGAGATTCCCTATATCCTTGTTTATTAGGTCCATGATGATGCATTCCATAGCACTGCATATCAGACTCTTCAGGATTATGGGGATATAGTTGCTTCTCCTTTGTGGAGAGGGATGACGGTAGCAGTGCACCATTCGGTAAGGACAAAGCCTGAGGTAAGGCTGTGATTGAACAGGACACACAGGTGAGGTGCCAGTTCATGCTGTAATTCATGTAGAACACATCCCGGGATATTGTCAGTTCCCACAGAAGTTGTATTATTGGCCTTAGTGCTGTTTTAACCTGTGCAGCAGTAATACTCGGTGCCTGGCAATCTATTGGTATTGTGATTAGTCCTTTGGGGGGGGGGGGTTAAAGTTGGCACAGAATCTGTCGTCCAGTATACTAGCAATATCTGTTGGCTTGGTATAGGAAGTACCATTGTGCAGTAGCTTAGAGCAAATCTGGGTATTGCCTTGCCATGGAGATTCTTTACATAACTATAGAAGGCCTTGTGGTTGTCTTTACTATCTGCTGCAATTCTGTTTTCATAGCTAGCTTTAGAGGATTTGATGAGGGATCTCAACCTTTTGTTGATAATGGAGTTTTTCCAGTCTTGGGGCTTCACCTTATTCTGCATCAGTTTTCTCCTTCTGTTGAAGAGTTTGTTTATCACAGGGGACCACCAGATGGGCTTCCTTTTTTGGAGGACAGCATCTTGGTTCTTTTGGGTATGGCAAGATCCATGCATTTGTGTACATTCGTACAGTGCATTGGTGTGTGATTTGGCAGTCATGCAACTGTTCTCCATTTTCAAAGGTGCCTTGAAGTTAGCCACCTCTGTTTTTAGGAGCCCAAAGTTAGCTTTGGAGAAGTTTTTCATGGTGGTTACCTTT
The DNA here is from genome assembly GCF_019279795.1 of Protopterus annectens. Taxonomy (NCBI): domain Eukaryota; kingdom Metazoa; phylum Chordata; order Ceratodontiformes; family Protopteridae; genus Protopterus; species Protopterus annectens. The sequence continues at coordinate 732,100,150 of NC_056750.1, forward strand.
GTGGGGAGGGGGGGTGTAGATTTCCAAGGTTATTAGTTTGTGGTCGTCTCTAACCAGGGAGGAGCTGACTACTGGTATAAAGCAACAGTCACCCATATTAGTAATTACCATTTCAAGGATGTTGCTACCTCTAGTGGGGATAAGAACAAGCTGGTCCAGGGCATTGGAATTAATGAACTGCAGGAAACATTGGGCATGTGTATTGGTAGTTTTCCCATTTAATGGCGGGGTAGTTGAAGTTGCCTAGTGTGAGAGTGTTACGTTGAACCCTAATATTCTCCAAGGTGCTTAAGAACATGGAGTGTGATTCTTGGGACATGGTTGGGGACCTATATCAGGCTATGACCTGAATCACTGTCTTACCCAATGTTAGCTGCACCTGAAGTATCTCTGATCCGTTATGTTGGGCTACCAGTCTCGAGGTGTGCACATCCTTTAAGAATATGGAAACACCACCACCTTTGGACCTTCTGTTGAAATTTGGTGTTGAAATATCTGTTTAAAAAATGCTGTAACAATATATGTCTAAGTAATACAATTTCCAAGGTATGACATTTTGTGAAAGTTTAACAAAAATATAGTTTGGGGTTTGTGTGCATTATAATGCATTATAGCATGTATAGTATTTCTATACATGCTATAATGTATTAAGCATGTATAGAAATACTATAAATGCACTATTATTACTGCAAAGAATACATCTTAATGATTACATTGCTACTGGCAAAATTGTAATTTCATTTATTGTTCACAACATTCACATTTGTTTAGTTTTCTTAGTACAAGATATAATAGAATGATTCATTTAGACATTTATAGGGACAAATTTGATCCCAAGGATAAGACATGCACATTCAAGCTTAATATTGGCCAAAAGATTTTTACTCCACATCAAATTACGTGCATCTGCTGTACCTCCTCTTTTCACACTTACGTGACTCTCCTGCAAAAAAAGTCTAAAATAGGTTGAAACGTGTCTCATGATCTCCTTCACTGTAATGCATCTCTAATGGAACTGACAGATTTTTGAGTGCTTTGTGCAGCTCCATTTATTATAGAAAGCAGAAGCTTTTAACAATTGTGGATTGAAGAAGCGTGGATGGTACCACGCGAAAGCGCTCATCATTCTTGTTTTCCAATAAACAGTTTGTTCCAGTTTGATAGATTGTCTGTGGATTTTATTCCTGGCACAGCAGCTTCGATATACTTGGATGTTTCGGATGTGTATTGGTGCTAAACTTTTTCCTTCACTCAATTGTGGATTGTCTCTGAGTAGTTTGCATACACACTACATGCATTTTATTTGCATGTCATTTATGGTGTTCAGGAAACCATTTTTACTACTGTAGGCTTTCTTTTTGCAAGCGTGATCAAAAATGTAAATATTAAGTATAACAGAGATCATATCATGCATTGAATATGCCATGTGTTTCTCTTGGAAAGACTTTAATTACTTTATTTTTGTACATAATTTGATTTAGTTTGAGAATTTAGACCTGGTTCTAATAACTGCCATGACTTGTATATCAATGGAAGCTCCCTCCTTATAAATGTCTAATCGAGTCAGTCTTCTGAATTTCATATCTTCTACTATACACAGGTGTTTCTGCATTTGCAAATCCTGTCAAATCTGAAAACAGTCTCAAACCTCTACTTTGTGCTAATATATTATTCTCAGTGTATTATATAGAGTCTCAAAAAGATTGTGTGCTGACATCTTTATTCCCCACCTCTTTCTCTTGAACTTGTAAATAACTCTGTAATAAAAAACACACTCCTCTTGGTATTCCCATCTTTTTAGTGGCTTGTGTTGGTTACTCAAATTATTAGGGAGGTGTTGATGGTTATTGTCTACCTCTCATTTCCCTTCCTTTTTTTCCATCTTAGATTAAAAGTTGACATAAATGTAATCATCCGTATGCAGAAAAGCTCTTAAAATGTTATGTACGTTTTGAACAACATTTAGTGACTTTAATCAGATCTCCAATATGTTATGTGTATATACACTGCTGTCCAATAAAGATCGCTTCTTGTCACAGTTTTAATGTCAACTGAGATCTCTTTTTTCCAGCAATCAAATTAAACTGAGATTGATTCAAATATTTTGTTATCATGGTATGACTTTTTACTTTTGACTCCTACATCCAGATTTCATTTCTAAGTGCATACTGTTTTTGCACCATGGGCTAGATTTATATAAGGCAATGCAGACACCTCTTTCCGTCTAGCATAAGTCACCTGACATTCTAAAATGAGCATTATTCTATGGTAATATTTTATTATCTTATTTCCACTTCTCCATTAGCAGAGCCCTAACTGACCCTTGATGTTTGTACTCACAATTTTCTTTTATGAAATTTATATCCTGCAATATGTCATAAAAGTCAATTCTTTTAGTCTGAACAATTCTCACACAAGATCTTACATCACTGGATGAAGAAAGCTGCAAAAGAAGTATTTAAATAAATGGCATTTAACACTCATTCCCTGCTTCATACTCCTTTTAAGGATCTTTATCAGTACATACATTGTTACTGAGAATGTTGTTAATAATAAGTAATTTAACCTAACTGCCAATTTCACTTGAGATATTATACTATGTAAATCCACTTAATTTTATAATCAAATGTTATCAAACACTGAGAACCCTTTTACCAACACTAAGAATAACCAAAGACTGATCTAACAGCCAACTCAGTGAGATGTTATTTTTAAATTTTCCAGGCAATTAAGTTGCTGTTTCCATCCTACAGCACTTGTTGCTAAACATGTGCTTAGCTCCTTATAACTCCTGTGTTCTCTCAAGACCGTCTCCCATGCAAAAAATTATTTCACAATGTTTATTCATAATGGTCAGCCAGGTTTGTCATTTAATATTAAGGACATTAGCAAAGATGATTCTGTAAAATGCTTCTGACAAATGTTTTAAGTGAGTTATGAAAAAATATATTTTTGCAAGTAATAAGTCACCATGCATAGATATTCTTAATTTTTTGCATGCATTCCAAATATGCCAGGATCCAAGAGAAAATACATTTAAGTGTCAAAATCATTTTATTGTTTTCATATGACCCTATCTTCCAATATGACTTAAGTGGGGCTTATCTCATGGTTCACATACAGAAAGCCTGTTGGTGACCAGTATTCTTCAGGCCAAGTTATACCCAAAAAAGTAAAGGACTAAGAGGATCCTTAGTGAAACACCAGCACTGCTAGAGTTTTTTTTTAAATCTATAACACAAGCTACAATAGGTGTTCACTACACTGGTTGTTGAGCGACTTTTTTGTGTGAATCTAAGATGGCTGTAAGCTTTGTCACAATGTATTGCATTGTGCAAGCCAGTGATGGTGTTTTTGGGGAGGTTTCTCTTTTTCATCACAGTGGTACAATTGTGGAGTTGCAATATATAATTTTGGGGTTGAGTGCAGGGGTCTTGGCCCCTCCCCCACAACATATATTTTTATGTTACTTTAGCTTTTTCAGCTAACCATTTTGGATATTTAAAAAGATCACTGATGGATTGTAGGAAATCCTCTACAGACATCTTTTCAGTGCAGTGTAGAGCACGAGCTATATCATCACCAAATTAATACTATCATCAAATGACTAAAACAGCAGAAAGATGCAATATAGAAAAAAAAAAGCTGATCCACAAACATCAAATAAGCTACATTATTAAAATATCTATTCAACAAGGTAAGTCCTCATCTTCTGAATGGAATATATGTGTTTAGAAAAATAATACCATCAACCCCCATCAGAACAATTTTATATATTACTGACCATTAACATACATTGTCAATGACTTCACTGGGATCATGCACATGGGTTTTATGGATTAAAAATCAGTTAATTGGCTTCCACATTGTTAACTGCCAGCAGGCTGAGCTGCAGTTGTTAAGAGCTGAGAGTAAAAGAAAATTAAATATTTTTAACCAAAAAAGAAAAGCAGTTTTTGCATTTCTTTTTCAGTTAATAGACATTTTCTCACATTTAATGACAGTAAATATTATAACTTTAGTGCCACTGTTAAGGTAGAGTGAAATAAAAGTGATGTCTGTTTCAAGTGTTGTCAATTTGAATGGGATAAGGAAGCCCACATAACCAGTGCTTTATGCACGATTAAGACTGCAGTGTAATCACAACTGTAGGTGCTAATAAATTAAGGAAGAATGACCGGTATGCCAACCATTACTTATCAGATGGACCTTGGACTTTACTTTGCACTTCTTCTAAGTAGAAAGTAAATTCAAATAATAATTTTCTCAAAAAAATTATCATCACCTTCAGAATAATCAGTCATTAATTTAAACAATCTAGCTTAATGTGCCAAGTATTCCATCCAAGACAGGCACTTTGCAGACAGCCTAAACAATACTATGCATATTTTCTGAACTAAAATAGCAGAAAGAAGCTATTTATATTCATATAATCATTAATATTATACAATGACTAGCCATTAACATTCCAAAACGTGCACACTGAGTGGCCAGCCCAACCAGCGTGCCCATTATAAATCCGAGAATATACCAAAAGAAAAAGGTCCAGTCGCCCAGACTTTTTTCTGTTGGTATAGTCTTTAAACTTTATTTTTATTTCTTAAAAAATAAAAATAAAATCTGTAGTCTGGATTCCGGACATACCAAAGAGGCAGCATGAACAAAATACTAGGGAAATGAGGTACATTATTTAAAACTAAACACACGTACCTGATATCCCTAAACACACGTACCTGATATCCCTAAACACACGTACCTGATATCCCTAAACACACGTACCTGATATCCCTAAACACACGTACCTGATATCCCTAAACGCACGTACCTGATATCCCTAAACACACGTACCTGATATCCCTTGTATTTTGTCCATGCTCTCTCTCTCCTACCCCTAAACTGCCCTAAAGTTTTTTTTTTTTTTTTTTAATTAAAAAAAAAAAAAAAACACAAAAGGAAAATGGAGCAATGGAGATATTCTTTTCTCCGTTACTTACTTTCCCGAGCACTGATGTACTGGGTATGTGTGGGAACATAAGTCCCAAACGAATGTGCAGTACATCAGATAAGACTCAAGGAAATGTCTGTGGTGGAAGGACAGCACATCACCCTTATACAAAGACATTATTTAAGAAAAGTATTTTTATTTTAAATAATGTCATTGTATAAGAGCAATAACCTAAATCTGGGTGTGGGCAATGCTGGATTTATTGTCTTTATTTGATCACTCGGGCTTCACCCTCTTGACCAAGCTACACCAACCATGGGTAAATCCAGCATTACCTACACCCAGACGTGGGTTATTGCTATAATAAATAATTCTGTAGTTATCAGGTATTTATTCTTGTAAAGCCAAAGAAAATCCAGTCTCACTTTGCCTTGCATACTTAAATAATTAACTTTATCATAATCAGCTCAGGTCTCAGTTTTCACATGGCTGACATGGATTAATATTTCATTTATATATTGATTGACTGACATGTGATTACCGGGAAATACTGGCTGGATAAAAGTCAATTTTCAGCGGAGGCAGTGGAGAAAAGATCCAAATTATTACAAAATATTTTAAAAACAATAATTTTACAGTCCTAAAAAGCAAAACAAAACATCTGCAACAAATTAGACATCATATAAACACATTGGTTAAGAATCAATGCAAGGTATATGACAATCTTCTAATATTTAGAGAAAATTTGGACAGTTTGTAGAGAAATTAGAGGCAAGTTAGTCTAATACAAATAGGAAGCACAACATGAAATGAGAGAAAAACAGGCTTGTGGTATATTTAGAGAGAAAGTCAGGGAAGAGTGTTAGTTAGCAGTAAGAAAGTAAATGAAGAAGGGAGAGTAAGGAGGTATAAGAAATGAAAAGGTACTTCATCACATTTAGGGATATAGTTTATCCTGGTTTTGAACAAGAACAGAGTCAAATTTTATCTAGGAAGTCTTTCAGAGTCGTTCTGAAAGATGGAAGGAGGGTACTGACCTAATGGACACAGGTAAAAAGTTACAGGCCTTAGAAACCTTGTATGAGTACAGACAATGCCTGCAGATTTGCTAGGTTTGTAGACTGACAGGAAGGAGTGCTTGATCACTGGATCTCTGGGAACATAGTTGTGTAAAATGTTTTTTTAGTGCTGGACAGGCAAGATGGATGCTGGATAATTTTATAGGTAAGTTGCGTACATATATATATATATATATATATATATATATATATATAAATATGTATGTGTATATATATATATATATATATATATATATATATATATAAATATATAAATATATATATATATAATTAATATATATATATATAATTAATATATATATATATATATATATATATATAGGTTCTAATTTAGACATTTCAGTGCTATACAGTTATGAGTTCTGAAAGGGGCAAATAATATCCTACATGAGTAACACAGCTCTAAGTATTTTTCATACTTTATTTAGAAATGGCTTTAGTCTTATCAAGCAATTTGTACAGAGGCACAGTATACTAACCTCGAAAAAGGGCATAGCAAAATTATTTTAAAATGGGTGGCGAAAGCCAAACACACTCTGGCTAGGCTTATAAATGCCCTAGGGCAGATAGCCTAGTATGAACCTATGAAATGGCTAAAACCTACAGGTATACCATGTCTTTGCTTATTAAAGGCTTAACTGGTTTGGGGTTGTTCAACAGGTGTAACAAAACTACATCAGTTCCCAATAAAGGATTTATTTATTATTTAACATTTGTTTACTGGGAAAGTCTGACTTGGAATGAAGCCACTTTTCAGCGCATGCCCGGGGAGAAATGCTCCAGACGCATGTCATATTGATGTGGGAGGAAACCCACAAGAATGGAGAGAGAAAATGCAGACTCCACACAGAAGGCACTCCAGCTGAGAATCGAAACAGAGAACCTCTTGTTGTGAGGTGACAATGCTACTGCTGCACCATTGCGCTTCCACAGGATGGTATATGAGTTCTGTGTATAACATTACTAGTGATGCATAGCAAAGGGCTGGCATTACAAGTTAGCACTTTTTTAGTTTAAGTATTATATGTTAGTATACTTTTATTCATGTTTATTAAACATGGATGTTTTTAATATGTTAAACAGTACTCCATTTGCCTTTGTTTAAATTCACATGGGCATACTTGTCTTAGTATAGCTTTAGGTGGTCTCAGGAGTCCAGTTAAGTGGTGTTAAACAGACAGGAAGAGTAAAGACATTATTAGTTGCTATGCAAGAATCTCATATGTCTGCAGGCATGCTAAGTTACATGAGTGAGCTTGAATTAACTTTGCCTATAACCATAGTTATGCTGCTGCATCTTTTGGCTCTTCCCGGTTAGGGGACACCACAGCAGAACTCCGGTGCGCTAATGATTGGCAGTTGATTTTTATGTGCCGAGTTACCAGCCCTGAGACACAACCTTCAACGAAGGTACGTCCATTCACGCATGTCTCCACGCAGAAGGTGCTCTTGCTGAGAATCGAACCGGACAGCGTCTTACTGTGAGGCGACAATGCTACCGCAGCACCACCACCGTGGATATAACCATAATCATGACATTGTTTCATTTTTCTTTTATTTATTTACATATTTATGTTAAATATTTATATGTACCAAAATTAGATGTTATCTCTTCCTGTACTTGGAATTTTCTCATGATTGTTAATATAATTCATACCCTATCCAAACCAAATCTAATTAAAAATATATTACATCAGTTGGAAAATGTTGCTTATTTTAGCTCCTCTACTTATAATAAATGATTTTATCACTAACAGATTTGATCATGTGCTGGATATTAATTTATTGGCTTCTTCAAGTAGCCAAAAACACTGAAGGCACGGGTCTTTTTCCATCCCTCAGATGTCCCTGATAATTCTTCAAGTATTGACAAGCTACAAATTTAAGAAATGATATGGGATCTGGTCTTCAGTTACAGTGAGATATTATCTCCAAGGGCAAATCACACTTTATTAAACATTCTCAATGTTTAAACAGGGAATTTCCCCAGAAACAATTACAGCACCTCAGTTCCAAATTAACAATGATATATGCTGACAATTTAATTTCTTTCCTCTGCTCATCTCTCTGCTCAGGCATTATTATAGCTGCAATGGCCTCTGAGCACAACATCACTGTTTAGAGAACATATGCAGAACATTTGGTAATCCTGCATGGTAAGGTTCATTGCATATTACATTCTGTGTTAAAAAAACAATCATCCCAGGAGCAAACTTTCAGTGGATGCCAGATTCAACAAGCCATGGTGTTATTAAAGTAATTAAGCTTCAGTCATAGGTCTTTGTCACATCAAATGTTAGGACAACTTTGCAAACAGTTGGTTACAAATAATATTTTTGTAGTTCATAATGAAGTGTTGCATAGTGAAAGGTTACAAAAATACAATTTTAACAACTGCTTCACTATTGTATGTAAAGAAAATTTAGTAGGTTAAAGTACACCATTAATACAGCAATATTTATTTATTTTGTGTTTTTTGACTGGGTAAGTAAACTGAAGTACTTACCCCAACTAGCCACAACCCAGGCTCATAGTTGAGCAGTAACAAAGAATTGGAATATGGAAAGACTACATTAATATATCTATATACATTATAATATATATATATATATATATATATATATACACACACACACAGACACATACACATATAATGTATATCTTATATTTATAGCTGTATCTTTCTCTCTCTCTCTCTCTCTATATATATATATATATATATATAGAGAGAGAGAGAGAGAGAGAGAGGAGAGATAAACATATACATATATACACACACCTCTTTACTGTCAAGAATTCAGCATAATGCCAGGATTTATACCTCATCTTCTTGGCCTTTTCATCATATGACTTGTGGTTTTAGAACAAATCATTGAGGATTAAAGTCACTAAATAATGAAATACATTTGAATTCGACATTTCATATCCTAGAGAAACTGCATACTAATGCAAAATCTGTTATTTGTCAACTCCCTAGGTTTATAAGATATTTATAAATATCTAATATTTAATTAAACAATATTTAAAATCTTCCCCTAACTGGGAGCATTTGTCTTTCATTATTGATGGCTTTATCCCTAACTCTTGTGCTGAGAGGGTTCAGAGGTATGATAATATATACAGAGATGATATAAAGCACAAGCATTTCAGTTAAAGGTTAGACATACACTAGCAATTACTACAAGATGAACTAAAATAAAATGTACATATTTTAAACTCATATTTACAACATTTACAGAAGAATCATTCTGAGTTTTATAGTGCAAACATGACCTTTTCATGACCTTTTCAACAGAACACAACCTTTGTAATGCTTTTACTGAGTTGGAAACATTGGAATACATTGTGATATATTCTAATGTAGTCCAATGTTCCAACCCAGCAAAAGCATTACAAAGACTGTGTTCTATTGTATTTATTGTAGTTATTAAAAGAAAGCTTCAATCATTTGTTGTTTAAACCAGGTATTAAACCCTAACCAAAGTGCTGCATTTTGCATTTTCTGTAGAAGTTCGATAAGTAAACACAGCAAATGAAAGTGCTCAAAATACAAAACTGGTGTTTGTGGTTTTATTTCCACATCTACCCCACAGGTTTTCTTGATGTTTAATTTGCTAATGCAGTTGGATTGCTTTTGCATAAATGTAAATTTGCCTATGTTGCAAGTGATAATTCAATAAATGTGTGTTTAAAGTAAAAGATATAAGGTCTGTGGCTCAGCTTGGTTAATAGCAGCACAAATATACCAGTATATGAATATGTTACTCTAATACTATTATTCACTACATATAAATATTACTCTGTGTTGTTGTGTCTTTCGGCTTTTTCCGGTTTAGGGGTTGCCACAGCAGAACTTCGGTCTGCTAATGATTGGCAGTAGATTTTTTCATGCCAAGTTGCCAGCTCTGACACACAACCTTCAACGAAGGTACGCCCATTCACGCATGTCTCCACACAGAAGATGCTTTAGCTGAGAATCGAACAGGACAACGTCTTACTGTGAGGAGACAACGCTACCGCAGCACCACCACCACCGCAGTGTATTAATATTACTCTATATAATGCATATGTGGACTATGTTACTATTATACCATGACCCCCCATTAATATTCCAAAACGTGCACACTGATTGGCCAGCGTGCAAGTTGTAAATCGACTTATACTAATGGAAAAAGGTCCGGTCGCCCGGACTTTTTCCATTAGTATAAGTCTCTTTTAAAACACTGTCTCGCTATGTTAAAAGAGCTTAACATAGCGACACAGGTTTAAAAAAAGCAACGGAGATCTTGCTTTCTCCGTTGCTTTTTTGTAAACCTGTCTCGCTATGTTAAATGGGTTTAACATAGCAAGACAGCTTTAAAATAAGCAACGGAGATCTCCGTTGCTTATTTCAAAGCTGTCTCGCTATGTTAAACCCATTTAACATAGCGAGACAGGTTTAAAAAAAAAAAAAAAAAGCAACGGAGAAAGCAAGATCTCCGTTGCTTTTTACTGTTTCGCTATGTTAAATGGGTTTAACATAGCGAGACAGCTTTAAAATAAGCAACGGAGATGTCCATTGCTTATTTTAAAGCTGCCTCGCTATGTTAAACCCATTTAACATAGCGAGACAGTAAAAAGCAATGGAGATCTTGCTTTCTCTGTTGCTTTTGGCCACAGCTCTGATGTACTGCGTAGGCATGCGCAGTACATCAGAACTGCCGCTGATACCAGACAGCTGCGGAAGGGCAGCAAAGAGGCATTATACAATGCCATTATTTAAGAAAAGTTATTATTTCTTTTCTTAAATAATGTCATAGTATAATAGCAATAACCCACTTCTGGGTGTGGATAATGCAGGATTTACCCACGGTTGTCTTTGTTTGGTCCCTCGGGCGAAACCACGCCAACCATGGGTAAATCCCACATTACCCACACCCAGGCATGGGTTATTGCTATAATGTTTACTAACAGAAGTCTTAAAAAAGATAATCAACAGTGTTGACAATATGCTAAAATTAATTTTATCAGAGCTTCTGATGTACCGACATACAGAATAAAGCTTCATTCTTATGAAACATAGCAAAAAAGTGTTTGGCAAGTGGCAAACATGCCTGTGGCCAAAAGAGGAGAAATATATTCCACATTTTCCTTATTCAGATTTATTATCTTCTTGGTGCCACCTGGACAGAGAAAAGCCCACAGAAAATGAACCACTGCTGGCTCAGATATGGAAATAGTGCCAAGGAAGCCCTCATGGGGAGCAGTCAACACAGGGGAGTTGAACTCAGCACGTTAGTATCTCACCCACTTAAAGCATGATCAGTGATAGGAGAACCTGTTCATTTGGCATAATTTAGCCAGCAATCAGCATCTTACAAGTCTGTATCAAACTGCTCTTATTTGACTCGTATTGCTTTTGTTTGCTTTTATTTCAGTTTAGGTCATTAAAAAAGGATGGGAAGACTGACCAAATGCACTCTCGTTAGCAGTGACCCAGCCAGTTTCCATTTATTTATTTGTGTGTCAACCATGAAAAACATAGCATAAATTTTCAGGGAAAACCTAACAGCACTGTCTGGATAAGTGACTTGATTAGAGTTACAAAGTGGGGAGAAGAAGGTTGAAGAGCTGAAACTCACCACATAATTGTAAAATTTGAAAGTAAAACATAATTATCCCCATTCATGGCCTAACATATTTTATCTCGGTAGATACATATGAGATTAAAAAGGAAAACATGGCTGTGCAGATTGCTAACATACTTGTTTTCATATTTAACTTGCAGAATATTTGTGTGAACATTCATGTTAAATACAAATTCCATGGACTCCTCTCACAGTTAAACCAAGATGATCAAGGAACAGCAGGTTAGATTTTTTTAAGACTAATCTTTCTACTTTTTTCCTGTCTCATCTGTGAAAAGCTTGGTACAAATAAACTCTTTCTACAATAATTACTTTAAGAGGATTGGAAGAAAGCATTTGCTTTATTTGCTTTTCAAGTACTATATTGGCGCAGTTCAGAATTGGACAATGCTAAGTATGCATGCAGGTAGTAAACTGCATTTAGAAAAAAACAAAAATACCTACAACTATATGTGGCACTAGGCCTGTAATAAATATCATGTGCCTACCAGTAGTGTCTAGCAATTGTATTTGTCACAAAATGACATAGTCTCTCATCATTAAAGCCTTAAACAGCTTTACAAATAACACCATCATTTGGTAAGCATGCCCCAAACCATTGGATAAATGAACAAATGCACTCTCTCTCTCTCTCTTCCTTGGTAATATGGCTAAATTCCTGACAGCTTTTAATGGGTTTGCTCAGATGGAAAATTCATCCTTTTTATCTTTTCAGCAAGAGAAACTCTCAGACAAAAGAAGGCATCCTTCAGGGATGCACTGTCACTGGATCAGTGAGCCTGGGCCTCTAAACATATTCTCTTACCAAGTGCAGCTTTGGGCAAGGGTTCAAGACAGTCTCCTGGTGAGTGATCAACTTGAATCATACTTAATCATGTCTGTTATGCAGAAACCCATTCTGCTGAGAGAAAGAACTGAAATACAAAACAAAACAAAACTTCCTGGAATGGCAGATATTGCCATGTCCAAATGCACAGGCTGCATCTCCCCTCCCACCCATAAACATTTGCATAATCATGCCAGAGATACCATATTTCAGAGAAAGTGAAGCATGTTGTCTTTTACAGTGATCCCGATTAAAAGGGTAGCTGCCACTAAGATATCTGTTCCCCATATTTTCAAAACACAGCTCAATAAATTAATGTTTGAAGTCTACCATTCTGTTAACTGTACTCAAGCTATTCAGGTAAATGTTGATGTCATTAAAAGATATACACCGGGTCACATTCGGAATGTGCAAGCACTTTTATTACCCTTTTAACATAATTCCATTATTTGACTTTTCTGACTCTTGCCTTATTCCAAAGACTGTATACTGTTTAGTCCTTCGTGTATTACGGTGTGGCAGACCCAGGTCATTCAATTTTTAATTTTTTGGAACTTGATTTAATTGTGTAGATTCTAAGCATCCTCTCCCTTTTGTATGAAAGAGAGAATGCAGTTATCAATGTTAAATGTAGAGATTTGAAGTGCAGCTCCCAGAATACCAGGAATAAATATGGGAAAATGGGAAGGATAGATAGATAGATAGATAGATAGATAGATAGATAGATAGATAGATAGATAGATAGATAGATAGATGTTTCTTCTTTAAATGATCAAACTTTCTTATTGTTGTGATGAAAAACGTCATGAAGAAGTCTGAACACACAGAATACAAAATGCCCTAAATACTAAAGCTACACATAAACGACTGAGGAAAAGTATTTCTTCTCATCCTGATGGTAACCCCCTCCCCAAAACATTACCCTAAAATTCATCTGATTAGTGGCAGTGTTATTAAGGCAGGGTGTAAGGTTATTGTTGGGGGAAGGGGCAGCATTAGGGTTACTAAGAGGGGCAGGGGGGTACCTAAGGTATAGGTGTGATGTGCTTTGTCCCCACAGTTGTGCATTCTTTCCCCAGCAAAAAAGCATTATCATTTTTATGTCTGTGTGTATGTGTGAGTGTTTCTTCTATTTTGTGTGTGATGTGGACTCTGTTTTGGTTCAGTCTTTGAGACCCTGTTAGCTGCTCTTATGAGGGGGCTGGAAACAATCAGGTAACAGAGTTAACTGATAAATGAACATATGATAGTGGCAAGGGTGGTTGTAGTTATAAAAATGGTGCCTGCCACCAGTAATATTTATTAACTTTGGGATTGTCTTAAGGTAATAAACAGGGAAGGGGGAGAACAAGGGTTTGAGCAGGCAGTTCTTTTGTACTGCTGCTAATGAGCCAAAGCAAAGACAAGTTTGTGTTTAAGAAACAATCAGAAATGACCAAGGACTGCTCTGAAACTGTAAGTCATTTCTTAACCATTTCTCAGGTGGAAAAACAGGATAACCTTCTATCAGTAGGCTACTATGGTCTCAGTTTAAATTAACAAACACACAGTATTGATCAGTTATGGATACTATTTGCTAACAGAAGGGAGTAAGAGAGAAAGTGGAAGATGAGTTTGAGTGTGTGTGTGGTGGGGTGGGGTGGGGGGCTCCTTACAAGCCAAAGCAGAGTGCTTTCCAGGGGAAAATGAATATTGGCTCAAACAAGTAGACACGTACTCAAAGTTAACTTTAGCTGTTTGCAGACAGTTCAGACCCGGACTGCACTTTTTCTTATAAGAATGATAAAGGTGGTACCGCAGTTGAATACTTAAGAGTGGTGTTAGGTTCAAAGTTAACAAGTTAACTGTAGCTGTTTGCAGACAGTTCAGACCCGAACTGCGCTTTTTCTTATAAGAATGATAAAGGTGGTACCGCAGTTGAATACTTAAGAGTGGTGTTAGGTTCAAAGTTAACAAGTTAACTGTAGCTGTTTGCAGACAGTTCAAACCCGAACTGCGCTTTTTCTTATAAGAATGATAAAGGTGGTACCGCAGTCGAATACTTAAGAGTGGTGTTAGGGTGGAGAGACACTGAGCTCCTCATGGGGCCTAGAGTACAGTGGATTGTAGTTTTTACAATAATAAATTATGCTTATTGGAAGGAGACTTCAAAGCAGTCCTGGAAGCTCATTTTGATAGGTTATACTAAAAGAAGAGGAGATGTTCTAAATGTTAAGCCTTGTTAAAATTGTGGCTAGAACAGGAGGGATGGACTGAAATATGGAGGGTATTTCATCCCTCTGAGATTGTTCTAACCTTGTCTAGGAACTTGGCAGAATAGATCTGTTATTTATCCTTGGAAAGATGAGGGATAGGTTGAATTCTAAAATGAGAACTGACTGAAACCTGTCATCCCAGAGGAGGATTAGGAAATGGAGGTAGGCACACTTCCACTGGTCCTTGGAAAGAGATCAAACATTGCTGTGTACCATGGCTTCTCATGTTAACAGTTGCAATACTACTCAGGACCTGGATAGTAACGATCTGGTGGGAAGGGTGATGGAAATTGAAGGATTAAGGAAAAATAAGGAGAATTACATTTTAGGTAAAAAAATGAATTTGGTGGGACAAGGCATTTTTAAGATCCAGAATTTAGTTTGTCAGCAGAACTTACCTTACTGGAAACATCTAAAGCTGAGACAGAGCTTTAGCGCAGAGGAAAATTGTGGTGCGCAAGAGATAAGGGGACCCCAAAAGCATATTTTGGGAATTTAAACAACTTAGATATCAGAAGTTAGAAAAGACATGAGAGAGGTTTGTACTCAGAATGGTTTGCCTATGGAAGCCTTTAGGGATTTCTCTCTCTCTCTATTCTTTGAAGACTTTAGGGTTAGCTCACAACTGGCGTTCTTTGGCTCTGAAAACATGCATCTCAACCAGGGGAGAGCTCTGCTGTATAAACCTTTTTCATTTGAAGAAGGGAACAGTGCAATCTGTAGACTTAAAGGGCATAAGGCTGTAGGAACTGATAGCTTTCCTACAGAATTTTATGTATGACGAGGAGATGTTTTCACCAAAACACTGACTAAGGTGTTTAAGTCTAATACAGTTGAATGTCACCTGCATCTCTTTGGATATCTGGCTATTCTCACTTTTATTTCTACCGTGAAATAAATGAGTGACTTTAGCCTCTTTAATGTAGATGCAAACACTTTTGCAAAGGTGTGAGCTACTAGACTCAAGTCCATTTTACTCAGACTCGTAGCTAAAAGCCAAAATGTTTTTCTTAAAGGTCTGGAGGTTTCTGATAATTGTTGATATACAATCTCTTTTCTTCATAGATGTGGCCCTATCACTGATAAGGTGGGTATACTGTTATTCAACAGTAAGAGGCCATTTGACTCGGTCAAATGAGATTTTCTTTTTCAGGTTTTTCAGCATATGAATTATGGCACTCTGTAAGATGGATACAGAGTTTATAGCCTTCACTGACATTTAAAGTTCAGCTGTTTGGGGGGTCTATCAGGTTCTGGTGGTATTAGCAGTATTAGTTCTGGTTTAAGCACCTGAGCTTAGGGCCAGTTATTTTACATTAAGAAGGTGTGGTCTGCACTCTTGTGGGAGGAGAGGGTAGATTCTGCCCTTCTGAACTGGGAGTTTTTGGTTAAAGGCTTATTGTGCCTGCTTATTTGAACTGCTTCTTTCTGAAATTGGTACGCCTTGTTTGCTGTAGCACAATCTAGATTCAGACCTGCTGAATCTAGCTTTGTTTCTATGCCTTGTGCAGTAATGCAGGCCATCTTTTTTTTTTTTTTTTTTTTTTTTTTGGAGAAGGTTCCCCTGCACCTTAATAGCAGGAATGTGCATTTAGAACTTGTCTGATCGAAGACTGCTGGAACGGGGCTCAGTTTTTACCTTTTTATTGGTTAATTTGTTTAAATCTGTTTGCTCATTTGCCACTGCTATATTAAAAACATATATACTTTATGAATCGCCACTAAGCTAGGGATAAACTATTCCCAGCACCATTAAGTCTGCTCTTCAAATTTTCCCTTACAACTAGCCAGTTTTTTAGTTTTAGCACTCAAACCTGTTTCTTTGAGCTCAGCACTTGTTCAGAACTTGATGTAAGCACTAAATAAGCTATAAAATACTACAGCACTCAACTTTCCAATTAGCTGAAACACCTGATGTTCATAAGGGTCATATACAAATATCTCATGTGCTTCTGATACAAGAGGTTTGGGAGGTCACTCAGTGGAAGTTCTAGCTTTGCTGGAGTTTTTGTTTTGTTTTAACTCACTTGTCTAGAGGAAAACAGTTTTTGGTACTTAATAAATAAGCACCTATCCAGGCATGTCTATGGGTCAGCTCCCGGTGTTTTCTCCTGTCTACCTGATGAATCTGGGCATCTTGGGGCAATGCAGCAATTGCCTCATGTACACACACAACCCTAATCTCCTACCAACCAACACTACAACCTGTGAGAGATGCACTTATATAGCGAAACTGGAAGCAAAGCTCTCTTCGCCCAAGACTGAACTAGACAGTCAAGAGGAGAGTGTAAACACTTGCACCACACCACACTCATCACATAGTCCCTCAAAACCTACACCACCAGAACACACACCTACATTCATGGAGGCTCTCAATAAAAATCTGCCCAAGCAACAGAGATCTGCAAAGCAGAAATGCAAGCAACCTCCACCCCCCAACACAATCCAAATGACACATAGCCCACAAACTCAGTGTGCCACTCAACCACAGCCCATAAGGCATAACAACGTACCCAACACTCTAGTCGTAGGTGACTCTGTAGTCAGGCACAATGATGTTCCACTCACCAGGCTAAACAAGGAGAAAATTACTGTCAGCTGCCTGGATCCATCACATAAAACATGCACTCAGGTCACTCCACAGGTACAAATATGACACTGTCACTGTCCATGTTGGTGTGAATGACCTGAGATGTATCTCCCTGGACTACTTGAAAAGAGACATGGAGGAGTTCTCCAATCTTGTAGCTCAGGCAGGTATGACCCTAGGCCTGAGTAACATCCTGCCATCACCCAGAATGATACCACAGTACAAGGACAAAATGATTGACTTCAACAATTGGCTAAGCTTCTAGTGTCATTGTAAAGGGATCCAGTATCTGTCTGCCTGGGATGACATAATCGATAGACCACAATGCTTTGCCAGAGATGGCCTGCACCTGTCATCCTTGGGATTTTGGATACTGGCTAAAGCTCTTGCCACCCATATAGTGCCTTTTTAGGCATGGCTCAAATGACCAATTCTCCATCGTAACAGGTACAAGCAAGCAAAATCTGAGGGTAATGCTGCTCAATGCTAGAAGTCTAAACCTCAAAATGCACTCACTCGAGGCACTCCTGAAAATGGAGAACATCAACATCTGTGAGTGACAGAGACCTGGTTCAAGGCTCCAGAGAGCACCCCTGCATTACCAGGCTATAATTCATACCACACCTTTCGGCCACCTAACCAGGACCAAAACACTAAAGGTGGAGGCGTGTCCATATTCATTAAGGATATCCACACCTCCAGGCTAGTTGCTCAGCATAATGCATCCGAGATTATCCAAGTGCAACTAACTCTGGGTAAGACCACAATCCAAATTGTAGCTTGCTACAGATCCCTCACCATGCCCAAGGATTTCCATTCCTCATTTCTTGATACACTGGAAAATATTAGGGTACAATCTAACACCCTAATTATGGGTGATTTCAACTATCCCACCATTAACTGGGAAAAGTACTCATGCACCAACTCTTTTGCTCAATGTTTTCTGGAATTCATAAATTCCATTGCCTTGGATCAACTTATCCACTCCCCCACCAGGGGCAGCAATATCCTAGACCTGGTCATTACCAACATGGGCAACCGGTGTTCCACACCAAAGGTCAATATCTCATTGGTCATATCTGACCACAAGCTAATCACCCTAGACAACCACATCCCACCCCCACCTGCCATTAGGGAAACCACCTCAAAAAATTTCTCCAAAGCCAACTTCACGCTTCTTAAGACAAAAGTGGCAAACTTCACGACAGCCATGCAGAAGGACAATAGCGATACGACTGCTGAATCCTACACAAATGCACTTTATAGGCACTTAACAAGTGCATGGATCGTTCTATCCTCCCAAAAAAGGAGGCCAATCTGGTGGAAACTGCCATAAAGAAACTCTACAACAGAAGAAAGAAACTGCTGCAAAAAAGAGTAAAATCCCATGATTGGAGGAACTCCCTGGTCAGCCTGAGTAAGAAACTAAGATCCCTCATAAAATCCTCCAAAGCTAGTTACAAAAACAAAATTGCCACTGTTTCTAAAGACAACCACAAAGCATTCTATAGCTATGTCAAGAATCTCAATAGCAACACTCAGATCTGCTCTATGCACAACACAATGGCACTAAATATACAGAACTAACTGAAATTGCCAACATCCTGGCAGATAGGTTCAGTGCTAACTTTACCCCCCTCTAAAGGGCCCATCTCTGTACCGGAAGAATGCAAAGTTCCTGTAATCATAGCTGCACAGGTAAAAAACACTCTCTCCAAAGCCAAGAACACAGCATCCATGGGACCTGACAACATCCCAGGCTTCATTCTACACGAACTACAGAACAAACTGGCTCCCCACCTAAGTACCATATTCAATCATAGCCTCGCCTCAGGCTTTGTGCCCACTGAATGGTGCACAGTGATGGTTATCCCACTCCACAAAGGGAGATCCACCACGGACCCCGGGAACTACTGCCTCATTAGCCTGACTAGCCTGGTCTGCAAGACCATGGAATGTATCATGGAAATTATAAACAAAGGCATTGCTAATCTCAAAACTCTGGACCCCACCCAGTTCGGGTTTGTAAAAGGCAGATCATGTCTCCTAAACCTGACAGACTTCTTTGAAGCAGTCACCAAAGCTGTAGATGAGGGTAAGGTGGTTCACACAGCCTATCTAGATCTCACCAAGGCTTTTGACACCATCCCCACTCTGGAATTATAGTTAAACTCACTTAACTAGGTATAAATCCCTATGTCACAAGATGAGTTGCCAACTAGCTCACTGACATACCCCACACTGTGAAAGTAGCAGACTCCAAATCCAACTTCAGACCAGTGACAAGTGGAGTACCACAGGGTACAGTCCTGGGTCCTCTCCTGTTTGATATCTACTTCTGAAGTACAGGCTAACACAGAAGGTCTTTGGATAATGAAGTTCACAGATGACTGCAAACTAGGAGCCATAATCAAAACTCCTAACAATGTGAACATCCTACAAAAGGGCCTCACTGAGACAGATGCCTGGTGTCAAAGCCATGGCCTCAAGCTCAATGCCAAAAAGTGCATTGTCGTTCCTTTTGGTGAAAACTCTGTACCCATGAACTACCACATAGGCGGTAGACTACTTAACACCGAAAGTGAGATAAGAGACCTTGGGACACAGGTGGACAGTAGTCTCTCCTTTGATAATCACATTGCCACAGTAGTCAGGAAATCTTTCTATGTGGCACACCATCACAAAAGATTTCTCATCCAGGAAAAAAGAGGTCATTGTTCCCCTCTACTCGTCACTCATTAGACCCATTATAGAGTACAATGCCCTTTTTGGTATGTACCTCACAAGACATCTACAACTGGAAAAGCCACAGAAATACCTCGCAAAGAGGATCACCAGCATCAAACAGATGCCATACGCAGACCGTCTCAAAAAACTCCAGCTTTATTCTGTCACATATCGTCTACTCAGAGGTGATCTCTGCTTAACATACAAAGCTATGTCAAACCCAGAGCTGTTGGGCATGCTCCACTTAAAGATATCCCAATCTCTCCGAGCTACACACTCTAGGAACCTTAACCTTGTCACCACAATAAACAGAACATGCTGGAGGGATAGATTCCTGCCCCAGACACTTCCCACACTCTGGAACAAACTACCTATCTATATCAAACATAGCTCCTCATTAACACTCTTCAAGAAAAATCTTGATGATTGGATGGGAAATTCACCGTGGGATCACTTCTGTGGCTCTGCTCGACAGGGACATAGGTAAATAATTTTTTTTTGGGTGGCAAAAGCCAGGATACCATTTCGGCTAGGCTTATATAGGCCCTAGGGCCAATAGCCTAGTACCTAACTATGAACCAGAGAGGGATGCCCTCTCTTCCTAGCCCTTTTCTTATTAGCAATTGAAGAATTGGCATTTCAGGTAAGTTTAAATGCTCATTCCAATTTGCTTGGTTCTGTTTATAAATTGTTATCATTTGCAGATGATTGTACTTAAATAAGCACTAACCTTTCAGAGGTCTTGGACAAAGTTAAAGAAATTTTGCATTTATTTGGCAAGGTTTTTGGATTATTATATAACCCTTTTAAGTCAGTCATAATGAGTGAAGGGGAAATATTTAAGGATGTGGAAGATTTTTCAATTCCGCGTATATTAGAGGTTATATGTCTAGGGCTAGGATTAAGTTACTCTACTGAACATTTTTTAGAATTTAATTTGCAAGAAACCATTACAAAAGTGATAATCTTAGTAACAAAATTGGCTAAGTTTTGGACTATTTTAGGCAAAATGTGGGCAGTTTACACTATGATTTTACTCATATTTTGTATCTGCAAGAAACATCCATTTTATAGTGTGTCATCCACTGTTGTTAGGTGTACAGAAAGCTATTGATGACACAGTTCTGGGCAAGGTGGGCAGAAGAATATCATTGTCTTTGGCAATATTTACCCTGCCAGTATAGAGGACTGGGTGATCCACATCTTCCAAATATGGTATGATATGGGTTTTTAGATTAAACAATTGATAAGATATTGGACAGAGGATCTTAATTTAAACTCCCCTACTTTGCAATCTGGTGATGGAATAGGACATACCTTAGCTAGGGCATGGTTTAGTTGACTATACACAGAGATAATGCTAGCTG
Source organism: Protopterus annectens (assembly GCF_019279795.1). Taxonomy (NCBI): domain Eukaryota; kingdom Metazoa; phylum Chordata; order Ceratodontiformes; family Protopteridae; genus Protopterus; species Protopterus annectens. The sequence continues at coordinate 732,121,566 of NC_056750.1, forward strand.
GAGATTTAGCATGGGGTAAAGGCCCCTGTGACTATGGAGGCCCCCACTGACTGCATTTCTGATCATCCTAAGGTAAACAGGGTGCTAAGTAGCAGGGAAAATTGAAGTGTGGGTCTCCAAAGATGTTTTAAATTGATGACAAATGTGCTGTAATTTCATTAAACCATCTTGGAGAAGCTATAAGGCTAGTAGAATGGAATTTAATTTATCATAACAGGAATGGTTTATATACAAACAGTTAAAAGTGATTTACTTTAAACTTATCATAATACCAGAACAGCAGAGCCCTACCATGGAGGAAGTGGAGGAGGTGTCTAAGGGGAAAGACAATTCAATTTATAAGGATTTAGGAGGGAATAAAGTAGCAGCATTGCAGTGACTCATAGCAGGCAGATAAAATAAACAAACAATTACTTTTTTGTAGAACAATTGTAACAGATCTGGACAGTGTCTGGTTGCCTTAGTGACTGGACCATATAGTATGATGAACAACTAAAATATTATATTGATACTATCTCTCATCAAACAGGCTTTGGTACGATAGCCCTTTGAAGGATACCATACATTGGAGATGCTTTCAACAAAGAGCAAACAATATTCATATGTTTTGGTCCTGCTCAAAAATATCAGTAGGCTAAAAATTATCCAAAAAGCTGGCTGATATTTTGGGCAATTCTCTTTAAGTTAGATAGGGAGTTCTGGAGATTTGGAGTGTTTCCTATGGCTAACTCTGCTACAAAGTGGGAAATGGAGGTCTAGTGGGTATTGCAAATGTTAAGTCATTGTGTGCCAAACATTGGAAAAACAGACATAGTCTGAGTGAGGATTCTCTAGAATTTTTATTAAGATGACATTTAGGCAATATAACTTACTCCTTTAAATCAGGGAATATGCTGAATAATCCTCCCCTTCAGAGGAAAGAGGTGCTAGAATACAATAAATTAATATGGATCTCTAGATGGGGTAGGTATTCATTTCCTTAATGTTCTTTGGATAAAACTGATTCACTAGGCTCAATATTATTATTTGTCAATAAATCGATGTTAACAAATATTTGATGAACGATCACTGTATATTGATTGTACTGTTGTATACCGGTACCTGTTTTGTTCAACTGTTTAAATAATTCGTATTTTCTTTTACTGTTTCTTATTCTTAGTATTATTTATTGTTTTGATTATTGCAGACTATGGGGAGTATTATTTACAATTATTATTAGAAGCAAGTAGAAAACTAGCACAGAATGATGCTTTTATATTAAAAATCAGTGCTCATAAGCAGTAGTTAGTTTTTTTATATATATGTATATACTGTGTAATGCATATATGTGTGTGTGTGTGTGTGTGTGTGTGTGTGTGTGTGCGAGCGCGGATTTATATGCATGTTTTTACCTTTTAACTCCTTTTCAGATTTGAACCTATTTTATTAAGTTTTTAGTATAAATATTTATTATTCTTTGCTTTCTTATTTTACATGCCACAGCATTTTTACTTCATTTTATCATCATGTCAAATTTATTAATGTGTAATTATTTTGGAAAAAGAAATCTTATCCAAAGTCTTTTTAAACTTTAGATTCTCACAACCCAGCCAAAATAAAGAAGTTCCACACAGTTAAAATGGTACAAAAGTACTTACTAAAACTGGATCTCTTATTATTAAAATACTCATTGTTTTGTTGTGAGTTAGCTGTACTGTATTTTCATTATCAAGTTTTATTTTTTTACACACATTCCTTGTAGTTTGGTCATATTCTACTTTATATAAGACGTGCATGCAATGAGAAAATGCCCATTTGAAGTCTGAGAAAAGAAATATGAAAGGCCAGATTCCAAAAGACTTGCTCTCAGTGTAAGTAACTTACTTGAGCTGGTGTACGGCCAATCTATAAAGTGGGCTTACACCAGAGTAAATCACTTATTTCAAGGACATAGGTTTTTGAACTTGGGCAGGCTTACAAAACAGTGAGTCACTTACACCGGGAGCAAGTCTTTTCAATCATGTCCCTATAGTCAGAAAAAATGGTATTGCAAACAAAGTCAAATCTGAATTTGGCAAGCATACGCTTGAGTTTTATAATTCCATATTTACAGAACATGATATGTTACTTAACACTAAAAAGTAGAAGAAATTCACAAGTTACACTTGACCAGTGCCAAAAACTAGCAGTCAGTTATGGCTACCTATCTACAACTGAGGTTCAGCTAAGATTTCATCAGAACCCCTTGACTATTGTGTTCGGCTTAATAGTTAAGGTATTTGCCTCACAGATATAAGGTACAGAGTTTGATTCTGACCTCTGGGAAATTTGCTATACTTAAAATGACTCACAGGAGCAGTTAGTCTAGTAGTTGGCTATGAGCCCATGATCATATAAAATAATTAAGGAAGAAATGTTTCTTATTTATTGGGCAAAAAAAATGTTGAAATGCTAGAAGTACTAAAGAAGACGCACAGCTTCAATACCATGTCTTATTTTAATGTAGACAGTGGACTTTCTCTTACAACTAAATGCAAGCTCCAAAGGGCTTATGCAAAATGTATCCAGATTCATGAAAAACTTCAGAGAGATACAACATATGTTAGTAGGTCTTTCTTACTTACTGAGGAAAAGATAGAACCAATCAGAGAAAAAAAACTTAGCTATTTTTGAACTAGTACACATTTTTGTGTACATCATTGGCAAAGACTTCTAATTAATCATGAAACACAAACCTTTAGAGACAATATTTAATAACTCCAGGCCTAAGCCTCTGATGAGAACTGAGAGATGATCTTAATGACTACAGACATAATTAACTGTAGTACAATATTGTGCAAAAGGAAATAACAGATTATTTTTCATTTCACCCTGTAAGCCTGACAGGTTAAGGAGCCAAATATGTTGAAGAAGATGACGGTTATGTTAACATGATTGCAGTCTGTGCAGTGCATAATGTTTTAATACTGAAAGGAATGCAGCAAGAAGAGACATTACAGAAAGTAAAAGAAAGCTGCATAAATAATACCTGGCACAACCTAATGGATGAGCATTTGATATTAATGATACTTGACACGAGATAAAGGATTAACATCCTGATGTGGAAGCACTAAAAAATATTTTATACATTTTAGCAGAAATAACTGCCTCAGAAAATGTTTGCTTAAAGGTTTCAAACTTATAACTTGATAACTATTAAAACAAATACAAAATAGTGTGTGCGTGTTTTCAAAACTTGACATTCACTGTTATTGTACTATCGCATCATAAAACATTAAAAGACATTTAAATTGTGAAAAGTATGTTTAAGAGAGTATTCAAGAGAAGATGAGGCTATAAGAGAGACGATAAGAGAATGTTATGTTAATTAAATGCAGTGCCCGTTTGTATGTCAGAACTCTCTGAGGATCATTCAACTGATTTTTTTGTTTGATTTCTATGGGGCATTATATAACAGTATGTTAACTGCTATGGATGGCTACTAAGAACTATTGAATTCCATATTACCATATACCAAAGCTCTTTCTCAACAAAACATTTGCTATGTTTGGAATACTATACTCTAAGGGCTGATAATGGTATCCCTTTTAATAGCTACAAGTGTAATGAATTTTGCAAATGTCAGTGATTTTCAAACAAAAACGTGAATCATTTCTGGGTATAAGCCAGTGGATTGTTGGATGGTTTCACATAAAATATAATTAAAGCTATTAGACTTGCAAAGTCCAGAACAATTAACCAGAAAGAGCAAATAAAAATAATTTTGAGATTTGTAGGATACTTTTTCATTTAAGTTAAGCAAGGTAGTTTGCTGTTTTGATACAATTTATGTAATGGGAATGCTCAGCATTTCCAGGTCAAAAGATATAAATGATCAGGGGAAAAAGCATAGAGAAACAAAAACAAAAACAAAACAAACAAAAAAAAAAAAAACAATATGGAATAGATACCATAAAAAGTGCAAAAGAACCTTTTTTTTCCCATAAAAAGACAGACAGAGTCATTTTGAAGGGGAGATGCATGTAATTCTGACTGTAAATGTGTTTTATGTTGTACAACTTCTATTTGAATGTCTGTAAACACTGAATTTAAATGGTTCAGATGTGTTTACTGGTTGCATAGCTTTGAAAGAATGATGGTTACTTTCAGGCTGAAATTTTAATGTGATTTTGGTTCATACAACACATGCCTTGTATTTACTAGACTTTGAACTTTGGTTTGTCTTGCTTATATGTTAATGCGATTAACTAAATGTTTCATGTTATATTTTAGTGGATATGAAACTTTGAAAATAATTCTTTAGGCATTCCATACACTGACAACTACATGTAATTTTATTGCTGCACTAAATTGTTACCACTTCGAACATGCTACTGCTGCTCTGCACTGTTTATGTTTTTTGTTGTTTGTTTTGTTTTCTTGCAGCCTTTATCCTTTGCGAAAACAATAGAAATGTGAAGCATTAGTATGTGAAACTGAAAAGCTCAATAGCTTTGCACTTATATACTGTTGGTGTACTGTATCTGGTGCGGCTTCAGAATTCTTTTAAATATCTAAAAAATACATACACACAAATGGATCTACTTCGAATAATTGAAAGATCACTTACCCAAAACTGAATTTACAGAGACAACGACATTAAACTGTTAATTTACTGAACAATCCCACTACCAATTTTTTTTAACAGGGGAAAGTATGAGCTTGACCAACACTGAATGAAGCAACACACCACAGTACGTCAACCCCCCCAACTAAATATACCAACTCCGGGATTGAAATAGAGTGGGGAAAAGGTCAAATGTCCCCATGTTGGCAAAGTGCATACGTTCCCTGTTAAAATATTTAATAGTGTGATCATTCGGTAAATTAACAGTTCAGACACACACGCACACAAACACACACATATATATATATATATATATATATATATATATATATATATATATATATATATGTGTGTGTATAGATATCTGTATGCTATATCCAAGACTGTTTGTAAGCTTCTGAGCCCCCCAAGCCTTTCTGTGTTGGATGGAAGCCTTCCAGCTTATAAGTGGGAGTGGTAAGCACTACGTAGTCTATCTACCAAAAGAAGAGTGGTTTCTGGCCTAGAAATGGTAGTTCATTGGGCATGTGGGCAGTTTTTCCATCCCTTTCAACATTCTGGTTTAAAAGCCTACATTTGCACTTGTTTCCCGCCTTTCCTGTAACTAGTCTTGTCCAGATACAGATTTGCTGTATCCAGGACGTGTTTGTAAGCTTCTGAGCCCCCCAAGCCTTTTGTGTTGGAAGGAAGCCTTCTAGCTTATCAGTGGGAGTGGTAAGAACTAGGTAGCCTAACTACCACAAGAGGAGTGGTTTCTAAACCAGAAATTACAGTTTATTGGCCGTTTGGGCAGTTTTTTCATCCCTTTCAACTTTCTGGTTTAAAAGCCCACTTTGCACGGGTTTGCACTTGTTTAAGCTCTGTGGTTCCAGTTTTGGTGTCCTGCAAACTGCAATAGCATCAGGAAGGGGAAAGAGATACTTTAAATGTCTCCATTTTTATTTCTTTCCTAATAGACTGCTTTTTGCACTTGTTTTTAGTATTTTTTTATTTAATTGCATTTATTTAAACTGTATTTGCTTTAATATTGCTACACACTCAAGTGTGCTAGCTTGCACTACATTTGAATAGTTTTTATCGCTGTTTTAACTGTTTTTTTTTTTTTTACAGAAAAGTTCTACAGAAAAGTTCTAAGCTTGTTTGATTGACTTCAACAACTGGCTAAGTTTCTGGTGTCATTTTAAGGGGGATCCAATATCTGTCTGCTTGGGATGAAATGATTGACAGACCTCAATGCTTTGCCAGAGAAAGCCTGCATCTGTCAACCTTGGGCTTCCGGGTACTGGCTAAGGCTCTTGCCACCCCTATAGTGCCTATTTTAGGCAGTGTTCCAAAGACCAAATTACCACCATAAGAGCTATAAATCAAATGCAATCTGAGGGTTCTGCGGCTCAACTATAGAAGTCTAAATCTCAAGATGCACTCTCTTGAAGCACTCCTCAAAATGGAGAACCTCAACATTTGTGCTGTAACAGACACCTGCTATAAAGCGGCAGAAAGCACCCCTGCACTACCAGGCTATAGCTCATTCCACACCTTTCAGCCCCGAAACATGGACCATAGCTCCAAAGGCGATGGTGTCTCCATATTCATAAAGTATATGCACACCTCCAGACTAGTAGCCCACCATAACACATCTGAGATACTTCAGGTGCAACTAAAATTAGGTAAGAAGGCGATCCAGGTCATAGCCTGCTACAGGTCCCCAACCATGACCCTAGACTCTCACACCATGTTCTTAAGCACTCTGGAATCTATCCAGGTCCAACCCAACACTCTCATACTAGAAGACTTCAACTACCCCCTCCATAAACTGGGAAAA